>NW_023425556.1:1412908-2119362 GCF_014108245.1 Pipistrellus kuhlii | reverse complement strand
AAACAGCAGCATTTAGAACCATTTTAGAGCCGGGCAAGCACACAGAGACCACACAGAGCCGGGCAAGTAAAAAAACTTTTTTTTTAAAGTATATGTGTAGGCTATATTTGGACCATAAGACGCAGGGACTTTTCCCCCCCACTTCTGGGGGAAAAAAGTGCGTCTTATGGTCCGAAAAATACAGTAACAAATAGATTGTACATTTAGCATTTCACTTTAAAATTTTATTTTTGTGGGTTAATTTTTATGGTGTAAGTACTCATTTTTCTAATACTAACTGCTGGTATTATTATGGAAAGATTTATAGCCACTTATTAGTTCAATGCACAGAAGAGTAAAGTGGGTTTCCTGTACATGGTATTTGCCCAAAAGTTTTTTAAAACATTGCTACCTTGGTCCTACCCCCAGATATTTCAATAGATTTAATCAGGGAGACTGGATTTGGGGATTTTTAAATGAACTGTATGTGATTGTGATGTGCACTCAAGATTGAGAACCCCAATGTAAGAGTTAAAATAAATAGCTGTTAAATTAATGATAAATACATTTTTAACTTGTGTTTCTTTATAACAGCTTTATTGAGATACAAATCATGTACTGTAAAATTCACTCATGTGGAATATACAAGCCAATGTTTGTACAATTCCATGATTCCCAACAATCATTACAATTTTACAACATTTTTGTCACCCTTTCCCCTAGAAAACCCAGTACCAATTAGCAATCAATCATCATTTCCCCCAAACTCTTACATGCCTGGAGCCACTAATCTACTTTCCATTTCCATAGATATGCTTATTCTAAATATCCTATATAAGTGTAACCAAATAATATGTGGTCTTTGTGTCTGACTTCTTTTAGTTAGAATAATGTTTTCAAGGTTCATCCACATTTTAATATATATCCAATATTGCATTCTTTCTATGGCTGAGTAATACACAATTGTATGGATATACAACACTTTTAATCCATTTACAAATCGATGGGCATTTTTATTATTTCCACTTTCTGACTATTATGAATTATACCCTGTGAATATTTGCGTGCAAGTTTTTGTATGGACATATATTTTTAATTCTATAGAAATGGAATTGATAAGTCATATGGTAACTTTGTTTAATCTTTTGGAAAAAAAATATTTTACAAAGCACTGCACCATTTTTCATTCCCACCAGCATTAAGGATTTCAATTCCTCCACATCCTGGAAAACACATGTTATTTAGTGTCTTTTTTTTATTGTCATCCAAGTGGAAGTGAAACTGCATGTCATTGTAGTTTTAATTTGCATTTCCCTGATAGCTAAAAGCATTCAGCATGTTTTCATGCACTTTTTGTCCATCTTCTTTGAAAAAATTACTGTCATTATTTATTCTTTTTTTTTTACTAACATAATATTTTAAAATATATTCAAAACACAAGTCTATCATCAGGTATATGATTTATGATTTATTTTATTTTATGGATTGTCTTTCCACTTTATTGGTGGAATAATTTGAGGAAAAAGGTTTTTTCAGTAAATTCTACTTTATTTTTCTTTTGATACTTGTGCTTTTAGTGTCATATCTAAAAATACTTCGTTAAATCCAAGATTATGAAAATATTCCTCCTATATTTTCTTATAATAGTTTATGGTTTTAGCTCTTAAATTATAGAAATCCAATGCCATTTTATTAAATATGTGGCTATCTAGTTTTTCTAGCAATATTTGCTGAGAATACTGGGTTTTTCCCCCATTGAGTTATCTTGGTACCCTTGTCCAAAATAAATTGTGAACAGGAGGATTTATTATGGACTCCTAATTATGTTTCCTTGATCTATATGTTTATTTCTTATTTTTAGTACCACACTGTCTATAGATATTCTTGATTTATAGTAAGCTTTTAATACAGGGTTTTTCTTTTTCCTTTGTAAAAAAAATATATATTTTTGCTATTTTGAGTTCTATACACTGAGTGGCCAGATTGTTATGATCCCTGAACGTATAATAATCTGGGCACTCAGTATATATCCTATATAATAAAATTCTAATATACAAATTGTCCCTTCAAACAGGAGCTCAATCAGCAGGCAGGCCAGCCAACTGCCCATTTCCCCTTCCACTGGCCAGGCTGGCCGGGCACCACCCATGCATGAATTCATGCACTGGGCCTCTAATACTGAGTGACCAGATTATTATGCATTCTGAAATTATAATAATTCTGCCATTCAGTGTATATTTTCATATAAATTTTAGAATCAGCTTGTCAAGTTATTTAAAAATGTAGTTGGATTTATGATAGGAATTATGTTGAATGTAGATTGATTTGAATTTTTGACATCATAACAATATTAAATGTTCTGATTCATGAACATGAGGTATCTATCATTTTATTTAGGTCTTCTTTGCTTTATTTTCATATTTTAAATTTCCACTTTACAAGTTAAAAAAATATATATTTTATTGATTTTTTTTTTTTTTTTTTTTTTACAGAGAGGAAGGGAGAGGGATAGAGAGAAACTTTGATGAGAGATAAACATCTACAAGTTGCCTCCAGCACACTCCCTATTGGGGATGTGCCCACAACCCAGGTACATGCCCTTGACTGGAATCAAACCTGGGACCCTTCAGTTTGCAGGCTGACACTCTATCCACTGAGCCAAACCGGTTAGGGCAAGTTTTAAACTTCCTAAATTTATTCCTATATATTTCATCCTTTAGCAGCTTTTGCAAATTAAATTATTTTCTTTTGAATTATCATTGCTACTGTATAGAAATTCAGATAGGATTTTCCATGTACAAGACTCTATCATCTACAAATAAAGGTAGTGATAATTCTTCCTTTTCAACATGGATGTCATTTGTTAATTTTTCTTGCCTATATCTTCTAGCTAGAATCTTTGTTACAGAATGTGAGAACAGAGGTCCTTGATCTTACTTAGAAAGGAAGCATTTAGTCCTTCACCATTAAATATGATGCTATCTGCAGTTATTTCATAGTCGCCCTTTATTGTGTTGAAAAAGTGTCTTTATAGTTCTTATTTATAGTTGTGTTGATGTCATTGCAGTTTTAGTTAAAAATTTAATTGATTTTCAATTATTAATGAACTTATATGTCTCATTGCTCAAAATTCACTGAAGGAAAAGCAAAAACCTTATGAGCAAAATGTTTAATTCATGCACAACTCATCACATAGTTACTACTGGTTATGTAGTAGCTGATCTTGGCAGTTAATTGTACCTAAAGAAAATCAGTTGCTTAAAAAATGTGTGAGATTGTTCTTAAAGGAATGTACATTTCTTTCTACATTTAAAATGAATGAGTCTTATCTTTATAGGTTTGGAAACAGTACAGTCACTGGACATTGTACATTTATTCCAAAACTATTTAAGGCAGCTGTTCATATAATGTTGGTCATAAACTTTCTTTATAAAATTGCTTTCCATAAAATATTTAAATGATCTCCACATTTATTTTTGAAATATATAGAAAATTGCCTAAGTTAATTAAAAATTATCATACATTTAAAAAATTTTTTCTCTACTAAGAAATGGTTCAATTGTTTTAATCTTCCATGACTAGACAGAATATCTCAAATAATATTTCCTGCATTTAGATTGTAATTGAAGAACTATTTCACTTAAATAATACCAGGAAAGGTATTGTTAACCTTTCTTTATTGGGGGTTCCTAAAAAATTAAGCAATGCAGGTTATTGACTTTGAGATTAGATTGCTTTTAGATGACATAGCCTGAGAGTCTATGACTTATTGCAAGTAGGTGTTCTGACTCAGTGTTAAAGTCTGTTCAATCATGAAATGATCCCTACAATATGATTCTTAAAATAAGTAGATTAAAAGAGACATTTATTTTGTTTATTTCTTTGTGACAATCATTGATTTAAATTTCTTCTATATTCTGATTTTAGTAGAAGCGGATAATGACATAATCTAACAAGGCAAATACACAATTTAGTTTCTCCTTTAGAATATGCAGCCAATATTGATCAGGTCACATAGTTTTGATAACTTCAATATACACCAGGTAAATAGATACATAGAAAAGGGATATATAGAGAACCTATTTTCTTACTTAATTAGCATGAACAATGTTTCCTGAAAAGTCTGATTTTAAAATCTGTGACTTCCAAATACATTTGTAGTCTGCCATTGAAAATGCAATGAGATACAGAAAACAGAAAACCTATTTATTGCTCACCTAAAGAGGCTTTGGTAAAATGAGAATAAAGATTAGAGTAAACCTATTAAGAAATGGGACAAATACAATAATCTATAGAATCTTGGGGGGAAAATCAGCACAAAGGTGAAACTTTTTATTTTAGTGTCAAAGGTGATCATTAAAAAAAAGAGTACAGACAATAGTGGTTGAAAAGAACAACAAAGGAGATAAACTCATAAAACCCAGCTTTAATTAGGCAAAGAGTGAAAATGTTGTTAATTGGCTTGGACAAGAATATGTTTAATTGATTAGAGTCTTTCTTGAATTTGTGTTCACACTTTGGAATGGAGACTACCAAAATGACATTTGCATTGCTTGATAATGATACTAATCATGGTAGTTTGTAAAAATAAAAAAATAAGAGTAATAATAGACCATTATGAGTGCAATTTTTGTTAGGTTGTAAGCATCAATGGTTCGTGAATGTGAGAATCAGAAAATGGAGAGAATATGATACTAAATAAAGAGCTAAGATATAGTTGGAAATGTAGATTTGAGACAATTGCATGATGAAACCAAAAGAGTGTTTGATTTTAAAAGAAAGAAGATCTAATTGTCTAAGCATGACAACTTTGGGTACATCATTTAAATATATGATAAAATGTAGAAGTCTGAATACCATTCATATTTTGCATATATTTCTAAAGCCTTATAGATATAATTAATTTAGTCCTTACACTAACTAAAATAAACATTATTTGATGGTAAAGTCTAGAGTCTTTACCATTTTTGTTCTACCAAGTATGTAATACCATAACTTCATAACTTATTGTACTTCAGCAATAAAAAATGATAGTTTCCCAGCAGCTATCAAATGTGGTTAACCACAGCAGAACAATTCCAGGAAACTTAGTTCTAGCAAAAAAGCATTCATTTAAAGTATACAAAACTTTTAAAATGTAATTTAATCAGTCAGGATGAAGAAAAGTAGATATTGTGCATCTGCAGCTTCCCTGCAAAACAACCACAGCATAGCATAAAGTTCAATTTATAGGGGGGAAGTCTGATTTTGCAAGAAAGCTTGAAGTACAAGTCATAATTTTGCATGATTAATTAATTAGCCTTATTGGATATATGCTATTCAAATATTAGCACCTTAAGTCAGTTTTATTTTTTAACTTTTTGAAGACTGTATGAATGATATATCAAATTTGTACTATCTGAAGAAGATATTATCCCCCAAAAAGGACACACATACATAAAAATATTTGTATATCCTAAAAAATACTTGTATATACATAAAAATACTTGTATATGTGATAACCTATAAATCTCAAAATAAGAACATTCCCATCTATAATTCCATAAAGGCAAATTATTTAGATTGGTCTTCTCTTTTACAGTCAAAGTAACTCTCTTAAAAACACAGAATTTAGTGACAAAAATAAACTCAGAACCCAAACTCTTGACTTTTTATGTACTCATTAATATAACACACTGACACATCATGAGCTTCCTGGAATGAAGCAAAGTGAACCAGAGCAGCTGACATATGGTTCATCATTGAACTGTCAAATTTGTTTTCAAAAATTCAGGATGTACCTAATAACTCACTTCTCAGATTGTGTCTGGACAAAAATGAGTAGAGTTAGAGATACTTTTGACTTGAAAAAAAAAAAATATATATATATACACACACACACACACACACACACACACACACACACACACACACATATATATATATCAATATATATATATATATATATATATATATATATATATATATACACACACACACACCCAGTGACCATAATGGTGGAACAACCAGAACAAATGGACCAACCAGTGGCTATGACACACACTGCAATACCAATCAGCACAATATGGGCCTCAATCAACCCCCAGCACCCTGATCAGGGATTGGGCCAGCCAGCCAACTGCCAGCAGCCCCTCCCCCCAACCAGTCCAGCCCTATGGGCCCCCATCAGGGCAGGTTGGCCGGACCTCACCCATGGATGAATTTTTGCACCCAGTCTCTAGTTTGTCATAATGGATTTCACTTGAGCTTTAAATTTCTCACTGAAAATGTCAAGGAACTTATTTAATTAGACATATCACAAGCTTGAGATATTTTCAGGCAATGTGCTGAGTTGCTTGAAAAGTAAAGCTTTTTTAATCTTCCAAGTTTAAGTTTCTTCAATTCCCAGAATACCTGCCAATACATATATTCATTCAGTGGGCATTATAGTAGGGAATTGTGTTTCAATGAGATCCAGATTCCACATGCAGAACATATGTCAATTCTTTTAAGTTAACCCTTCTAGTCTTGCTTATATTAATAAAACCATATACAGTTCCGTAATTCAAGTCTTCTATTTTTACATGAGAATGGGAGGAGAGAAAATTTTATACTGGGAAATATTACAATATTCTTACCTGAGTTAATAACTATCCATGCATCCCTGATCTTTATTTTTCTCTAGCATACATCAAATCAAGGATCCTTAGAATAGGTTTCCATGCTTTTTTTTTTTTTTTTTTTTTTTTTTTTTTTTTACAGTAAACCACAAGTCAATGATTCTTATTCCAAATTTAGTTTGGGGTTTGGTGCTCTTGTTTATATTTCTATGGGGAAGTTATTGTACAACCAATGAGAGGTTAAAACCTCAGCTAATTGAGAGTAGAATATTTTAACTTTGTAACAAAAGTTTATTTGGGGCTCATATTCAGAAGTCAGATTATTCATAACCTTCTCACACTGGTGTTGGCATATTTTCTAATAGGGAGTGAAACTTACAACAGGCCAATTGAATAGGGACATTTTAAAGTTTGTCATTATTTAACCAAAAAATTGTTTATCCTTTAGTGCTTGTCCACACAAAATTTGGAAACATATTTTGATGTGTTTAACATACCAGAAGATGCATACTACTAAACATAATGGGCATTTTGTGAGTTTTTTAGTCATTTGACTGCCATTTTCAAAATGGCATATTTTATTTTTTTTATTTCAAAAAATAGTTTTACATATAATAATGTTACATGCAATAAAAATTGATATTTTAAGCAAAAGCATTTTAAGTATAATAATTTTATCTGCACTAAACATTGATATTTCAAAAAAAAACTATTTTAAATATGTTACATGCAATAAACATTAATATTTCAAGAAAAAACTATTTTAAATATATTACATGCCTAATGTTAATATTTCAAGAAAAATGATTTAAAATATAATAATGTTACCAAAACTGTTCTAACGAAGTATAAAATCACAAAAGTTGTAGGAAATAATAAAAATTTGCAAATAATAGAATTATTTCTATTATATTCTAAAATATATTTTTCCTCTGGCTCTATTTTGTTTCATCAGTTTATGTTGTTAATTATATTCCAAACATGAATGAGGTCATGTGATATTTACTTTCTCCACCTGACTTATTTCCTGCATAGTATTCCATTGTGTAAATATACCAGTTTTCTAATCCACTCATCTGCTGATGAGCACTTAGGCTGTTTCCAAATCTTAGCTATTGTAAATTTTGCTGCTATGAACATGTCTTTTCTGATTGGTGTTTCTGATTTCTTGGGATATATTCGAAGAAGTTGGATTAAAGTGCCATTTTTAATTTTTTGAGGAAACACCATACTGTTTTCCACAGTGGTTGTACCCATTTGGATTCCCACCAGCAGAACCAAAGCATTCCTTTTTCTCCACAATCTGGTCCGGAACTTGTCATTTGTTGATTTGTTGATGATGGCTATTCTGACAGGTGTGAGATGGCACTGCATTGTTGTTTTGATTTGCATCCCTGGGATGATTAGTGACTTTGAGCATATTTTCATATGTCTTTTGGCTTTCTGTTTGTTCTCTTTTGAAAAGTGTCTATTTAGGCCCTTGGCCCATTTTATGATTGGATTGTTTTTCTTCCTTTTGTTAAGTTGTCTGAGTTCCTTGTAAATTTTGGAAATTAAATCCTTATCAGTGATAACATGGAAAATATGTTCTCCCATGCAGTGGGTTTTCTTGTTGTTTTGTTGATGGTTTCTTTTGATGTACAAAAGCTTTTTGTCTTGATGAAGTCCCATTTGTTTATTTTCTGCTTAGTTTCCATTGCTATAAGAGCTGTATCAGTAAAGATATTGCTATGACATATGTCTGATATTTTGCTGCCTATAAGTTCTTCTAAGATTTTTATGATTTCCCATCTTAAGTTTAAGTGCTTTATCCACTTTATTTTTGTATCTTGTGTAAGTTGGTGGTCTAGTTTGATTTTTTCCATGTATTTGTCCAATTTTCCCAACACCTTTTATTGCAGAGACTATCTTGACTCCATTGTATTCTCATGCTTCCTTTGTCAAATAGTTTTTGTTGAGTATAATGTCTTTGGTCAACTTCTGGGTTCTCTGTTCAGTTCCATTGTTCTATATGTCTATTCTGGTACCAATACCAGACAGTTTTGAGAACAATGGCTTTGTAATATATCTTAATATCTGGTATTGTAATCTCTCCAACTTCATTATTCTTTCTCAGGATTGCTGCAGCTATTCGTGTTTTTTGTTTTGTTTTTTAATATATTTTATTGATTTTTTACAGAAAAGGAGAGGGATAGAGAGTTAGAAACATTGATGAGGGAGAAACATTGACCAGCTGCCTCCTGCACACCTCCCACTGGCAATGTGCCCACAACCAAGGTATGTTCCCTTGACTGGAATCAAACTTGGGACCCTTCAGTCCACAGGCTGATGCTCTATCCACTGTGCCAAACCGGTTTCAGCATAGTGTCTTTTATTTTATTTTATTTTATTTTATTTTATTTTATTTTATTTTATTTCTTTATTTATTTATATCCCAGATACATTTTTGGAGAATTTATTCTAAGATCTTTGAAGTTTTCCCTTGTTTTTTTTTTTTTTTTTTTTTTTTTTTTTTAATGGGGATTGCATTGAATCTGTAGATTGCTTTGGGCAGTATGGACATTTTAATTATATTAATTCTACCAATCCATGAATATGCTTCCATTTGTTTGTCTTCCTCTCTCTTTTTTTTCAATGTCCTATATTTTTTTCAAATATAGGTATTTTACCTCTTTGGTTGTTTATTCCTAAGTGTCTTTTTTTTGTGTGTGTGTGTGCAATGGAAAAAGAACTTTTTTTTTGTTTTGTTTATGTTTCTGTGAGTTCATTATTTTTGTATAAAAAAGCCATAGATTTCTGGGTGTTAATTTTGTATCCTGCTACATTGGCAAATTCGTAAGCATTGGTTTCTCATATATGGCCTTTATCATGTTGAGATATGCTTCCTCTATTCCCACCTTGCTGAGAGTTTTATCAAAAATGGGTGTTGGATTTTTAAATATATATATTTTATTGATTTTTCACAGAGAGGAAGAGAGAGGGATAGAGAGTTAGAAACATTGATGATGAGAGAGAATCATTGATCAGCTGCCTTTTGTACACCCCCCACTGGGGATGTGCCCTCAACCAAGGTACATACCCTTGCCCGGAATTGAACCCTGGACCTTTCAGTCCGCAGGCCGACACTCTATCCACTGAGCCTAACCGGTCTTGGCCGGGTGTTGGATTTTGTTGCATGCTTTTTTCTGCATCTATCAATATGGTCATGTGATATTTGTCTTCCAATTTGTTTATGTGATATATTAAAGTTATTGTTATGTGAATATTGCATCCCTGGGATAAATACTGCTTGATCATGGGTATGATCTTTTTAACATATTGCTGGAAGCGATTTGCTAATATTTTGTTGAGTATTTTAGCATCTATATTCATCAGGGATATTGGCCTATAATTCTCTTTCTTGCAGTGTCTTTACCTGGTTTTGGAATTAGGATAATGCTGGCCTCATAAAAGGAATTTTGAAGTGTTCCTTCCTCTTGGATTTTCTGATATAGTTTGAGGAGTATAGATGTTATTTCTTCCTTAACTATTTGCTAACACTCACCTGTGAAGCCATCTGAAGCAGGGCTTCTGTTTGCTGGGAGTTTTTTTTATTACTAATTTTATTTCATCATGTGTTATTGGCCTATTCATGTATTATTATTATTATTATTATTATTATTCATGCATCAGTTTTGGGGAGTTTGTATTGTTCTAATAATTTATCTATTTCATCCGCATTGTTCAGCTTGTTTTCATATAGTTGTCCGTAGTACTTTTTTATAATACTTTGTATTTCTGTGGTTTCAGTGGTTACTCCCCTACTTTTGTTTCTGATTTTATTTATGTGTGTCCTCTCTATTTCTTCATAGGTCTGGCTAATGTTTTATTGATTTTGTTTATCTTTTCAAAGAACCAGCTCTTGGTTCCATTGATTTTTAATACTGTATTGTTTAGTCTCTTTGTTATTCATTGCTGTGCTAAACGTTATTATTTCCTCCCTTCTACTTAACTCTGGTCATTTCGTGTTGTTCTCTTTATAGTTCTTTAAGTTATAGGGTTAGTCTATTGCTGATTTTACTTTTTTTTTGAGGCATACCTATAGTGCTATGAACTTCCCTTTCAGGACTGTTTATGTGTGTCCCAGAGGTTTTGGGTTATTGTGTGTTCATTTTCATTTGTTTTCAGAATTTTATTTCTTTCCTGATCTCATTGGTAACCCATTCATCCTATCTAATAAAAGAGTAATATACAAATTAACCATCACTCCCCTATACCCACAAGCCTCTCCCACCAGCCACACCCACTAGCCAATCAATAAGGAGTATGCAAATTATCCCAACCAAGATGGCTGTGGCCACAGAGAGAGCAGGAGGCAGGCTTGAGTTTCCCTGGAAATGGAGGAAGCCAAGCTTTCCACACACCCTCGCCAGCCCAGGTATCCACTTAAGGCTACAAAGTTTCAATTATAGAATATAAATAAATCTCAACAAAAATGACGGCAACCACAAAGCTGGAGAGAGCAGGAGGCTGGGATTGTCCCAAGAGATGGAGGAAGCCAAGCTTCTGCAGCCCTGGCCTGCTTTGGCCTCTGTGTAAGGCTACAAAGTTGTAATTATAGGAGATAAATAAATCCCAACAGAAATGGCTGCCATCTCAGAGCAATCAGGAAGCTTGGCTTAGCTCCAGGTTACAAATTTTCAATTGTAGAAGATAAATAAATCCTAGATACCAGGATCCCCACTTGGGTCGGTGTGGATGTGGCCAGCCTGCAAACCACCTCAGGCCATGAGCCCAGGCCACCCCATGACACAGGGGACCTCCATCCTGAACTGGGACACTCTTTATGTCAAACCAGCTGACCCCCACCCATGCACCAGGCCTTTATCCTATTTAATAACAGACTATATGCAGATTGACCATCACTGCAACACACAAGATGGCTGCCCCCCTGTGGTCAAAGATCCTTCCCCCCTGTAGACACAAGTTGGCTGCCACAAGATGGCCAGCAGGAGAGGGCAGTTGGGAGGGACCAGGCCTGCAAGGGAGAGTAGTTTGGGTGATCAAGCCTGCATGGGAGGGCTGTTAGGGGTGACCAGGCTGGCAGAGGAGGGAAGTTGGGGGCAAACAGACTGGCAGCGGAGCAGTTAGACATCAATCAGGCTGGCAAGAAGTGGTTAGGGAGTGATCAGGCTGACAGACAGAAGCAGTTAGGGGCAATCAGGAAGGCAGGCAGGCGAGCAACTAGTTGGGAGTCAGCAGTCCTGATTGTGAGAGGGATCTCAGATTGGAGAGGGTGTATGCTGGGCTGAGGGACACTCCTTCATGCATTAATTTTGTACACTGGGCCTCTAGTTGTTTAATAAAATGCTATTTAGCCTCCATATGTTTGAATGTTTTTGGGTGTTTTTTTACTATAGTTGATTTCTAATTTCATTCCATTGTGATCTGAGAACATGCTTGATGTGATTTCAATCTTCTTGAACTTGTAGAAACTTATTTTGTGTCCTAACATGAGGTCTATCTTTGAGAATGAACCGTGCATACTTCAGAAGAATGCATAATCTGCTGTGTTGGGGTATAATGTTCCATTACCTTGAGTATTTCATTCCATTCCCTTCTTGCCTGTAGAGTTTCTGATGAGAAATCAGGTGTCAGCCTTAGAACACCTTTGTAGGTAACATATTTCTTTTCTCTGCATGGCTTTAAGATTCTCTCTTTTGTCTTTAATTTTTGGCATTTTAATTATGATGTGTCTGGGTCTGGGCCTGTTTGGATTTTTCTTGTTTGGGGTTCTCTGTGCCTCCTGAACTTGTGTGACTTTTTCTTTAACCAGGTTAGGGAATTTTTTCTGCCATTATTTCTTTAAACACCTTCTCTAGGACTTTCTCCTTGTCTGCCTCTTCTGGCAGAGGCCTAATGGCATGTTTCCATACTTTAACATTTTTGAAAGTGATAAAATATTATGGTTAATCCATGCAATTTTGGGACAAGATGAAAGCCTCCATCTCATCAAAAGATGGCCACTCCCACATCATCACAAGATGGGTGGCCCCATGTCACCACAAGATGGCCACCATAAGATGGCTGCCACAAAATGGCCAGCAGGGGAGGGCAGTTGTGGGCAATCAGGCCAGCAGGGAAGGGCAGTTGGGGGTGATTGGGCTGGCAGGAAAGGCAGTTGAGGCCATTAGGCTGGCACAGGAGGGAAGCTGCGGGTGACCAGGATGGCAGGTGAGGGCAGTTGGGGACCATCAGGCCAGCAGGGGAGGGCAGTTGGGGGCAACCAGGTCTTCAGGGGAGGACAGTTATAGGCAATTGGGCCAGCAGGGAAGCAGTTAAGTGTTAAGCAGGCTGGCAGGGTAGTGGTTAGGGGGTGATCAAACTGGCAGGCAAAAGCAGTTAGGGGCAATCAAGCAGGCAGGCAGACAAGTGGTTAGGAGCCAGCAGTCCTGGATTGTGAGAGGGATATCCACAGAGGGGTTCTAGATTGGAGAAGATGCAGGCTAGGCTGAGGGGCTACCCCCAGTGCACAAATTTTGTGCACCAGGTTTCTAGTAGAGAAATAAAGTGAAATGAAAGTATTCTTTTTGCCCTGGCTGGGTGGCTCAGTTGGTTGGAGAATCATTCTGTACACAAAAGGGTTTTGAGTTCAATTCCAGGTCAGGGGACTTAGACTGTGGGTTTAATCCCCAGATGGATGTGTATGGAAGACATCCTATGATATTTCTCTCTCACATTGATGTTTCCTCCCCTTCCTTTCTCTCTCAAATCAATGAAAACCATATCCGCAGGTGAAGATTAAATATAAATGTGCTGTTTCCTTTAAAAAGCTTTGGTGTAATAACAAAATGTCACAATTTCTCATCCATAAAGTGCTTATTACTTTGTGCATAGTGTATAGTTTACCTAATGAAATAGGTAGTGTTAAAAATGAGTTTCATACTTCTCTCATGGAATCCCTTTGAGCTCATTCAGGGAGCAACTGGAGATGATCTGAGTGTAGAAATGTGAAAAATGTTTGGAGAGCCTGAAAGACATCTTATCCTCCCTCCAATAAGAGGTTTGCTCTACCACTTTACTGAAATATCTATAACAAGGTTAATACTTTCCTTTATGTTGCTATATCCAATGATCAGTTTACAATTATTTATCTTATTTGACCCACCTGCAGCATTTGAATCAGATGATGATTTACTTCTACTTGAATTACTTTCTTCTCTTAGCTTCCGGAACCTCACTGTGTCTTGTTACTCTAACACCAAAGCCATTCATTCCCAGTATCATCTGCTGAATGATCTTAATCTTCTCAGACTCTTAACATTGAAGTGACCAGAGCTCCGTTTTCCAATCCCTTCTCTTTACTTTTTCTTTTTTAGCCAAATGTTTTATTATACAACAGTAGAATTGCACATGCATAAGAAATACTCATTTCAAAGTGTGTTTTTTTTATTGTTGACAATCTTATAGATACTCCCATTTTCTTCCCTGCCCCCCTCCACCCAGACCCTGCTCCACCCTATCTACTCTCACTCTTTTGGGGATATCATAGGGTCTCATGGTTTAAATAACATCAACATACTGATAACTTGCAAATTTACATCCTCAGCTCACACTTCTTCTGGATGTCTAATAGGTATTTTCAACTTCATATGCCCGAGACTCAACTTCTGATTCCCTTTCTCCAAATGTGCTCTTCCTGAAGCTTTGTAATCTCAATTGATGGCTCAAACTCTAGACTCCTGTTTCTGTTACACCAGATACCAAATCCTTAAACAACTACTCTGGGCTCTACCTTTAAAATATATACAATCCAACCAGTTTTGACAATGTCACTGCTACCAATCTTGTCCAAGCCACCATCATCTTTTGTCTAGCTTATTGAAATGGCTTCTTAACAGGTATTCCTACATTTTCCGTTTTCGTCCAGGCCATTTATATGGCACCTAGCCAAACACATACCAAACACATTTCTGTGTCACAAAATTTGTTCTTTTTGTTTTATTTCCCAGGATTCTCTTTCCTCAGATATTCAAATGGCTTGCTTTTTTAACTCCTTTAGATCACTGTTCAAAGTCAGCTCCTCAACAAGACCTTCCTTGATGACTCTATGTGAAATAGCAACTGTATCCTCCAGAAAAGTTTATCCCTTTGGTTTGTTTAAAGTTTGTCACACAGAATTGATCACTACATAATGGATTATGTAGATTTTATTATGTTTATTCTCTTTAAAACTTCTTGTAGATTATGTTCCCCATGAGAGCAGATATTTTTTTTTATGGTTCTACTTCACAGCTATGTCCTTAATAAGTGGAGCAGTATATCACACAGAGTAGCTGCTTATTAAATAGTCATTAAATAAATGCTCATATGAAGTGTCCTTGTCTTTTGTGTTCTGGATAGATCATTGGTAGTTTATTCTCATAAAATTTAACATATTTTGAGCTTTGGTGAAGATTCAGATAACGCAAAAGCCACTGAGTTTTCATAAGTACTGACATGTCAGCACTAGTCAGTATTTTCAAGGCATTGGTTGCCATTTAAAATGTTTTGTGTTTAACTTATTTATTTACATATTAGAGACCTGATGCACAAAATTCATACACTCGGGGTGGAGTTGGGAGGTCCCTCAGTCTGGCCTGCTTCCTCTTGCAGTCCAGAAGTCCTCGGGGAATGTCTGACTGGCAGCTTAGTCCTGCTCCCCACAGTCAGACATCCTTAGTGCTGCTGTGGAGGTAGGAGGGGCTCACACCACCACCACTGAGCTCTCCAGCAATGAGCCCAACTCAGGGCTTCTGGATGAGCTGTGCTCACATTGTGGGAGTGCACTGACCACCAGGAGGCAGCTCCTGCATTGAATGTCTGCCTGCTCATGGTCAGTGTGCAACATAGCAACCAATCATTCTGCCATTCGTCCTTTTTATTATATAGGATTTCAGAATATTCATTGTTTTATATAAATTTTTAGGAGGGATATTAATTCCCAATTGCTATCTTATCTAATAAAATATTAATATGAAAATTGACCATACCTCCTCTACATCCACAAGCCATGCCCATCAGTCATGCCCACCAGGCAATCAGAACGAGTATGCAAATTAACCCCAACCAAGATGGCTGCAGCCACAGAGAGGTTTGGGTTTCCCAGGCAATGGAGGAAGCCAAGCTTTCCACCTGCCTTAGCCAGCCTAAGCTTCCACTCAAGGCTACAAAGTTTCAATTATAGAAGGTAAACAAATCCAAACAGAAATGGCAGCAGCCACAGAGCAAGCAGAAGACTTGGCTCCACCCCAGGCTACAAAGTTTCAATTGTAGAAGATAAATAAATTCCAGGTACCAGGGCCTCCACTTGGGCTGCTGGGGGGTGTGGCTGGCCTGCAAACCACCATAGGTCCCTTGCCCAGGCCACCGCACACCCCAAGAGAACCCCCACCTTGATCTGGGACACCCTTCAAGGAAAACCAGATGGCCCCCACCTGTGCACCAGGCCTCTATCCTATCTAATAAAAGAGTAATAAGCAGATTGACCATCATTCCAACAAATAAGATCAAGATAGCTGCTCCCATGTGGTCAAAGATCCTGCCCCCATGTGGAAACAAGATGGTCACCACAAGATGGCCTGCAAGGGAGGGCAGTTGTGGGTGATCAGGCCAGTAGGGGAGGGCAGTTGGGAATGATCAACCCTGCAGGGGAGGGCAGTTAGGGGTGACCAGGCTGGCAGAGGAGGGAAGTTGGGGGCAAACAGACTGGCAGGGGAGCAATGAGACATCAATCAGGCTGGCATGAGATAAGGGGTGATCAGGCTGGCAAGCAGAAGCAGTTAGGGGCAATCAGGAAAGCAGGCAGGAGAGCAGTTGGGAGCTAGCGGTCCTGGATTGTGAGATGGATGTCCATCTGCCCATTTAGGCCCAATCCCAATGGGGCCCCAGATTGGAGAGGGTGCAGGCTGGGCTGAGGGTCACCATAACCCTCTTCCCCCTGTGCATGAATTTCATGCACTGGGCCTCTAATTGTGATATATACCATAAAACTAGTGTCTTAAAACAATGAAAATTTATTACTGCATGATTCTGGAAGACAAAAGTCCAAAATGCTTCTATAAAGGGTAAAACAGCATGCTATTAGGGCTTTATTCCTCCATGGAGGCTCTTGGGATGAATCTGTTTTCCTGTATGTTCCAGCTTCTAAAGAGCTGCCCATATTCTTTGGCAAATTCTCGCATCAATGTGATGTCTGCTTTCCTCTTCAGATATCTTTTTCTGACTCTCTTCCTTCTTATTTTCCCTCATAAGGGCCCTTTGGATTATGTTGCATGCACCTGGATAACCCAGGATAATTTCATGCTTTGAAAACTCTTTAATTTAATCACATCTGCAAGTTAACATATTTATAAGTTCCGTGGTAAGGATGTAGACACTTTTGAATAGTCATTATTCTCTCTACCACATAGGTTTGAATTTTTAATGAAATTAATTTATTTTTTTATTATATAGATTTTTTTTAATTTCACAGAATACATTTTACATTAAAGATTCTCACAGTGAGAAAAAACAATTTATTATTTAAAGTTTTGTATTTGTGAATATTATTTTGGGACAACTAAAATGAACACATTTGAGGAGTTAAGTATCAGCTTAGAACATGTAATATTTTGATACCTTTACAGGGTACCTCTTCCCTCTGACTGGAACTTCTCTATATTCAGAAGTCCTCCAGGCTCTTTTTACCAGGACTTAGAAATTAGTAATGTGAAATATCCTGATAGTAATAGCATTTCCTAACTTTAAAGTTTCCCAAAGACATATAACCATCAGTAACTGGTATCAACTAAACTAAGGGGAAAAATTTTCAAACATTAAGTGTTGTATAAGTTTCTTCTGGCTTTACTTATTAATTAATAGATTTTCCTCTCTCCATAATTCTTAGGGAAAATATAGAATTTTGATTAGTTATTGACAGTAATAAAGCTGAATTCCCTTTAAGAGTTTGGTAAATTAAAATGCAAAAGCTCATATATAATGTTCAGTTACATTGTGAGCCTTGAAAAGCTGGAGGATAACCTCATTCACTTACCAGAATGTGGAACTCTGTCTCACAATTTTTTGGATACAATTCCTCTCAAACCTTTTCCTCACAGATTAAATTCTATAACTATTCAGGTGACTAGGAGAAGAAGTTTATCTCACCAGTGGACTAATCTGTTATTTCTTCCTTATTGTGAGATGAATGGCATGACAGAGCAGAGGCAAAGAAGTGTACAATCAATTTCAAGGTATTAAGTCAGTGCTTTCATAACATAACAACAGCTTTCAATATCCCCACATGATAGTTGAAATAACAAAGCCCAGCAAAGGTGAAAGCCCAGAGAGCCAAGAGGCCTGCCTTGGCATATTTCTGCAATGCATCCTTTTCAACATAGTCAATAACAACTTGTCCCAAGGCCCCAGTGACTATGGAGAGAGAGAGGAGTGCAGCCAGGGAGTAGTCCATCACAGAAGAAGGATTCAAATATGCAGCTGGAAGTAGGCCCAGAAGCAAAACACTGACAACCCTCTCACCAGTTCAGTGGAGAGACACAGCTTTGGAACCAGAATGGTGGTTGGGTGACAGGCGAATGTGCTATATTCCACACCATCTTGAGGTAGGTTGGTCCTGGAGAAATGCTGCTATTTGAGCAAGTCTGACTAGTGGGGTTCGGAGGAAAGGGAGCTTGGCCTCCTCAGGCAACGCAGAGGGCACTCAGCCTCCACACACTCGCCATCTCCCTCCTAGAGGTTCAAGGTCATCTAATGAAATTAATTTAAAGTGGTGATAGGAAACGTGAAAATCTGGAAAAAAAGAAGATGAAAGAAACCATTTCAAAGTAATATATGGATCTTACTATGAGAACTTAGGCATAAGAGTAATGTTTTCCTGTTTTTTTTTATAATTCTGCCAGTACTGTTGAAATAATATATTCTGCAAACCAGTCTGCAAGCTCAGGTTTTCATCTTAGCAAAGAAGGAAATGCAGATACTTATTAAAATTTGATTAAAAACATTGTCAGGTCTTTATTAAATAGCATACTGTTCTGTTTTTAGTCTTGGATGAAGGTTCAAGAGAATTTTATTTGCTCTAATCCTTGGCTAATCCTGAATATAAACACAGAAGTGTTTGTTCTTCTATGTGTTATCATAGACATTAAAATCCTCCTATTGACTTTTATAGTCAGTAAAAAATAGAAAGGTGAGAATGTGGATGAACTGTTCTAGAGAGAGTGAAATTTACCAAACATCTAGCTGAGACAATTCTCACCTCCTTCCATTTATTAAATTTATAAACAAAATTGATATCAAAGATGATTCCAAAGGCATTGATTCTATGACCTCACAAGGGAGAAACTTGAGCAGTGGAAAGTCTATATTTATAGCAATATGCATCTTCAACATAATTACATATTTATGAGATTTTTACCATGACTATGTCTATTTGGAATATAATTTAGCATAGTCAAATTTGTTTGGCCTAAAGCCATAAATATAATGAATGTTAATCTAGTTACATGACTAAGACTGTAAAACCTGTAGGGGGGTCTAAATGTAGTGTTTATATATTAAATTATCTTAGCACTTGTATAAATAAACAGTTTGTCTTTAGGTTTATAGACATGGTATAGGGGAACAGAAACATTCATAATTTAAATATAACAGTAGAATTGCATTAATTATATCTGCAAATATTATAAATACTGGTACAACAAGGGTTACATTTTTTACAGCCTATTACATTATGTATATCCACATTATAAAATTATCTTTAAAATTCTGTATACTGGTATTATAGCAAATTCTTCTGTTGATGAGATTCTAGGTTGAGAAAATATGTGTTGCCTGGAAGGCTTGACTCAACCTTGACCTATGAACCAGGAAGTCATGTTTGATTCCAGGCCAGGGCACATGCCTGGGTTGTGGGCTTGATCTCCAGTTTTGAGCATGCAGAAGGCAGCTGATCAATGATTCTCTCTCATCTTAGATGTTTCTGTTTCTCTCTCTCTCCCTTCCTCTCTGAAATCAACAAAAATATATTTTTAAAAAGAAAAATTGTGCTAATTAACAGATGCCACTTTATTTTTACACTAGAGACCTGGAGCTCAAAACTTGTGCCCCGGTAAGGTCCCTAGGCCTGACTAGTAATCAGAGCCCATCTGTGGGTCGACCAGCAAGGAGATTGGGGAACCTCTGCTGGCACCTACTTGGCTGGCCTGGCATCACCTGCTTGCCAGCCGTGCCCCCCCACCCCCCACCCCTCACTACCTCCGCTGGTCAGGACTGTGGGCTGGAGGCAGCTCCTGCATTGAGTGTCTGCCTGTTGGTAGTCAGTGCATGTCATAGCAATTGGTCGTCCCACAGGTTGTTCTGATGTTCAGTCAATTCACATATTAATCTTTTATTATATAGGATCAAACATATTATTTTGGTTTTTTCAACTGATGATTTCATTTAGAATTTTATGTGATATTTTTATAATAACTATCATGTTTTTAGTATAATCATCTCCCCAAGCTTACATATTTATTTTTGTCTTTATTATTGAAAGTATTACATATGCCCTTTTTTCCCCAAATTTGCTTCTCTCAACCAGCCCTGCCCCCACCCCCACATAAGGCCTTCAAAATATTGTTGTCTGTGTCCATGGGTTATGCATATGTGGATACAAGTTCATTACTGGATCTCTTCCTACCAACCCACCCTTCCCTGCCTTCTCTCTGAGGTTTGACAGTCTATTTGATACTTCAATGACTCTTGGTCTGTTTTTGATCATCAGTTTATTTGTTCATTAGTTTCCACATGTGAGTGAGATTGTGTGATACTTATCTTTCTCTGACTGGATTATTTAATTTATCATAATGCTCTTCAGATCCATCCATACTGTTGCAAATGATAAAAATTCTTTCTCTTTTACAGCTGCATAGCATTCCATTGTGCAGATGTATCACAGTTTTTTGCTTTTCTTAAAATTTTTGTTTGTTTTGTTTTGTCTTTTGCATATCTATATCTATACCTACATATATCTATATTTTTTATTTTAAACTTTATTGTTGAAACTCTTACATGGGCCCTTCTCTCCCCACCCCCATTAACCTCTTCCTGCCTGCTCCCATCCTCCCTACACCCTATCCCAGGCCTTCATCACTCCATTGTCTGTGTCCACATATGTACCATAGTTTTTTTATCCACTCATCTGTTGATGGGCACTTAGGCTATTTGCAAATTTTATCTATTGGAAATTGCATTGCTCTGAACACAGGGATACATAAATTATTTCTGATTGGTGTTTCTAATTTCTTGGGATACATTCTTAGAAGTGGGAATACTGGGTCAAGTGGGAGTTCCATTTTTAATTTTTTGAGGAAACTCCATACTGTTTTCCAAAAGGCTGCACAAGTCTGCATTCCCACAAGCAGTGTATGAAGGTTGACTTTTCTCCACATCCTCACCAACACTTGTCATTTGTTGATTTGTTGATGATAGTCATTCTGAAATTTTAATGATGTTGATTCTACCAATCCATAAGCATGGTATATTCTTCCACTCGTGTGTATCTTCCTCTATCTCTTTTGTCAATATCCTTTAGTTTTCTGAATACAAGTCTTTAATCTTCTCAGTTAAGTTTATTCCAAAGTAACTTAATTTTTGTTGTATTGTTAAATGGGATTTCTTATTTAGTTTCTCATTCTGTGAGTTCATTAATGGTATAGTAAAATGCCATAGATTTCAGGGTGTTGACTTTGTATCCTGATATGTTGCCATATCATATATTAAATCTAGTATTAATAGTTCTTTTTTATGGAGTCTTTAGGGTTTTCTACACACAATTTCATGTCATCTGTGAATAATGACACTTTCATTTCCTCCTTTGCAATTTGGATTGCTTTTATTTCTTCTTGTCTGATCACTATGGCTAGCACTTTCATTATTATGTTAAACAGAAGTGGTGGAAATGGGGATCCCTATCTTGTTTTAAGGACAAATGGTGTGACTTTAAACCACTGAGTATGATGTTGGCTATAGGTTTGTCTTATAAATCTTTTATTATGTTGAGGTATGATCCCTCTATTCTTACTTGGCTGAGAGTTTTTATTTAAAAAAAGGGTGCTGGGTTTTGTTGAATGCTTTTATTGCATCAATTGATATATATGACCATGTAATTTTTGTATTGCAATCTATTAATGTGCTATAGCACATTTATTGATTTTTGGATATTATACCAACCTTGAATACCCAGAATAAATTCCACTTGGTCATGGTGTATTATCTTTTTAATGTATTGCTGGATCCAACTTGCTAACATTTTGTTGAGGTTTTAAGCATCTATGTTCATCAGTGATAATGGCCTGCAGTTCTTTTTCTTGGTAGTGTCTTTATCTGGTTTTGTGATAAAGGTAATGCTTGCTTTATAGAAAAATCTCCTAAATGTTCTTTCCTCTTAAAATTTTTGGAATATTTTGAGGAGGATAGGTGTTAGTACTTCTTTGAATGTTTGTTAATTATTTATAGGTATTTGGATTCAGACCCTGTGTAGTTGTGTAGACCAGGGCTTTTGTTTCCTGGAAGTTTATTTAATTACTGCTTCAATTTCCTCAGTAGTTATTTATCAAAAGTCAGATTTTCTAAATCTTTCTGATTGAGCTTTGGAAGATTGCATGTTTCCAGGTATATGTCAATTTTGTCAAAGTTGTCCAATTTGTTGGAATAGAGTTGTTAATATTTTTTACAATCTTTGAATTTCTGTGTGTCAGTTGTTAGTTCACCTCTTTCATTTCTGATTTTGTTTATTTAGGTTGGTCCTCTATTTTTGTTTCTTGGTGAATCTGGCTAGAGGTTCATCAATCTTGTTTATGCTTTCAAAAAAATGAGCTCTTGTTTTTGTTGATCATTTGTATTTTTTTTTTTTTGTCTCTATGTCATTTATTTCTGTTCTTTTATTTGTTATTTTCTTCCTTCTGCTTACTCTGGGCTTTTCTTCCAGATCTCTTCCTAATTCATTAAGTTGGGTTAGATAACTTATTACTAGTTTTTCTTGTTTTTTGAGATAAGTCTGTAATATCCCTTTCAGGATTCTTTGCACTATATCTTATCAATTTTAGATTGTTGTGTTTTCATTAAAATTTGTTCCAGATGTTTTTATTTCTTCTTTGATCTCTTTGGTAACCCCTTCATTGTTTGACCACATGCTATTTAGGCTCCATGTGTTCTATTTTTATTTTTATTGTTGTTGATTTCTAATTTTATGCCATTGTGATTTTAGAAGATTCTTGATATGATTTCACTCTTTTTGAATTTTTTTATTGGTAGCTATTATTTCTTTTTTCCCTTTATTGATTAAGGTATTTCAAATGTGTCCTCATCCCCTTATTGCCCCCACATCCCCAAAAACCCTAGCTTCACCCTCACTCCCTGTTGTCTGTGTCCATTGCTTTGGCTTCTATGCATGCACACAAGTCCTTTGGTTGATATCTTTCCCTTACCCCACCCTCCCCTACCTTCCCTCTGAGGTTTGAGCATCTGATCAATCCTTCTCTGTCTCTGTCTATGTTCTTATTCATCGGTTTATGTTATTCATTATATTCCTCAAATGAGTGAGATCATGTGATATTTATCTTTCTCTGACTGGCTTATTACGCTTACCATAATGCTCTCCAATTCCATCCAAGCTGTTGCAAATAGTAAGAATTCCTTCTTTTTTATTGCAGTGTAGTATTTCATTGTGCATATGAACCACAGTTGTTTGTAATCCACTCACCTGCTTGTAGGCACTTAGGCTGTTTTAATATATTATTTATAGTGAATTGTGCTGCTATGTGCATATAAACTTCTAATTGGTGTTTCTAGTTTCTTTTTTTTTTTAATCAATCTTTACTGTTCATATTATTACAAAGGTTCCTCATTTCTTCCCCCTTCCACCAGGTTCCCACCCCACCCTCCGCCCCCTCCCCACCCCCCATTGTCCTCATCCATAGGTGCACAGTTTATGTTCAGTCTCTTCCTCCCTCCCTTTCCCCCCCGAGAACAGTCAGTCCACTCCCCTCCCATATCACCGACTCTACTACAATGAACCGCTATTATTGTTCATCAGGTTTTTCAATCTCCTTTTGTTGTTGTTGTTGTTGCTTTTTTTAATTAATAAACTTTTACACTTCTAAGAATAAATTTTAAAATCTAATAATTTTAAACCTTGTTTTTTTCTGCCCTGGGAATTGAGAGCAAACTTGTTTACATGTAAACTTGCCCTTAGGCTATCAAAAGGTGTAGCCAATCAAGTGTGAATGGACACATTGTTTAAACATAGCTGCTGGATGGAATTGGATTACCTGTTCTGGGTGGGAAGGGCTTGTCATTCCCTTTCTCCATTAAAATTAAGGTGTTAGCTTTAAAACCTCTTTTTGGCAAGAGACCTTAAACTTTCAGAACTTTAAATTTTTCAGATAGTAAATCAGTTACTTAGTATTTTCTCAAATCAATAATACCTCCACATGCCCAAGGATACACTTCACACAAAATACATTTCCAAATAGATCAGCCAACCTCATCCAGACCCCACACAAGGTACTCACAGATCAACACCCCAGGGCTACACTAACTCAACACATCCAGATCTAAGCCTTCCTCATTTGATTCAGCATACCCTTAAGTTCCCCCAAAAGTTTCCAGCCATGTCTGAGAGGCAGCCTTGGGGCAGAGGCAGGTGAGGAGCAGGCTGTTCTGGGCCTGGCTGCTCCGGGCCTGGCCTCTGTTGCTCTGGTCCGTTCCCCAACCAGCTGCTCCGGGTCTGGCCACTTCCGCTCCCGATCTTGGCTGCTCCGGGGGTGGCTGCTGCTACTCCGAGCCTGGCTGCACCCAACCCGGCTGCTCTGGGCCCAGCTGCTCCGGGCCCGGCCACTCCGGGCCTGGCAGCTCCCAGCCTGGCTGCTGCTGCTCTGGGCCTGGCCGCACCAGACCCAGCTGCTCTGGGCCGGGCTGCCCAGGGCCCGGAGCAACCGGATAATCCGGGCTTGGCTGCTGATGTTCTGGGTCTGGCTGCTCCGGACCTGGCTGCTCTGGACCCAGCTTCTGCGGGCCCGACCACTCCAGGCCTGGGTGTTCCTGGACTGGCCACCCTGGGCTTGGCCGCCTCCGCCTCAGGCCTGGCTGCCACTGCCCCAGGTCTGGCTGCTCCAGGCCTGGCTGTTGCTGCTCTGGTTCTGACTGCTGCTGCTCTGGGGCCTGGCTGTTGTTGCTCCAGGTCCGGTTACCACTGCCTTGTGCCTGGCCACTCTAGGCCTGGCTGCCGCCATTCCAACATTCTGTCCTTTTTTTAAAAAAAAAAAAACAAAATGCATTTATGTTGCAATGTTGGCTGCTGAGTTGAGTTCTGACTTAGTCTTTGATTTTTCAAGATCTTCTTTATATTCTTCCTTAAGTAATTTTACTATCTTTTGCTCTGACTTGATTTCTTCACATTGAAAACTTCTTCGGTTTCTTCCTCCTTGTCCTGGAAGCTCAGCAGGTTGGCCAGTGGCACCCCTTTGTTCTCCGAGGGCTCCTGTGCAGCTTCAGCCTGTTGCAGGGGTCGGTGCCGCCCAGGAAGCAGCCCCCAGCCTCGGCTCTGTGGCCCGCGCTCAGTGGTCAAAGGCCCAGGGGCACTCCCCACCCCCCCCCCGGGGGCCCCGTTGCCAGGATCCTTGCTGGTGCTAGGCTGGCCAGTGTCCGGCAGGAGTTCCTGCTTCTCATTGCATTCCTCCAATCTGGAGCTTTTATTCTCCTTCCCGCTAGGGGCGTCTAGCATCAGAGTCAACAGACTGTCCTCTGCACGCAATGTGTGTGACTCCTGGGGCTCTGCTTTTTGCTGCTCCCCCGGGATTCCGCCCGAGCCTAGGTCCCCAGGGTCTGGCCCATAACTGGGGTTCAGTGCTGCTGGTTCTGGGGTTCAGCCCAGGCCAGATTTTTTATTTCCTTCCTGCTAGAGAACACTGGGCAGGCACCCAGCCTTCTCCTCCTCTCTGGCTGCGTCCTCTCCACGCGCGCACTTGTGAGTGCGCGCAGTATGTCTCTGTACCTTAGGATTTTTCAGCTCCTCTGATTTTCCTTCTGGTTTTCTCTTTCCTTCTTGTTGTAGAATTTCCAGTCAGTCGACTACCTGTAGCTCTGGGCAATGTCCACTCTACATTTTAGTTGTATTCCATTGAAATTGTTGTGTGCTGCTGCGGTTAGGTGTCTACCTGAGCAGCCATCTTGGATCCTCCCCGCAAAGAGTTTCTCTGGTTTCTTGAGATACACTGAGTGGCCATATTTTTATGATCTCTGAATGCATAATAATCTGGCCACTCAGTGTATATCCTATAAAATAAAAGGCTAATATCCAAATTGTTCCCTCTACCAGGCAGGCCAACTGCCCATGTCCCCTCCCCCTGGCCAGGCTGGACCCCACCCATGCATGAATTAATTTTATTAATGCACAGGGCTTAAAAAATACACACACACACACACACACACACACACGAAAATAAACAAATGAGACTACATCAAAGTAAAAAGCTTTTGCACAGCAAAAGAAGCCATCAAGAAAATAAGAAGGCCCACTGCGTGGGAGAACATATTTTCCAATGTTACCACTGATAAGGGTTTAATCTCCAACCTTTACAGGAAACTCATACAACTTAACAAAAGGAAGCTACACAACCCAATGGGAAGAAAAAGAAAAAGAAAAAGAAAAAGAAAAAAAGGGGGGGGGGGCAATGGACCTAAATAGGTTCTTTTCAAAAGAGGACATAAGGAAGGCCAAGAAACATATGAAAACATGCTCAAAGTCACTAATCATCCAAGAGATGCAAATCAAAATGACAATGGGATACCATCTCACAGCTGTCAGCGTGGCTATCATCAACAAACAACAAATGACAAGTGCTGGTGAGGGTGCAGAGAAAAAGGAACCCTGGTGCACTGTAGTGGGAATGCAGACTGGTACAGCCACTGTGGAGAACAGTATGGAGTTTCTTCAAAAAACTAATATTTGCAAATTTATATGTTGTAGTTTATAACATTTGGTCAAAGTGTTACAGAGTTCCCGAACAATCAAACAATGCAGGAGGAGAGTTTGGAGAGACTCACTTTATTCATCGTGCAATGGGCTTAGAGAAAATGAATTCAAATTCTAAGCAAGGCTACAAGCAGAACTTCTCTTTTTATTAAAGAGCCAGGCCTATGTGCATTTAGTGGTTATCTCAATGTTGGCCTTGAAAACAATACAGTTCTATCCAATTAAAAAATGCACCTGGCATGGCATTGAGATTATGGCATATCTAGTCTCTGGCCTACAAGGTCATACAGCTAAGTTTATTATCATCATTATTCAAACAGGCTAAATCAGACTAGAAATCAAACATTTTTAGAATAAGAGAAGAGGCCACCTAAGTGCAGAAAATTCCAAACAGTAGTTTGTTACAAAATAGGGGTTTTCCTTCTCAAAAGATCTAGAAGCAGTAAAGAACTAAACCAAGCATGAATCAAGAAGATATTTTCAAATGCAAAGAGCAAGGGTCAAAACATGGGTATGCATTGAATGAACAGCAATTACTATGGGGGTCAGCTTGTATGAGCAAGGGCAGACAGAGTAAAACAAAATTAGTAACTAACTTGAGGCTGCAACATAAAGGTGTATTGTAGGTGAGGTTATGCCCAATGAGGTGTGACTTGTAAGAAGATAATGTACAATGAATTAATATTATAAATAAGTTCTGTATTGAACTATGATATTTTTCTTCATGGTATTTATAGCAAGTTAAAATAAATCCTCTTATGCCCTAATGCTTATTATAAATCAGGGTGATTATATTTATCCTGGACTAAGAAGAAAGACGTGGTAGCATTTACTAAATACTAATGATATATTCAAAGAACTATTCTAATTGCTATGTTTCATCCTTAAAACAATTGCATGAGAGAAATGTTTTCATTCTTTTTAAAGATGAGAAAACCAAGATTCAAGTAAGGTAACTAACTTTTACAAGGTTTCAGAACAAGTTACCTTGCCCAAATTGTATTTGAATTCATATCTTTGATCAAGCAAAGTTTGTGTTTATAAATTCTTTCTTATTTTTCCTATCTACTCAAGAGATATATACAATCTATGTGTATAAAAATGCGGGGACCAGAACACTGTAACAACTGGAAATGACCAGTCACTATGACGTCCACTGTGCTAGCAAACCAGTCTGATCAGGGTGGGGCTGGCTGTTCAACCCCCCATGGCTCCTCCCCCTGGCCGGCCTCACCCCTAATCAGCCCATCTCACCCCAATTGGCCCGAAGCTCCTTCCCCCAGGCAGCCATGTCCCTGATTGCCCCTTACACAAATAGGGGGTGGGGCTGGCTGGTCAATCTCCTGCAGGCCCTCCCCCAACTTAGTCCTGCCCCCAAGTGGGCTCCTCCCACACTCATCAGGGGCATGCTTGGCTGGCTAACCTTCCATAGCCCCTCCTCTAGCCACTGACCCCTGATAGGCCCATCCCACTCCAATCAGGGTCAGGGCCCCCTGGGCAATTGCCCAAGGCCCATTAGCCTGGCTGGCCTGGCCCTGATCAGGTCCCAATCAGGGTGGCCTGCCAGCCAACCTCCCATCATCTCCTCCTCCCAACAAGCCCACCCATTTGGGGCCGGGCTGGCAGGATATCACCCATGCATGAATTCGTGCACTGGGCCTCTAGTTATAAATAAAAAGGCAAATTGATTAGATATTTAAAACTTAGAAGACATTCCTAAGGGCTTAAGCTAGAAGGATCTTTTGTCTTCTTATATTCTTTGAGATCCCTATTTGACATATTTTTTTTAATTACTAGAAACCCGGTGCATGGATTCATGCACTGGTGGGGTCCCTCAGCCTGGTCTGTGGGATAGGGCTGAAACTGGCTCTCCAACATCCCTGAGGGGTCCCAGATTACAAGAGGGCACAGGCCAGGCCGAGGGTCCCCACTGGTGCATGATTGGAGCCATGGAGGGATGCCGGAGGTTGGCTCCAGGGTGTGTCCACCCCATTTCGCTCAGTCCTGATAAGCTGGAACCCAGCAGCAAGCTCATCTACCTGGTCAGAGCATCTGCTCCCTGGTGGTCAGTGCATGTCACAGCGACTGGTCAACAAGTTGACTGCTCCCTAGTTGTCAGTGTACATCATAGCTAGCCTTAGCATATCATTAGCATATTACACTTTGGTTGAATGGATGACTGAACAAGTGGACACTTAGCATATTAGGTTTTATTATATAGGATGTTATAATCAGTATAAAGTATGCAGTTTAATAAATAACGGTGGATTAAACTTTGCTGTTAGGTTCATTTCTTCAATCACTTTATTCAGTCAACATTTCAAGCAATTGCATTTTCCTTGATATTCAAAAGAATTCCAGTCTATCTCATCATTCTCAATATTGTTTCTATATATGCATAGAATGAATATGCATTTATATTATTTATTTTTATTTTATTGATTTGAGAGGAGGGAGTGAGGGAGGGAGAGAGAGAGAGAGAGAAAGAGAGAGAGAAAGAACATTGATGTGAGAGGCACACATTAATCTGTTGCCTCCTACACATTTCCAAAGCAGGGATAGAACCTGAAACCTCCATATGTGCCCTGACTAGGAATCCCTGCCATCATTTCATGCACCAGATGACAATACTCCATCCAACCAACTGAGCTGAATGGGTTGAATGTACATTTATTTAAAATAAATTTTCAATGAATCTAGTAAATAAAATTATTTGCTCTTTCCTCAATACATTTGATTGGAAAGTAATAATATAGTGAAGAAAAAATTTTGGTTTATGACATGTTGCTTTCTCAAAAATATAGAGAATTCATCTTTACTTTTTTTTCTTCCCATTTTAACTAGTCTTTAATGATTGCTTACTATAAAATCTGCTATGAAATAAACTGAAGTGATTTTAATTTAGCTTCTGAAGTTTAAAAAATAGAGACATAATAGAGATGTAATTATGATGTTGGTGTTTTATTGAGGCTTTTGTTATTTTTACATGTCATAATATGCAAATATTTCCTAATGCTCAAATAAATAGTGTTATTTTTTCTCCAATTTGTAAATTAACTCTAATTTAAAAATCCAATTTTTATATTTGCTTGTTATTCTTCCTTTGGTCAAGGTAAATTTGCTGTAATTAAACTAAAAATTAGAGTTGGTCAGGATGGGAGTGCAGTTTTATATGTCACATCTATTTTTTTTCTTCAGTTTTCCCAGTTATATTTCAGACAGGTTTTTCCCCCCACCAATTATATTTATTATTTTTCTATTTTTACTTATTTGGATTCCTCTCTATTCCTCTGATTACTCTTTGTTTCAGGTTTTTAGCCAAGTGATGCAGATTGTAGACTAATTTGGTTCAAAACATTTTTTTAGTACATCACGAAATCCCTCGAGGAAACTCACGAAAAATTATAAATGTTATTATTGTATAAAGAGGTTTAATATAATCATAATACATAATTCCATGGTTTCTTTACAAAAGAAATTAGATTTACCAATACCTTAGTTCAACATTTTTTAAAAAATATATTTTATTGATTTTTTTACAGAGAAAAAGGGAGAGAGATAGAGAGCTAGAAACATCGATGAGAGAGAAATATCGACCAGCTGCCTCCTGCGCACACCCTACTGGGGATGTGCCCACAACCAAGGTACATGCCCTTGACTGAAATCTAACCTGGGACCTTTCAGTCCGCAGACCAACGCTCTACCGCTGAGCCAAACCGGTTTCCGCTCAACATTTTTTAAACTATAAAAATCATCTTAGCTTTGTTCATTATTGGCTTATTGATATCAACTAAAGAAATGTAGATATGTATGTTTAGCAAACAATATTATATAATGTTTTTAAATTGTTAATTATTAAGTTCTTTTTTTGCTGAATACTAATTTTAATTAATAGATTAAATAGTGTAACTTCATGATTCTTCTTATTTAATATTGAATTTACACTTAAAAACCAATTTCTCATAGTAGCCATGTTTGTGTTGCCAATAATTTAATGTAAGCAGCAACTTTAAAAAACTCAGAGGACTTCCAAGACAACAACTGCACAGGACAGTTTTTTTTTTTTTTTTTTTTTTTTTTAATTTGAAATCTGTTACTACTTTGTTTCTACCTAGTATGTGGATTTTTCTTGGAGTTGAAAACATTGATTTTCTCAGTTTTAACATTTCTTCACCAAATACTCAAGCTGGGAGGAAGTTCCTTCTTGTGCCTTATGATATGAATCTTGACAAGTCCATAATTTCAATAATAAAATAGAATTGTTCCCTCTTGCTGCTCACATTTGAACCCAATATCCCGATTAGGAGACAATAGGTGTATAATTCCTTACTCCTAATTATTTTATAAAAGAAAAAATAATATAAAATTGCTGTGGCTACCAGTTCCCTGACAAAACTATTCACACAAATTTTGTCTCTAGTTTGGAAAGTGAACTATCGTATATAATAAAAGGCTAATATGCAAATTGTACCCTTTGGAGTTCGACCAATCAGGAGTTCAACTGCTCACTATGATGGGTGCAAATCACCAGGGGACAGCGAGGAATGAAAAAAGGCCCCAGCCAGCAGCCAGAAGAAGCCAGGCCTCCGCTGGCAGCTGACAGCTGGGTGAAGGAAGGCTCCAGCCAGCAGCTTGCAGCTGGCAGCTAAGGAAGGAAGCCTGATCGCCAGCCAGGCCTAGAGACCCCACCCATGTTTAAATTTTGTTCATGGGGCCTCTAGTAGAAAATAAAATGATAAATTCATAAGTCAATTCTCTATATAGTTGGTATAATTTTTATGTCTGAATTATAACAAGCTAGACAGAGGTGATGCAATTATAATTATTATAATTTATAGTTAAGGGCATACCTGTTTAACATTTAGGAATTATCAGTGCATATTTTAATATGTAACTGAAAGATACTTTTCATTTGATATATCATTAGAAATATTTCCTGTAAGCAAAATTGCATGGTAGTGATAAAAACATTATTCTGGAGAAAGGTTAATTCATCTTCACTGTAAATTGTGGGTGTGAGTGGGCAATATTAGTACTATTGATATACAGCAGATCCTCTTCATGATGTCACCTAGTTTATATACAGTATAATTTGTATATATTTTTTTGTAGTAGAGACAGAATTATGCCGTAATCTAAACTGCCCTTGTGCCATATATTTCATTGTAGGGAGTAGTTCAATCTTTAGTTTATCTTTAGCTATACTGTATTTATGTCTATTGATAATAGGAACATTATAATTTTTACTAGAGGCCGAGTACACAAAATTAATGCTTGGTGGGGGTGTTACTCAGCCCAGCCTGCACCCTCTCAATCTAGGACCCTTTGAGGGATGTCCAACTGCCCATTTAGGCCCAATCCAGGTAGGGCAGTTGGATATCCCTCTCACAAACCAGGACTGCTGGCTCCCAACTACTCAATTGCCTGCCATCCTGATTGCCCTTACACACTTCTGTCTGCCAGCCTGATCACCCCCAAACCATTCCCCTGCCAGCCTGTTGGCCCCTAACTGCCCTCCCCTACAGGTTTGATCAACCCCTACTGCCCTCCCTTGCAGGCCTGGTACCTCCCAACTGCTGGCCTGATTGCCCACAACTGTCTCTCTTGCAGATATGGTCCCTCCCAATTGCATTCCTCTGTTGGCCATCTTGTGGTGGCCATCTTATGTCCACTTGGAATCAATCATCTTTGACCACATGGGGGCAGCCATGTTGTGTGTTGAAGTGATGGTCAATTTGCAAATTATTATTTTATTAGATAGGAGGATTAGATAGGATAGAGGCCTGGTACACAAATGGGAGCCAGCTGGATTGTCCCGAAAGGTGTCCTGGATCAGGGTGTTCCCTTGGGGCATGAGACAACATGGGTGAGGGGCCTCTGGTGGTTTGCGGGCCAGCCACACCCCCTGGCAACTCAAGCAAAGGCCCTGGTATCTGGGATTTATTTATCTTCTATAATTGAAACTGCGGGGGCCTGAAGCTGCAGGATCTCCCTTTTCCATGTCCTGCACAGGAAGAGAGATGAACAGACCGGTTCTATGTGGAGGTGGCCAGGGATTGAGAAATATTAGAAATAAAGAGAGAAGACATAGAAATAGATTTCAAGCTGGGAGCTGGGAGGGCCACTGACCTCCTCTGCTGGAGAGGCAGACTGACGACCTCCTAAGCCACCCAGCACATCTATTTATACTTCAATCCAACAAGGGATTTCACAGGACAACAAGGATCCTGGGAGAGCCCAGGTTCCGCCCACTCCTTCCTCCTGGACAAACAGGCCAGGAACTAAGAACATCTCCTCACTCCCAGGGCGGGAGTGCAACTGACATGATTCTGCCAATATCCTGGGTCCAGTCAGCAACAATCTAAAGAATATCCAGGTGTCTTCCCATTTGGCCCTCTACATAAAACTTTGTAGCCTTAAGTGGAGGCCAAGGCAGGCCAAGGCTGTGGAAACTTGGCTTCCTCCATCACTGGGGGACAACTTAAGCCTCTTTCTCTCTCTAACTCTGTGGCTGCCTCCATTTTTGTTGGGATTTATTTATCTTCTATAATTGAAACTTTGTAGCCTTAAGTGGAGGCCAAGGCAGACCAGGGCAGGTGGAAAGCTTGGCTTCCTCCATTGCCAGGGAAACCCAAATCTCCTGCTGTCTCCATGGCCACAGCCATCTTGGTTGTGTTAATTTGCATACTTACTCCTGATTGGCTGGCAGGCTTGGCTTGTAGGTGTAGCAGAGGTATGGTCAATTTGAATATTACTGTTTTATTAGATAGGATGAGTTCATCCATGTCCCCAAACCCTCACTTGTGGCAGCTGACACTCTCTTCTCTGTGTCTATGAATCCATTTCTACTTTGTTTATTAGATTGTTTTGTTCATTAGATTCCACATATAAGTGGCATCATATGGCATTTATTTTTTTTTCTGAATGGTTTATTTCACTTAGCATTAATTGCAATAACATTTAGTATTTGGAGCATACAATTTGCCAAGCTATTATTATATACTAGAATCCTGGTGTACAAAATCCAATGATGGGTGGAGTTCCTAGGCCAGGCCAGCAATCAAGGCCTATGGGGGCTATATCACCCTGTCCTTATAGGGTTCAGGCCAGCCAGGGCCTGATGAATGGGGCCTGCTATATGGGGGAAGGGAGAGAGGTAGGTTGAATGGCCATGGGAGGTTGGGTGTGGGAGCTCACTCATCACCAGGGGTGGCTCTTGTGTTGAGTATCTGCTCCCTGGTGTCATAGCGACTGCTCAACTGGTCATTTTGATTGTTCCAGTTGTTCGGTCTTAATGGTCACTTAGACTTATATATGCAGATTTTTCTTCTCAATTCCAAAATAATACTTTTTTATTTCAAATTAAACATTGATATAACAGGTAATAAAGATTAATATATTTCTCAATTAAAGACATTTATGTGTGAAAATATTTCCAAGTCACTTTTATTTATTTGTTTTTTTGGTTATTTTAATTTTTATTGAGGTAACGTTGATTAATACAGTTATGTAAATTTTAGGTACAACATTATAATTCAATGTCTGCATATTTTAGTGTATGCCCCCTACCAAATGTTTATTTTCTTTATGTTACCATATATTTGACCCTCTTTACTCACTTTTCTTCCTTTACCCATTTTGCTCTCTGTACCCACTCTACCCCTCTGATATCAGTATCTATGAGTTTTCTTTTGTTTTGTTAGTTCATTCATAATTTTTAGTTTTATATTCCACATATGAGTGAAATAATATGGGTTCTTTTGCATCTGACTTATTTCACTTAATACCCCTGAGAGCCATCCATGTTGTTAAAAATTACACTATTTCATGTTTTTAATGGCTGAGTAATATTCCAGTGCATATGTTTGTGTGTGTGTGTGTTTGTGTGTGTTTTTCTGTGTGTGTGTGTGTGTGTGTGAATACACTACGTCTCCTTTATCCATATATCTGTTAATGAACAGTCAGGTTGTTTCCATGTCTCAACTGTTATAAACAATGCAATAGACAAATGGTTACATATAACTTTTTTAAATTATTACTTTCATATTTTTTGAAAAATGACCCAAATGAGTAATTGCTGGATCATACAGTAGCTCTTTTGTTTATTTAAGGAACCTTTACACTATTTTTCCATAAAACAACAGCCTATGAGGGTTTCCTTTTCTCCACAGTCTCTTCAACACTTGTTATTTCTTGTATTTTGATAACAGCCATTTTAACAGACATGAGTTGATATCTCATTATGGTTATGATTTGCTATTCCTTAACATTAGTCATCAACATCTTTTAATATGTCTTTTGGGCAGCTGTATGTCTTCCTCAGAAATATGCCTATTCAGATTCTCTGCCCATCTTTTGAATTATCTTTATCTTTATCTTTATCTTTTTGAATTATTGAGTTATATAAGTTCTTTATATATTTTACATATTTATCCCTTATCAAAAGTAACATTTAAAAATATCTTCTCCCATATTTTTATTTCATTGATAGTTTTCTTTCCTGTGCACAAGTTTTTTGTTTGATATAGTCCCCATTTATTTTAGCTTTTGTTAGGGGTCACATTTACAAAAACACCACTGAAACAAATATACAGAAGCTTAAAGCCTGTGTTTGCTTCTATGTATTTTATTGTTTTAGGCCTTATATACAATTATTTGCTCAATTTTGAATTAATTTGTGTATATGGTATATAATGATGGTTTAGTTTCACTCTTTGTCATGAAGCTGGCTAGTTTTCGCAACACTATTTTTTTGAGAAACTTTAATTTTCCATTATGCACACTTGTCTCCTTTGTTGTAAATTAATTTTTCATATATAAGTGACTTTTTTTTATAAGTTCTTAATTATGTTCCATCGATCTGTGATTTTTTTGCAGCCTGTGCCATAATTTTTCAATTATTGTGCCTTTATAGTATAGTTTGAAATTGAGAAGTGTGATATCTCAGCTTTGTTCTTTTTTTTCAAGATTGCTTTGGCTCTTCAGGATCTTTTGTGGTTCCATACAAATTTTATGATTTTTTTTCTGTTCCTGTGAAAATTGCCATTTGCATTTTGGAAAGAATTACATTGGATCTATAGATTGGTTTTATGTAATATGGACATTTAAAAAATTTAGTTTTTTTCAACACATTAACATGGAATATATTTTTTATTTCTTCATGTGAAAAACACACTTCATTGCTTGTGCAATAATTGCATGAATTATTTATACTCTTACACATTATAGAAAATTTTTAAAAGTAATCAATGTTACCCCAATAAATTAAAAAGAAATAAATAAGTCAAACTAAAATAATGGATAAGGCAGAATCAAAAGTGAATACTTTTATTTTATTTTATTTTATTTTATTTTATTTTATTTTATTTTATTTTATTTTATTTTATTTTATTGATTAAGGTATTACATATGTGTACCTATCTCCCCATTGCCCCAAACCCCAACACTCATGCCTTTACCGCCCTGTTGTCTGTGTCCATTGGTTAAGATTACATGTATGCATACAAGTCCTTTGGTTGATCTCCCCCACTTACCCCCACTCTTCCCTACCTTCCCTTTGAGGTTTGACAGACTGACAGATGCTTCTCTGTCTCTGGATCTATCCTTATTCATTAGTTTATGTTGTTCATTATATTTCATAAATGAGCGAGATCATGTGATATTTATCTTTCTCTGACTGGCTTATTTCATTTAGCACAATGCTCTCCAGTTCCATCCATGCTGTTGCAAATGGTAAGAATTCCTTCTTTTTTTTTTTTTTTTTTTTTTTTTTTTTTTTTTTACCACAGCGTAGTATTCCATTGTGTAGATGTACCACAATTTTTTAATCCACTCATCTGCCGATGACCACTTAGGCAGATTCCAAACCTTAGCTATGGTAAATTGTGCCACTATAAAAATAGGGGTTGATATTTCCTTTCTGAATGGTGTTTCTAGTTCCCTGGGGTATATTCCTAGAAGTGGAATCACTGTCAAATGGGAGTTCCATTTTTAGTTTTTTGTTTTTTTTAGGAAAATCTATACTGTTCTCCACAGTGGCTGCTCCAGTCTGCATTCCCACCACCAGTGCAAAAGAGTTCCTTTTTCTCCACATCCTAGCCAACACTTGTCTTTGTTGATTTGTTGATGATATCCATTCTGACAGGCATGAAATGGTACCGCATAATTGTTTTGATTTGCATCTCTTGGATGACTAGTGACTTTGAGCATGTTTTCATATGTCTCTTGGCCTTCCTTATGTCTTCTTTTAAAAAGTGTCTATTTAGGTCTGTTCCCCATTTTTAGATTGGGTTGTTTATCTTCCTTTTGTTAAATTGTATGAGTTCCCTGTAAATGTTGGAGATTAAACCCTTATTGGAAATAACTTTGGCAGATATATTAGCCCATGTAGTGGGCCTTCTTGTTGTTTTTTTGATGGTTTCTTTTGCTGTGCAAAAGGATTTGTTTTAATGTAGTCCCATTTGTTTATTTTCTCTTTAGTTTCCATTGCCCTAGGAGCAGTATCAGTGAAGAAATTTATTTGGCATATGTCTGAGATTTTGCTTCGTGTGGATGCCTCTAGTATATTTATGGTATCCCATCTTATGTTTAAGTCTTTTATCCATTTTCAGTTTATTTTTGTGTATGGTGTAAGTTGGTAGTCTAGTTTCATTCTTTTGCATGTATCTGTCCAATTTTCCTAACACCATTTATTGAAAAGTATTTAAAGTACTTTTGTATAGTGATCCTATGAAGATATTGGACATTTATATTTTTTCTTTCTAGTAAATGAAGTTGAGCAAGTGATAAATGATTAAAGGTAAAGGAGATTTTAAAATATGGGAAGGATTTGATAGGAAGGAAGGAAAAGGCAGGATAAATGTAGTGAAGTATCTAAACGTGTGGAAAATGTGGGATCAACACCATTTCATCATTTGAAATGGAAGCAGCAAGTAATAATGGGTGACATGGAAACCACTTGAGCTTCTTTTTATTTTCTAAACCATAAAGAAATATTTTTTGAAAGAGGGGACAAAGAGATTAAAAAGCTTGAAAGAATAGTGCAAGTTTTCAGTTATTGTAATGGGAACAGAAGAAATGGAAAATGAACAAAACAATAACACAAGCTTTATTGAGGTAAAACTCATTTTAATGCCCATTTTCACTGAATGTCTAAGCATTCCACAAGGCAAATTTGAGAATTAAATGGTTCCATAAACATAAAGAACTTTATATTAAAAAAATCACCCTATATCAAGCTACTAAATAATCAATTAATCTCACTCTTTTGAACTCTTTCAAGTCCTATTGGGAAAAAAATGTATTATATAGTTTTATGACCTTGTGCTAACAACTTATAAAATTTTGAAAATTTATTATTTTCTTTTGAATTATGTTTAGAATCATTTTAATGCTTTTATAGTCACCTTTTAAAGAGTTAAAAACCTTTTAATAGATTAGTCCTGCTAATCTATGCTGCTTATTTAGTATATTCTTAATAATTCATGGTAACAGCAATGACAATAATCACTTTGAAAATAGGGATCAAATGAAGTTTATAGTAGTGTGTGTGTATGCTCTTGTATACATGTGTCTTCATTTGGGCTTAATTCTTTGAAAAATTATTTCTAAGTCATTAGTTTGAAATATTTGTGTCTACTGCGATTATTTTCAGCCACTCTCATAAATAATCTAATGAATAAGTAAGCATATATTATTCTTTTAAGTTGTTAAAAATAATTTAGTGATATCTTCTGATAAGAAATTATATTTACAAAGTTAAAGTTCAAATTATCTGGTATTAAATAATATGATGACTGCATAACTCTTTTGCTGAGTATTTGAGGGTCAGTATTAAGGCAATACATTAATTGGCTTTCATTAAGAATTTTGAAATATGAACATACATGCAGAATTATAATGTTGTGTAGTTAATATTTTGGTCTTCCATGTGCTAATAAAAATGTATTTTTTTAATTTAATAAATTTAAATTATGCAATAATGAGAAATTTTTCTCAATTAAATTTGATTAACTAGGACTTATTATAAATTATATCATACTTTTCCCCCAATAACTTCTGTAACAGATACAACTTCTGCCAAGTTTCTTGAATAGGCACTTCATAGAGATATATGATCACTAGGTCTTGCTGTCTATATCTGGATGCTTGTCAGGATCAGTGAGCTCTTCACAGAAATATTAAGAAAAAGCTTTTGCAATATGAACATTTCAGCATATATGGATAATCTGTGTGAATAGCATTATTCTGCTATGGATGACCTCTTTGCACAGAGTGATAGCTTCATCCTTTTTCATATCATTATATTTGCTGGGGGGAAATCCTACTGTGCTACATCATAATAACATGTAATCTTCTTGTTCAGTTTAGCTGAGATTTAAGAAGACTGCTCATAAAAGCTGTTCTTTAAAGTCTGATCTATAATTTTTTTCAGAATTACCCCAGCAGAAAAGCAAGAGGCTTTATAAGAAAGATACAACCATTAAAACTCTTAAATGAAGATTAGTTTCAAGTTTTACAATACGGTACCAAGCCATCTGGCAAATCTCATGTCAGGATTTGTTAAACCTCTGAGCTTTCTAAATGTTAATTCATCCCTCTTCTGTTCCATCTCTCCTTCCCTAAACACACACACACATATACACTTGACTTGATGATTAAGATAAAAGATCTAATTAGACACTTGACTTGATGATTAAGATAAAAGATCTAATTAAATGTTCCAAGCTTGTTGATATTTCCACCTAGAGATTTGTTAGCCTTGAAGACAATTTCAAAATTGTTTGCTTTTGGCAGTACCCTCAAAATCCTTTGGATAAATGAATATATTCTTCTCAAATTACTCTCCTCTTTTTACCACATTTTCCTCAGGTCTAATTACATGCAGAAGGAGGATCAGCATACAGGTGTGATATCAACCCACTTCAAGGGGACTCGGATGAGTCTGGAAAATATTAGACAGGTCTATGAAGTAATCCAACATTGTTTTACTGAATATCTCATCACTTTAGCTTTGAAGACAGCAGTTATCCTAGAAAAAGTACAGTCATTAAATCATTTTTATTAAATTGGTGTTAAATTGTTGTTGCACCATTCCATCCACAACTATCAATTTGTGTTTTGCTTTCAGAAATTCATTTCTCTTGACACCAATTTGACAAAACAAACAAACAAACAAACAGAAACCCACAATGTTCTATCTGTGCCAGAATACTGATAAATATAGATTTGCATGTCACTTTAATTCTAACAAATGTCTCCTAATTACCCTGTGGACAGGAACCATTAGTAAATTGTGACTTTGTGTCCAAAAAAACATGGTATAAATTCAGCTTATAAGCTTATACAGGAATACTTTACTTTGTATAACTTATTAGGAAAGCTTAAAATTACTCATATTTCTTCAAGCATGTAATATATACAGTATTTCCAGGAAACATAACATCTTAAGGATATGTGCAAAGTTTAAATGAATATCAATCTCAAACCCATGTTTAAATTTACTCATTCCAACACTATTCTTCTTGTCTCCTTCCAAAAAGGTTTTCATTGATTTTTAAGCAAATTTAAATGTCCTCTTTAACATTTTAATTAGTGAATTTATTTAAAACTTTCAATCATCAATTAGGTTGACATTTTATTTTTATTTCTTTATGAATGAATTTATATGTAATCAAAAGAGGTTTCTCCAATTAGAGAGTATGTACTAATTAGAAAAAGTAATGAATAATTATATGTCTGATTCCCCTGTTCCCTCCACACTCACATTACTGTGCTATTTATTTGTTGAGATATACAGAAGTATTTTGTAAGTAATTAGAATTTCTAGTTTCAAAATGTTGAAGTGAAAGGGAAGAGAAAGTTAGAGAGGGAATCATGTGGTTGATGACTCTAAAAAGCTTCCAGTTTATGTTAAAAGGGAAGATATATCAGTAATAGTTCAAATGAAGAGGATAATTATAAAGCATCAGGCACTTTACTATAGTAACTTAGTACAATATAGTGATACTGAGACTCATGCTATTATACTCATTTCACAGATGATGAAACTAAGAGTCCTTTTTTAATTTGACAAAATTCATAAAACTATTAAGATATAAAGCCAGATGCAAATTCAACAGGCCCTGCTTTTCCACTGTTGCTTGAGTAGATTTCAGTATCTTTTAAACATTTGTTGTTTCCTCAAATATTGACTAGCACCTCTACAGAAACTCATGGCAGGAGGACCTTAAGAAGAGTTAAGGAGATAAAAATTAACTAAGTGCCTTTCCAATTTCAGAATATCTCTAGAGTATATTCACTACCATTGAAAAATTTCCCTGTAATTTATTATAGAATTAAAAATTGATATTTTGCCAAGGCTTTTAACATGAAATTCTTTAACTAAATATATTGTGATAAAAAATAAGTTCCAGATTACAATTCATATTTTATAAATGTCAGTTTTTTATGGATTTATTTCTATAGTAAGGACCTCAATTTTTATAAGGAAATAAATTACAATGAAGGAAAGTTTTCATAAATGTAATCACTAGAAACATCAACCACATCCTGATATGTCTTTTAAGTATCATTATGGTATATACTACATTGACTCCAAAATATTTTTATATGCTGGTTTGAGAAGGTTTTTCCTCCTTCTTGTCAATATGTCAATCGTATGGTAATAAAATATCTATACTCTATCAGTTAAACTCACTTTCAGTCTTTGATAAGCTAAAATAAAGGGATGGCTGTGACAATTTACAATGTCACATTTCTATAAAACCCAAGATTCCTGGAGTGTGTATAATTACCAAGAACATGAAAGCATGCTTACATTTCTAATGGAAATTCTGCTACATTTGAGAAAAGAATGTAATAACTAAATACACTAAAACTCCTCTGGATTCTCATTTTGCTAGATTTTGAAAGAATAATTTAATTTTGAGACTATAGTTAGAAATACCATGTTCTTATTCTAACTATGATATTATTGCCATTAGGTTTGAGTGACAATTAAATTTGCAAGTTGAAGGATAAATGATACATTTCACATTTCTTTTTAAAACTGCCACAGAATCAGTCTGGGTTTATCTCACATAGCAGTTTGGGGATTAGGTTAAAGAATGCAGTTAGTATGTCAGATCATTAAAGTTCGGGTTCTATGCCACACTCAGGAACACATTTGAGAAGAATGATTAGAAGGTTCTGCTGGATTTAGAAGGTTCAATCAAATTATGATGCTTCAAAAGCCTTTTCTTGCAAGAGGGTTAGAATTTGGGAAGTAAATTTTACTCTTTTTGGTCACCTGTAACAATTTCTTGTTATTTTCCTGAAAGACTAAGTCTTTTGGAAAATGAAAATATTTTTCCATTTATCACAAAAGCTGTATCATTGTGGTTATTTTGTGCTATAATTCACAATTGTATGCATAAAAATTTAAATAGCAATTCCCTTACTTCTTGCTTCAGAGAAAAATTGGGAGAGATTTAATAAATTTGGGGGCATTTACTCTGAATTGATGCTTCTTATGAGCAGTCTCCTTCTACATACAATAAATAAAATCATTCAAGCAGACTATAGACATTTTATTAGGGCATGACATTTTTGGATTCTGAAATGTAAAATTATATAAATGAACATATTTCCTTTCATGTATATGTATTTAATTAGGCCAATGGGGCATCACTAATAAATTAATGTATTAGTGCTTAAAGGATTTAATTGATTTTTAAACATTGTTGAATTGTTTTTCAATGTCTAAAGTATGAATCAGGAAAAACAAGAAGATCCAATATTTATCCTTCTCTTGGAAGTATTCCTTTTTCATTTTTATCAATAATGCCAGTGATATGTCTCAAAGAAGATCAATGGTAAGACACACTTCTCACTCTTCAGTTTTGAGCACTGTCTTAATATGAACTGGATTAAAATGAAGTTTAAATATGTGAAGCCTGTGATTATTATGAAGCACTTAACTTTTTATTGACAGCTTGGCATCTTATTCTTAAAGGGAAAGATACAGTTTGGTTCAATACATGGTGCATTTAAGAAAACAGAAATGCAGTTCTGCATTTTATTTCTCAGGTGTCACTGATGAACCATATTTCATTTTCTTAAAATCCTATATAATAAAGAGGTAATATGCAAATTTACCATTACTCTAATACACAATATGGCTGCCCCCATGTGGTCAAAGATGGCTTCTCCCATGTGGACACAAGATGGCTGCCACAAGATAACCAGCAGGGGAGGGCAGTTGTGGGCAATCAGGCTAGCAGGGGAAGGCAGTTAGTGGTGACCGGGCCAGCAAGAGAGGGCAGTTGGAGGTGACCAGGCCTGCAGGGGAGGGCAGTTAGGAGTGACCAGGCCTGCAGGGGAGGGCAGTTGCGGGGGAATAGGCTTGCATGGGAGGGCAACTGGGCTAGCAGCGGAGCAGTTAGGTATTTATCAGGCTGGCAGGGGAGTGGTTAGGGGCAATCAGGCAGTCAGGCAGGTGAGTAGTTGGGAGTCAGCAGTCCTGGATTGTGTGAGGGATGTTCCAGATTAGAGAGGGTGTAGATTGGGCTGAGGGACATCCCCCCCTCCCCCACTCAGTGCATGAATTTCATGCACTGGGCCTCTAGTACTTAATAAAAGTTTTGAGCACTAGTATTTCCTAGAATTGTCATTTCTCTCATTTGCATGACAGTTCATTCTCAGCAGCTCTATATATTGGAGCTATTTTATTAGACAAGGTCCTAGCTATTGACTTTATAACTGTGGGGTTTGGTGAAATGGAAGGGGTAATGAAGGAACATTGCCAGGAATGAGAGTGTTATTTTATCTTTAAGTTATTTTTGTACCAAGCAAAATTCAATAAATTTATAATATTTTTATATTGCTGATGAGGAAGAAACTTTTCTATACCCCCCTAGATTATTTTGGCTTGTATAATAATTAAATCTACACGGGTCAGATTAACAAGTGGAAATAATGAAATTTAATTATTTATATACTAGTGGCCCAGTGCACTGAATTTTTGCACATGAAAAGGGAATTAATTGGAGGAAATATTTTAATATTGCTATTTGCCCTTTCTTTATAATAGAAGTGTCAGAGATGAAAGAAAATTAGTAAAATGTATATGAAAATCTTCCTCCTGTCAGAGTCTGGAGTGCACCACAGGACCCAGAGTCAAGTCCCCGCCCACCTGTTAACACTTCGAAATCGCATGAGACCCAGACTTGGCCATCCCCACCCCCATTGGGCGAGATCCAGACATGGACGGCCCCATGTCCATCAAGCCTTGCCTGGCAGGGGGTGTTGGCTGAGGTCTCCAGTCAAACCCTGCTTGGCAGAGGCCTTAGCCTCAGGTTCTCCACCCTGGCCCAGTACCATGCAGCCTCAGGTCCCTATTGATCACTCATTACGGTAAACCTGCCTCTGCTATGGGTGTAGTCATCTTGTGTTATGGGAACCCCACCTCCACTGTGGGTGCAACCAACTTGTGATGGTGTGAGGGTTAATTTTCATATTAACTCTTTCTTATATAGGATGTATGGGAACCCCACATACATGAGAGGTTCAGAGACAGAAAGGGAAATGAGGTGTTAATGATGAGGTATGACATCTTATAAGTGAAATCTTAGAATTTCATAAGGTCGTTGCAGAACCATAGGAAGTCAATAATTAGTAGTTTGCCCTGCAATAAAGATAGGACAAAAAGGTTATCTCTGATAGTCTCTTATTATGTGCAAATTGTTTAATTAAAGTTTTCAAGCCAGTTAAGTTGGAGTAGAAGTTTCTCTTGAGCCTGCATATTAGTTGCTTTTAGACAAAATCATCTGTACATCAAAGAGAAATATTTTGGGGTGATTCATTCTGAACCCTTATAATATTGAAGGAAGCATGTCATACCATAGAGATGTTTTGTTGCCAGATTTAAATGGATAAGATACATCCACATAGCATTAAACATTTAACCACCTAAAATTCCATTCCCACTTAATTCAATGGGCATTTGAATGTGGCATTATACATTTGATAGAAGGCAACAGAGACAGACATAAAATTGCTCACAGTTGACAAAAACAACAACAAAGTTTAAATTAGTTGCTTAACATATGCATGGAAAATACAACTCTAATAGACTAGGTTTAAAAATAAATCTGAGACCTGAGTACACATCTGCTTAGTAACTTGAGTAGCACAGAACACTTAGCTCACATACATTTGAGTGTATCTACTTTGCTTACTGTAAAACTTTTATAAAATCATCAGCTAACATTGCAAGTCCACTTAGACTGTGTGATTAATTTATTTCCTCATATATTTGTTCCACCATTGAGCTACATTTTCATACCACTTCAGTCATACTGATTACATCCTGGGTTTCCCTACCTTGTGAAAAGAAACAAACAAAATATCTTCTCCATCCTCTGTATCTATAACTCGAAATCACTTATTTCATAGATTTATCCATTAATCATAGTTATTAGTCTGTCTATTATCTTTCTCTAAATCAGGGGTCAGCAAACCTTTTCTGTAAAGGGCCAAAATAGGTCTTTATATAACAAAGGGTAAATATATTTCAAACAAAATCTAATTGATGATATTCAAATAATCAGTTCTAGTAATAATGGGTAGTTTTTATGTAACACAGACCTACTAATGAGATAAAGTGAGGGTTTTTTCACCTTTTTTTAAATTAAGGTATTACATATGTGTCCTTATTCCCTCATTGCCTCCCCACCCAACTCCTGTTCATGCCCTCACCCCCCGGTGTCTGTGTCCATTGGTTATGCTTATATATGTGCATACAAGTCCTTTGGTTGAATTGAGTTTTGAATCTGATCTCTGAAAATGTCCTTTCACACAGACAGGTACTGATAAATACTTCTATCAGAATACAATCACATAGTTGTAGCTCAACATGTTTATGTCTTGAAAGGGATGTAAAGAATTCTATTAGATTATTTTCTTTATGTGTATTTGCCATTTAGCATGCTATTACATTGAATAGTAATCATTTCTAATTGAAGGTTATGCAGAAGCTCTTCAACCTCATATTTGTTGAAACATCATATGGAGATGAAGTTTTGCTTTTGGTTTTAGCTTCTATAGTGCTGGAGTGTAAAAAGTAACTTGACATTACTTTGATGCAAACACTTTTGTCATCAAAATTATTTTATTCCAGCATACATTTTGCATATAAACATTGGTTTAACCTTATAATATCGGGTTGATTTATTAAGAGACATCAAGTCTGCAGCAAAAACTACTTTGAAAAGTGGTTCAGAATTCCATAAGAGTGCTCAAGGTTATTTCTTCTCATTAAGCAAAGTTTCAATCTTGGCTCAGAGTGTAAAAAATCTCAATAAAAATTTGTCACAGTTAAACCATCCAACTGCTTGTGTGCTCAGGAATGTCTGGATATATAAGTGTTTTCTTGTTTGTTTGTTTGTTTGTTTTGCAAAAGTTTACAGAATTACTATCATGTTATTAACAATAGTGTATGAAATTCAATAACATGATAGACTCATATTTTCCACAAAGTATGCGCTCTTGAATAATACAGTAAATAAACATAGGCTTTGAATATCTTACATTTCCCAAATTTTGTAAATTTGTCCAACTGAACTCTTTTCCATACCACATATATTTTACCCACTATTAGATGTAGCACTTCTTAGCATATCCCACTTCAGATTTTACTGAGTTACTGTTTTCTCAAATTTTAAAAAATATCATTCCCTTTTCTGTTCAAGTTTATCCTATCCTATCCTATCCCATCCCATCTCATCCTTTCCTATCCTGTTCTAATTTTCTTCTATACTTTTCATAGTCTGATTCTTTACTAACTTCAAACTTGGCATTGTTTTATCAAATAAATAACAACAACTAAGCATTGTTATAATATCTAATAAAACACAAAGACAAGGAAAACCATTCAAAGTAATTTGTTTTGGTTTTGGTTTTTATTCAGTATTAATGTAGCTGTCAATGTCCTTGAATTTTTGAGTAACTATTCTTGTTGAAAGGATGACAGCCTTAAATTTAGTTTCTCTCAGCACATTTTCTTTGGATGTTATAAGCAAACATAATTTAATGAATTCACCATTAGTGTTTTTGTTGTTGTTTGTTTGTTTTTTCTGAATGGCTAACCAATAATATTTTTAGAGACTTATTTTGGTCACAGCCTTCTTTTCTTGTTTTTGTAAAGAAATTCTGCTGTGATGAGATGTTCCATTTTAATTTTCTAATTCTTCTAGCCATTGCTTTCTTATGAGTTGGGATATTATGATGAGTGCTTGGTCTGTTCATTTCAATGTGTTTTGTATTCATTTTGTCACAGATATACTGTCACTGTATAATAAATGCAACTTGACATTTAATTTGATAAAAAAATAAATAAATTTTGCTCAACTGGGACTTAAAAGTGTGATGTTCCAAATCTGGACATCTCTTATTTTCTTGATTTCAGAGCATGGATACTCATTAGTAACAAAAAATAAATAAACGGTGATGGCAAAACTATACATGTGGGGCACTTGACACTTTAGGGGAGGAAAATAATTTTCCTTCTATTCTTCTAGGTCTCTTGAATGAGACCGCTGTGATAAAGGACAGATTAAGGGGGGGGGGCCACAAGTTGAATAACAACTATATTTCTTGTATTTGTGGGAACTCTAGAAAAACTGAGTAGCTCTCTGAATGTCCCAAGCCATCATCTTAAATATCACCTCTAAAGACAAAAGAAGATTTTGGGAATGGGGAGATGCAGTTATGGAAGGCTGTACTAAAAAGCACCTTAAACAAGAAGAGGGTTGCTATGTAAGTATATGTCTGCTTCCTTCTCCATTGATAAGACTTTCTAGAGATTTAACACATTCTTATCCTCCTAAAACAGAGATGGAAACACCTTTACAAAAGGAAATGTTCTTTTTAAAATGTAAATGTGATTCATAAAAAGGTAACTTCCAGTGGATTTAAAAGATTTTTATATGTCTGCTAATTCTTCAAAATAATCAGCCTCAAATAATTCTTATATGAAAAGACAAGTTTTGCAGTGATAAATTTTGGTCCTTTTCAAACCTTACATAGGTGTAAATTGTAGTATACCAAACAACAGTATGATGTCCTAAGACAGTGGTCTGGAAACTCATTAGTCAACAGAGCCAAATATCAATAGCACAACAATTAAAATTTTTTTTGAGAGCCAATTTTTTAAAACTTAAACTTCTTATAACATCACTTCTTCAAAATAGACTTGCCCAGGCCATGGTATTTTGTGGAAGAGCCACACTCAAGGTGCTAAAGAGCCACATGTGGCTCGCGAATTGCAGTTTGAAGACCACAGCCCTAAGATACATAAGATCTTTGTCACTACCACTCAACCATGCTTATTATAACCAGAAATCTTCCAACAATCACTGGGTTTTTTGTTGTTGTTTTTTTTTTGGTTTCCTTGAAAAATATCTTCCTTTCATATATCAATTTATAATATACTAATGGCCTTGTGAATGGATTCGTGCACATTGAGAGGAAATTAATTAGAAGAAATATTTTAATATCGCTATTGACACTCTATAATAGAAGTGTCAACCAAATTCACGATCAACAATGCCATATCAAAACACATGTGTGTGATTGGCGCCAATGATAGCTTGGTATGTATAGCAAATGCCATGAGTCAACATAGTCTTTTATAAATACAGAATAAACTTGCTTAATTAGATCTGCTTTCTGATGTAGCTAAACTTTTTACAACCCAGTGAAGCACCCCAAATTCTCTTTAAGGTAATTGTTAGCAACACACCAGTAAATATCAACACAAAGCAGATTATTATTGTATATCACACAGGGAGAACAACTGGTAAAATATTTAACTGCACCAGTGTTTGACTGTATTCTGCCAAGTGAGAAAACCTGAAGTCATTTTCAAGGTCCACCATTTCTTACTTCTTTTCAGATGGGTCACGTTTCTAAGCTTTCTAAATCTCCGTTATCCAGCTAATGAAAAGAAAATAGGATTCCATTGAGTCTCCTATCTACCTACTCCAGGACTTCTGTGAGGATCAAATGAGATGAGGCATGAGAAAATGCTTCACAGACATTTGGTTAAAGTGTGAAATATTTGCACCTGGTTATAAAGCAAGTCTTGTTCCTGGGCTGAAGGAACTCCAAGCAGGCTAGTCACTAGGGAGAGGAAACAGGGTGTTGCTATGTGACATCATTACCTGGTGCCCACAATGACTGTTTCCAGGCTGGGCTGGGCTGTGGGCTATATTTTGTGCCATGGGGTCTTGGCAGCATTGGCGGTGATTTGGTGGGCTGTTTCTTCACGGTGGTGGCAGGGCCTGTGTCCCACTTGGGGGAAGCTGAGTATTGCTTTTACAGCTCCAGGTTTGTGGTGCCATTTCTTTGTAAATGGCCAGTGCATGTCACGGCAGCTCCTAATTTGAGCATCTGTCCCCTGGTGGTCATTGTATGTCATAGTGACCAGTCAGATGGACAATTAACATATTAGCTATATATATGTATATGTATATATATATATATATATATATATATATATATATATATATATAGTTACCAAATGCTTTATGTTGTATATGAAAAGCACATATTTAGAAAATGTTATAGTATACATGCAATAATTTAAAGACAGAAAATATATTGTGTGTCCTGAGAAAAATTAAATGGATACAGATATATTCTTTTCAAGACCTTGATAATTATTCTGAGTTGGTAGGTTTTGATCTGTGGATCAGCTCATAAATTTATTAGCATTTGTAACACTTATTAAATATATTTGCATTATAACAAATTTGTGATGTGGTGGCACACAAAGAATAGATTTAAATTTTAGACAATGGTGAATTCCTAAATACAAGCTATTTAAAGCAATTAAGTTGTAAAAGCACTGGACTGAAAGCTCTTTAGCTTATATTTCAACCACTTAAATAGTTTAAATTTTCCTTTATAATTCCATTCATATGTCTAATTGAACTCTAAAATATAACACTGGAATGTAAACTCAATGAGAAAACTATTTTTTTTTTATTCTCAGTACCTAGAGTTGTGCCTATCACATTGTAAATTCTTAATCTGTTGCCTAGAAAAATGTATTTACCTAGGGATTATTTAACTATACTTGATGAATGTGTGCAATACACTATATTTTTATTCTTAACCAACCATTTAAAAACATTTCTTTTTTTTTTTTTCCTTTTCAAAGCCAATGAAGGAGGTTGTAAGATCTCACACCCCCATGAAAGAGACAACAGTGGAGGTCTGGGTGCATCCTCAGCCACAGGTATGAAGGGAAAGACTTGATAGTTGCTCTTTATCCTATTTAATTGATTTTTATGAATGTATAAGAAACATTAAATTTTTAAAATTAATTTACTGATTTTTTAATTTTTGGATTGACTTTGAGAGAGAGAGAGAGAAACAGAGAGAGAGAGAGTTCAATTTGTTATCTCACTTAGCTATACAACCGTTGGTTGATTCTTGTATGTGGCCTGACCAGGGATCAAACCCACAATCTTGGCATATCAGATGATGCTCTAACCAACTGAGCTACCCGGCCAGGGCCTTGCATTATAAGAAATATGCTTAACTTGTGTTTCTTAATGTATTTTCTATAACATTTTACTAGGTGGTTTTGTGCTTGACTCTAAAGTGACAATATGACAATAAATACATATTTTTTCCAGTATGGTTTGATGATGATAATGGAGTTAATTTGTATAAGTATTTAGTTACCATGTGTGTATTAGTGTCAAAATGATATATTCTAAATGATTATATATTCCATTTATGTTTTTTACTTCTCAGATTGTATATTGAAAAAAAGTTGAGAATTTATGTTTTATAATATTAATTAAATTTAAGGTATAGCCTGTTAAAGAGGAAAACACAGGCCCAAACTATCAATGGAAGTGGAGTTCTTGGGGATCCATGAGGAAAATAATTTCTGCAGGCCCCCACAGTAGGATGGAGCTTTGTGGAAAGCATTATTGATGATGTAAAATTAAGGGGTTCCCCTCCAATGTCCCATCTCCCTTCATCTCACCATGGAAGAAGTCTAATCTTGGCTTCAGCAGAGCCAGAATTAAGGCCACTGCCCAGAATTTCTATTCCATATTGAAGTCCAGTCCAAACTAGCATCTGGCTATCTTAGCTTATATTCATAGTGCAGTCCATTGTGTGTGGGGTTTGCATGGCCCTGGGCCATGCACAGAGCAAGAGAGCAATAAGTTGAAAACTAGAGAGAGAAAACTCTTTGTTTGGGGATTTTAACTTTCCAAGATTTCACTTGTTTCCACTACATAGCCAAATCATTATTCCCCAGACGGACTAGCAGGCAAGCATCTTCCCTGCATCACCCCCACTTCATTTCATATTTACCTATCTTTCCCTTCTCCTCCCAAAATCCAGTACCAAATGGCGGAAGGGAGTAACGTTAACCCCCTTTGAGGAACAATAGTGCCTGAAGCAGCGACTTCCTGGTGAAGCTTCCCAGGTGACCATGATTATAATGTCTGGCCTTCCCTTTGCTCTCTTCTGATTGCTATTATTAATAAACTATCTAATTATGATGATAAAAATGCCACCATTCATGCTAATATCCCATGATGCTGAACCTAGACTTTAATACCTGATCTAATTACAGTTCAAGAAACATTGTTAATCAATCAATCTGAAATTTTCTGGTCAAGCACCAGTAAAGTAATTTGTCATGATGTACCTTCTCCATACCCCATACAAACAAGAGACAATCTGCATGATAAAATACCTTTTCTCTTCCCCCAAAGGAAAGATGCCCCAGACCAGTGGTCAGCAAACTCTTTAGTCAAGAGACCCCACTCCCTAACCACTCCCCTGCCAGCCTGATTGATGCCTAACTGCTCTCCTGACAGCATGTTTGATCCTAACACCCTCCCCTGCAGGCCTGGTCCCCCCAACTGTCCTCCCTTGCAGGCCTGGTCCCTCCCAACTGCCCTCCCTTACTGGCCATCTTGTGGTGGCCATCTTGTATCCACATGGGGCAGCTATTTTGTGTGTTGGAGTGGTGATCAATCTGCACATTACTATTTTATTAGATAGGATAGAGACCTAGTGCATGGGTAGGGGCCAGCTGGTTTGCCCTGAAGGGTGTCCCAGATCAGGGTGAGGGTTCCCTTGGGGCCTGGGACAGCCTGGGCTAGGGGTCTGTGGTGGTTTGCAGGCTGGCCACGCCCCCGGGTGACCCAAGCTGAGGCTCTGGTATCTGGGATTTATTTATCTTCTACAATTGAAACTTTGTAACCTGGAGTAGAGCCAAGCCTTCTGCTAGTCTGTGGTAGTAGCCATTTCTGTTGGGATTTATTTATCTTCTATAATTGGAAACTTTGTAGCCTGGAGTGGAGGCCTAGGCCAGCCAGGGCTTCAGAAGCTTGGCTTCCTCCATCACCCAGGGCAATCCTATCCTCCTGCTCTCCTAATCTCCGGTGCCCACTGAGTAACAAGTTTCTCTTTCAAAATGAGTGGGCACTCAGAAGAATTTGGGGACATAGAGGTGAGTTTTGTCATTGGCACCCTGAGTCTGTCCTTGAAGGTCAAGGGATTCTCATCCTTCCCTTAGCCTATAATTGACAACTTAGAATAGTTCAAGGGTTTGGAGTGGCACCTACTTAACCCTTGGATTACATAGGTTGGGGAGTGTTTTCTATTCCAATCTATCAGCTCCTAGTCAAGCCATTTAGGGTCTTCCTGAGGTATAGCCTGTTGGCAGGTGGGGTAGTGATCAATCTGATCATGGGGGACCCCACTGGCATTTTCTAAGAAGTATTCATCCCCAAATTGCTGAGATGCATCATCTAGAACTGACAGCTTTTCTGATCCCAAGAGAGTCTGATTCAAGAGAAGTATTACATCTTCCCATGATAAATCAAAGGTTTATGTCAGGCCCTGAAAAACATCTATGTACTTGTCAGGGTCATCTTATAACTTTCCTAAATGAATCTTAATTTGTCTTAAAGTCCTGTAGGTAAAATGTAACCTGGACCCAGATGGGTCTAAACTCTCCCCAAGCCACTTTCTGGAGAGGGCAAAGGGTAACTGTGGGCATGGGTGGCGAACTTCTCTTGGGTTTAACTTGGAATGGTCCTTCTAAGGGTTTTAGATAAGGAGGACAAGATGGCTCAGAAGTACCGTATTTTTCGGACCATAAGACGCACCAGTTTTTAGAGAAGGGAAATGAAGAAAAAAAGATTCTGAAACAAATAGTGTCCTAAAATATTTTATGTGCATTAAAACCCAACATCACAGTCATAAACACATGTAATCAACCCTGTAAAGTAAACAGCAGCATTTAGAACCATTTTAGAGCCGGGCAAGCACACAGAGACCACACAGGGCCGGGCAAGTAAAAAAACTTTTTTTTTTAAAGTATATGTGTAGGCTATATTTGGACCATAAGACGCAGGGACTTTTCCCCCCCACTTCTGGGGGGAAAAAAGTGCGTCTTATGGTCCTAAAAATATGGTACTCTATAGGCTACTAGCAACTGTCACATACTTAGGCGTTTCTGACTCTCTTGGTAACACCTTGGGGCAATACTTCCTGGAGTGGGGGGTCAATTTTGCATGGATGACACATTTTCTGATTGTCTCTTCAGGAAAATAAGGCCTGAACCTATGGAACTTCAGACCACTTCTCTTCCCTCTTACAGAAAAGATCTAATTGCAAGATGGTATTATAGTTAATACTGCCCCATGATTCTCCATCTGCAAGCTTATATTGAGGCCAAACTTTAGTACAAAAGATCAGCCACTTTTTCTTCAGGGTTTGTGGATCAAATGAGTCTCAGTTCCTTAATACAACCTAGGGGGTTGCTGACCTTGGTGGAAAATGAGGAGTTATCCATCTTAAAAGACAAAAAGAATAAAGAGGTGACCAGCACCATGTTGTTTGGGCCATCACAAGGAGTCTCTTGTGTAGGGAAGATAAGACTGTTTGCTAATGCATGTCCACTAACAGAACTGACCTACAGGACTATATGCAACTAGTGGCCCAGTGCATGAAATCTGTGCACATTAAAAGGGAATTAATTAGAGGAAATATTTTAATATTGCTATTTGCCCTTTCTCTATAATAGAAGTGTCATAGATGAAAGAATATTATTTAAATGTATATGAAAATCTTCCTCTTGTCAGAGCCTGGGGTTCACTGCAGGACCTAGAGTCAAGTCTCTGCCCACCCACCTACACCTCAAAATCATGTGAGACCCAAACCTGGCCAGCACTACCCCAATTGGGTGAGAACTAGACCTGGCTAGACCCACCCCTGTCAAGCCTTGCTGGGTGGGGATGAAATCTCAGGTTCCCTGGCCTGGCACCAGATGGGTGGCACAGTCTCAGGTTCCCTGGCCTGGCACTGGGCGGAGGGTGCACCTCAGATCCTCAGGCACATGCCAGGGTGGGTTGCATGCCTGACATCCTCCATCAAGTACCACTGGGCAAGGGACATGGCCTGAGGTACCCCTTCAAATCCAGCCAGACAGGGAGCATTGTCTGAGGTCCCCTGTCAGGCCCTACTGGGTGGGGGGTGTGGCCTGAGATCCCCCAGCCTGGTGCCAGGGCAGGGGCTACAGCCTCAGGTCCCCCAACCCGGGGTGAAGGGTGCAACCTGAGGTCCTCTGGCCTGGTACCAGAGCGGTGGTTGTGCCTTGAGCTTTGATGTCAAGCCCCACTGGGAGGGGCCATGGCCTGAGGTTAACCATCAAGCCTTTCTGGGTGGGGGCTACAGCCTGAGGTTTCCTAGGCCAGTGCTGGGATAGGGGGCATAGCTTAAGATCCTACAGCCTGGTGCCAAGGCAAAAAGTATGGCCTCAGATCCCCCAAACTGGGGGAAAGGGTGTGGCCTGAGATACCCTGGCCCAGCTTGGCACTACGCAGCCTCAGGTCCTTGCTGATCACTCATATGGGAACCCTGCCTCCACTGTGGGTGTAGCTATTTTGTGTTACAGGAATCCCACCTCTGCTGTGGGCACAGCCATCTTGTGTTATGGAAACTCTGCCTCTGTTTTGGGTGCTGCCATCTTGTGATTGTGTAAGGGTTAATTTGCATATTACCTCTTTATTATATAGGACTGTAGCCCTGGGCACGAATCCATGCATGAGTAGCTTGCTGCCATTTGCCTCAGGGGCCACATGCCCACTGCCACTGGTAGCTCTATGCTGCTCATAGCTCACTGCTATGCCATCCTGTAGTTCTCCACACACTACCCTGCCCTCCTGTAGCTCTCCTATCTCCTAGCTTGCTGCTCTGCCCTTCTGTAGCTCTCCACCACTTGTAGATTGGTCGTGATGTTGCAGCCTAATGGATAATTAGCATATTCCTCTCATTATATAGAATTATCAGTCTGATCTTACTTGATTTAAGTATACATCTGGCTTAAGAAGTATAGAACGGCCACCAGCCAATCTGAAGAGCAGGCTGGGTGGGAGTCTGAGGTGTCAAACTCTCCTGTCCATAGATCCTTATTTTAGTACAGATTAATTCTCAAGGTCCCCTTTTACTTTGTTGTGACCTTCCCAGAAATCATGAGAAGCACCTGGCAACTTTACCTTGCTAAACCTTGAGATTGCTGGCTTCTTTGCTTAGAGAGCAAAATTGCCCTTTTTTCCTTTTATCTTTATCCCTCCCTTTCTGTGTATTCTTTTGTTATGGAGATTTTTTTAACCTATTTGCTCACATGTCCTTGTCTGGGGAAAATAATGGCTTGTTAGATACAAGTAGACTGTAAATTGTCCACATCGTTTTACCTTGTTTTAACTTCCCTGTCTTAGTTTTGTTACAGAAAACTGAAGAAGAACAAAGCAATACTTAGAGAGATGGAGTTATATTTATTACGTGCAAGTCCAGAGGAAAATGACTCAAATTCTGGGCCCCAACACGCAGGAATTTTCCCTATTTATATATTTTTATCTTCTTTGTATCCCAAATATGGAGTGTTTCTGGCCCTTTTTACAAGTTCTTAAAGAGCCCATATATACTGGGGCTTTGAGACCTCAACCAGAGGCTTGGCCTGGTGTCAGCACTGATAACATTGTCTGGGGAAGGTTTAATGGCCTCTCTGTAGTGGGAGTAGTCTTAGCAAGCAAGAATTTACAGAAGCCAAATAGCAGGGTTACAATTTCAAACAGCAGTTTTTATATAAGATGGATGCTTTATTCCCCAGTAGTTTTATGTTACATGTTTCAAATCATTGACTCTTAATCATTGTAGTTATATTTACCCCTGAGGACTATAATCTTAATTTTCTGCCTAATAAAGTTAGTGGGCCTTTTTATAAGATAAGGGCCTAGAATGAGGGCCAAGAGTAATCTCTAGAGTCTGAAGAGTCCTGGACTCTCAATTTTTCCTGGGTTGTCTTAAGCTGAGTTGGGATTCCATTGACCTTGACCACTGTGGAGGTGGTCCTTTCCAGGTAGGAGTCAGTGCTTGAATGGGAAATTCCTTTACCCAAACAGAGTCACCACGGTGGAAGGGATGAACCAGATCAGAAGTTGGTACATACAGAGAGTTTCCTGGGTAGACTGTAAAGCCTGTAAGAACTTGAATAAAGACTGGTTATGGATTTTAGCTTTTCTATCAATAGATTGGGCAGGTCAGGATCTGGAAGAGTCACTAGAATCTTTAGAGGCCCCACTGGTTTTAGGGCAGCCTCCAGGGCAGCTTCATCTGTGGCCCGGTTTCCTCTTGCTTCTGTGGAGAACCCTTACCTTGTTATACTGATGAGTACCTGCTATCAGTATAAATTGTTACTGATATTTCTTTTGTCTACCAGAGAGCCTGAAACTGGGTGACTCAAGTGTTTGACATCAAGTGCTCTAGTGTGCTCTGGAGTAAAACCTTGGAGTCATGTGGGGCAGTTAGGATTAGTTACTGCCTGAGGGTTAACTTATTTGCTTTTTCAATAAGCATAGGTGTGGCTTCTACCGCCCAGAGGCAAGTAAGTCACCCAAATGCAAAGGGGTCAAGTCTATTGGACAAATAGGCTACCAGACTTTTCCAGGGGCTGAGACTTTGGTGAGTACCTCTTTGGCTATGCCCCTTGTCTCACATACATAGAGGTGGAAAGACTTAGTTACATCCTATAGCACTAATTGTCCCACTGTCCTTGTTCTGCTCATGTCGGTATAACTGCCTCAAGGATCCTGGCTCTGGATTCTTTAGGGAAAATGGATGTTGAATTACTTCTGTAGCTGCTTCGTGCTGAGGAGGGATGGAGTTTTCTCTCAGAGCCAAGAGATCCTTGCTGTCTGTCACGGGGATGATGAGGCCTAGGATGATGAGGTGGGCTTTTGACCTGGCAGAGACAAACTGTAGCAATTGGCCCAGTAGAAGGGAAAGAAAACATTTCAGTTTTAATGACCTCTATTAAAATATAATTTTTCTCCTCAAGATTACCTCTATGTTTATCAAAAGAGCCAAATAAAGGCTAATTTATCTATTATATTTAATTTGTCCTGATTGTTTGCATAAACACAACAAGTATGGTAACTGACTACCTTTGCCAGAATTTCATGATTGAATCTTATTGTGCCCTGTAGGGCCAGGAAGCCAAGCCATCCAGCTGCCTTTAGGCCTGCCTGTAGTATCTGCTGAGTTGAGTGAATCCCTCACCTGCACAGCGACTCCACCTGGGCCCACACCCTAGGTTTTAAGGCCCATCACAGAAGCCCTCCTACTTGTCACTGGTACTCGTTTTACCTTGTCACTAGAGTGCATGGGGTTCCTGCAGGGACAGAGAGGTGCCCTTATTACTCCCCTTCTAGTCTGACTAACTGCCACTGATGGCAGGGTATGGGCTTGATACTCCAGCACCAGCCATTTTCAGGGCTACCAAGAAGGATACCAGGCTTTCCCCATGGCACTCTTATTGGCTTCAAGTCTTCAGAGTTCAGAGAGGGCTCTTTAAACATGATACTCTAGTCAAAGTTTCTGGTCAATAAAACCACTATTAGAAACCAGCCTTATTGAATTTATGCAAATAAATGTATTGCCATGATTTATTAAGCATTGCCAAATTTCAGAGGAATTATATAAGGAGAAAAATATACTGACCTGCTTTAAGATCTTCTGATTTTCCTTGTCAGTCATTTCTATGGATTCTTCAGAGTAATATAACTGTGTTCAAATGACAAGGAGGAATCCAAAATGTGCCTATATTCAAGTAGACAATTATAGCTGTCCTTGTAGTAGGGCTCTCCCTATTTGACTTGTCCTTAGAATTTAATATGGTCTCTAAGAGGGGTGACATGCCCTCTGAGAAAGGACTAAGGTAGCTTTATTGCTTTACAGGGTCTCATGTCACAGGACCTCACAGGGTCTGTAATTCCTGTAACAAAGGGCTGGTACTCACGACACTTCCCTCTGTTCCAAACAGGCCTTCCCCAGTTTCCTAATGTTGAGGTTTGTGCCAACCCTGACATGGGCATTTTCACACAGGCCTGCAAGACAGTAACATTGGCATTGTGGCCATCTTAGGTAGCCAAATCTTCTACCATATGTGACACATGGTAGGGCTATACAAATATCTTAGGGAGGTGACTAAAGTCTAATCTTGAACTTCCCACACAAAGCAAAATTGTCCTTGTCTTTCTGGAGTCATGACCATGAAGACACAGGCATTATCTAAATATATCATACAGTTTCCTGAAGGCCGCTGTCAGGGCTGTGCATGGTGGCCAGTTCTTCTTTCTAGCCACAAACACAGCCCGTCTAATTTCCCTGAAATTTATTCTGGCATGGGAAAAAGTTGTTTTGCTGTAAACAGGCAGCTTAACCCCATACAACTGGGCTTGGACATCTGCCTACAAAGCTGTAATTTATAAGTTTAACATGTGGTCTTAGGTCCTTCCAACCCAACAGGGTCTCTGCCATCCCTCAGTCAGACTCCTCCTCTCTTGGATATTCTCAAAATCCTGAAGGCTCCCTGGTCCAGGGAGAGTTCCTTTGCCTTTCCTTTGCTCTTTGACTTTTAAGCTGCCAGTCCAAAACAGCCAGAGTTGCAGTTAGAAACAGCCTTGAATATTACAAAGCGCTTCTGTGGCAGTGGCTTGGATATTAGGCCCCTTGCCTTCCCTCTAGTCCTCTTTGTGGCAGAGCAGCGACTAGGCTTCTCTCAAGGGAGTGCACTGGAAGGGGATCTCAGTCCCTCCTCTTCCAGCAACAATAAGTACTGAACCCTTTCAGTACATTTGCAAACAGGGAGCTTTCACTAGCTCTATCTGCTGCTTTCACAGATCCCAGGCCTGCTGCTCTATCCCTGGGGCTGCAAGGAGACTAGTAGCAGTATCTGGCTTCTGGTTTAACTGCTGGAGCCAGCAAGCCAAAGGCCTAAGTTTTGTATTGCTCACTGGGTAGCAGTGGGGCAGCTCTAGTGTCAGGTTAATGTCTGCTGTCCCCTGCTTTTCTTGCTGCTGAGGCTTCTTCCAGGGCCACTGTAGGCAGCTCAGGCATGTAGCCCCTCTAACCCCCTTCTTTCATCTGGCTCATGGGGGATGAGTCTGCCTAGCAATCAGTTTTCGATCTTAACCCCTACTCCAGCAAAAACGGTCTGCAACCAGTAAAAATAAACAAAAGCCTATCTCTCCCAGCTTCATAATTAACTGCTGACACCTCCCAGTTTTTTGCATTAACCATTTACTCTGTCCTTAGCAGGGGAAATAAGGCAAGTGGTCTGAGATCCTGTATAACCAGGTTTTTACATTTAAGGATACTTTTTTTCTTTTTCTTTCTGTAACCGTTGTTTTCCCTCATAGGTTTTTACTCAAAGCCTCTAGACTCCTAAAGGATCTTAAATCCTCATCTTTTACCACTCTTGGTTTCTCTGTCTACCCTCTCCCCAACCTGTCCCATGCCCGAGTCCAGTTGCTTGTCTCTCTTTTTGATTGTGAGTCAGAGGAAGATAATTCCTACAGAGGGAGAAATAGAAACAGTGGGAGTTTCAGACAAAACTACAGACTACTGCGGTAGCACTCCTCCCTTTTGAAGTCTGAGGCCCACAGACCTGTGGGGGAAAATGATTCTTAGCCTGGAAAGATAGAGGAGGATATGGGTGTGTAGGGAGATTTCTTGAGAACTGAAAGCCTGGATGGTCTCCTGAAAGAAAAGATCTTTAATCCAGTTACAGATGCTATTAGTATTGGGGGTCCATAGATAGTTAATAATAACTTCAGCCTTAGTTCCACCTTGGACTATGATGTCACAGCCAGGGTCAGGGCCTGTAAATCTCTCCTCCCTGTGGAGATGTAAGCCCTGCCCCTGGAAGTATCCGATCACCAAAAGAGATGAGAAAACCATAAATAAAAGTTCTTTGTTCTTTGAAATGTCACAAATTTATACTTTTAAAGTAACCTAGGACTTTAAAATTTCAATTTAATATAGCAAATTCACAGATCAGTACAAACTGAAACCCTTACTTATACAAAATTAGAGACATTTTTATAAGCTAAATGGGCTGATTCCCTTCCACTGTGATAGAGAGCAAACATCTCTGAGAAAAATAACTCAGCAGTGCTGCTTAAGACATTTGCAGACCATCACAGTAGGTCTGCCCTATCTTTAAATAAATTAAACAATAGAAAGAGATAACAAATACTCTCTTTAAACAAATTAAACAATAGAAAGAGATAACAAATACTCTCATGTGTACAGCCAGAAGGCACAAAGTAGCTTTCCCTACACATAGACCAGTTAATGACAGTTAATGAGCAAATAATTATGCCAAGACAGACAAACATCCATACTCACACTCTCTCAGTACACTAGCTCCAACTGAAGCTGAGCAGATAAATGAAACAATGCCCAACTCCCCAGACGGGCTTGGGAGCACTCCAGGCACCCATGCCCTGGAACATAATTCTTGACCAACATCTTGGTGAGAACCTACCACAGGAATTAAGACTGTATTCAGTCCCCCATTCTCAGTAGCAATTGACTAGTCACACACAAACAAACAACAGAGTGAACTCATAATTCCTTCATTCATCTCCAGAGTCCCACATTTATTATACTAGCTAGTCATAGTTTTTTTTTTTTTTTTTTTTTTTTTTTTTTTTTTTTTTTTTTTTTTTTTTACTTCTACTAGATATTTACCCAGAGTTTAAACAGTCACCTGATCCCTGACTCCTGATTAATTTGCCTGAGGAAGCTCTATGGCCTCTGTGGAGGTGATCAAGCTCCCCCTTCCACTCACTTGGAATGGGCTGAACTGATGGGGCCCCTACCTTACAGATTCTGTCAACAGGTCCAGAAGTGTCTGTCAACTCTCTCCAGATGCTGGATGGGTCCTGGGCTGAGGTCTGGGAGTGCCTGGAGTCCCCTGGTTCAATTCTGCTAAATCAACAGAGCAGCATCTCCCAGAGGCCTATCCGGCTCCCCAGGGCCCCTAACCTGGCCCATTCACCAGAGGCCAAAAAAGGTCAATCCTAGTAGTTCCTCGGTTCAGGAAACCAATAATGTTACAGAAAACCAAAGAAGAACAAAGCAATACTTAGAGAGATGGAGTTACATTTATTATGCGTGGGTCCAGAGGAAAATGTCTCTCCAATTCTGGGCCCCAACATGCAGGAATTTTCCCTATTTATATGTTTTTACCTTCTTTGTCTCCCAAATAAGGAGTGTTTCTGGTCCCTTTTGCAAGTTCTTAAAGAGCCCGTATGTACTAGGACCTTGAGACCTCAACTAGAGGTTTGGCCTGGTGCCAACCTTGTCTGGGGAAGGTTTAATGGCCTCTCTGAAGTGTGAGTAGCCTTAGCAAGCAAGAAGTTATAGAAGCCAAATAGCAGGGTTAAAATTTCAAACAACAGTTTTTATATAAGATGGATGCTTCAATTTCCCTTCATAAACCTTTCTACAACTTTCAGGAATACTAGGTTTAGAGCCCATTTTCTTTTACCCTCAAAATGTATCTCCATGCCTCATGCCTTCTATTATCAAATTGCACAATATCAGCTAATAGCCCTTAGAAGCCTCAATTTCCAATGATAAAAAAAGGCAAATAACCAGAATTTCTTAAATTGACCTTTATGAACATATTTTAAACACACTCAGTTTCTGGGCACACTTTTTAAAACTTATTTTTATTGTTGATAGTATTACAGATATCTCCCATCCCCTCTTCTATCCCCTCCTTCCAGCCCCTACTGTCACCCCAGACACACTTAATAAAACCCAAGATTTTACATTTACGATACTTTGAAATTCACTTTACAGACTTTTAGCAATAAAGACAAAATCAGGTGATCTAGCAATGAATTATTTAACAATTGAAATTAGTTAACTAATTTTTTTCAGATGACTAAGTTTATTCCTCCCTCCTCTTCCCTGAGAAACTTGTATTTTTAAAGATGACCTATATAAGAGGTTTTTTTAAAAAAACAAACAAACAGGTATTTGCATTTCAATGGTCCTAGACTTTAGTTTCATAAAGCCAATTATCTATAAGTATTTTGAACTAAACAGAGGAGATTTTCGAATGGTAAAAGGATTTGGTGGCTTAAATTGTTTCTGGAGCCACACCTCTAACCCAGTAAAGATTTTAGCCTAGAGTCTCTGAACCCTCAACTCTTAGTTCCACCTGGAGGACCCCAGAAAGCTCAAAGAAAGTGAGCCTGAACCTAACTTGAAAAAGAAGAAAAGATCATGATTTCAGTCAAAGGACAAGGGTCTCTCTCTTTCTCTCTCCCTCCTTTGGAACCAACCTGACAAGGAAAAGCCACAGGGAAAGGCCCGGTGCTCCTGGGGGCATGGACACCATCCCACAGTGGTGAAACAGAATTTTTGGTCTGGAACATGTGGCATTCCCTGCTCAGACTGATTGACACGCTCTTTGTCGGAGTCGAAAAATTTATCTACGGACTATGGGAGATGGCATAGCAAAGGTGGAAATTTATTAAAGAACAGGTACAGACTCCCACATGGGGAAAGGAAAAGATTTTCACAGCACAGACTCCCACGCAGGGAGAGGGAAGGAGTTGCACCAAGTCTCTGTTTCCACAGTTCATAAAGGCTGTAGATCTTTGTGCCTTGATATCCCCTCTGATTGGTCACTCTTTCCTTGGACTGGTTACTATACTAATTTCTGAGCTCAAAGGAGGACATTCACATGGACACATGAGGTTTTCTTTTCCTCCTTCCTTTTATTTTGTAAATAGACCTTTTGTTGTTTTCAGCTCCCTCATTCTATGGAAATGTACCTGTTGCAACTTTTCAGCCCCCCTATTCTATGGAAATATACCTTCTGCTGCCCTATGTTTCTTCCATGGTTCCCTTAATTTAAAAAATTTCCTAAACCTGTATTTTTCACCCCTAAAAATTCCTGTTGTAGTGGGGTACCTAGTGTAAACTTCCCCAGTCCATGACTGACCCATCCTGCCATGAGCAATAGCTCACCCACAGAAGGGCCAAAATCCTTACCTGCAATGAAAAAAAAAAAAAAAAAGCCTGATAAATGGCTTACTTATCTGGGGTCAAAAGAACAGTTGGCTTTGGAGTATGTCCACCCTTGCCTGCTGCCCAACTGCCTTGCCCCTGGCCCTTCCACATGGCAGCAGTTTCTCCTCTATGCAAGATGGCAAGAGCTCTGGCACTGCTGCTCTGCCACCTTCCTGCCTCCTGGGTCCCCAGCAGGGGTCAGTGGAGCAGCACCTGTGGAGAATGCGAAGACCATGGTCAAACTGGGAAGCAGAGACAAGGAGCAGCATGATTTCCCTGCTTTAGATGTACAAATTTCTAAAAAATAAATTCTACCACTGAAATGACTCACATCACATAGTACTTATCAGGAATCTGTGAAGTCTTGTCACCCTGGTCCAGTGAGCTGGATTCTCCTCCAGCTCCTTCCTCTCCTTAGCTGTGCCCTGTGTTCTGTAGATCTTGATGGAACCTCGAAAGATTCATCCAAAATATGGTTCTCAGGTCTGAGTCCATTGTCTTGCAAAATTGATAAATAAATTCTTAAACAAAAATGGTTAGAGGAAGTGTTGCAGAATTTACCAGACAACCGGAAAACACACAACAGGTACTCAGAAGATTCAGTCAGGGAAAACCCTTTATTTACAGATCTACTAGAATGGTGACTCAGGGGAGTCGGTTTCCAAAGCCTGAGTGATGAATATGGATGAAGCTTTCCCTTTATACCCTTAGTTTCTTTGTCCCTCAAATATTAATCAGGCTTCTGGACTTTTCCTGGGCTTTGCAGCCCTCCATGAGTTGGGATGGGGGAAGTGAGATTACTTTTAGAGGCTTGGCCTGTCTGGTGCTAGCACAGCCAATCCCCTCAGGGATCATGGCCTCTGTAAATCGGAGTATTCGGGACAATAGGTTCTGTAAGGCAGGACAGGCATAACAGATAAGAATGGAGTTAATTATCTGCTAGCAAGAGTGTGTGTCAGAATGCAGGTTACTGGCATAGATTCAGATAGCTACCCCCCAAATGTCTTATTTTGCCTTTCAGAAGCAAAGTTTATTGAGAGAAGCAAGTTCTGGAAAAAGTGCAGCTGGGGTTCCTGGAGAGTTCAAAGCAGGCTGGTGTCCAGAGCTTCCTTTCCATGTTGTAGTGGGATGTAGTTCAGCATCCAAACTAATGAAAGTCCATCAGTCCATGTGTGGAGTCCCATTTGGCCGTAAGCCACGTGGGCACATGGGAACATATTCCCTGCCACAGGAGACCCAGGAACCCAGTATGCCAGAGAGAGAAAAGAGAAGCAAATGTGCTTCTTGGTCTATGGGAAGATATATGCTTTCCTTGCTCTTCATTAATTCTTTATAAGAATTCTGCCTTAGTAACATCCTTGGAATTGGTATTATGTCTCACTGTCTTCTGATTAGTTATCTGCAAGCTGCCTGTCTTAGCAATATCCATACATTTTAAAGCTAAAGTCTCCCACACCCAGCAGTGTTGCTTTGGCAACTCCTGCCAGATGGATTCACTGGCTAAACATGTCCCCTGACTACTAGCTTCCTTTTGTCTCCTCATTATTAACTCTACCAAGTTCTTGCCAATTACTGATACATTTATTGGTTTATTAACTTAAAATCTTGTTAGAGATACAATAGTTTCTTTCCTAATTAGTGCTTTTGGCTTGAAGTTCTTTTATTAGGCCAGTCATTTAAGTATATGACAGCATTGATTTGATTGTCCTTACTACCTGAGAGTTCAATTGAAATATAAGATATATCATAGAGTCCTGACTTACACTGTATAGCTATACTACGCATATAATACAGATAAGGACATTTCAACCTTGTTTTTGATAAACATTGTACTTAGCTTTAAAAAGTTTAAAGGACAGATAAATAATTTTTACAGTTCCTTATGATATAGCTCATATTTAGCATGATATTGAATACTCATCTACAGAATTTAAACAGAAACATTATTATTTTTAATATATATTTTTATTGATTTTTTTTACAGAAAGAAAGAGAGAGGGATAGAGAGTTAGAAACATGGATGAGAGAGACATCGATCAGCCGCCTCCTGCACACACCCTACTGGGGATATGCCTGCAACCAAGGTACATGCCTGTTGCAGAGTTCCCGAACAATCAAACAATGCAGGAGGAGAGTTTGGAGAAACTCACTTTATTCATTGCACGATGGGCTTAGAGAAAATGAATTTAAATTCTAAGCAAAGCTATAAGCAGAATTTCCCTTTTTATTAAAGAGCCAGCCCTATGTGCATTTAGTGGTTATCTCGATGCTGGCCTTGAAAACAATACAATTCTATCCAATTAAAAAATGCACCTGGCATGGCATTAAGATTATGGGCATATCTAGTCTCTGGCCTACAAGGTCATACAGCTAAATTTATTATCATCATTCTTCAAACAGGCTAAAGCAGACTAGAAAGCAACATTTTATCTAAGAATAACAGCAGAAAATTCCAAACAGCAGTTTGTTACAAATAGGGGTTTCCTTCTCATGCCCTTCACCAGAATCGAACCTGGGACCCTTCAGTCCGCAGGCCGATGCTCTATCCATTGAGCCAAACCGGTTTCGGCCAGAAACATTATTAAAATAGAGACATAAAAACTACTTGAACAAGTGTAAAAACTGAAAATTAATTTATTTCTATTCTTCCATTAAAATCATGAAAGTCTTTGATGGTATCTAACATTCAGATGCCAATTAATTAAAATTTAGATACCAATTAGTAATTAAAATTTATGGCATAGGTAATAACTGAAGTTTTATTTTTTAAAGCTGGACAAATGGTTTCCCATTAAGCAGAATGGTTGTTATTTATAAAAGCCTACTCTTCAATGAATTAAATAAATTTTTGAACCATAAAATCATAGGTCAACTTATTCTTTGAGTGAAGAAAATAAAAATGATTTTGTTCCTTTCTTTATTAAAAATATCATTTTATGTCCATTTTTTTGTTAGACTCTTTAAAATGTTTATGGACCAACTAGGAAACATGTCTTCAAGTTCCAAGTGAGATTTTTAAAAATTAACATGGTTTTTATAATAATAACATTGGAAAATAAATCAAATCACCCAGAGAACCATTTCAATGTTTAGGGGATATGGAATTATAATCATTCTCTGTTCCTAACATCTTAGCATCTGTCTAGTACTTCGAAGAAATGGAGAGCTACTTAAAAATGGTGGTTGACCATGTGAGTGATTGGAAATTTTCCTCTTTTCTACTTTAGTTCTTCTTCTAGCTTTTTTAATAATCAAATTGGCACGAGAAAGATCAAAAGGAGAAAACCGTAATAATGTATGTACATTCAGGGGTCATGGGACTGGAGGACAAGTCCTACAGTTGACATTTACACTGAATGGCTAGTTTATTATGATCTCTGAATGCATAATAATCTGGCCACTCAGTGTATATCCCATATAATAAAAGGCTAATATGCAAAGTATCCCCTTGACCAGGATTTTGACCAGCAGGCAGGCCAGCCAACCGTACATGTCCCCTCCCCCTGGCCAGGCTTGCTGGACCCAAACCATTCACAAATTCATGCACTGGACCTCTAATATATATATTAGATTATTATGCATTCAGAGGTCATAATAATTTGGTTACTCAGTAAATATGCCATTCTGGACTAAGAAGGAAGTGGTAGTGATTTGGTCTTCAGGATGGTAGGCAATTCAGCGGTAAATGAGAAGGAGAAAACATTTGGTTAACAAATTTTTGCCAGGCCACCCAGAAACAATGGGTCACAGAGGGTAGTCAAACAAACAAACCTTATTAGATTTCTTCAGATCTGCCACACTTAGTACATATTATGCTAAAGTGGTAGCTCCCTTCCTGGAGCAGGCTTTTCTATCTGAAATTTTTAGGCAGGTAAGGAGAGGTAAAAGGTCTTATTAAGTCTATTTAAAAACAAGCAAACAAACAAACAAACAACAACAAAACACAAAACAACTCAACATAAATATTCCCCCCAAAAGGCATGAAGTGGGGTGGCACAATCTACTCCACCACACCTAGCTCTGTACATGCAGTATACATATGACAGTTGACACAGAATTCTTGTTTTGTTGTAATGCACCAATTTATAATGACTCACTATTTTCCCTTGCATAATAAATCCTCCCACACCTTCCTTGTTCCCATTCTGGAGCAAGTTTAAAACTAAATAAAATTCTGTAAAAAAATTGGAACAAAATAAAATTTAGTATATCATTTGGAGTATTTTCATGGTTTTCTATGATGTTCAATAACAACTGCTTTGCTCATGAAAAATATTCTAAGATAAAATTCTGATTATGAATATAAATGTTAACTTGACTACCACTCTATTAAGTACAGTTATATTGTGATCACAACTTATATTTATTAAGGAATAAGTAACTCAGTGCACTATTTTTAGGCAACTGGTGTAGAATGTGTAAGGGTGGGGAATGGAAATATTATTTAATAGTAATTACCCAAATCTTAATGCCCACAGCTAGTGAATCATATGTATTCCACAAAGAACATAATTGACCTCTGGCACAGAAAGAAAATAAGATAGTACAAACACTGTGAAATGAAACAAGAGAAATAAGGAAAGGAAAACAAATATTTACTTTGAAAAGATGGTGGAAGTTGTAAGTGGCAATAGGATTGTTCGCAGTAGTGAGAATAGCACCAGGTGTTAAATTGGTGGGATCAGACTGGACCTGGGTTCAGCAACCTCAGCACTTGAGTTCTGGCTAGGAAAGAATTCAGAGCCAAGACTCCAACTATAAGAGAATGTTTATTTTAAAGGTCACAGGGCACAGGAAGTAATGTGCCTGGGGGTGGGGCAGGGAGGGGATTGGAAGGGAAAAGAGAGGGTCTGCTCTCAGGAGGTAGAATACCTTGGGTGGTGTTCCTAAGGGCTTTTAAGGGTGGGGATTTTAGGGAAAGTGTCATCCATGTGTTTTTGCTTCTTTTCTGGGCCTCAAGCTGAAATACAACTAAGGGATAGATTTTATCTTTAGGGACATAAGCTTCTGAATTCAGCTATAAATTACTCAGGCATGTTTGTTTGGCTATCTGACTCAGTTTTCCCATTCTACTTGCCAAGGAATTTCCCTAGCATCTTAATATCCTGCCTCAGAATTAATTTTATTTAACAAAACTTATGTAAACTTACTATGTACCAAGTAGACTCCTAAGCAATTAAAATATTAACTCATTTAATTCTCATTACAAACCTATCACTACTATTATACCTATTATTAACCCTGATTAGAAATGAAGAAGTTGGGATTCAGAGAGATGCTAGTAAGTACCAAAGCCAGGATGCAAACTCCTTGAGTCTGGCTTCAAAGTTCCTTTAAAAAAACAACAACATATGACAATTTCCAACTAAGAGTGGACAGCAAAAATGAACGTGGTCCCTAGAAAAAGAAGTATTTTAAAAGAAGTCTCTCTGGTTTTAAACTAACATAATTTTCTACTCAGAACAATTGCACATATGTTCATATGATAAATTAAGATTACCCCTCTTATGATTCTGGCATGAAAATTGAGGAACAATAAAGACATGGGGATCATAAAGAATATGAGGTATTAAACAAGAAGGAAAATGCAGTTTTTAGAAGTATTAAATCTACTATAATAATCCTTAATGAAAACATTTCTGCAAGATGAGAAAGACTATTTACCACTGCTAGAATTCCCAAAGTTTTAAAGAATTATCTTGTAATCTTGGAACAGTAGCTAACAGGATCACTCATTCAATATGTTAACAATAAATTTATTTGATGAAGGAATTGCTACACTAATCTCATATTTTACCAAGGTATAGTTAAGAAATCTACAGAGGTTTGAATAACCAATTTTCATAAAGTAAATTTAGCTCTTATAATTCTTTCATATTCTAAATGACCTACACTCCACACAGAATAAGTCACACAAATTTAATTTTTTTGTTTGAATTTGTTTTTAAATAAAACAACTACAAAGTTTAGATGCTCAGGTTAAGGTTGAATACCAGTGTCTTTACTTCTCTTGCCAGGAAAAAAAAATAACTCAAGAAAACTGCCTTCTTAGACTAGGCATAGCTGAATCAATTGCTAGACTACACTTAGGCAACATTTTGTATTGATTTCAATATGTGTCTACTTGCTGTGTTTCTTCTTTAGCAACAAAAGTATCTTGAAAAAAAATTATTGAGGTCATGAAACTAATGCCATTATAGTAACCTGGTTATTATTAAGGAGGAAAAAGGAGACCAAATAATATATGCATGCCATTTATACAGCTTTGCTGAAAAGCTGCATTTTAACTTAGACACATGCCCAATAAGTTCTGAGTGACATGTTAAGGTGCACTCCTGTAAAGCAGACCTGGGAGGAAATTGGTGGACAGGATGGGTGTTGCCACAGCAAATTCACCAACCTAATAATATATAAAATTCTTGTCTACAAGGACTGGGTGGGATCTTGGGACTTCTGTTGCAGGAGTCTGCACTCCCATAGTCCCATATGGCCCACGTCAGTGTACTAATGGACTTTGATTAGCTTACATGCTAAACTATACCCAGCTGCAACATAGAACAGAAGCTCTGGACACTGGCCCCATTTTTGGCTCCACTGGAACTCCAGCTGCACCTTTCCAGGACTGGCTTAAGGGCATGGGCCTTTACAACCTGAGGAATGTTAACTTCATCCAAATAAAGCCTTTTTCCATATGTCATTCTTCCAAGCTCATCTTAGAAAATTCATTTTCTAAAGATATTGTAAGAACTTCCACCTCACTCCTAGGAGCAAGAGGGAAGTTTGACTAACAAAAATGGGAAACTGTACATGATGGTAATAATAGCTTCCTTTAGTTGTTAGCCTCAGTTTCACATCAGATAGTACTTTTGATAATGTTCTGTAGATATACACCTATTAAATATTTTGATACACTTCATAATTCATGTTTTCATGAAAGCCCAAAGTCTTTATCTTTTGGCTTGAAATTCAGGAAGTGTTTTTGTTGCTATGTTTTCTCTATGTGTGTTCTATAAGAATGTAAGCTATTATGGGAAGGATCAAGGATCAGAATTTCTTCAAACCATAACATAGGAACTTAAAAAAAATCTTTATTGATTGAAGTATCACATATTTGTCCTCATCCCCTCATTCCCTCCCAAACCCCTCCCCACGTATGCTCCCACCCCCCTGTTGTCCATAACCACTGGCTAGGACCACATGCATGCATACAAGTCCTTTGGTTGATCTTTCCCCCTTTCTCTCACCCTCTGCTACCCTCCCTCGGAGGCCCAACAGTCTGATCAATGCTTCCCTGCCTCAGGGTCTGTTTTTGAGTTATTTTCATCCTCCAAGTTTATGTTATGGAAGACCTTAAAATGTCAAGCCAAGTTTAGATATAACTCTTTAGACCAGTGTTTCCCAACCTTCTCTCATGATGAGAATCACCTGGTGGAGTTGTTAAAACACAGATTCCTGAATCCCAACTAAGAAGTGCTAAACTAGAATTTTTGGGAACATATAGGTAAAATTGTATACTTAACTAGTGCTCTAAGACAGATTTTATATACAGAGCACTAAGTTAGGTATGCAATTTTACCTATATGTTCTCAAAAATTCTAGTTTAGCAGTTCTTAGTTGGGATTCAGGAATCTGTGTTTTAACAACTCCACCAGGTGATTCTCATCATGAGAGAAGGTTGGGAAACACTGCTTTAGACAATAGGAAGCCTAATTTAAAGGAAAAAACAATCAACATGCCCTGATGTGGCATTATACAAAGGTGTAAAGTTTTATTTTTAGACATATGGAAAATACTCAACATTGGGAGTCCCAAGATTTAGCCATTGTCCTTGACCTTTAGTGGTGTGTATATTTTACTTTTAATAGTTAATAAATTTTATTTTAAGTGACTCCTAAAAGCATCATGCTGGCTGCGTTCTCTACATTAATTATTTCCTTTTTATTGTCTTTAATTCTTTATAAGCAGTTTTGCTGATGTGTATCTATTAATAACCACATTTTTAAGTTGAGAAAACTAAGGTGCATAGAGATTAAAAAATGTGCCTCAGTATTCTGATTCTAAGTCCATCAACTTTCCCCCAAAATACATTGCTTCCCATTATTACAATTATTTTTAATGAAGGGGACCAAAGTTTTGCCATCACAAAAACTATACCTTTGGGCATATTGATTTTTTAAGCTGATCATTAAGAAACAAAATACTCAAAAAGAACCTTTTACCTTCCCCCTTTCCTGCCTAGGAGATCAGATGGTAAGACCTGGTCCAAGAAATGAATTTTAATCTTAGTATATTAGATAGAAAAGCTGCAAGCAGGAGTCTGTTAAGTACATCCCTCTGATGTTCCACTGTTTTTTAGGATGCCTAGCAGGAATTTGCCTTCATTTGTGTTCCACTGTCCCTCAGCTACCTAAAATTGCCTACTTTCTTTATAAACTTTGTATGTATTTGTCCTATTAAATCTATCTCTGTTATATTAGCCCAGCTCCGTGGTCAGCAAACTGCAACTCAAGAGCCACATGCGGCTCTTTGGCCCCTTGAGTGTGGCTCTTCCACAAAATACCATGGCCTGGTGAGTCTATTTTGAAGAAGTGGCATTAGAAGAAGTTTAAGTTTAAAAATTTGGCTCTCAAAAGAAATTTCAATTGTTGTGCTGTTGATATTTGGCTCTGTTGATATTTGCCAACCACTGGCCCAGCTAGAAGAATTTGCAAGGTGGAAGAAAAATATATATATTTGTAGCTTTCACAATAAAGAATGTCTATTCAGTGAACCTGCATCCCAAGCATGGCCTACAATCCCAATGATTGCTTTGGCATGTTAGTGAATCTCAGGTAGCATAGTGGATTTGTGCCATGGCTACATATACAAGTCATATGAGCATGCACAGTAAATGGGGAACATTTTTCAGAAGCTCTTGAAAAACAAAATATTAGCAACCAATTTTGAAAAGAATTTTGAAACTATGATGTTAATTTCTACTGATTATTACAGGTTTTAACATAGAAAATAAATATATACTTTTTATTTATTTATTTTTAATTTTTTTTGTTTAAGGTATTACAAATAGTAGTACACATGTATCTTTTTTTCCCTACTGACCTCCCCACAGCCTCCCCTACCTCAGCACTTGCCCTAGTCCCCTCTCCCCCAGTGTCTTGAGTGTGTTGGTTGTGCTTATTTCCATGAACACAAGTCCTTCAGTTCATCTCTTACCCCCTCCAACCCTAGACTACCTTCCTGCTGTAGTTTGATAGTCTGTCAGATGCTTCTTTGCTTCTGTTTATTTTTGTTCAACAGGTTGTAATGATCTTTATTATCCATAAATGAGTGAGATCATGTGGTATTTATCTTTCACCAACTGACTTATTTCACTTAGAAGATCCATCCATGCTGTTGTCAATAGTAAGAATTTCTTCTTTTTTACAGCAGTATAGTATTTGATTGTGTAGATGTAGCATAGTTTTCTAATCCACTCATCTGCTATTGGGCATTTAGGCTGTTTCCAACTCTTAGCTATTGAAAATTGCTTAGCTATGAACATAGGGGTGCATATATCCTTTCTGATTGGTGTTTCTGTTTTTTTTTGTTTTTTGTTTTTTTTTATATTCCTAGAAGTGGTATTACTGGGTAAAATATGAGTTCCATTTTTAATTTTTTTGAGGAAAGGCCATACTGTCTTCTCTTCCACAGTGGCTGCACCAGTATGCATTCCCACAGGCAGTGAAAAAAGATTCATTTTTCTCCACATCCTCTCCAGCAGTTGTCATTAGTTGATTTGGTGATGATATCCATTCTGACAGGTATGAGATGATACCTCATTGCTGTTTTGATGTGCATCTCTCAGATGATTAGTGACTTTGAGTATGTTTTAATATGTCTCTTATCTTTCTGAATGTCCTCTTTCAAAAGGTGTTTATTTAGGTCCTTTGTCCACTTTTTAATTGGGTCGTTTATCTTACTTTTGTTAAGTTGTATGACTTCCTTGTAAATGTTGGAGATTAAACCCTTATCAGAGATAACATTGGCAAATATGTTCTTCCATGCAGTGAGCTTTCTTGTTGTTTTGTTGATTGTTTCTTTTGCTGTGCAGAATCTTTGTATTTTGATGTAGTTGTATTTGTTTATTTTCTCTTTAGTTTACATTGCCCTAATAGCTGTATAAGTAAAGTTTGTTTATGTGTGTATCACATTTATTGCTTTGTGGATGTTGTACCCATCCTTGCAACCCGGGATAAATCCTACTTGGTCATGCTGTATGATCTTTTTGATGTACTGCTGGATCTGATTTGCTAGAATTTTGTTGAGGATTTTGGCATCTATGTCCATGAGGGATATTAGCCTATAATTTCTCTTTCTTTGTATTGTCTTTATCTGGTTTTAGGGTTAGGTTCGTAGAAAGAGCTTGGAAGTGCTCCTTCTACTCGAAGTTTTTTGAACATTCTGAGAAAGACAGGTTTTATTTCTTCTTAGAATGTTTGATAAAACTCCCCTGTGAACTCATTTGGTTGAGGGCTTTTGTTTGTTGGAAGTTATTTTATTACTGCTTCAATTTCCTCCATTTATTGACCTATTCAGATTTTTTTTTTATTCCTCCTAGTTGAGTTTTGGAAGGTCATATTTTTTTTAGGAATATGTTCGTTTTTTTCTAGGTTAACCTGTTTGTTGGAGTAGAGTTGCTCATAGTATATTTTTATGATTCTTTGTATTTCTGTGGGGTCTGTTTTATTTCACCTTTTTCATTTCTTATTTTGTTTATTTGGATGCTCTCTCTTTGCTTCTTGATGAGCCTGACTAGAGGGTCATCAATCTCGTTTATCATTTCAAAGAACCAGCTCTTGATTTCATTGATCTTTTGTATTGTTATTGTTATTAATTAATTAATCAATCAATTTATTTATTTATTTATTGGTCTCTATGTCATTTATTTCCACTCTTATCTTTATTATTTCCTTCCTTCTGATCACACTGGGCTTTTCTACTTTCTCTCTTTCTAATTCTTTAAGTTGCAGAATTAGATGGTTTATTACCAGTTTTTCTTGTGTTTTGAGGTAGAACTGTAATGCTATGATCTTCCCTCTCAGGACTGCTTTCACTGTGTTCCAAAGATTTTGGATTGTTGTGTTTTCATTGCCTTTTGTTTCCAGGATGTGTATTTTTCTTATTCTTTGATCTATTTGATAAACCACTCACTATTTAATAGTGTGCTATTCAGCCTCCAAGTATTTGATTTTTTGTGATTGTCTTTATCATAATTGTTTTCTAATTTTTACCATTGAGGTCTGAGAAGATGCTTGATATGATTTCAATCCTCTTGAATTTGGAGAGACTTTGCCTATGCCCTAATATGTGGTCAATCTTTGAAAATGTCTCATGTGCACTTGAGAAGAATGTATATTGTATAGTTTGGGGTGAAATGTTCTAAGGATGTCAATTAAGTCCACCTGATCTAATGAGTCATTTGAGATTGATGTTTCTTTGCTAATTTTTTTGTCTAGAAGATTTATTCAGTGATGTTAATAATGTATTAAAGTCTTCTACTATGATTGTGTTGCTGTCAATCTCTCCCCTGATATCTTCCAGAAGTTGTTTTATGTATTTGGGTGCTCCTGCATTGGTGCATAAATGTTTACTAGAGTTAAATCCTCTTGTTGTATCGATCCCTTTATAATTATGACGTGTCCTTTATTGTTTCTTGTTATGGTCTTCACTTTGAGGTCTATTTTGTCAGATATAAGTATTACTATCCTAGTTTTGTTTTGTTTTGTTTTGTTTTCATTTCTATTTGCCTGATATTTTTTCCATCCCTTCATTTTCAGTCTCTGTGAGTCCATTTACTTAGGTGGGTCATACATGTAGACAGCATATAGATGGGTCATATTTTTTTTTTATCCATTCACTCATTCAATGTATTTTATTGGAACACTTAATACATTTATATTTAATATCATTATTGATAGGTACTTGTTTGTAGCCATTTCTGCACTTTATTCCCGTATTTCTTCCTCCCTTTCTGTTTCTTCTTTTTACATCACTCCCTTTTTCTTGCATTGCTGCCTATGTAGTGATAAAAGTCCCTTAGACTTTTCTTAGACTTTTTTTGTCAGCAAAGCTACTGATTTCCCCTTCAATTTTGATTGATAGTCTTGCTTGATAGAGTATTCTTGGATTCAGTCCTTTGTTTTGCATCATTTTGCATACTTCCTTCCATTCCCTTCTAGCTTGATGTGTTTCTGTTGAGAAATCATTTGACAATCTGATGAGGGCTCTTTTGTAGGTAACTATCTCTCTCTTTCAGCCTTTAAGATTCTCTCTTTGTCATTAACATTTGCCATTGTAATTATGACATGTCTTCTTGTGGTTCTTTTGGGATTCATATTGCTTGGGACTCTGTACTTGTGTGACATTTTTCTGCCCCAATCAGGGAAGTTTTCTCTCTTTATTTCTTCAAATAGATTTTGTTATCCCTGCTGCTCCGTTGTCCTTCTGGCAGTCCTATTATATGTATGTTACTTCATTTCTTGTTATCCCAAAACTCTCTTAGGTTCTCCTCCTGGTATTTAATTTTTCTCCAGTTGCTATTCAGATTGAGCTTGTTACTCTACCTTATCTTTCCTAACTCACTAATTCGGTCCTCTGCTTCTTCTAGTCTACTGTTGAAACCTTCCATGGTGTTTTTTATTCTAGCTATATCTTTTGATTTCTTTCTGATTTTTGCATAGGTTGTTGATTTTCTCATCTATCCTGTGTGTGAACTGTAGGAAGATTACTCTGAATTCTTTTTCTGTCACATTGCATGCTTCATTTCACAATTTGCATTTCTTGCAGATCCCTCATTTTCTTTCCTTTTTGGATTGTTGTTTCTCCCCATTCTTACTATCACCAGAAGGTTCTAAAGAAAAGTTGTGTGGGCCTGGTCCATGTGCAGTGGGAACTTTGCACCCACCCAACTGTCATTGAAGAGCTCAGATACCAAGACTTATGGCTGGTGTAGGTTGGTGGGAGCCACACTCGCCCAGGATTAGAGTCACCAGCGATCAGTGTGGCCTGGTGTATACACCTAGAATCAGGGACCCTGCCTGCGCTGCACTGAAACAGACCATGCTGGCATGTGCCCTGAAAATCAAAGTCTCCTAGTGCATTCCAGAAGTCAGAGTTCCCCTATGCTCACAACAAGAATTGAGTATCAGAGTCTCTGTTTCTTGGTACGGCCTCACACAGAGACCAGGGTCCCTGTGTGTGCATGTACCAATAATTGGAGTCACTGGTCTTAGTGTGATTTTACTGGGAATAAGGGATCCTAGCTGCATGGGAAGAGAAATAGAGTCAAGTCACTGGTGTTCAGTGCTGCCTTTTGCCCAAAGAATCAGGATCCTGGTCATTTTGGGTGACTAGTTTCATAGTAGCACTGTGTCGGAAGGAGGTACACTCTTGTGCTGTGGAAAACAAACTCCCATGTGTGCTTGCCCAGAATCAAAGTCAGGTGGCACTGCCACCCTGTGTGGGTATGAAGTTTGATTGCCTATTGTGTTGTGGGGAACAGATTCCCAGTGTCAGAGTGCTCTCAGGCTCAAATTCCTGTAGCTTCTCTTAGGCCTGTAAGAGGGGAGGGTCTAGCAGTTCCTATGGCACATGCCATGAGCCTGTGGGTGGGGGATGGGCTCTGTGACTCACGAAAATCTGCAGCCAGGATGTCTATTCTTGGTGTCTGTAGGTCTGAAGCAGTGGTCCCACTTCTCTGTCCCCAGTGGCTGCAGGCTTCCTGTTTATGTCTGAGACCAGACTTGGTGGTGCTGAGTCCAGGATCCTAGTCTGAAGCAGCTCTGTTTTTCAAGATGGTGTGGTCTCTGTGCCCACATTGGCCACCCCTAGAGTGTCTGTGGTGGCAATGGGGCTCTACTGTGTAAGACAGCCAGGTTTGCCAGACCCTTGGAAGATCTGTAGAACTTAACTATCTATAGCTCATACACACACACACCACACATGTCAACACACTCCTCTATCTCTCCCTCACTCTCTCACACTCTCTCCCTCCCTATCTTCCTGCTGGTCACCATCTTCAGAATCAAAATCATAAATTTGTACTTTAAACAGCATTTAAAACAACAGTAATTCAAATGAGTAAAATATAAATTCTCTGTTTTTGAAATATATAGAAGACAGCAAGGGCTAACATTTTTTTTTACCATATTAATCATTTCTTTACATAGAATTTGAATTATGATTCACCAGCCTGCATGAGTCTTCGAGCAATGCCTAGCACCCAAGCTAAAACAAATTGTGTTTTTAAAATATATTTTTATTGATTTTTTACAGAGAGGAAGGGAGAAAGATAGAGAGCTAGAAATGTCGATGAGAGAGAAACACCGACCAGCTGCCTCTTGCACACCCCCTACCGAGGATGTGCCCGCAACGAACATACATGCCCTTGACTAGAATCGAACCTGGGACCTTTCAGTCCACAGACAGACGCTCTATCTACTGAGCCAAAATGGTTTCGGCAACAAATTGTGTTTTTAAATGCCCACAGGGGAATACTATAAAGTTGGCTTAACTTCCAGAAGTCAAAGACCCTGAACTAGTGTGTGGGATTATGTAGAAAAAGAATTTAAGCAATGCTAATATTCATGGTCTTGCAACCATATGATAGGGTTCTATTCATAGAAATACTTTGGCCAATAGCTCTCCCATTAGCTATCTGTGAAGCCTTGGGCCAGTGATAAAGTCTTTTTATTTGTCTCTGTATCTGTAACATGGGAATATTTATGCAATTTTCATAAAATTGTTGTTGTTATTGAATGAGAGCATGTCTTCTCTCTCCCAGTTGCTTCTGGGGGTGGGATTCTTATGATATACTGAGAAAAGGAATTTTCTGAGACACACATTGGAGGATGCAATATGGAAGAAAGCTTTATTTCCATGCAATTACACTCCTGGTTTTCCAAAGTCCCAATTTCCCTTAGTCCAGTCAAAGAAGGAGTATAGCTGAGATTTCAGTAGAACTAAAATAACAGCCAGTGACCAGAGTTTCCTTTCCATTTTGGACCTAGGTCCAGTTCAGCATCAGGCTAACTATAGTCCATTAGCCCATTGCAAATAGGAACCACATGTCCATGGGCCATACAGGTAAATGCAAGAGAGCCAAGAGAGCACATCCCAAGCAACAAAAGAGAAAATTCCTTTAAGGGGTTATACCAAATCTTCATGCCATTGTAGTGGCCACTCCCATTCTGGCCAACCAGCTCTGTCCCCAGGTGGATTGATAGAAAAGTACCTTCTTTATGTCACCCCAACTTTACTGGCATGTATCTATTTTCCATATGTGATTCCTTCCCACTGTGTTTTGCAGATAACATGCCTATAATGTTTAGTCTTCCCTTTGATTTTTTCCTGTTACTAATAACTAGTTAGTTACAATAGTATCACTATGAAAGCTAATACAATAGATTCTAAAGCAAACACATAGGTGGTCAATAAAGGAAATATCAAATTCCTTTTTTCTTTCTCCAATCTCATCTCAAAATTAGAAGGTAAAACAAGAAGCAAGGGAAAATTATCATAATATGAGCTGGGCAAATGAAACTGGTATTAAGAAACATGGACATTCAGCTGTGGATGTCCCACCCCAACACATTGATTTCTGCACTTAGATATTATGATTACTGGGCATCATAAAGAACTTTATGATGAACTGAAGATCAGTTCTTGCCCAAGGTAGAGTTGGCTTTCACAATCTGCTTTTATAAAAATATAAATATATTTAAGGGATATATAATGGCAGGGGGCTGCTTAGTATGATGTGGAAGTGTTTCATCTCAGACTTTTGACAGATAACAATCTTAATAATGAATCTTCCTTTCCAGGAATTATTTATTTAGAACACATCTGTGTCACGTGTGACTAAAAGGCACTAACTTAGTCAAATAGCAATTTAGCAGGTTGCATGCCTCTGAGAATTTAAAGATTTTCCTTTTTCCTTTGTTTACTATTTTCTTTGACTTTAGAGTAGCAAGTCCTTCCCTGTTTCTATCTCCATCTCATAATTCTTATTGTCACACACTGTAGAGCATCCTAATCCATCCTAATCCTATATCATAGCCCTTCTCTATGATATAGAGTTCTTTTATATGTTGTTAACTAAAGGTATTGAAAAAAAGAGTAAGACAACTGAAGAATTTCTACTTTATGGGTAGAAAAGTAATTTTTATTCTACCCTTCTAAATTCTTCTGGTTGGTCTAATAATTAAATTGTCATAAAACAGATTAACAGAAGACAATAACCAAATTTATCTTGCATGTACATACAGGGATACCATAGGACTATAGGACTCCAGGACAAATTGGACACTTGAGACATATATCATCTTGAACTAAGGAGAAAGTCCAGTAGTAGTTTGGACTTCAAAGGGAAGGTAGAGAATTCACAGGTAGATGAGAAAAAGCAAATATTTTGTGAACAAATTCTTGCCAGGCCATCCAGAAACAATGGAGCACAGAAGGGAGTCTAACAAATAGACCTTGCTAGGTTCCTTCAGGTCTGCCAACTTTCGTTCATATTATACTAAGGTGATAGCTCCCTTCATAGAACAGTTTTTTCCCCCCATCTGAATTCCTTTAGGCACATAGAGGGGAATGTGTAAAAGGTCATATTGAGTCTTTTGTTTTCCTGAAAAATAATAAGCTTAAACTAATCAATATTCCAAAAAAGGCAGATTTTGGGGTGGCAAAACTCTGGTTCCCCCTCACAAGTAATACTGAAATTTCCACCAGGCTTCTTCGGCAAAGATCTTTTGTCAGGATTGAGTTACCTTAGAAAGAATTCACAAGAGAGTTTCCTAATACAATATTTCATATGCATATTCTTTACAGTAAGATTGCAAAAGCAAATCACCTGGCCGATAGCTGTAAAATTTCTTGTTTATTTTTATTTATTTATTTACTTATTTTTAATTTATGTAATTTCTTTATTGATTAAGGTATCCCATATTTGTCCTCATCTCCTCCATGCCCATCCCAAACCCCTCCCCACACATGCCCCCATCCCACTGTTGTCCTTGACCACTGGTTAGGCTCATCTGCACCCAAACAAGTCCTTTGGTTGATCTCTCTCCTTTATCCCCACCCTCCCCTAACTTTCCTCTGAGGTCCCACAGTCTGATCAATGCTTTTCTGTCTCTGGGTCTATTCTTGTTCATCAGTCTATGTTGTTCATCATTTCCCCTAGATGAGTGAGATCATGTGATACTAGAAATACACTTATAAGAACCGAAAATGAAATAAGCAATAATGGTTATGCTGAGAGGCAAATGAATCAGTCTATAGTGTGTTTCTTTCTGAGCCAACAGTTTTTTTGAGTCCCCCAATTCCTATGTCAACCAGTTCTTTATGTGCACATGTCAGCAATGATATTTCAGTTCTGGATGGTGAACAAATAGTGGTAATGCAGGTCCTCCACTCTCTGGTTTGGTCCTGGGCAACCTTCAGCGACTCACAGCTGCTGACTGCTTGTATGGCAAGGCTTTGTGAGCATCTTCCATCTCTGGACTGTTTCTCTTCTGTCATCATGGCTGGAGCACTCCTACCAATTCCTCTCTATTGGAGGAATCCACATGGTCTCAGAGTTGTTTTCTGAAAATATACAACACATTCTCCACCAAAAGTTAATAAAAATATTTTCTATAAATTTGACTTGGGGTCCTTTTTCATTTGTTGCCCAAACAATTTTCCTTTGTCTTGTTTGACACCATGTATGTTTTACATGGGTGTCTTGCTGTTGGTATTACAAATGAAAGTTAATTTTCTAAAGTAAGAATTTCCTATATGTAATTTACTTACAGGATATTTTTCCTCACATGATATTCTTCTACTATCCCCCTTTTTATTTAAATAGTAGGAGGCTTTTGAAAATTTTGTAATATAATCTTGATAGCTTTTAAATTTTATTATTTTTTTGCACTAAAATATGATTGCTTTCTGTTAATTACATGTTACCCTATTTTACCATGAGATTAATTACCAAAAAAAGTTTAGTTAACACTTTAGGAACAGCTTTTTGTCCAGTACAATTGATTTTTCTAGAATATTAGCTTATTTCAATTAACCAATTTAAATCAGTCTGAAAACTAGACTACCATTCTACTGTCAAACTCAACACTCTAACAACAATCTGATTTTACCGTGTAAATATTAGGGGAAAGGATTATTTGCCTTTTTGAGTAGGCCCCAAACATTCCTGGTACTAGGCTGGGTTTAGATATCAAAAACCCCAGTTCTCCACATCATGGGTACAAGACAACTCAAACAAGTCTTGTTGCAGTGAGAGGGCAGCTGCTATAGGCCAAGTCTCTGTCTGTTATGTGGGTCCTGATTTGAGCTGGGAATTGGAAGGTAAGCAGCCATGGAGGCAGGAGACATCCCTCAGAAGGGGTGAGGGTTCAGGCCCCTGCAAAGTTAGGGGCTTGAGGTCTGTGCCCCACCTCTGTTGACCCCCAAGTTCGCTCCTGATGGCCCCTCTGCAACTGTACCTGTCTTAGGTTGTTCCTTTCCTGAGGAATCTTATCCATCTTTGTCTAACTAGCCATTCTCTGGGTCTAAGCATGATAATGTAAGGTTCAGTTTTATCTCCTTGGTAGCCTACGCCCCAGTGGTTTCCACTCCCAGCACCTGCCTTGGGATTCCCTTGCCTGCGGGCAGGGCCTGGGCACTGATCACATATTTTGTGAAACCCAGGTTTCTTCTCCAGGGAGGGCCCAGCTCACCCCACTGGGCAAGAGACAGATCCATGCTACCAGCCATCAGGAGGCTTCAACCTCAGCATGAACAGAAAGCTCAGGCAACAGCTGTGGGCAATTTGATTGTGAGAAGAAGGTCCCTCTTGGCCAAAAAGACAAGAGCGGCCAATAAAGAATGCTCAGGTACCTTCCCAGGGGTCCTTGTACACAGTGGAAGGGATTAAATTCTTTGATGTCCTTTTTTAAAATATATTTTATTGATTTTTTACAGAGAGGAAGGTAGAGGGATAGAGAGTTAGAAACATCCCTGAGAGAGAGAGAGAGAGAGAGAGAGAGAGAGAGAGAGAGAGAGAGAGATCAGCCGCTTCCTGCACACCCCCTAACAGGGATGTGCTGCAACCAATGTTCATGTCCTTGACCAGAATCGAACCAGGGACCCTTGAGTCTGCAGGCTGACGCTCTATCCAGTGAGCCAAACCGGTTTCCGCCTTTCATATCCTTTTTAAATTGCTGCGAGACATTCAAAGATTTAGTTTGTAAGTTTGTTTGGGATAATTGTACATTATGCTGTTGTAATTTTAAAATATCTTGAGATTTGTCACCTTGTTCTCCAAGCACCAAAAAGATAATTTTTTTTTTCGATACCCAAAGGTACAAGGTACTATTATAGGTATTGGGGGGCGGGGTAACAAAAATCTGGGAAAAATTATAATGTCATTGTAGAATAATATCATGTAAGGATATTCTTTGCTCTAGGCCATGGCAGTTCTATTTCAAACTGGCTGCCAATTTCTTTTTTTTGTATAGACAAGGTCTTAGTTTCATGTTCTACACCTCTCCCAGGAGCAAGTATTGACAGTCCCTTCCTTTGGAAGTCTAACACTGATTATAGATGATGTCTTAACATCTATAAAAATCTTCACGTATCTCTTTTTTTATATTTCTACACCTTTCTTTCTGGTCAATTGACTAATGCATTCTTATGTTCCAATCAATCTAGACTTCTTATTCTTCCCTCAATAGCCTTACACTTTTACACCCATTTACTAGTTCACACACACACACACACACACACACACACACACACACACACACACACGAGGCCTGGTGCATGAAATTCGTTCGAGGGGGAAAAGGGGTCCCTCAGCTTGGCCTGCACCCTCTCATGATCCGGAACCCCTTGAGGGATGTCTGACTGCCAGATTATGCCTGAACCGCTGGGTCCAAACCACTCACCTGCCTGCCTGCCCTTTTTTGGCAAGGGGTCAAATGGTAGGACTTAATAGAACAAGATACCCATGAAGCAAAGCTGACTGTTTTACTTTCCATTTATCATCATTGCTGCTCTTCATAATTCCATCAGTGTTCTTGGAACATCAGGTCAAATCTGAAACATGATCAGAAGAGCTTTGCTGTTTGGAGGCCTCAATAATTGACATCCCAATTAAAGCTACATTTAAAAAATCAGGTATAGTCTTAATTTTTTCAAGACTATCAAGTGATCTTTTAAAATACTCAATAAAAGAAGTTGGAAGCTGGGTTATTTCTAAAGTATTGGTACTGAGCTACTTTTATGTTTTGTGTATTTACAAATAATGGGAATCTGCTTGCTTTGCATAAGTATTGAAGGTACACAGAGGGAATTTAGTAATCTGCCTTGCCTCTTTGATGTAATATATATATAATGAGAGGTAACAGTGAGGCTCTCTTAGGCCATTTTATTTTTTTCTCAGCTTTATTGCGATATCATTTATATATAACATTGTATAACTTTAAGGTGTCCTTTGTGTTAAGAAATAAAAATTGATAACTGTAACTGTGTGAGAAATAAGAACTGCAGCACCTCTGCCTTTCACCCTGAAGCCTCCTTCCCATAGAACATGGGGCTTCATGAAGAAGTATGTAATCAAATTATGCTGAGCATTAAGGCAAAATGAGCACTATATTTAGTCACACAACTGAGCTGTCTCTTAATTGAGGAAGTCATACTTTAGGTTTTTGTCACTCAAAGGCAACACTGGAGTCATTTAACCAGCATAGCATGTGTTCTCCTTGATACTTTAATGAGATTGTAGTAGAGAATATATATATATATATATATATATATATATATATATATATATATATATATATAGAGAGAGAGAGAGAGAGAGAGAGAGAGAGAGAGAGAGAGAGAGAGAGAGAGAATTATTAAAATATTGAGGGCATTTTTCTTTTTTTAATTTCTTGATTAAGGCATTACATATGTGTCCTTATCCCCCCATTGAGGATTTTTTTCATCTTTAAAGGTGTCAAAGTACATTCACTCTTACAAGAAAATAATTAAATGAACAAAAACTGCAACGATCTCTTAAAAGTCATAATTATTCACAGAACATGCACCTTAGGCATCATTTACTTTTACTTTGCCTAAAATATTTATGTCTTGGCAAACTTGTTGGTTTTGTTACTAATGGGAAGATGTCTTTATCCTTACCTGTTGATCCTGGAGGTGGATTTATTGCAATATTATGAGAAAAATAATTTTTTTAGACTAGCACAGGAGGATGAGATATCATCAAAAGCCTTATTTCTGTGGAATTATAGCCCAGAGTTTCCAGAGTCTCATTTCTGTTCATCCAGCCAAGGAAGAAATGTAGCTGTGTCTTCAATTGGGCTAGAATCAGTCAGTGTGCAGAGTTTCCATTCTTCCTTAGGGCACAGTCCAATCCTACATCCAGATAGCTAAGCTTGTTTTTCCCCCTGCAGTCCATTAGTCCTTTGCATGTGAGGACTGCAGTGACACATGGCTATGGAGGAAACACAGGAGAACGCAAGAAGCAGGAACAAGAGAGCCCCAGGAGCCAAAAGTGACAAAAGAAAAAGGAAGTGAACTCATTTGTTTGGGGAATTATGTGTCCCCAAATCTTTACAGGTTTGCATTGGCTCCACCCATTCTGGCCAGTGATCTCTGTTCCCAGGTTTGGCTGATGGACACCTTCTCTAGTTACCCCAACTTCACTGTGCAAACATTCATCTCCCCCTTTGACCAGTCCTTTCCTCCAGCAAACTGAAGGGAATGGGCTGTTGTCTTCCATAAACACAATTATCCTTCTTCCTCTTCTCCCTTGCATCACCTCTGAATATTTGGCATTGCTGTTAATATGTAGCATAGGAACCTATTAAGCTTCTGTTGATATATTTTATTATCATAACAACTTTTAAAAGCTCTGTTGTTAGTCTGAAAGAGAGTTCCACAACATGTTAAATGCAATTTTTTTCTTTTAATATTCTAATGATAGTATCTTTGATAGCTCTTCTGAGGCAGTTACTGGGAGTGGAAATCAGGAAAGAGCTCTGATTTGTAGTGGCATCGGAGCTGAAATTCAAAGCCACGAATGGTCAAGATCAATGACACATTTGTTAAAAAACAACAACAACAATACACACAACAACTACAACACACACACACACACACACACACACACACACACACACACATAAGAACAGAATTTTTCTGTTCTCACACACATAAGAATAGACCCTCAATCAGCAGTAATGGTTTTTATTTCCCAAACTCACACAGAAAGGTAAACATCAAACTAACTCAAAATGTCCCTATCCTGTTTAACAAGATAATGATTTGCTAGTTGCTTTTCAAAACAACAGACAAAAACAGCAAGTCACAGAGTCAAAACATTTGCAAAGGAGAGAACTTTAACCTTTGCCTGCAGTGATAACCAGAATTTTGCCCTTCCCATACACACAGAACCAAAGAACCAGGACATAACCAGGAGAACTTGAACACTAGATCACTTTCTAAAGTGAAGGGTCCATTGTCCAGGAAAATCTGGTGTTGATGCCCCTTACCATAAATGGCCAGCTCCAAGGCCCTCCAATTAAAACTTAACTTATCAATACTTCCCCATAAACCTATAAAATCTGCCCCAACCCAGGGAGTTCAGAATTTCCAACATTAGTTTTCTGTTCTACTAGGTGTTACCATATAAATATATATATATATATATATATATATATATATATATATATATATATATATATATATCCCTATATGCAAAGAGATCAAAAGGAGGAACAACCAAATAAGCGGTTGCTTTCACGTGCGCTGACCACTGGGGGTGCAGCATTTGGAAATGGCAGGCATCAGCTATGGCAAGATGGTGAAACAGGTGAGCTGGAGCACCAAACCAAAGCGGGGCACCAGTCACTGTCATCAGGGAAAACCTTTCATGGTTACTGAAAAATTATTTGCTCCTGCTGGGTGCTCCCACCTGCTGCCAGTGCCAGCCCTGCTCATACTCACTGGCAGTGCAGGGCACCAGTACTGATTGCTTAGCGCCATCAGTGGGTGCAAGCGGCTGCTGGTAGTCCCAATTGCTTCTGAGGGCTTCTCTACCTCCCTCTGATCCGGAGGTGTGATTAGGCAGCAGTCACTGCTCACAACCTCTGCTGGCACTGGCCCCAATTACTCTGCGCAAACAGTGGGTACAAGCAGGGCCAGTACTGTTAGTGAATGAGAATGGTGGCAGGAGTGGGGCAACCTGTCTCAAAGCCCACGATTCCTATCAAGGTGCATGGATTTGTGCACTGGACCCCTAGGCCTATCTAATAAAAGAGTAATATCTAAATTGACTGCACCTCGGCCACACCCAAAAGCCAAGTACACCAGCCAATCAGGAGAAAATATGCAAATTAACCCAATCAAGATGGCTGCAACCATGGAGAGCAGGAGACTTGGGTTTCCCTGGCAATGGAGGAAGCCAAGCTTTCTGCCTGCCCTGGCCTGACTTGGCCTCCACTTAAGGCTACAAAGTTTCAATTATAGGAGATATATAAATCCCAACAAAAATGGTGGCAGCCACGGAGCTGGAGAGAGAAGGAGGCTTGAATCAGCCCCTGGTGATAGAGGGAGCTAAGTTTCCACAGCTCTGGCTTGCCTTGGCCTCCACTTAAGGCTACAAATTTTGAATTATAGAAGAGAAATAAATCCCAGATACTAGGGCCTCCGCTTGGGTCACCAGAGAGTGTGGCCAGCCTATAGACCACCATAGGCCCCTCACCCAGGTCCCCCCACACCCTAAGAGAACACCCAACCTGATCTGGGACAACCTTCAGGGCAAACATGCTGGCCCCCACCTGTGCACCAGGCCTCTGTCCTATCTAATCCTCCTATCTAATAAAATAATAATATGCAAATTGACTGTCACTCCAACACACAAGATGGTTACCTCATTGTGGTCAAAGATGACTGCCCCCTTGTGGACACAAATAGTGGCCACAAGATGGCCAGCAGGGGAGGGCAGTTTGGAGGAATCTGTAAGGGAAGGCAGTTGGGGGTGATCAAGCCTGCAAGGGAGGGTAGTTAGGGGTGATCAGGCTGGTAGAGTAGTGAAGTTAGGGGCAACTGGGCCTGCAGCAAAGGGCGGTGGGAGGGGACCCAGGCCAGCAGGGGAGAGCAGTTGGAGGGGCCCAGGCCTGCAGGAGAGGGCAGTTCAGGGTGACCAGGCCTGCAGGGGAAGGCAGTTAGGGGTGACCAGGTCTGCATGGGAGGGCAGTTAGGGGCAAACAGGCTGTCAGGAGAGCATTTAGGCATCAATTAGGGTGCAGGGGTGTTTAGGGGGTGATCAGGCTGGCAGGTTAGTGGCAATCAGGAAGGCATGCAGGTGGGAGCCAGCAGTTCTGGATTGTGAGGGGGATGTCTGACTGCCTGTTTAGGCCCAATCCAGGTAGGTAGGATCAGGCCTAAATGAGCAGTCAGACATCCCTCAAGGGGTCCCAGATTTGAGAGGGTGCAGGCTGGGCTGAGGGACACCCCCCACCATGCAAGAATTTTGTTCACCAGGCCTCTAGTTTATAATAAAAACAATTTTTCCTCCACTGCAATTCTTGGTGTTTAGTGTTTGGATCTGCTAGTATGGAAAATCTCTTTTTGTTGATAACAGTAGTAAGTGGCATAATTGGAAACCAATCTCCTATTTTACATAATAGTTCCTTTCCATAATAGTTTTCTCCCTAAAGCTAGTATGCTTTGATTAACAGAGTTGTGTCAATATCAACAGAAAACATTTAAATTATATTGGATCAATTTAGACTGAACTGGATTACCTTGAGAAAGTCCATTTTGAGGAACAAGTATGTGAAAGAACAGGTTAAAGATCTAAAAAAACAACTATTGGGTCGGCAACTAAGTACTTGCGTATTTTTAAAAGAAAATCAAAGACAATTTTTTCATGGAACTAAATAATTTTATTCTGTAATGTATTGCCCATTTTGATCAATGACCTTTTGCCATCTTTCAGGCAGCATCATAATCCCACGTTCAAAAAACTTCTGGTTTTTATTAGCAAAAAAACTGAATCAGGTACGATTTGACATCATCATCATTATTGAAATTTTTACCATTCAAGGAGTTTTGTAAAGATCGAAACAAAAAGTAATCAGATGGTGCAAGGTCAGGACTATATGGTGGATGTGGCAAAACATCCCAACCAAGCTCCATTAATTTTTGCTGAGTGACCAAAGATGTGTGTGGCCTTGCATTGTCATGATGGAATACAACACCTTTTCGATTTGTCAATTCGGGCCGCTTTTCTTCAACTGCATTGTTTAATTTCGTTAGTTGTTCAATGTAGACATCAGAATTGATCGTTCGGTTGGGTGGTAAGAGTTCAAAGTAGACAATTCCTTTGTAATCCCACCAAACTGATAACAAAACCTTCTTTTGATGAATATCAGCTTTTGATGTTGTTTGAGTTGGTTCACCTGGCCTGCTCCACGATCTTTTCCGCTTGATATTGTTGGAAACAACCCATTTTTCATCGCCAGTTATCAGTCGTTTTAAAAATGGATCATTTTCATTACGTTTCTTTAGCAAATCGCAGCTGCTAATGCGTTGCGTTAACTGTGATTCTTTCAGTTCGTGAGGAACCCATGTATCGAGTTTTTGAACATAGCCAAGTTGTTTTAAGTGATTTTCAATGCATGTATGTGATACATGAAGCTTCTCTGCAATCTCACGTGTTGTACTGTGACAGTCCGAATTGATTATTGCTTTGATTAGGGCGTCATCAACTTCAACTGGACGACCAGAGCGTTTTTCATCTTTGAGTGAAAAATCACCAGAACGAAATTTGGCAAACCAATTTTGACACTGCCGTTCTTTTAAGGCTTCGTCACCATAAACAGCACATAACTTTTTATGAGCTTGCGATGCGTTTTTCCCTTTGCGGAAATAAAAAAGCAAAATATGACGAAAATGTTCCTTTTGATTTTCCATTTTTCAACGAACGCCAAACGAAAACTACAAAACAGATCAAAAAACCTTTTTTTACTGATTAACAGCTGAATAGCCAACTATCAAATAACAAAATGTGTTTTACATTTGTACTACGTCTGCAACCTAAAAATTCAACTGAAGCCATATATGTGTGAAACCCGCAATTACTTAGCTGCCGACCCAATATATTTTCCTAAATTTTAATTTTTCCAATTACAGTTTATATTTAATATTATTTTGCATTAGTCTGAGGTATACATCACAGTGGTCAAACAATCTTAAACTTTATAAACTGGACCTCCCTGATATTTCCAGTACCCATCTGGGGCTATACATAGTTGTTACAATATTATTAACAATATTCCCTATACTGTACTTTACATCCCCATGACTAAATTGTAACTACCAATCTGTACTTTTCAACCCCTTCACCTTTTCATGCAACCCCCTAACACTCCTCCCCTCTGGGAATCATCAGCCTGTTCTCTGTCTTTGTATCTATGAATCTGTTCTGATTTATTTGATCATTTACATTTAAAAATATATATATTTTATTGATTTTTTACAGAGAGGAAGGGAGAGAGATAGAGAGCCAGAAACATCGATGAGGAAGAAACATCAACCAGCTGCCTCCTGCACATCCCCCACCGGGGTTGTGCCCGCAACTAACATACATGCCCTTGACCGGAATCTAACCCAGGACCCTTAAGTTCGCAGACCGACGCTCTACCACTGAGCCAAACCGGTTTCGGCATGAGCAGAGTAGCAATGATAAGCCAGTTATGGAAGGTTACCAGGTTGCAAAACCTGGGGAACCTAGCAATGGATAATTGTAAGGCCAGATCTCACCACCAGGGTGACCTTTCTACCCCAAACATACTGATGGTCATGAAGTTTTGATGCTTTCCTGACTTTTCCTCTCCAGGCATGTAGTAAGCCATAATGTAGACATCATTAGAAAAACAGGGGTACCATTGAATAGCCTCATACAACTCCCATACAAACCCTTGTATGACCACTCCATTAACAACTAAGCCCTGGATATAACATCTAGGTTTCAGTTGTTTTCAGGCATGGTGACTATGCCATGGCTGACATTAGGATCACCGGCAGTGACTAATGACCCCCTGCCCTGATGCCATACAATGAGTGAAGACAATGATCCTTAAAGAACATATCTGGAAAGCTGATGAGTATTCTATTGAAATCTTACCTGAGACTTCCCCTAAGATCCCACCTCTGGAGAAGAGATAAAAATCCTTAAGATGGAGGATCCAGATTGCAGCTCTCTCTCTCTCTCTCTCTCTCTCTCTCTCTCTCTCTCTCTCTCTCTCTCTCTCTCTCTCTCTCTCACACACACACACACACACACACACACACACACACACACACACACAAACTGGTGCCTTGCTCCACCCCCTTCTTTTCCCAAGATGCATGCTCTTTCTCTCTGGATCAAGCCTGCCCCTTTCCCACTCTCCTTCTCCCAAGAGGGTTTTATTTGCTTTACTTTCTCCTAAGCATCAAAGGCCTTTATTTTGCCATAGTAACTTGTTTCCTGAGTTCACATAGCCCAACTGGCTCACTTCCTCCATGGCTCACTTGTTCTACCCTGTGACTTCCTAAATAAACTTTTGCTTTAATTTGAGTCTTGGATTTGAATACTTTCTTAGTTAGAACTCAAGGGCCAAGGTCTAACATCTGGTGTCAGTTCACCATTAACATTATAATATTTTACTTACTGGTAAGTTACTATTATAGAATCAAGCCATAGAAGAGATAAAGGAAACTTGTTAAGCAAATATTTTTTAGATTTAAGGAAATTTTCTGTAAATGCACTACAATTTGATTTGTACAAAGATAATTTAGTCTGCACTTAATCTAAAAATGTGAAGTTGAACTGCTTTTAGTAAGACAGCCCACAATATATTTACTAGCAGGGCACAGTACTAGATTCACACTACAACAGTAGCTAAAGGAGGAATTTATGTTATCCCAATGGGAAGGAATAAGAAAAGACTTTTTTGTGTGTGGATCTCTTAAACCTTTATTTATCTATCTATTTTTTAAATATATGATTTTATTGATATCAGAAAGAAGAGAGAGAGAGAGAGAGAGAGAGAGAGAGAGAGAGAGAGAGAGAGAGATCAATGATGAGAGAGAATAATTGATTGGCTGCCTCCTGCATGCCCCTCTATGGGAATCCAATCGTGACCTCCTGGTTCCTAGGTCAATCAATGCTCAACCTCTGAGCTATGTAAGCTGAGTATAAACTTTTATTTTATTAAGATCAAGATATATAACAAATATAAAATAATAAACTTGTTTTTTTACTGCCAGAGAAACAGAGCTTTGAGATAATATAATAGAAGCAGACATAGAATCTAAGAATTCTAACAGGAATTCTAACCTTTTATATTTAGATCATGCTGGAAACACTGGTAATTGGCACTACTATTCCGTCATTTGACATCTTAAACAATGCCTAAGAAATTCAAGAACTTTTTTTTCTTTGGGGCTTAAGCAACCTTAATACAGCCAACTAAACTTGTGCATACTAACCATCAGATTAAGTAACTCTAAAGATTGTTTTAATTATTAGAGAAGGATTTTGCAGAGAGGCTTCCCTGTTGGTCTTCCTTCCCTTTTAACTATTTCAAAATGAGAAGCTAATGGTTTAGTCAAATTCAAATGGGAAATTCAGAACCTGCTTTTGAAATGCCAAAAGAAAAATAGACTGAAGCCTTGAGACTACAGGATACACCTACGTTCTGCCCATGTAATTTCATCTATATTCAAATTTGAAAGCAATAATTCTGCACTTGCTCCCTGTTCAATGAATATGATTTCACTTGGGGAGGCAATAAATCATAGTGCTTAAAATAAGTAAACTCTATAAATAGGCAACACCCATCTTTGAATCTTACTTCAGTTCTTACTAATAATCAATGTGGGAGAGAAAAATAATTTTATGCCTTCCTTTCTAAGTTCTTCTGACAGTTCTAATAATCAAATTAACACCAGACATATTAACAGGAAAATAACCAAATTTATTATTGGTTATCATGGAGGAAAATTATATTTTACCTTTCAAGGTTCTTCTGGGTGGACTAATAATCAAATTTACATGAGATAGATTAGCAGAGAAGAACAAGTTAAAGTTTATTAACAAGTATGTTTTCTGTATACATGATAGAGACCCAGTAACAATGAGTAACTGGCCAGTGGTGGAAGCCATCTTAAATACCACCTTCAGCTAAAGACAAAAGATTTTGTGGTTGGTGTCAGTTATGAGAGGGTACCATAAAAAGCACAGCAAACAAGAGTAAGATTGTTCTGCAGATTTAAATAGCCCAAGCCTTCTCCATTGATTGTGAAGGCATGCCTCACACAATGAGGGAAACATTCTCATCAAAGGAGATTTCCTTTACAAATGTAGACTTTTTAAAAAGGATAACTTCTACTTGGTTTTCAAAGTTTCTCCTAGACCTGTTGTTTCTTAATATTAACCAGCCTAAAATAATCAATATCTAAAAGATGCATATTTTGGGATGACAAACTGTACTTCACTTCCATACGTATATTTTAGGCAGTGTGGATGGCACCAGGTGTTAGACCCATGGGGTCAGACTGGACTTGGGTTCAGCAACATCAGTACTTTAGTTCTGGCAGGGGAAGAATTCAGAGCTAAGACTCCAACTATAAAATAATACTTATTTATAAAATCACAGAAGTTGGAAAAGTAACTACATGAAGAAATGAAAGGGACAACGAATGGGTCTGAATTGCCTGTTCTTACTTGAGCCAATTTAGCAGGGACAGGTTTGAATCATATATAAGCATTTATTCCAATAACTAGTGGACTGGTGCATGAAATTTATGCACATTAAAAGAGCATTAACTAGAGAAAATAATTTAATGTTGCTGTTTGCCCTTTCTCTATAATAAAAGTGTCAATGATGAAATAAAATTATTAAAATGTATATGAAAATCTTCTTCCTATCAGAGTCTGGGGTGCGCTGTGGGGCCAGAGTCAAGTCCCCATCCACCTGAGTGTGCCTCAAAATCGCAAGAGACCCAGACCTGACCAGCCCTACCCCTGTCAAGACCCACCATCTGGGGGGACACAGCCTCGGGTCTCCAGTCAAGCCCTGCTGGGCAGGGCATGCAGCCTCAGGTCCCACGGCACATGCTGGGCAGGGGGTACAGCCTGAGGTCCTCTGGCCTGGACCATGGTAGGGGGCATGCTTTGAGGTCCCCCATCAATCCCTGCCAGGTGGGGGCATGGCCTGATGTCCCCAGTCAAGCCCAGCTGGGCAGGGAGCCAAACCTCAGGTCCCCCGGCCCAGCCCTGTGCCACACAGCCTCAGGTCCCTGCTGTTCGCTAGTTATGGGAACCCCACCTCTGCTGTGGTTGCAACCATCTTGTGTTATGGAAACTTTACCTCCACTGTGGATGCAGCCATCTTGTGATGGTGTGGAGGTTAATTTGCATATTACCTCTTTATCATATAGGATGCCCAGTATATGGGAGAGCAGCAGGTCATCCATGAAAATCTGCTTTACAACTCCTCATAAGCCAGTTGCTTATATGGAGTAGAAGGACAAAGGTTACATGGGGAAGTAGGAAAAAAGAATAATAATGGATATACAAAATGAATAAAAAATGGTTCTAATGGTTATAGATTACAGAAGATGGGGCCTGGGGTGTTCCAAAGGGCTTAATCTTTCTATGACAATAATATGTTCTCTCTTTCCATGTTAATAGGCAGTTCTGGGATGGATGGACCACATTCCTGATTAATTTTCTTGTTGGGGTGTACAACTCTCAGCCAGGTTAGAATGAGCTTTCTCTGATCAGAACAGAACAGCCATGGTTAACAGATTGTTCCTAATGTTAATGAGTTTAGGAAACAAGTTATATAAAAGTATATATAGGTAAAGTTATATAGGAAACAAGTTATATAAACAAGGGCCCTTGGAGCTTGGGAGTGAGGAAGCTAATGTCAATGAATCTTGGGGGAGGGGAGAAAAAGGGGAAGGGAAAGGCCCCTGTATGCTCCAGGGAGGAAGATCATGCTGGGTCTTTTATCCTAAGATATTACAGGTGGAGATTTCAGGGGAGATCCCAGGGTAAGATCTCAATAGACTATTTAGCAGTTTTCCAGGTTTGTCCTTTCAGGGTCTAGGACTCCACTGATTGATTGGCCTGCACTAGGGCAGGAGGTCATTATTCAATGCAACTGGTTCTGTGGTCAGCTGTGGCTGTTTTTGTTGCTTTTCTGGGCCTGGAGCTGAAATACAACTGAAGCCTAGATGTTATCTCTAGGGAGGAAAGGTCAGGGAGCCCAAACTTCATGAGCAGCAATATGCTAGGAGAGGAAAGGTCACACGGCGGGGGGGGGGGGGGGGGGGGGGGGGCAAGGTCCTTCTCTACAATTGTAGATTGCTAGGCACCTGAGGCTTTTCACCCTGGTGACCTTTTGTACCTGCCCCATTGTCCTTGCTTTGCTCATGTCTCTCTAACTGCCTATCACACATGCAGGGGTTCCATAAGAATATGGGACCCCTATACAAATTGGCAGTTGAGGCTTATATGCCATTCTGAATTGAGAAGAAGGAGTGAGAGAATGGGACTTCAAAGGGAAAGTAGGCTAGTCACACATGGAGAAAAAGTTCAAGTATTTAGTCAACAAATTCTTGCCAACCTACCTGGGACACAGAGGGGAGTCTAACAAACAAATTTTGTTAGATTCTTCCTTGTGTTGACCTAAGAAAAGTCCAAATTGGTAGAGATATTTTAGGAATTTACTTGTGCCAACCTGACACAATATTCTGAGGAGCAAAATCTTAAATGCTCCAGAAAATAACATTTTAGTAGCTTCTTTTGGCATTTTAAATTAAGAAAGGTTGGAGACCGCAAAGTGGGGATTTGACTCTAGGATTGTTCACAAGACTTTATGCAAAGGTTTTTTCTGAGTCTTTTGTTTCTTAAAAATAAGCAGCTTAAAGTAAGCAACATTCCAAAAAGTATATTTAGAGGTGGCAAAAACTCTGCTTGCTCTCAACAACAATGGACAAAATAGTTAATTTATCTAAGTCTCAGTTTTCTCATAAGTAAGAGAGAGGTGGTAATATTGTACCTGCTGCATAGGGCTGTTGGAAAGATTGAATTCAAGAATGGATGTAAAACATTTGAGTCAGTGCCAGGACTTATTAAAAGTCTGGAACAGCAGCTGTTATTATTTCTCGAATATTCTTTATTTTGACACCTAAGAAGGTACTGCTTGCACTAGCAAGTGCCTTTTTTTCCCCACTAAAAAATTAAGTTTTTACTATGAGATCTTATCAATACTTATAGACATCTAACCCAAAGTGAATAAGCAGAATTTCAGATGTGCATTGTATAGGTGAAAAGATGCACAGAGATATTTAAGACTGCTTTTTAAAAAATAACTTTAGCCAAAACCGGTTTGGCTCAGTGGATAGAGTGTCAGCCTGTGGACTGAAGGGTCCCGAGTTTGATTCCGGTCAAGGGCATGTACCTTGGTTGCGGGCACATCCCCAGTGGGGGTGTGCAGGAGGCAGCTGATCAATGATTCTCTCTCATCGATGTTTCTGACTCTCTGTCCCTCTCTCTTCCTCTCTGTAAAAAAACAATAAAATATATCTTTAAAATAAAATGTCTAAAAAATAAATAAATAAAAAATAACTTTATTGATTAAGGTATTACATGTGTTCTCATCCACCCATTAAAAGACTATTTCTTTATTCAAACAAAATTATGCTTTGGATGGGGAGAAGAGTCACATTTAAAAAAAATCTCAAATCTGCTTTAATTAAGGTTTAATTTTGCATTGCAGACTGTAAGTACTATAGAAGTTCAAAACTAGTGGGACTGATGTGTACTGTAGTACCTAGTAATGACTTATCAGGAAAAAAAAGATTTGAGCTGAGCCTTCAGAGATTATCATGATTTACATAGAAGAAAAAAATGGGGAGAATATTCTATTGGGCTGTAAAGTGGGAAAATTGTCAACAGGGTTAGCAAAGTCATAGTAGGGGAAACAAAATGACATCTGTGGGGTTGGAATAGCAATCCTATATAATAAAGAACTAATATACAAATGGTCATCATGCCATCATGCCCTCATGCCACCATAATGCCTCAGACACTCAACACTGGGAGAGAGAAATGGGGACCAGCTAGGCACAAATGAGCTCACAAGAGAGGAATAGGGATCAGTCAGGCTCTGGCCCTGGAGAGGGACAAGCCACCTTCCCTGCTGTTCCAGTGCCAGAAGCTGTGCCTACAGCCTGGGAGAAGGATAAGCCACCTGCTCTGTGGTCCCGGGTGTCTGCAGCTGCAGCACGGTCCCCTGCAGCTGTGGCCAGCCCAGGTGAAGTTGGCCAGGGTCCTGGGTGCCTGTGGCCAGCCAGAGGAAAGAAAGCCTGGGTCCCTCCCGGGTGCAGGATGAGGCAGAGGTGGTTAGGGGTGATCATGCCAGTAGGGAAGCAGTTCAGAGCAATCAGGCAGGCAGGCAAAGGTGGTTTGTGGCGATCAGGAAGGCAGGCAGACAGGCAGGCAGGCAGAGGGATTAGGGGTTATCAGGCAGGCAGGCAGGTGAGCAGTTAGGAGCCAAGGGTCCTGGATTGTGAGAGACAGTTGGACATTCCTAAAGGTCCTGGATTGGCGAGGGTGCAGGCCGAGCTGAGAGATTCTCCTGTTCCGTGCATGAATTTCAGATTCATGGGCCTCTAGCCATATTATAAAGACAGCCTGAAGCAGCCATCAAGTCTCACATCATTTTGACCAATTCTCATTATTCTTCTCAGACAATTCCAAAAGATGACTGAGTGGTAGGATTGCTTGGCACAGAAGAGTTTAAATTTGTTTTCCTCCCTGCTAAATGATTCTGAAAATAAATGCTAATGCCTAGAGAGTTGCACTTTCAGCTTACTGTGTGATTCCATAAAAGAACCATTAATAATGTCAGAATGCATTAACAGCCTGGAGAGGAGAAAAACTCTAGACTTGAAAATTTCATGAAAGCACCTGGAATAAATTGTTAGCTAATACCAAAGGAGTGGCAGAGTTGACATGAGTTTTTCTGGGTATAATTATATCATAACTTTTCCTATTTTATATTAAGTCATTACCCATTAGGGCTATTGACATGTCTAAAATAACATCTTAATATTTATTCTGGATAAACTGAAATAGAAAAAGGAAGAAGGTTGTAACTAAGCTTATTTCTTACTGGTATAGTATAGCTCCAGTTACTACCCTGTTTCCCTGAAAATAAGACAGTGTCTTATATTAATTTTTTCTCTCAAAGTTGCGCTAGGTCTTATTTTCAGGGGATGTCTTATCTTTCCATGCGCTAGATCTTATTTTCCGCGGCGGATGTCCTATTTTCGGGGAAACACGGTATGTAGCCCAGGCCCTGATATAGTCAGTGAAGAGAACTTATGTGGTTTTGGTTTATAAACCCACTTTATTAAAAAACAATTTTCTGGTCACTCTTAGAAATTACTTCTAATAAATCGGATGCTTTTTTAGGTACAGTTTAAAATATTTTACAAAAAAAGCATTAAAACAATCTTCAAGTTTACAAACTCAGAAATCTTAATTACTTTATTGCTTTGAACTACTATAGATTTCACTGGCAAATCAAAGTCAATGGAGTGCAATCACTAGAAATTTGAAAGCATTTTTATTGATTTTTTAGAGAGAGAGGAAAGGAGAAGGAGAGAGAGAAACATTGATCAGCTGCCTCCTAAACATCCCATACTGGAGATAGAGCCTACAACCCAGGTATGCTCCCTGACATGAATCAAACTGGCAACCTTTCAGTGCATGGGACAATGCCCAACTTACTGAACCACACTGGCCAGGGTGAAATTTGGATAACCTTGAAGGAAAATAATAACCCATCTTTGTATGGCAAAAATCCTGGTCATATTCTGAAATATATTTATGCTAAAACTATTGAAAACCATTTTTAAGTATAAGAAAATTTATTTTACAAGAATAATATCCAGAAATTATGAGCTCTTTTTCCCTTGTAATTTGTAAAATTATAGTAAAAAACAAATAAAGTAAAAACATGTCCTTGAGATAGTTTGTACTTATATACTTACCATGTATTCTGAAACTCAATTCTCTCATTTACTTATCTTTGTTGTGTATATCTCAATTTTGTCCTAAAGAGTTTCTATCTATGCATATGAACACACACACACACACACACACACACACACACACACACACATATATATATATATATATATATATATATATATATATATATATATATATATATAGCATGTGGGAATGTATATGCATTTCTGTGCCCAGAAGTCCTCCTATTTGGGTTGCTATGGATGTTGCTGGAGTCAATAGAATTGGTGTTCGGGTAACTTGTTTGTTCCTTTACTTCTTGGTAACAAAGAGACAACAGGAAAACATTACTGTAAAACTTGCCAGAGATGTTTACAAATGTTATGTCTCTGTCAGCTACCATCTTTCCCCAAAAATAAGACATCCTCAGAAAATAAGACCTACTTACAGGTTTCCTTCTGAGTGAGATATAAGGCATCCCCCGAAAATAAGGCCCCCCTAGGCTAAACATGAGAGATTTGGTCCACTGATTCTGAAAGAAATGGAGTCACAAGAAATTCACCAGGACATTCAGGAATTGGATTGTTATGATGATGTTCCAGAAGCTGATGACATGATTGTCATTGAATAAATGAGTAAATTCTTGATACTGTAGGATTCACAGTTTGTCTGGTTTGTGTTGACAACTACCATACTACCGTACCCTATACAGGTAATAAATTTCCTTTATTTTTATTTAACAATAAATTTGTACCATATTCTTATTCATGGAAAAATAAGACACCCCCTGAAAATAAGACCTAGCACATCTTTGGGAACAAAAATTAATATAAGATACTGTCTTATTTTTGGGAAAACAGGGCAGTACAGTGGTCAACAAATTCATTAATCAACAGAGCCAAATATCAACAGTACAAAGATAGAAATTTCTTTTGAGAGCCAAAATTTTTAAACTTAAATTTCTTCTAATGCCACTTTTTCAAAATAGACTCACCCCCAGGCCATGGTATTTTGTGGAAGAGCCACACTCAAGCATGTGGCTCACTGCTAACCACAGAGCTAGTATATCAGAGATATCACAGACATTCCAATTTGATTCTTGTTGCTTGTCTTACCACAAGAGAATATGGTTGTGCAGAAAGTCCATGAAGTATATTAGTCACTGTTTTAAAGATTTAAATTTTCAATCTGCCACAATGACAGAGTATAGTCTGGAAGTACATAAGGTGGCAATAGGGAATAATCAGTAATTCTTCACTAACATCTATAAATATGGAGAACAAACATAGTAGCTCTGGGCAATTTTCTTTTCTTTCTTTTAAAAGAAATGTAATTTTACTAGAAGTCCACTGCATGAAGATTTGTGTAATAGGCTTTCCTTCCCCTGGCTGCCAGTATCGGTTTTCCTCTGGCACCTGGGACCCAGGCCTTTGCTCTGGCTGCCACCTTCCATCTTCCTTGGGTAAGTGTCTTCACTCTGGCTGGAGCCTTCAGTCTTTGCTGCAGGTGTCCTGCCCCACCTGGCAACTCTGCACCTGCATGTGTACTGCCCAAGAGGCTGGGGGCATGGCCACCACAATCTTTGTTGGGTTAATTTGCATACTCACTCCTGATTGGCTGGTGGACATCACAAAGTAACAGTCAATTTGCATGTTTCACCTTTATTAGTGTAGATTGATTTCAGAAAGGAAGAAAGAGGGAGAGATAGAAACATCAATGATGAGACGGAATCATTGATTGGCTGCCTCCTGCAGACCTTCCATTGGGGATGGAGCCCACAACCCAGGTATGTGCCCTTGACCAGAATCAAACCAGGGACCCTTCAGTCCCAAGCCAGCACTTTATCCATTGAGCCAAAACAGGTAGGGCTGAGCAGTTTTAATAAATATTTCACTTGTTCTAGAGAATTTGTCTATGTAGCATATTATAGATAACCTTGTCCAGAATAGAAATAGAAAGACTACTCTGATTATTTTTATTAAGTCTTGTCTTAGTAGAGAACAATATATGTTTTCTGAAATGTGCCCATTTTGAAGTACTAGAAGATAATTTGAAAATAAACTCTTTCACTGTTTAGTAATTTAAAAAAAATGACCTACTGGGAGAAAACCTTCAGTCATTACATTTTGTAATTTGTTTGTGTACTGTTAGCTATTTTATAGCTGAGTATCTCAGAGGGGGAAAAGCAGCTTATCTGGAAGAAAGGGCATCCTGAAAATTTCTGTTCCTTCCCTCCCCTCCCCCCATTCAAACAATTTTTCTAACAGCAATAAACATGTCAGAAGGAAGCCAAATGGGCAAACTGGGGAAATTCTATTCTATTACAGGGAAACCAAATGCTAAGAAGATCTTTTGTATGAAGCCTACAGGGCCTTTAATATATTTGTATTTTCCCTTTGCAGCTGCATAGAGATATAATGATATACTGGTATAGCTAAATATGTTGTATCTGTTCTTCAGTCATTAGAAATTAGTTGAATCAGATTCTCACAGGTACAAAAAGTATCATCTGGCGTATGAACATGTATGTCAGCATTATAAGTAGGCCTATGCCAATTTTAACTTCTTATGGACATAACTAATAATGTACACTTCTCTCAAAAGATGCCATTTGGTCATGTAAATTCCCAATCCATAATGCTGTATTATTGTGCAAAGGGTCATGGGGGCATCATTGACCGTCTCTTAAATACATCTTTGGGCTGAAAATAACAAGGAAGACTCATTTTATTCCATGTGACTATGTTGAGCAACTTGTAATGTGGGCCACACAAGAGGATTCCTAGGAGGAGGGCAAAGGTTCACATAGACCTCCAAATGCAACACTGGATTTATAAGGAAACATATATGAGTATATTTGGGACTCACCCATTCTTTGATCATGATTTATATCACAGCCGCTATTGTTGCATGAATCAAATGTCATTGATGCAAAGTTTATGTAATTTAAGATGAACAATTACAGAACAATTTATGACAGTTGATATTGTAAAAGCTGTGTTCAATGTGTTAATTTTTCTTAAAAATAATGGACTAGAATGATCAGTGGAAACAGAGACAAAAAGAAGGAAAACACAAATGTGAAGCAAAATTGCAAAATAATAACACTGCAGTCATAGCCCTCCACCAGAGTATATATGGCCATATACCACACTGAACCACTAGATGGTGCAATCTACAATTTTGTTGATTCCATGTTCTCTCAAATTTTGAAAATTACACCCAAAACCCTGTGTATGTAAAATACGTAAATGTCCCTTCTGAAATTGCTAAAAATATACAATATCTGTTGTACTGGCTACTTTCTAAAGGTCATTTCAGCCGGGACCAGTTTGGCTCAGTAGATAGAGCGTCGGCCTGCAGACTGAAAGGTCCTGGGTTCGATTCCGGTCAAGGGCATGTACCTTGGTTGCGGGCACATCCCCAGTAGGGGGTGTGCAAGAGGTAGCTGATCAATGATTCTCTCTCATCGATGTTTCTAACTCTCTGTCCCTCTCAATTCCTCTCTGTGTAAAATCAATAATATATATATATATATATATATATATATATATATATATATATGTGTGTGTGTGTGTGTGTGTGTGTGTGTGTGTGTGTGTGTGTGTGTGTATTTTTTTTTAAAAGGTCATTTCATAACACTACTTGCCAACAAATATGATTTTCTTGCCTCTGGGGGAATTACACATGTGCATACCAAAGTTCATACAAGCACTCACTTCCCCCTCGCCCCATCCCCCAGGCCATATCAAAATGAGTCCAAGGTTGACAATGTAAACCAGAAACTCACAACTAAGAGAAAAGTTCCTAATCATGACATTCAGGCATGACCTAAATATAGTTCAGTAGTAAAATTTGACTCTACCCCAACTCGTTACCTACTCTTATGCATTGTTTCTTTTTATTCCCTGCACCCTAAACCCCACCTAATACCTCCTAGAGCCTCACTCAGTTGTACTCTTTAGCCTAATAACTCATATTGTGGATTGGTTCCTTATATTTAGTAATATTATAGTATGGTAATAAACTATGACCCCCCATTGATTAGGATGATCAAAATGGGGTAGTGATAGGAGAAATATACAAGATAAAGAAGAAATATATTTTTAAAGGTTAAAATGCAATTTCCCAAGGAACAAATAAGAATTGAGCTAGCAAAGAAGAGAAACCTGAAAGGTATTGGCAGGTGATGCTGGTGATATTGGCCGTTCTTACTACCTTGCCAAACATGAAGGTTAGAAAAACTTAACTTATTATTGAAATGTCATAGCTAAGATACATTCTTTAAAATTTCTTTATGGATCAAGGTATCACATCCCCCCATTCGTACCCCAAACCCCTCCCCATGCAAGCCACCATCCCCTGTTGTCCTTGACCACTGGTTAGGCTTATGTGCATGCATACAAGTCCTTTGGTTAATCTCTCCCCCTTATCCCCACCCTACCCTACCTTCCCTCTGAGGTTTGACAGTCTGATCAATGCTTCCCTGTCTCCAGGTCTATTCTTTTTTTTAATACATATATATTTTTATTGATTTTTTTTACAGAGAGGAAGGTAGAGGGATAGAGAGTTAGAAACATCGATGAGAAAGAAACATTGATCAGCTGCCTCTTGCACACCCCCTACTGGGGATGTGCCAGCAACCAAGGTACATGCCCTTGACTGAAATCGAACCTGGGACCTTTGAGTCCGCAGGCCGACGCTCTATCCACTGAGCCAAACCGGTTTCAGCTCCAGGTCTATTCCTGTTCATTAGTTTATGTTGTTCATTATTTCCTCAAGATGAGTGAAATCATGTGATACTAGAAATATACTTATAAGAACCGAAAATGAGATAAGCAATGATGGTTATGCTGAGAGGCAAATGAATCAGTCTATAGTGAGTTTCTTTCTGGGCCAACAGTTCTTTTGAGTCCCTCAATTTCAATGTCAAACGGTTCCTTATGTGTACATGTCAGCCATTGTATTTCAGTTCTGGATGGTGGACAAATGGTGGTAAAACAGGTCCTCCCCTCTCTGGTTTGGTCCTGGGCAAACTTCAGCAACTCACAGCTGCTGACTGCTGAATGGCAAGGTTTTGTCAGTGTCTTCCATCTCTAACTGATTCTCTTCTGTCATCATGGCTGGAGCACTCCTACCAATTCCTCTCTATTGGAGGAATCCACATGGTCTCAGAGTTGTTTTCTGAAAATATACAACACATTCTCCACCAAAAGTTAATAAAAATATTTTCTATAAATTTGACTTGGGATCAAATTTCACTTGTTGCCCAAACAATTTTCCTTTGGCTTGTTTTGATACCATGTATGTTTTTCATGAGTGTCTTGCTGTTCGTATTACAAAAGTTAATTTTCTAAAGTAAGAATTTTCTATATGTAATTTACTTACAGGATATTTTTCCTTACATTATATTCTACTACTATCCCCCCTTTTTGATTTAAATATTAGGAGGCTTTTAGAAATTTTATAATGTAGTCTTGGTAGCTTTTAAATTTTATTTTTTTGCACTTAAATATGACTGCTTTAGGTTTGTTACATAATTTTACGAAATGAACTACCAATAACACTTTAGGAACAGCTTTTTTTTTATATAAGTTTCTTTTTTATGTTTCATTGATTTTTTTTACAGAGAGGAAGGGCAAGGGATAGAGAGTCAGAAACATCGATGAGAGAGATATCCATCAGCTGCCTCCTGCACACCCCCAACCAGGGATGTGCCCGCAGCCAAGGTACATTCCCTTGACCAGAATCCAACCTGGGACCTTTCATTCTACAGGCTGAAGCTCCATCCACTGAGCCAACCCGATTTTGGCTAGGAACTGCTTTTTGTCCAGTACAATTAATGTTTCTAGAATATTTGCTTATTTCAATTAGCCAATTTAAATTAGTCTGAAAACTTGACTACTATTTTACTATCAAATTTAATACTCTAATAGCAATCTTATTTTACTGTAAATATTAGTGGAAAGGATTATTTGCTTTCTTGAGTAAGCCCTGAGCATTCCTGTTGCTAGGCTGGATTTAGATATCAAAAACCCCAGTATCCCACATCATGGGTACAAGACAACTCAAACAAGTCCTGTTGTAGTGAGAGGGCAGCTGCTGGCCAAGTCTCTGTCTGTTATCTGGGTCCCAATTTGAGCTGGGCATGGGAAGTTAAGCAGCCATGGGGGCAGGAGACATCCCTCAGAAGGGGTGAGGGTTCAGGCCCCTGCAAAGTTGGGGGGGGGGTGAAGGTCTGTGCCCCACCTTTGTTGACCCCCAAGTTGTCTCCTGATGGCCCCTCTGAAACTGTGCCTATAGTAGGTTGTTTTTTCCTTAAGGAATCTTATCAGTCATCCTCCAAGTCCAAGCAGGGTGATGTGAGGTTCAGTTTTGTCTCCTTGGTAGCCTATGTCTCCTTGGTAGCCTATGTCTCCTTGGTAGCCTATGCTCCAAGCCCAGCACCTGCCTTGGGATTCCCTTGCCTGCGGGCAGGGCCTGGGCACTGATCACATATCTTGTGAAACCCAGGTTTCTTCTCCAGGGAGAGTCCATCTCACCCCACTGGGCAAGAGACAGAACCATGGTACCAGCCATCAGCAGGCTTCAACCTAGGCATGAACAGAAAACTCAAGCAACAGCTGTGGGCAATTGGATTGTGAGAAGAGGGTCCATCTTGGCTAAGAGGGCAAGAGGAGCCAATATAGAATGCTCAGGTGCCTTCCCAGGGGGGCTTCTATACAGTGGAAAGGATTAAATCCTTTCATGTCCTTTTTAAATTGATGCCATACATTCAAAGAATTAGTTTGTAAGTTTGTTTGAGATAATTGTACATTATGCTGTTGTAATTCTTTTTTTATTTTTTTATTATTATTTTTTAATATATTTTATTGATTTTTTTACAGAGAGGAAGGGAGAGAGATAGAGAGCTAGAAACGTCAATGAGAGGGAAATATCAATCAGCTGCCTCTTGCAAACCCCCTACCGGGGATGTGCCCACAACCAACGTACATGCCCTTCACTGGAATTGAACCTGGGACCTTTCAGTCCACAGACTGACGCTCTACCACTAAGCCAAACCAGCTTTGGCTGTTGTAATTATATTATATCAAGATATCTGTTACCTTTTATCTGGTTAATAAATAGGTGGTACTGTTTATAGGTCTATAAGAAGATAATAAAATTTCTGTGATACATGACTTGTATATTGCATTGTGTGCCCACCATCCATAGTCAAATCTCTTTCTGTCATACATTTGGCCCCTTTTACCTTTTAATACTTCCGACCCCCCTTTCCTCTGGTAAACACCATAAAGTTGTCTGTATCCTCAAGTTTTAGTTTTATATTTCACATATGAATGAAATAATAGGGTTCTTAGATTTTTCTGACTGACTTATTTCAATTAGCATTATATTCTCAAGATCCATCTATGTTGTTGCAAATGGCAGTATTTAATCTTTTCTTATGACTGAGTAGCATTCCATAGTATATACGTACTACATATTCTTTATGCAATTATCTAGTGAAGGATGCTTTTTGGTTTCCATATATTGGAAACAGTAAATCATGCTACAATGAACATAGGAGTGCACATATGTTTGAGAATAAATAGCTTCCAGTTTTTCAGGTAGATACCCAAAAGAGTCAGATGGTAACTCTATTCTTAATTTTTTGAGGAACCACTAAACTGTTTTCCATAGTGGCTGTACCAGTTTACATTTCCACCAGCAGTGAATGAGGATCTATTTTCCTCCTAAATTCTCCAACACTTCTTTAAAAGTCATAACTATAAATTATCTACAATATTCAATTCAAATATCTATTTAAACAGCTTGATACTCACTGAGATTATCAATTTAGGAATCTATTTATATTCTTTTCTTTTTTATTATTTTTAATTAAATTTATGGGGGTGACATTTGTTAATAACATCATATAGGTTTTATTATATCCTATATAATAAAAGAGTAATATTCAAATTGACCATCACTCCATGACACAAGAAGGCCACCCCCATGTGGTCAAAGATGCTGCCCCCATGTGGACACAAGATGGCCACCAAAAGATGGCCTGCAGGGGAAGACAGTTGTGGGCAATTAACAGTGACCAACTCAGCAGGGTAGGATAATTAGTGGCAATCAGACTGGCAAGGGAGAGCAGTTAGGGGTTACAGGGCCAGCAGGGGAGGGCAGTTGGGAGGGACCAGGCCTACAGGGGAGGGCAGTTAGGGGCAATGGGTTGGTCAGGAAGCAGTTAGGTGTCGATCAGGCTGGCAGGGGAGTGGTTAGGGAGTGATCAAGCTGGCAGGCAGAAGTGGTTAGGGCCAATAAGGAAGGCAGGCAACTGAGCAGTTGGGAGTCAGCAGTCTTGGATTTTGAGAGGGATGCCCAACTGCCCATTTAGGCCCAATCCCAGTGGCATACAGCCTAAATGGGCAGTTGAACATCCCTCAAGGGGTCCCAGATTGGAGAGAGTGCAGGCTGGGCTGAGGGACACCCCCTCGTGCACAAATTTTGTGCACTGGGCCTCTAGTCTTATTGAAAATAGCCATTCTAACAGTGTGCGGTGGTACCTCATTATAGTTTTTGTTTGCATTTATTTAATAGTGAAGTTGAATAACTTTTCATATATGTGTTTGCCATTTGTATGTCTTCTTGGGAGATTCAGACTTATAAAACATTTTGCCAAATAAATAGCAATTTTATATCCAACATAGAAACTATGGGTTTCAATTCCTTAAAAGTTGTTGAAAGAAGGAACTATTGGGAAGATGTCAATGGCGGGGAACAGGATAAATATGTAAAACTTAAAACAAATGTAATACTTTATAAATAAATAAATAAATAAATAAATAAATAAATAAATAAATGTTTTAAAATAATTATAAAAATCTGAATTTTATTTATAGATGTTAAACAATATTTAACTGTTCCTTTTCACTCCTACCAGTTTTCCATGGGTAATATTCATGAGGAGTGTATTGTTTTATCTTATCATTAGGAATAAATTCACTCAATACGGCTAATGTTGAGAATCTAGGGCACATGTGTCAAACACAAGGCCCGCGGGCCAAATCCGTCCCACCAGGCCTTGCAATGTGGCCCCCACCGTGCTGTCATCACTGCACTCCGCTGCGTTTCCATCACAATGACAGTTTATGACTGTTCAGTAAACCATTCGGCCCGCGATTTAGGCTGGATTTTAGATTTTGGCCCCTTCTCTGATTGAGTTCGACACCCCTAATCTAGGGTATAGAGTTCTTTGGCAAGCAATCATACATTTCAGTAGATTTTTTTATGGAATTATGACTTAAACAATAGTATTATTTATGCTTAAATCACCCACTATGCTTTTAATCTATGTAATAATGAAGTGTTTCAAAATGATTTAATGGTTCTTAAAATCTGCAATAGTTCATTCCCTCTTTTGTTCTCTTTTCCAGATTAAATAAGTATGAGTTATTTCATATTTTTACTATATTTTATCTTAGTTGTCTTATGTTTTATACTAATTTCAAAAGTGGCATTTCTTTCATTGTGCTAGTAGAGGTAAAGTTTTTATAGGTGGAGGTAGTTGGCTTTTAAAATCTATATTTCAAAAATTGAACAAAGTTAAATATCCTTTAGAATTTACCTGAAATTTATAATAAGATTTAGATGAAAGAAATTAAATCCAAAGGATGAATAACTTTATCAATTTCCAGTATAGCACGCTTTGGAATAATATGAGTTTGGGTTGGAATCCTATCTCCGTTCACCATGGGCAAGTTGTTTGTCCTCTTTGCTCCATTTAAACATTTAAAGTGGGTCTGTAGTTCTGGCCAGGTGACTCAGTTGGTGGGAGCATGGTCTGGTACACCAACAGGTGACAGGTTTGATTTCTAGCCAGAACACCTGCTCAGGTTGCAGCTTTGAGATTGAAGTTATGTATGGAAGGCAACCAATCAATGTTTCTCTCCCTCCTTTCCCCTCTCACTAAGATGAATAAACATATCCTTGAGTGAGGATTACATTTTTAAATGTTTAAAATTTAAAAATAAAAAATAAGGTTGGTCTGAAAAATAGGATAGTAACAGTTCTCAATGTGGAGATGTATTTATAGAATTAAATAAGAAATACATGTACAACTTTAGCATAATGACTGGCATAATGTAAAATCAACAAAAATAAATTATTATTTATAATGACGTTTTTTGTTATTAATGTAATCCAATTGCCAGTAGAAGGATAGAGATTCAAGAGAGTTTATAAACTCCTTTTAGGAGATTATCAATACTCAGTATCTAAAATGAGAACTTCCTTAACCTGTTAACCGAGCGGGACCTATAAATACGTCAAATCTAAACAATATCGGGAATGGGTAGGAATATATGTTTCGCCCCGAGAGGGACGGTATATATTTTTTTGTAATCTTTTTAAAAAATATTGTATTGATTTTTTACAGAGAGGAAGGAAAGGGGAGGGATAGAGAGTTACAAATATCGATGAGATGAGAGAGAAACATCGATCAGCTGCTTCCACACCCCCCACTGGGGATGTGCCGGCAACCAAGGTACATGCCCTTGACCGGAATCGAACCTGGGACCTTTAGATCCAAAGGCTGATGCTCTATCCTCTGAGCCAAACCGGTTTCGGCTATTTTTTGTAATCTTTATCATTGTTTGTAAAACTTATAATTTTTTAATTCGACGTGTCCATTTTATTTTGTCGATATTCTTTTCTATTTTTTTTATAATTTTGTATTTTCCTTTGTGTTTTTTATATATATAAATAAACGAATATATATATATATATATATATATATATATATATGTATTCATTTATATATATAATTTATTTTCATTAAGTATACATAAAAAATAATATGAAATTACGTCCTCCGGGCCTGACATACTGACACATCCTAGTGAAAGAGTACCCGTCATTAAAAAAGGGAACTCCCCAGTTAACAGGTTAATCTTGCCTTATTATCTAAAAGCTCCAATGTAGTGACTCTTCAATCTTCAGTTCCATATTTGTTGTTATTTCTTTTGGTTTCTAAGACCACATTTAATTACAATGATGAAATAAGTCTATTATCTATAAAATCATTTATGCCAAGACTTGGTTAAAACAAGTCAGCAACTTGTCAGTGCTGAATAAAACAATGGCTAACTGGTTGCCACTTTAGAGCAGTAATGAGATTACCTATCATTAATCTGTGGTAAAGTGCTTTGCTCATGTTTCATGTTCCTGGCTGTAATGAAGAAAGCAAGTTTATTTCAGTATTTTATTATGTCTAGTAATAATTAATGTCGTTTTCTAATACTTTTTTAAATCGAATTTATTTAAACAATACAACAAAATTTAAACAACAATATAGTTGCCGTTGTTTTCTACTACTTGTGCCCAACGCTCAGGAAGCATTTTAATCCCTCTGTTGTAAAATTCTTGTGATTTTGATGCAAAAAATTTGGTCAATGCATTTTTGAGGCATTCTTCATTATTAAATTTTTTTCCAAGAAGAAAGTTTTGCAAAGAACGAAACAAATGGTAATCAGAAGGGGCAATATCAAGAGAATATGCAGGTTGAGGGAGAACTTCCTATTCCAACTGGCGCAGTTTTTCAGCAGTGATTCTTGCAGTATGCGGTCGTGCGTTATCGTGGTGAAGAATTACGCCCTTCTGATTAATCAGCGCGGGTTCTTTTTCTCTTAAAGCTTGGGCTAACCTTTCCAATTGGGCACTATATACTGCACTTGTAATGGTTTGGTTAGATGGTAAAAGTTCATAATGAAGAATTCCTTTAAAATTCCACCAAACACACAACATCACTTTTTTTGCATGCAAGTCAGGTTTTGGCGTGGGCTGCAGAGCCTCATTTTTGTCCAATCATTGAGGCCACCTTTTCAAATTAACATACAGCACCCATTTTTCATCTCCGGTAACAATTTGCTCTAAAAACGGCAAACGGTTTTGACGAGAGAGGAGCGAACTGCAAATTGTGACTCTTTGATTACGGTTGTTGTCGGTCAACTCATGAGGAACCCATTTTCCAAACTTTTGGACTTTGCCAAGTGCACGCAATTGATTGGAAATTGTTTTTTTGTGAACAATTTAAAGTTGTCGCAAGCTCTTGTTGGGTAATTTGAGGATTTTGCACCAAAAGAGCTTGAAGAGCTTCTTGATCAAAATTGGACACACAGCCTCGACCACTCCTGTCATCTAACGAAAAATTTCCCTTGCAAAATTTCTCAAACCAACGCTGGCATTTTCTGGCGCTAACTGCATCTTGACCAAGAGCACTACAGATGTTTTTTGCAGCCTCACTTGCTTTTCTTCCTAATTGGAACTCGTAAAGCATGCAGTGCCGAATATGCTCTTCATCCACCATCTTCTTAGCCCTAGTTTTGCAACAAAAACCAAACCAAACACAAACTTTTTCAAGCAAAACTTGTTAAGTGCACTTCACACGTTCTGTAGATACCACGTGTTTGAAGGTTATGTCAATACAAGTCAACGCCAAGCAAGATTTTAAACGAATGTTAAAAAACGGCATTAATTATTACTAGACCCGATATCCATGAAAGGCTCAAAGGCTTTAATGATTCCCTTTCCTACAGAGAAATGAGAGAGCAGGGCAGGGCGAGGCGAACTCCTGACTAGAACCCTGACTCCACTGTGGGGCAGGGCTGAGTTATCCTCCATTTTGTGTAACTGCACCCTAGCCCTCACCCAACCAATCAAGGTCAGCCAAAGCAGTGACATCACCACCAGGGCTTGGCAGAGTTCTGGCTCTCTTTTGCCATGTGGTAGGCCTGTGTGGGACAGAGCACATGTTAACATGAAAGAGGCTCTTTTGTTGATTGCATCGAACTTGGCTCCCTGCTGGTCTTTGGGGATCATGGAATCTCATGGAATCTTGGTACAACACAGATAAACCTCCATATCTTTTAAGAAAACAAAGTTTAGCCAAAAGTTTATGTTTCTGAGAGTTGTGGGATGTTTTGACAATTTTCATATTTAAAAAATATATATATTTAAAAGACCTTATTATCTTGATAACTTTGATTTTTTGTCTTTTTTGTGTGAAATTATAAGATTAAAGTAAAGGCAAATATTTTTTTTGCATGTGTACTGTAAATATTTTACATAGACATCTAATTCCTATGATGATATTATATAATATTGCTATTTATAGACAACATCATACCAAATAGGCAGGCTGGGATTATGCTTCATAACAAACAGTGTTCAAGAAAGATCTTTACATTGAAGTTATATTTTTACCACTTACAAGTTGACTAATTTAGGATGAGTTATATAACACTAGTGAGCTATACTTCATGTTGTGAGAGTTAAAAATATCACTGAGTTATTGCAAAAATTAAACGAGATAATACAGTGTAAAGATTTAAAATAATGTTTGATTCTTGTTAAGATCTCATAAATTAGATCTCATAAAGTCTAGCTATTGCTGTTTTTTCTCATTGTTTCTCCTGTTGTCCATACATTTATAATAATTAAGTAGAACACACTTACATGTACTCATGACAAAGCATACTAGTCATTATTTTAGAAAACATGGTTTGCTTTCATATTTCATTTCTATCCAAATATTTGTGTGTGTGTGTGTGTATGAATATATGTTTCTGCAGTTTGACATGTGCTTAATCTATTTTATAGTCATTTCACTTTATCTCCTATATATCATCTGCCTCTTTTTTCATACATCATTCATTCCTCTTTTATTAATTTTCCACATTTGTCTCATGTATTGGATTTTGGATTAAAAGTTTATGAAATGAGTGGATCCCTCCTTATATATTGATTTAAGAAGTGAGAAGAAATAATATGCACTTTACGTTTAATATGCAATCTGTTAACCAAAAAGGTTTCTGTGCATCACCGACATTTGGCCATTTCTTTTTCTTGTTTAATTAATTTGCATAAATATTGTTGGTTTGGAGTCCACCAAACATAGATTTAATAGTAACATAAATGGTAAGTATTATGCTGATGTCAAATTAAAAATGCATTATGTAGAGAAATAAACTGATTTCAAATGAGAATTACATATGCTTTGCAATATCCATGATAAATATGCTTTCAATTTTAATATACCTAATCATGTAAATTAACTTAAGAGTACCAATATAGATGAACTGCAATTGTCTATGGGACTTTTTAAAAATATTCACAGAACCATGCTGTTTGGTATTATTGACTATACATTCTGGACAACTAAGGAGATTGGTATACAAATCTCAAACTCATACATTAACTGACTCAACTGTATGATTGAACATTGTAATATAACTCAGAACCCTTTATTTCTACTCCATCATGCACCATATACTACAGTCATTTATTATCCTCCATTACCAGTTTCTGTACTATCCTCTGGCATATGCTCAGATGAATTATTACTAAAATTAGTTAGTAGCATTCTTTATTTTTCCACTGAGACCAAAGCTTATTGTTGTGAAGATTTATAAGTCATTTTTACAATACCGTTCATCCTTTAAAATTTTTGCTTATCTCAACATTTAAATAAAATATTCAAATATGCAACAACTTTGAATAATATTGCAGTAAATTATTTTATAACAATTCATTTTATTTTGTTAGCTAACACATTACTCAGTGGCTTAAACATACACACACATTTATCTTATGACTGCTCAAGATCTCACTAGGCTGCTATCATGGCATCAATCAGAGCTGCAATTTTCATCTGGGGCCCAAAGTCCTCTTATTAACACACTGATTGTTTTCAAAATTTATCTGCTTATGGTTGTAAGACTGATGCCCCTGTTCCTGTTTGCCTGCTAGTTGTTGGCTAGGTACAATTCTAGAATCCATCCTTGATTTCTTGATACTTGAGGTAGCCTTCAACTTAGGCAGTCCACAGCATGAATGCTTATTCTCTTTTAGAACACCTGCTCTGCATTTCTCTGATACCCTTTTCTTGAACAAGCTGGAGAAAACCTGTGCTTTTAAATGGTTAAACTGATTAGTAGACCCAACCAAGATAATCTCCCTTTTTGTCATAGGATCCTATATAATAAAAGTGAAATATGCAAATTAACCATCACTCCACTATACTCACAAGCCATACCCACTAACCAATCAGAGCAAGTATGCAAATTAACCCAAACCAAGATGGTTGCAGCCACAGAGATCAGGAGGGAGGCTGTGTTTCCCTGACAATGGAGGAAATCAAGCTTTCCACACACCCTGGCCAGGCCAGGCCTCCACTCAAGGGTACAAAGTTTCAATTATAGAAGGTAAATAAATTCCAACGGAAATGGCAGCAGCCACTGAGCTGGAAGAGCAGGAGGCTGGGTTGCTCCAGGCAATGGAAAAAGCCAAGCTTCTGCAGCCCTGGCTGGCTCAGGCCTTCACTCCAGACAACAAAGTTTCAATTATAGAAGATACATAAATTCCAACAGAAATGGCTGTGGCCAGGGAGTAAGCAGGAGGCTTGGCTCTGCTCAAGGCTGCAAAGTTTCAGTTGTAGAAGATAAATAAATTCCAGATACCAGGGCCTCTTCTTGGGTCACCAGGGTACGTGGCTGGCCTGTAAACCACCACAGGTCCCTCACCCAAGCCTCCCCGTGCCCCAAGGGAACCCCTACCCTGATCCAGGACACCCTTCAGGGCAAACCAGGCAGCCCCGACCCATGTACCAGGCCTCTATCCTATCTAATAAAAGAGTAATATGCAGATTGATTTTCATTCCAACACACAAGATGGCTGCCCCCTTGTGGTCAAAGATCCTGCCTTCATCTGGACACAAGATGGCCACCACAAGATGGCCAGCAGGGGAGGGCAGTTGGGAGGGACCAGGCCTGCAAGGGAGGGCAGTTAGGGGTGACTAGGCTGGCAGAGGAGAGAAGTTGGGGATGACTGGGCCTTCAGGGAAGGGTAGTTGGGTGGGGGGGTCGAACCTGCAGGGGAAAGCAGTTGGGGGGACCAGGTCTGAAGGGGAGGGCAGTTAGGCATCAATCAGGCTGGCAGTGGAGTGGTTAGGGGATTATCAGGCTGGCAGGCAGAAACTGTTAGGGGCAATCAGGAAGGCAGGCAGGTGAGCAGTTGGGAGCCAGCATTCTTGGATTGTGAGAGGGATGCCCGACTGCCCATTTAAGCCCAATCCTGTTTAGGCCTGGCGAGATTGGGCCTAAACGGGGAGTCAGACATCCCTTGAGAGGTCCCAGATTGGAGAGGGTGCAGGCTGGGCTGAGGGACCCCCCCTTTGCACAAATTTCGTGCACTGGGATTCTAGTCCTATATAATAAAAGCCTAATATGATAAGTGTCTGTTCATCAGTTCAACCAATCAAAGAGTAAAATGCTAATGATATGCTAAGGCTGCTCAACCACTCTTTAAGACATGCACTGTCCACCAGGGGACAGATAGTCCAGCAATCAACCAGTTGCTATGTCATGCACTGACCACCGGGGACAGATGCTTCGACCAGTAGGTTAGCCTGCTGCTGTGGTCTGGCCAATCAGGACTGAGAGAGATTATCTAGACATGCCCTGGAGCCTTCCCATGGCCCATCCTAGGCTGGTCAACATCCCATGTTCTTCCCCTGTGCTGATGGTGTACTTGCGGGGTCCTTCAGCCTGGCCTGTGCCCTCTATCAATCCGGGACCCCTCGGGGGATGTTCGAGAACAAGTTTCAGCCCAATCCTGCAGGCCAGGCCAAGGAACCCCACTGGTGCATAAATAGTGCACTGGGTCGCTAGTGTAACATAATCATAAATGTGATATCTCATCATATTCACAGGTTCTACCCACATTCAAAGAACAAGGGGTTTATAGAAGGGTATGTATCATTAGAGGTCAGCTTCTATTTCTGCTTACCACAAACCAACCCTTTTATTCTGTCATTAACATTGTTATAAATTCAGTGAAGTATAATTAGCATTCAATGAAATTCATCCATTACCTTTTAAAATTCAAAGTTTGCATTCTAAATTAAATTATCAATTGGTTGCTGTCGCCATTGTAGCTTAGTTGGTTGGAGATCATTGTTGTCCATGCACCAAAAGGTTGTGGGCTCAATTCCCGGTAGAAGGCTTGTAGGAGGCAGCCAATGGATGTTATGCTCTCACATTATTGTTTCTCCCTCCCTCTCTCTCTCTCAAAAAATCAATAAACTATTCTTTAAAAAATAATCATTTCATTTATTTTTGTAATAAAAATGTTGGCATAGTGATCAAATACATCACTCTGCAAGTCTGTTTTTTGAAATGGCTGAAAAATTATTATTATTTTTTTAATGGTCAACTTTTCTCAATCTCTAAAAGAACCAGACTAAAATTTTCCCCAGTTAATGCTGGCCTAAGGTATTTTACTTTTTATTATTCTCAGCAAAAATCTTGAGATGATGACTAAGACAAATATATATATATTTGAGCTGTTTCCAAATTTTGGATTTTATTACTAAATCTGCTATGAACATTAGTGTTCAAACTTGGTTTGTATGTAATTTTTAATTTCTTTGAGGTAAATGTTTAGTTTTATAGGAAACTGCCAAACTTTTTCACAGCCTCTATACCATTGTTTTATTGCCATTAATGATGAAATATATATATCCCTTTGGTCTCAAGTACTATGTGATCATTATTCAATGAAAATCTTGAACACAGCACAATGTCAATTTTACATATATATTTTTAATGTATGTTACTCTGTCTAAGAAAAATATTGCTCAGTATATATTCATGCTATGATACACAGGAGCTGATATTGAAGTAGCAATGATAAAATGGAACTTATTTTAATGGTACTCATTTAAATATAAATGAGAACAGTGGTCCAAATAAATTATATCATATTTTGAACAGAGTTATTATAAATTAGGGTCACCTTGCCAAAACCAATAAAGAAGACTGGTTGGCTCTGATGTTTACTGAGGACCAATACAAATGAGTATAGCTCTAAAACAAAAGCAAACAAAAAACTGCAGATACAAGCCAGATTATTTTTTCTTAAACAAACTGACAAATAAAATTAGAAATAATAGAATGAATGCATCAACAAAGAAAGGATATTCAGTGACTTATGAAAAAAACACATTTTTTCTCAGTGTAGCTAATCTTATCACTCATATCACACATGAAAGATCTGCTACATTGGTGTCCAAATCCAGTATTTTCCATGATGACGAGATCTTTTCTATTTTGTAGTTAGATCTTATTTCATTTTTCACTTTAAAAATTTTTTCCTTGTCATTTCTGTAAAACAATTGAGCATTAAAAGTTCAATTACTAAAAATTGAAAATTTGCTATAACAAAAAAGTGGACATATATGTCAGGGGAAGTGAGTTGCACCAGAGAAAATGTTACAGTTAATCTATTTTGCCTGAGACATGGAAACTTATGGTTCCTAAAAAGTAATGATTTCCCTTGGTTAGTGTTTTTTTTTTTTTGTTTTTGTTTTTTGTTTTTTTTTTTTCTTTCACTTAAGAAGGTTTTGTTTTTCAAATTCAAAATTTTATTGAGATAATTCTAGAGTTACATGAAGTTGTAAGGAATAATATAGATATATCCCCTGTATTCTTTACCTGTTTTCTTCCAATAGTAACATCTTCTGACACTACAGTATAATATTAAAACCAGGATATCGATATAGATAAAATCTATTGTACTTACTACATGTAAATTTTCTAGATTTACATACACTCATTTGTGTATATGTTCATGTATCCACCACTATAGTCAAGGTACTGTTCAGTTCCATCACCAAAACCTTCCTTCATTTTGACTTTTTATAAACATACTCATCTCTCTTATACCACTCCTTGTATCCCTGTTAAAGGGCATTTGAGCTGTTTCCAAATTTTGGATTTTATTACTAAATCTGCTATGAACATTAGTGTTCAAACTTGGTTTGTATGTAATTTTTAATTTCTTTGAGGTAAATGTTTAGTTTTATAGGAAACTGCCAAACTTTTTCACAGCCTCTATACCATTGTTTTATTGCCATTAATGATGAAATATTTATTTTCTCTGCAATTTCTTTAGTATTTGCTGTTATTATTTTTTATAATTTTTTAATCCATTCTGATATATGCATAAGTGATACCTCATTGTGGTTTAAATTTATATTCCCTGATGGCTAATTGCTATAGTATGAATGTTTGTGTCCCTCATATGCTGCAATCCTAATCCTTTAAGTGATGGCATTAGAAGGTGAGACCTATGGGAGGTGGTTAGGTCATGAGGTCAGAACATCCATGATTGGAATTAGTGTCCTTATAAAGGTAGCATGATAAAGCTACCTTGTTCCTTTCACCATGTGAGAACACACAGAGAAGGTAAGTTTTATGGACCAGGAAGTAGCACTACACAAGACACTGAGCCAACCAGGGCTTTAATCTTAGACTTCCCAGACTCCAGAACTGTGAGTAATAAATGTTTGTCCTGTAAGCCACCCAGTTTATATTATTTTATTATTTATATATGTACTTATTTTATTTATAGCAGCAAAATAGACTAAGACACAAATGATATTGCACATCGTTTAATTTATGATCTATATATCTTGTTCAGTGAAATGAATTTTATATATTTTGTTCTGAATGGATTTTTTGTGCTATTTATACTGTTGCATTTTGAGGGTTCTAAAGTATATTGTAGATACTATTCTTTTATTGTCAGATATATGAATTAAAAATGTATTTTCCCAGATTGTAACTTGTATTTTCATCCTCTTCACAGGGTCTTAAAAAGCAAACATTTTAATTTTGATGAAATCTAATCAAGATTATCTTTTAGGGATTTTGCTTTTAGTTATGAATGTAAATACACTTTGTCTAGCCTTGAATCGTGAAAACTTTCTTTCATTTTTTTTTTTTTTAGTTTTATGTCTTACATGTAAGTTCATGATTTATTTTTAGATAATTTTTCTGTGAGGGTTAGTCAATATTCATTATTTTGCCTATAGATGTTCAATTGCATCAGTAACATTTATCAAAAAGGCTACCCTATCTATATTGAGTTACTTTTGTATCTTATTTGAATGAGTATATTTATTGGCTGTCTATTCTGTTTCAGTGATCTCTATTTCTATTCCTTTGTTAGTATGTCACTTTCTTGATTACTACAGCTATCTAGTAAGGTTTAGTATCAGATGTAATTGTTCTTCCAATGTTATTCCATTTTAGCTGTCTCCAATGCCTTTTTGGGAGTTTGGTAGGGGTTGCATTAAAACTCTAGATGAATAGGAGAAGAATTGAACAATTTACTAGGTTGAGTCTGTTAGTCCATGAACACAGTATTCTTCTCTATTTAGGTCTTTGATTTATTTCTTCAGCATTTTGAAATTTTAAGATTATAGATGTTGCACGTATTTTGGCAGGTCTATACATAGTTATTTCATTGATTTTAAAGAAATTATACATGATATTATATGTTCAATTTTAGTTTATATATGCTCATTTTTGTTATATATAATTATAATTGATTTTTTATTGTGTATTCATCTTATATTTGATGATACTACTAAACTCAATTAGTTCTGGAAGGTTTGTTTTTGTATATTCCTGGGGATTTTCTAAATAGTTATTCATGTGATCTACAAATAAAGGTTGTTTTACTTTTTCCTTTCCAATCGATATGCTCTTACTTCATTTTCTTGCCTTATTGCAGGGCTAGAACTTTCAGTATTATTGAGTAAGAGTGCTGAGTGTACATATATTTGCTTTGTTTCCAGTTTAAGGAAATATAATTAATACTTTTGCAATTAAATATGATTTGAGGTACTGATTTTTTGTATATGTTTTTTATCTAATGGAAATAGTACCCTCTTATTCATAATTTATTGGCTTTTTTTTTTTACTCTCATGAGTGGGTATTGATTTTTTCAAATGCTTTTTCTGCATCAGTTTAGTTAGAATCATATAATTTTCCTCCTTAGTTTGCTTATATGGTGGATTACATATTTTTTCTCCATTGCATACCTGAAATGGTTATGAGTTATAAGTATATTTATTCATTGTTGAATTTGATTTGCTAATATTTTGCTTCTACATTCAGGAGAGATATTATTGGTCAGTAGTTTTCTTTTTTAATAATGTTTTTATCTAATATTGGTACCAGGGCAATACCAGCCTTATAAATTAATTGGAAAGCATTCCTCCTCTGTTTTTTTTCCCCTTGGAATATAGTTGGAATCAATTCTTCTTTAAATGTTTGGAAGATACTCTAGCACTCCAATCATACCATTATAATTTTCAACTAGCATAGATTTTCTCCTTCATTTAAATATTGTTTTAATATATTCCATCATTCCAACAAAGTATACCTATATTAAATTCTGCTTATTTTAACAATAGTTTTATTTATAGAAACAATGGAACAGTCCTGATGAAAACAAAACAAAACAAACAAACCCCCCCACACACAAAAAGTATTGTTGAAAGTGTAACATATGTCCTCTTTTTATTCCATCGACCCCCTCCACCTCCCTAGTCCCCCCAGGCCCTTACCACCACACTGTCTGTGTCCATGGGTTATGCACATATGCATACAAGGTTCTTGGTTGATTATCTCCCATCCACCTACCCACATTCCCCCGCCTTCCCTCTGAGATTCCTCACTCTGTTCCATGCTTCCATGTCTCTGGAAACACTCTGTTCATCAATTTATTTTGTTAATTACATTCCAAATGAGTGGGATCATATGATACTTGTCTTTCTCTGATTTATTTCTCTCCATGCTGATTCAAAGGATAAGAATTTTTTCCTTCTTTTACTGCTGTATAGTATTCCATGGTATAAATGTACCACAGGTTTTTGTTGTTGTTGTTTGTTTGTTTGCAGGGTTTTTGTTTTGTTTTGTTTGTTTGTTGTTGTTGTTTTAATCTACCCATCTACTGATGGGAGCTTGGGGCTCTTTCCAGATATTAGCTATTGTAAGTCATGCTGTTTTGAACATAGGGGTGCATACATTTTTTTATGATTGGTATTTCAGGTTTCTTAAGATACAGTCCTAGATGTGGGATCACTGGGTCAAATGGCAGGGTTTTTTTAAAAAAATATATTTTATTGATTTTGTACAGAGAGGAAGGGAGAGAGATAGAGAGCCAGAAACATCGATGAGAGAGAGTCATTGATCAGCTGCCTCTTGCACACCCCCTACTGGGGATATGCCCGCAACCAAGGTACATGCCCTTGATAGAACCTGGGACCCTCAGTCCCCAAGCCGACGCTCTATCCATTAAGCCAAACTGGTCCCAGCAAAATGGCAGTTTCATATTAATTTTTTTTTTTTTTTTTTTTTTTTTTTTTTTTTTTTTTTTTTTTTTTAGGAAACTCCATATTGTTTTCCCTAATGGTTGTACCAGTCTTCATTCCCATCAGAAGTGTACTTTTCTCCACATCCTCAACCACCCTTGTCATTTATTGACTTGTTGATGGTAGCCATGCTGACACTTGTAAAGTGTTACCTCTTTGTAGTTGTAATTTGCAACTCTCTGATGATCAGTGACTTTCAACATTTTCTCATATGTCTCTTGACCTCCTGTATGTCCACTTTGGAGAAGTGTCAATTTGGTCCCTTGCCCATTTTTTAATTGGATTGTTCATCTTCCTTTTAAGTTGTATGTATATAATATCTTTATATATCTTGATATTAAACCTTAATTATATATATCATTGCCAAATAAATTCTCTCATACAGTGGGATCCCTTGTTGTTTTGTTGATATTTTCTGTTGCTGTATAGAAGCCTTTTATTTTTATGTAGTCCCATTTGTTTATTTTCTCCTCAGTTTCCATTATCCAAGGAGATGTATCTGTAAACATATTGCTACAAGAGATGTCTAAGAATTTGCTGCCTAAGGTTTCTTCTAGGATTTTTATGGTTTACTGACTTACATTTAGGTATTTTATCCATTTTGAGCTTATTCTTGTGGATGGTGTAAGTTGGAGGTCTAGTTTCATTTTTTGCATGTCTCTTTCCAATTTTCATAGAAACATTTATTGAAAAGACTGTCTTGACTCCATTGTATGTTCGTGCCTCATTTATCAAATATTAATGGAGCATGATAACTTGGGTTGGTTTCTGGGTTCTCTGTTCTGTTCCATTGGTCTATATGCTTATTCTTATGCCAGTACCAGGCTGTTTTGATTATGGTGCCTTTGTATTATAACCTGATGTCTGGTATTGTGATTCCTCCAACTTTGTTCTTCTTTCTCAAGATTGCTGCATCTATTCAGCATTTTTCATTTCCATATAAATTTTTGGGAGTATTTGTTCTAGATCTGTGAAATATGCTATTGGTATTTTAATGGGGACTGCACTGAATCTGTAGATTGCCTTCAGTAGTATGGACATTTTAGTGATGTTTATTCTACTAATCCATGAACACCTAATATTCTTCCATTTGTTTATATCTTCTTCTATCTCTTTTTTCAATTACCTGTAGTTTTCCAAGTACAAGTCTTTTACCTCCTTGGTTAAGTTAACTTTTATTTTAATTTTTTATTGCAAAGATAAATGGGATTGTTTTCTTTTAGTTTCTCTTTTTGAAAATTCATTATTGGTGTATAAAAAATATATTTTGGGTAGTTGATTTTGTATTCTGCTGCATTATCAAATTCATTTATTAAATATAGTAGTTTTTGGTTCAGTCTTTAGGGTTTTTTATGTACACTTTCATGTCATCTGCAAATAATTACAGTTTTAGTTTTCTGTTTTTTTCTTTTGTTTTTCAGTTTGGTTGCATTTTATTTCTTCTTGTCTGATTGTTATTGGTAGCCATTCCAATACTCTGTTGAACAGGACTGTGGTGAAAGTGGGCATCCCTGTCTTATTCCTGTTCTTAGGGGAATTGGTTTTAGTTTTTGCCTATTGAGTATGATATTGGCTGTATGTTTGTCATATATGGCTTTTATCATGTTGAGGTATGGTCCTTTTATTCCCACTTTGCTGAGAGTTATCAAAAAAGGATGTTGGATTTTGTTGAATGCTTTTTTTTGCATATATTTATATGATCATATGATTTTTATTTTCCAATTTTTAATGTGATGTATCACCTTTATTGATTTGCAAATATTGTACCAGCTTGCATCCCTGGAATAATTTCCACTTGCTCATGGTGTAATATATTTTAAATGTAATGCCAGATCATTTTTGCTAATGTTTGTCAAAGATTTTAGCATCTATGTTCATCAAGGATATTGGCCTATAATGCTCTTTTCTTTGTAGTCTTTATCTTTTTTTAAAAAATATATTTTATTGATTTTTTACAGAGTGGAAGGGAGAGAGATAGAGAGCCAGAAACGTCGATGAGAGAGAAACATCGACCAGCCTCCTCCTGCACACCCCCCACCGGGGATATGCCCACAACCAACGTATATGCCCTTGACCAGAATCGAACCCGGGACCCCTCAGTCCACAGACCGACGCTCTACCACTGAGCCAAACCGGTTTTGGCTTTAATCTGGTTTTTGAATTGGGATAATGCTGGACTCCTTAAAAGAACTTGGAAGTATTCCTTCCTCTTGAATTTTTTGGAAAAGTTTGAGGAATATAGGTATTAGTTCTTTGAATGTTTGGTAAAACTCCCCTGTGAAGCCATCTGGACCAGGGCTTTTGTTTGCTGGGAATTTTTTTTTTATTACTAATTTTATTTCATCAGGTGTTATTGGCCTATTCAGGTTTTCTGATTCTTCCTGATTCAGTTTTGGAACAATGTAGTTTTTCTAGGAATTTTATAATTTCATCCACATTGTCCATCTTGTTGTCATATACTTGTTCATAGTATTTTTAAAAATAAATATATTTTATTGATTTTTTTACAGGGAGGAAGGGAGAGGGATAGAGAGCTAGAAAGGTCGATGAGAGAAACATCGACCAGCTGCCTCTTGCACACCCCCTAGTGGGGATGTGCCCTCAACCAATGTATAATACATGTCCCTGACCAGAATCGAACCTGGAACCTTTCAGTCCACAGACCGACGCTCTACCACTGAGCCAAACCAGTTTCGGCTGTTCATAGTATTTTCTTAAAACCCTTTGAATTTCTGTGGTGCAGTTGTTACTTCTCCACTTTCATTTCTGATTTTATTTATTCACATTTTCTCTCTTTGTTTCTTGATGATTCTGGCAAATGGTTCATAAATCTTGTTTATCCTTTCAAAATAAACAACAACAAAAACCAGCTCTTGGTTTCATTGACTTTTTTGTATTGCTTTTTAGTCTCTATGTTATTATTCCCTTCCTTCTACTTACTCTGGGCTTTTCTTATTGTTATCCTGCTAGTTCTTTAAGTTGTGGGGTTAAATAGTTTATTATTAACGTTTCTTTTCTTTTTCTTTTTTTTTTTTTTTTTTTTTTTGAGGTAGGTCTATAATGCTACAAACTTCCCTCTCAGGATTGCTTTTGCCATGTCCCAGAAATTTTGGGTTGTTGTGCATTCATTTTCATTTGTTTCCAGGACGTTTTTTTATTTCTTTCTTTAACCAGGTTAGGAAGGTTTTCTGCCATTATTTTTTTTTTTTAATGTTCTCTATTCCTTTCTCCCTTTCTGCCTTTCCTGGCACTTCTGCTATGCGAATATTGTTACATTTCATATTGGCCCACAGCTTCCTTTTAAGCTGTCTGCCTGTTTGTTTGTTTGTTTTTTGTTTTTGTTTTTTTAAATTTTATTATTGTTATTGTTCTCTGATTGACTTTTTTTTTAATCTGTCTTCTAATTCACTGATTTGTTCCTCAGTTTCCCCTAATCTGCTATGTATTTCTCCCAATGGATTTTTTAATTTGTGCTATGTCATTATTTCTGTTTATAGTTACTATATATATTTTTAATATTTTAAAAATATGTTTATTTATTTCAGAGAAGGAGATGAAAACATCATTATGAGAGAGAATCATTGATTGTTACCAACTACACCCCTCCTACTGGGGATTGAGACCACAACCCAGGCTTGTGCCCTTGACCAGAATCAAACCCAGGACACTTCAGTCAGCAGGTCAATGTTCTATCTACTGAGCAAAACCAGCTAGGGGTATAGTTACTATATATTTTCTCATGCTGTGGAGAATATTTACCATCTTTATTCTGAACTCTAGTTCAGATACACTTATTATCTCCATTTCATTTGTCTCTTCTTCTGGAGAATTATCTTCTTCTTTCATTTGGGGTTATTTTTTTGCCTCCACATTTTGGCTGCCTGTATAGGTTTGTGACTATATACTATATTAGGTAGATCTGCTATGCTTCTCAATCTCTCATGCAGATAAATTACATTAGTAGATCAAAGCATCCAGGGACTACTCCTGTCTACAGACTGATAGATTCTGTCTTGAATAGCTCTTAAGTCATATTCCACAGGCATAGCAAGAGTTTTTTCTACAGGGTGGGTGAATTGCTTCTGCCTGGGGGCTAATTATTATTCTCAGTCTCTTAATGGGCTTCATAAACTAAACTGTGGGGCAAGGTGGTTTTCAACAAGGTGGGTCAACTGTCTTACCCTCAGACAAAGCTGCCTGTAGAGCAAGTGCCTGCATGAGAAAGATGACCTCCACAGCATGAGGGAATGACTCAGCACAGGAAACCAGAGTGTCTGCCTTCTGAGCTCAAACCTAGAGCTCCTGATCCTGGCTTCTGTTCCCATAGCTCCAGTCCACTCTGCCCTCCCCTGCCAGAGCACAAGGTGAGTGACTTCATGGAGAATTTTGTGCATTGTCCCTTTAAGTGGATGCTACATTTCCAGCTGTCTCTCCCTGGCAAACAGCTACCACACCGCTTTTCACAGCCAGATATTACGTGGGTACTGTTCTCAGTTCTGATGCTCTCTGCTGGGGGGCCCAGCTTTGGGATTAGAACCCAGAGTTCTCAATGGAAACCCCCTACAGTTGGAATATGTCTTCAGAATTTCAGTTGCTGTCTGTGGGAGCCTGGCCAGCCCTTTCACGCCTCCACCCCTCCTACTGGTCTCGATGTCATCTCCGCTTTCCGTCCTTGGTTATCAGTGTTCTCTCCAGTGATACTTCCATTGATTATTGAGGAAATTTTTCTTGTAATTCCAGTTTGGTCCTGGGAGTGTTTGTATAACATCCATTTACTCTGCTACCATTTTTAATCTCAAATCCTGATTTTTTTAGTGTTCAAATGCTACAGCTTGGAAATATGTTTTTGTGATGAACAAAGAGTCAGAGTGGTAATTCACCTGTGAAGAATGTGCTAATAAGATAAAGCTTTTGGAGATTATTAGTCAAGATAGACAGAAATGTGTGTTTTGCCCTTTCATGGAGTAAAAGAAGATGAATAAATTATCCATAATAGTGGAAGAAAAAGAAGGGTAAATTTAACATTCATCTGAAATCAAATCAGGTTTTATTAGAGCATGTCTAATGATTTACTTTTTATCTGTATTATATCAAGCATTATTACTATAGCTCATTTTCAAGTCTTGCTATCTATCTGTGTAGTATTAGTTATAAAATATTTTTTAAATATATATTTTATTGATTTTGTACAGAGAGGAAGGGAGAGAGATAGTTAGAAACATCGATGAGAGAGAGTCATCGATCAGCTGCCTCTTGCATACCCCCTACTGGGGATATGCCCGCAACCAAGGTACATGCCCTTGACCGGAATCGAACCCGGGACCCTTCAGTCCCCAAGCCGACACTCTATCCATTGAGCTAAACAGGTCTCGGCAATTATAAAATATTTTGAATTCTGCTGTTTTTGCATATAATGTTTGATTCTAGCTAGATAATGAATTTTAATAGAGTAGAAAATACAATTTCTTTATTTTTTCAAATTTTTGTTCTTTTATTGTTTAAAGTAATACAAATAATAGTAAATATGTCTCCTTTTACAATTTCTTTAATCACTTAATAATGTGGGTCCACTGCTCAATTGAGATTTTAGACATATATCTAAAGGAATTATGTCAAATTTTAAATTAATTGCTCTATCCTTAGTGCTGACAAGGTCTCTCTCTCTATTAGAAAATTTGACATAATTCCTAGTCATTTCAAAATGAGCCACAGTCTCGGCCAAAATTCTGATCCCATGAGGCCAAGATAGAAACCTCTGTTTCACTACTGATTTAACATTAAGGGTCATGCATTAAGTCATGTGGCACTGGAGATTTATAAATGTTTAAAGCCATTAATAAACTTAGCTTTTTACTTTTGGATCATAGTCACTAGCTGAATAAAATATTTGATTTTTTAAAACTGGAACTTTATTTTATGCTAGGGGGCTAGTGCATAAATTTATGCACTTTGAAAGGAACTGTGGGCTGTAAGGATGTGGAAGGCACAGTGCCGAGTCTCATAGCATCATCTGTGTCCCTGCTTGGCCCCTCCAGCCATGGCTCTGGTCCCCTGTCTGCCAGCAACCACACTCCTGCCACTGTTGCTCTCAGGTACTGGCCCCACTAGCACCCACTGAAGGCATTGAGCTATTGGGGCCAGTGCCAATAGTGGGTGTGAGCAGGGCCATTGCTGGCAGTGGATGTGAGTGGCAGCTGCAGGCCGAAATCTCCCCTCAGGAGAAGAGAGAAGTAGAGAAGCTCTGAGGGGCAATTGGGGCTGGCAGCCACCACTCACACCCACTGATGGCATTGAGTGATCAGGGCCAGCACTTGGCACCGATAGTGGGTGCAAGTGCCAGATGAGTACAAATAATTTTTAGTAACCACCAGAAGCTAGTCCCGATGAGAGCAACCAGTTCCCCACATTGGTCTTGCTCCCCCCCTCACCTGTTCCATCATCCTGCCATGGCTAATGCCCACCATGTTCTGTGCATGCCCCCTGGTGGTCAGTGCACATCATAGTGACTGGCTGTTCGGTTGTTTGGCTGTTTGGTCTATTTGCATGTTAGCCTTTTATTATATAGAATGGTTCTAACAAACTAGATCAGTATTATACAATTTTTTATAATTCATTTTCATGAAGTGGCAATTCACTTGGGACATCAAAGCAAAAGTTTTCTCTCTCTCACAGACTTACTACCACTCAAAGCTCTTTTATATATACTAGCAATTAATTAATTGACCATCTCTACATATTTTTTAGTAGCTGACAAAGTGAATAGATTATAAAATTCTTTATTATTTATCATAGAGTTTTCAAGTTTCACACCGTGCATGATTAAAATAATAATGATTATAATAGCAATACCAGACAGTGTCTGTTGAGAGCTTACTACTTATATAACAGTGTGTTAAGTGATTTACTGTATGAATTCAATTAGGCTTCATAGGCATTCTATAATACAGCTACTGTTTTTAATATCAGTGTTTTTTTTTGTTTTTTTTTAGAGATATACAGACTCAAGCATCAAATACTTAAGCAACTTTCCCAAGGTCACACAGTTAATATGTGGTGGAGCTGAAGTTTGAATTAGTTTACTTCCAGAGCACTTAATTTTAAGTACTATGTCTGTGATATAGTAGATACTCAATGAATATTTATTGACTGATAAAATGCCATAGTTAAACCTTCAAAGAATTACAACTTTCTCATTCTTCTAAAAATACTAACAATAAATAAACAATAATAAAAATAAAAATGTCTGACTACAGAGCTCTACTACAAACAAACTCAGCCAGAGAGAGATAAATGGAAATGTCTGCTGTTTTATGTTGAATTGTAAGCTGAAAATAACAATGTCACTGTGGTAAATTGAAAAATAAAATATATAATAGATTTAAAAAGCAGTAAAATATATACAAGCCTAAGATATTTTAGATGCTTTAAAACCTAAATACTAGGAAGATTCTTGAGGCAGATGAGCCTCAAGGGGTATGGAATACTTTTTTAAATAAAGCACAGCCCCTATCTTATGCAGTCTTAATGTAGGTCTTTGATAATTCATGACTTCATGGATCATTCATAATGAATACTTTTATTTCTGTATTATTGAAATCTTGTAGCATCATAGATTTTGGAGATGAACTGTGGTAAATATTAAGTTGTGCTTTTAACTAATGTTCACTTTATAACTTTTCTAAAGCTATAACCAAATAATTATTAGAAATTACTGGAAGATGAAATCATATAAAGAAACCTCTATTACTTAAGAAAAAGCTGTCAAACTATTTCATTTCCAAAGTACTATAGTTATCTTATGTTCTTATCTCTATTCTCTTAGAAAAACTATAATTTCTGTCTGGCCAGTGTTGCTCAGTGGTTGAGTGTTGACCCATGAACCAAGAGGTTATGTTTTGATTTCTAGTCAGGCATATGATCCCCTGATTTAGATGTGCAGGAGGCAGCTGATCAGTGATATCTCTCATAAATCTTTCTATCTCTCCCTCTCCATTCCTCACTCACTAAAAAGCAATAATAACAAAATATTGTGACTAAAGACTATAATCTTTTAAATATATATATATATATATATATATATTGTTGACTGTAATTTCTTTATGGTCAAAGATGACTATTTTTGTCTTTGCAATTATTGTGTCCTTAGTAAGTAGCTCGGTGAATGAATGAATGAATTAGAAATGGTATAAGAAACAAAATTCATCCCAGGCTGTATTTCCTTAATATCGTCCCACTGAAAAGTACTCTACATATGATGCATATGAATTAGCCATATTACAATGGAACGAAGAATTAAAATGTCTGAATTCGGAAACTGATCAACTTTTCAATTTCCTAGCTTTTCTACATTATAAACAAACAAAAAAACAAACAAAACAGTTTGTGGAGCTGGCCATGTTACTTGTGTTTGTAAAACATTGAATATTGCCTAACATTAAAATCAATGCAAATGGCTACTGCATTATAAAAACAAACATTTGAATGTTCTGACTCAAGCAGAGAGAGTTATTAGTTAAGGAATTAAGTAGTATAGGGAATATATAATACTTATCTATTCAGAATTATTCACGCACATTTGAAATATTATTCATTGTGTAATTTATTTATTTCCCCACATGAAACAAACTCCTAGCATTATAATATTAAATTTTAATGTGTATACATTGAGTGGCCAGATTATTATGATCTCTGAACCCATCATAATCTGGCCACTCAGTATTTATATATTAGAGGCCCAGTGTATGAATTCATGCATGGAGGGTATCTGTCCAGCCTGGCCAGGAGGAGGGAACATGGATGGTTGGCTGGCCTGTCTGCTGGTCAAACTCTTGGTCAAGGGGACAATTTGCATATTAGCCTTTTATTATATGGTATATACACTGAGTCTTAGATTATTATGCATTCAGAGATCATAATAATCTGGCCACTCAGTGTATATCTAAGATATAAAACAGGCCCCAGTCAAGTGCATATCTAATTCCTGATTTAGTCTACATAATTTTGGTACATAGTATAAATCTTAATTTCCAATCATATAAAATTAGGATAATTTTATTTACAAAAATGAACTATTTTTTAAAAATATATTTTTATTTATTTCAGAGAGGAAGGGTGAGAGAGAGAGATATGGAAACATCAATGATGAGAGAGAGGCTGCCTCCTGCATGCTCCAAACTGCGGATCTAGCCTGCTACCAAGGCATGTGCCCTGACAGGGAATCAAACCATGATTCATAGGTCTATGCTCAACCAATGAGGCTTGCCTGTGCCTCGGGCCTGACCTTGGCGCCTGGGCGCCTGAGGAGACTGAGGGGCTCCAGAAGCAGGTGTGTGGCAAGGCCTGCCACCCTGGTGGGGCTGAGGGGACTAAGCACTGCCATCTTATGGCCATGAGCACCGCCATATTTGAGGATATGGCAGTCAATTAGCATATCCCCTCCTTATTGGCTGTGGGTGCCAATATCTCTGTGATGGTGTAAGAGTCAATTAGCATATTACCTGTTTATTAAATAGGATTTTGGGCATCATCAAAAGTAATATATTATATATTTAGACAAGAATGGTTAGTCTTTAATTCTAAAGTTAAAGTTTGAAAAGTAAATCACCTTGTTAGCAAGGATGTGAAGAAATTCAACTCTTGCCAAAACCGGTTTGGCTCAGTAGATAGACAGAGCATCAGCCTGTGGACTGAAGGGTCCCAGGTTCGATTCCGGTCAAGGGCATGTACCTGGGTTGAGGGCACGTCCCCAGTGGGGGGTGTGCAGGAGGCAGCTGATCAATGATTCTCTGTCATCGATGTTTTTGGCTCTCTATCCCTCTCCTTTCCTCTCAGTACAAAAACCAATAAAATATATTTAAAAAAATATTCAACTCTTGTACACTGTTGGTGAGAATATAAAATGGTACAGCTGTTTTGGGAAGAAGTCCATAAGTTCCTCAAATGATAAAACACAGAATTACTATATTACCCAACAATAGCTATACCCAAGATAAATGAAAAGATGTCCATGCAAAAACTAATATACAAATATTTACAGTCATGTCATTTATAGTAGACACAGCTGTAAACAATCCAAATGTTCAAACAATGAATATGTAACCAAAAGCAGTATATCCATAAAATGAGATATTATTGGTATGTAAAAAGGAATGGTTTACTGAAACATTATGCAATACAAATTAATCTTGAAATTATTATAAGTGAAAGAATCCAGCCACAAAATAATATATGTTATATGATCTCATTCACATGTCCAGAACAGAAAAATTTGAAGAAACAAACAAAATAGATTAGTGGTCATTTAAAGCTTGGGCAAAATGGGAAGATAGGGAGGTGGTAGTTAAAAGGTGTGAGGTTTTTGTTTTTTTATTTTCGAGATAATAAAATGTTCTAAAATTGACTATGATGATGATATAGTCAATTACAGATATTTTTGAATATAGCAAAAAACATTAATTTATACTTTAAATGGATGAGTTATGTGGTATGTGAATTACATACCTACTAGGGGGCCAGTGCACAAAATTCATGCACTGGGATTGGGTCCCTCAGCACAGCCTGCCCCCTCTCACTTACTGGGAGCCCTCAGGAGATATTCTAAGGATGGCTTAAGCCTGCTCCCCATTGGGAGCAGACCTGAGCCATAGTCTGGCTTCTCTTTGCTTGAGATGACTGGGTTGATCAGGGGAAGGCACCAGCCTCTTCACCCTGCTGCTGCAGCCACTGCCAGTCACCACAGCCGCCAAGGTGTTTTCATCAACATGGACTCCAGTCTCTTCACCAAGAAAAAATGACAACTTTCTTTAAGCATTTTCAAGATGTGTCTTTCATAGGATATGACATTTCCTTCTTTATTTTTCTTTTTATCCACACTTGAAGATATTTCCATTGATATTTTCACCTTCCTTCCAATCCCAAACTCAGCCCCTTCCCAAGCTAAAAGCCTCCTCCCCAGGTTTAGGCTTGGGAAAGACCCCCTACCACCACCTATGATTGCAGTCTCGGCCCCAAGCTTTAGGCTTGGGAAGGGCCCCTCCCCCCACTCTGGCACCTCTGATCATAGGCTTGGCCCTTTCCTAAGCCTAAAGCCTCCACCCCCTGCTTTAGGCTTGGGGAGGGGTCCCCCCGACCCCCTGCAAGAAACTGATCACAGGCTCATCCCCTTCCCAAGGTTAAAGCCTCCACCCCAGGCTTTAGGCTTGGGAAGTGGTTCCCTATCCTGCAGCTCAGATCACAGGCTTGGCCCCTTCCCAAGCCTAAAACCTCTGCCTGATGGTCAGCTGGGTGTAATCTGGGTGCCAAGGAGGTTCCCCAGACTCAGGCATGTATGCAAATTAACCACCATCTTTGTTGGGTTAATCTGCATACTCACTCTTCCTGGCTGTGGGCATAGCAAAGGTACAGTCAATTTACATGTTTTTCTATCAATATTATTAGGTAAGATAAAAATATTAAAATAAACTGCCATTAAAATGGAAGCTACTGTGTAAGCACTTAATTTCTTCATTTAATCTTAATTTTAAATATCCTGGAGTAGGAACTGTTATTTCTATATTCTACAGATGATGAAACAAAAGGACAAGAAGAAACATACCTGAAGTCACATACATGATAAGTGAATCTAGGCAATTGAATCCAGACAATATGGCTCCAGAATTTGTTCTTTTGACTAAGATGAATAGTTAATTATTATACTCTAGTTCTAATTAGCAATAATCTCATAATTAAAGAATAAGGGATTATCTTGTTATTTGATTCAGCCTTTAAATATTTATTGCAGTTACACTTTGAACCAGGCACTCATTAAAGCATTGAGGATACAGCAGTGTTCCCAAAGAGAAAATGACAGAATCCCTATTGCCATGGAGCTAATATTCTAGAACCTGCACTTTAGAATCCAGAAAAATTATATTTAAGCCTCATCTGGAGACCATACAAATAGGGTGATTAAGTTTTCTAACCATTTTGATCTACAATGTTTCTTTGTAAAAGGGTATGATAATTTTTCAGGATCAAGTGTCACTATAAGAATGAAATGAGATGATACTTGTGAAGCATTCATGAAAATGCTTTATACTCACTAAATGAAAGATGATGGTAGCAGTGGCAGTGATACTTTTAGAACAATATTACTAATAACAATAATTATCAACCTCATTATCATCATTAAATGTAGCTAATAATCTGAAGTTAGTATAGAATGGAGATAGAGCTTTTTAAAATTTGCTTGGATAAGCTCATACAGCTACTTATGGACCCAAGATCAAAGCTTAAATCTTCTGATTTCATATTTCATGTTCTCTTTATTGCTGTATCTACACTAAATGATTTTTATACCAGTTTCAAATTTAGAAAGAAAAAAAACTCAATAAGGCAATAACAATACGTAGATACATACTCATAAATGTGTTCTTTTGAAATAGTGATTTAAATTTTAGAAAGAAAATGGATAGAATACAGACATTTTGAGGAAGACATTTAGAATCAGTATTATTATTAGATTCAACACTATCTTTTCTTCAAATCCAACAGAATTCTAAGTTTATAACTGAATAAAGTTCTGAAATATAATATTACATGTTACATGTGTCAGTTGTTCATCTTAAATAAAAATTCAGCTAATATTCCTCCAAATAAAAGAGTTTATTCTAGAAAATCAGAAAACTGCAATCAGGAACAAGAAGCCATACCAGGTCACATGTAAGTTCACTAGGACAAAAAAAGAGGATGTTATTTTATAGAAGGGAAGAGGAACTTAGGAAGGCTGTTATAAAGAAAGAGTTCTTCCTGGAGGATTTCTTTATGTAGATAGAAGTGAGAGCTCCCCATACATATCTTCTCCATTTCAATGTTGGTTGAGTTCTTTTAATTTTTTACAGTATACTAAATAAATAAATAAACCAGTCCACAGTAGTAGTTGTATGGAGATTTAAGCCAAGTAAAAATTAGTTACACTTAAAGCTTTGATATATTTTAAGTGCAGACTTAGGGCAGCGAGGTATTCTCCATTGTTGTAGTATTAGAAACTTTACTCCAAAGGCTTCTACTTTGCTATGTTATAAACACACATGCACACAAATGCACACACACATGCAATGATAAAAAACAACAACATACTTTTTCAAGTTTTACCCAGTTATTAGACAAATATTTATTCAGGATTTAATATAAGTTCAGAGTTATAGATATTATAATTTTGACCATGCCAGTCAGAGTATAGCTCCAGTGTTTTGTCCTCGGGTTTCCTCCTCTTTCTCACCTGTAACAACATGGCCTACTTCACTTTTTTTAAAAAAATGTATTTTATTGATTTTGTACAGAGAGGGAGAGAGATAGAGAGTTAGAAACATCGATGAGTGAGAGTCATCGATCAGCTGCCTCTTGCACACCCCCTACTGGGGATAGGCCCACAACCAAGGTACATGCTCTTGACCGAATCGAACCTGGGACCCTTCAGTCTCCAAGCCGATGCTCTATCCATTGAGCCAAACCGATTTTGGCCTACTTAACTTCTGATCCTAGTTTTATTCCCTTTATTATTAATATTAGTAATCAGAAATTCCTAATAATTCTGCAAATGAGGACAGCTATGCTGTAGGTAGCAGAAATTCACAGGAATACCCTACACAGAGCCAGTATGACAATAATAGCTGTACTATACTAAGAAAAGGAAAAGAAAAGGGGTAAACCTGGATATGTGGGAAAAAGAGTTTGGAATTGCCAGAGAGACTGCACACAAGCAATATCCTTTTAGGTTATATAGATATTCTTGCATTGACCTCACCATATGTATCTGGTGTGTTCTTTATGAATTCATAGGCCCAAAATAGACTAAGCTAAAAGCATCTGGTTCCCATCAGTCATAAACATTGAGCACATAGATATTGAGGAATACCAAAATTATTTTATCTTATTTCTTTCAACTCTACCAATACAGCTATAGTCTCAATGAATACATGAATAACCCCTCAATGTGGTGACTTAACTGACGTCATTTTCTACTGTATGATGCAGAAGAAGAGAACTGACTAAATATTTAGGATATTCCCCAAGTTGGATCATACTCTTGACATTAACAATCTTCATTACACCATGTCTTGCTCCTCTTTTTCATAGATTATGTTCAACCAGTTTTATCAATCTAAAAAATCTATAGTAATAAAAGCATAATATGCTAATTAGACTGTATGTCCTTCCAGGCAACCTTCCAGATGAAGCTGGGGCTGGAGGGAAGCCTGGGCCCCAGGTGCTGGAGAGAAGCCAGTGCTGGCAGCTAGGAGAAGGAAGGCCTACTCTTGCATGAATTTTGTGCATCAGGCCTCTATTTAAATATAATTGAAGAAACATTCATTCACTGACAGAAGATTAAAAATGTACATATTCACAGCTGAAGATTAGTAACAGCAAGTGAAACTATTTGACAAATGTATATTATGAAATAATCTGAGCCCATAATATTCAGACAGGTTAACTTTCCTCCCTCCTTTACTATATATAATTTAGTTTGGACAATGATTTTGTTGATTTAATGTTTATCATTTTGCAGTCAGTTTTTAAATAAGGGAAAAAGAACCTACTTTTAAGCATGCCCCCCCCCCACTTCAAGCATGGATTTTAAAAACATTTCTATTATCAAATTTGGTATCAATTTTCCAACCTACTCACATGCTAGACAATATATTCCAGTACTTTATTTTTATTCTAATGCTCACATAGCTGTCATTCAAGAGTACCCAATTATGGCCAAACATAAAAAAACAGCCATTGTCATTCTGCGAAGTAAAAAATAGTGTTATTTAAATGCTATATTCTTAGATTTGGAAAACATTTTATGGGTTTCTTTTGTCCATGATAGTTTTTTTTTCTGAATATTTGACATTTTAAATCTGTTATTTAAGAATTATAATTCATAATAAATATATAAATACCAGTTGTTTAAAGACATTAAAACCCAAGGACATTTAAAAGAGATTACTCAATGCATTATCTTTAGCCTATACTTTCACAGACAAATAGAATTTAACACTAAGCCCTTGGTGGCTGAATTTGATCACATGAGGCAATATGCATATCATAAGATAAAAATAAATACCCAATATGAAATAAAGCATAGTTTGATTTTCTTGTATAACAATTTTTTCCCCATGTCTGGATACTGCTTCAATGTCAATTTTGAAAACTAAATATTAAAATGACAGGAAAAAATATAACCTCTTGGTCTGGGACAATGCCACAGGCTAGAAAATAAAAAACATCCATTCTCTTACTATATTAATTCTATCTCTCCTTGTAGTTACCATATTTCAAAATCAACTCTACTTTCCACTCCGGTTTTCTGGGAGTCTTTGTATCAAAAAAGGCTCTCAAAGAAACTTTAGCATAACTGTAGATATGACAGGGAATTGAGATAAAATTTTGGGAGAAAGGACTTGGAAGTATCATTAGCTAAAAAGTAGGCATTTGATCCACTTATCATATGGTGTATTCATTATCTAAAAAGGAGAATGAATTTAAAGGACAATGGAATTTTGAAAAGTAATTATCCTGTCCCCTGGGGTAGGATGGGGGGGGGGAAACAAGTTTGTAAATAAAAATAAACAAAGACTTATTTTTTTTTATTTTATTGTTTCTACTTTTTTTGTTAACTTAATTAATTATTTTTAATTCCTTTTTTTTAAAAAATAAATCTTTATTCCTCAGATTATTACAATTGTTTCTCCTTTCCCCCTCCCCCCCATAGCTCCCTTCCACCGGGTCCCCGCCCAACCCTCTGCCCTTACCTCCCCCCCCCCCGCCATTGTTCTCATCCATAGGTGTACAATTTTAATCTAGTCTCTTCCTGCACCCCCCACACCCCTTTCCCCCTGATAGTTATCAATCTACTCCCTTTATTTGCCCCTAATTCTATTATATCCACCAGTTTATTCTGTTCTTCAGATTTTTAATTCACTTGATTTTTAGATTCACTTGTTGATATATATGTATTTGTTGATCATAATTTTTATCTTTTTTTCTTCTTCTTCTTCCTCTTCTTAAATAATACCTTTCAGCATTTCATATAATACTGGTTTGGTGGTGATGAACTCCTTTAGCTTTTTTTTTTTTTTTTTTTTTAATCTGTGAAGCTCTTTATCTGCTCATCAATTCTGAATGATAACTTTGCTGGATACAGTAATCTTGGTTGTAGGTTCTCGCTATTCATCACTTTGAATATTTCTTGCCACTCCATTCTGGCCTGCATAGTTTCTGTTGAGAAAGCACCTGATAGTCCTATGGGTGCTCCCTTATAGGTAATCAACTGCTTTTCTCTTGGGCTTGTAAGATCCTCTGTTTGTCTTTTGCCCTTGGCATTTTAATTATGATGTGACTTAGTGTGGTCTTCTTTGGATTGCTCTTGTTTGGGGTTCTGTATAAATCCTGTACTTGTAAGTCTATTTCTTTTGCCAGGTGGGGGAAGTTTTCTGACATTATTTCTTCAAATAGGTTTTCAGTATTTTGCAATCTCTCTTCTTCTGGCACCTCCATAATTCTGATGTTGGTATGCTTGAAGTTGTCCCAGAGGCTCCTTACACTATCTTCAACTTTCTGGATTCTCTTTTCTTCTTGCTTCTCCAGAGGAGTGTCCTTTGTCTCTTTGTATTCCAAATCTTTGACTTGATTCTTGTGTTCCTCCAGGCTGCTGTGGGATCTCTGTTTAATATTTTTTTTTATTTTAGTCAACCTATGTTTAATTTCTAGTTGGGTCTCATTAAATTTATTGGTCTTTTTTAGGAAATTCTTGAAAAACCTTATAACCATGGTTTTGAACTTTATATCCAGTCTTTTGTTCTCCTCCATCTCTTTTGTTTGAGATCTATTTCCTTGTTTTGGCATTTTCGCTACTTCCCAGAGTGGGTAGGATCACTTTGTGTATTTTGTGTCCTATATGGCCCAGTGGGTCAGCCTCCCCAGTTACCTGAGGTAGACATTCTTGGTGCTCCTCTTTGTGGACTGTGTGTACAGCCTTGTTATAGTTAAGTCTTGATTGTTGTTGGTATCATTAGGAGGAATTGGTCTCCAGGCCCATTGGATATGAGTATCAGCTGTGTCTACTCTGGGATACCTTCTGTATTGGAGACAGTCTTATAGGATCAGACTTGCAAAATTGCAAAAGCCTCTGTGCTCAGCTTGGATGGGGTGGAGTCTCGGGGCTGAGCTGACAGTCTTGGCTTCCTTTCAGCCCTGCCCTTGTGTGTGAGCCTCAGATCACTGCCTTCCGCGGCTCCCCTGAGTTTTTGCCTGACAGTCCAGATTCCCCACGCAAGAATGTGGGTGCCCCAGGGGCTCGTTGGGAATTGGGTTGGGTATCTGTAGTCTGGAGCTTCTGACTCCTTCCACTATGGAGAGGCTGCGGCAACCTACGAGGTCAGACCTCTCTGCATGCACTCACTGGCATGTGAATGTAGACCCTGCCTGCTGTGGCTCCCGGCTTCCCCAGTGTCCCAGTCTTTGAGTCTCTAGGTGCCTTTCTCTACAGTCCAGACTCCACCTGTATGAGCCTGGGACCATGGGGTTTTGGCCAGGGCTGGAGTTCAGTGCAGTCAGAAAGGGTTCAGTGCAGTTGGAAAGAATTCAGTGCATTCGGGGACCTCCTTTACCCTCCCAACAGCCAGGCATTCAGCTGCCCTTGCTCTCTGAGCATGAGAATCTCCCTACCTCAGTGCTTTGTGTCTACCAATCAGATCTGTGAGCCTCTCTCCTCCTTCCTAGTTGTAGATTTCCCACTCCATCAGCTTTTCTGTGGTTTTGGATGATGTCTGTTCTGTCTTTTAGTTGTTCTTTTGAAATTGTTGTGTGAGGCAGCAGCTTAGGTGCTTACCTAGGCCTCCATCTTGGTTTCTCCCCTAAATTTCTTTATTGATTAAGGTATCACATATTTGTCCTCAACCCCCCATTCTAATCCCCCACCCCTCCCCATTCATGCCCCCATCTAATGTAGTCACCAATAATACCAAAATTACTTTATTAGGATCACGTCATAAAGTATTTAGTTGAACAGAATTGAATTAAGTTGTTCCTATAAACATTGTTAACATTTTGAGGTAATATCCAATGTGGTTTAGATGTTTTTGTTTATTCCTAATTTATAAATTTCCAACTAGACTAGTTTTTATAAAAAAAAAATATGTTCTTTCTTGAGATAAAGACCCATTCATTTAAAAATGGATGAAAAATATGTGATATAATAAGAAAATAATTGAAAGGATAATTTTTCTTGGCCAACATCTATGTGGACTAAGCATATAACTTAATTTTTTGATGGTGATCAAATTTTTCTATATGACTTCATATTGTTTCATGAGATTTACAATATTATTATATCTCTTTACTGAAATCACTGACAAATTCAGCAAGTGAAAACAGTTTTATTAGAAGAACAAAATTGTGTAGTATTGAACTGGGAATAGTGGCAGGCTTTGCATTTTTTAAACATGTACTTGCAGTTACAAATTGGAGCTAATCTTTTTGTTTTGCTTCATTTTGTTTTCCTTTGCTTCCTTTGCCTTCATTTTATTCTAAATCAGTGGAAATCCGAGGGGGAAAAGGCAGAAAAGGTAAGATTGGAAAAGTCAAAGAAAATTGATTTCAAAATAAGTTGTGCTATTTTTTCTTAAATTACTGAAGCTACAACAGTTACTATATAGAGTTAAAACTAAGTACTTAAGATGGCATATGTTGCATTTCTCCCTTAAAAGAGCTTCAAGCTGAGCTGTTTCCACATTTTGTATCACTTACATGATGCTGGAAGCAATTTTCAAGCCTTATTTTATTTTATTTTATTTTACTTTAGTTTATGATAGTTTAGTTTTTGCCAACACTTTCTTTTTCCAGGGTGCCAAAATGTCATACTGCTGACAGTATCATTTTGTGAATGTGGTGGTAATACAGTTATTTTAAGATAAAGTTTAGCAATAAAAAATTATTTTGGTATCAATTCACAATTTAGCAGTGACAGCAAAAGTTAGTGAATATGTAGAATGATGATGTCTGATAGGGTCACAAGGAAAATTAATGTAACTAAATTAAACATGGTTAATCAGCAAATTGGTTTTCTCTGAAAAACTAGGCTTTAAATATCATCTTTCTTGTGATATTTTTAATTTCTGCTTACATCTATTATACATGGGTAGTCTGGCTCTTTAGAAAACTTTGATTTTCCAATATGTTGCACCACCACTAAAATAAATAGTTTTTCAGCTGTTCATTGACATTTCTTTTCTAGAATTTATGCTTTAGTTTCCACAACATGTTTTGGAGTTAAAATAATTGAGTTTTCTTTAACATTTCGATGTAAGACATTTTAAAAATTAAATTCATTTATTCTTAAATGCTGTCTATATTAGAAAATAAAATGTTACCATAACTGTATTTTTGGTTAAATGTGAGTATAATATTTAAGAATTGGCTCAGTGGATAGAGCATTGGACTGTATATTGAAAAGTCCCAGGTTCAATTCCGGTCAAGGGCATGTACCTTGGTTTCAGGCACATCCCCAGTAGGAGGTGTGCAAGAGGCAGCTGATTGATGATTCTCTCTCATCAATGTTTCTAACTCTCTATCCCTCTCTCTTCCTGTCTGTAAAAAAATCAATAAAATATATTTTTAAAAAAGAATTATCCTTATCTAGTTTGAGGGTAAAAAAAAAAAAAAAAAAAAAAAAGAATCCAACCTTTGTTCTACACTGTGACAGATGTAATCAGTTAGCTCCTGAAAGTCTTTATCAAGTGTGAAAAATACCTCTAAATGGAGCATGACTAAAGTGTCCAAATTAATTTTCATTAATGTTTGAAAGATAAACTAAAATAATGGCATAGATTGTTTTCAATCAATATACCTTTCTGAGAGTTTTCAAATGCTTGTCTGAACTATCTTATCACTGTGACCTTGAAGCAGTGAGTTTTTGAGAAGTAGTTCCTTTCAGAAAGCAAAACATCAGCCGAAACCGGTTTGGCTCAATGGATAGAGTCGGCTTGGGGACTGAAGGGTCCTGGGTTCGATTCCGGTCAGGGGCATGTACCTTGGTTGTGGGCATATCCCCAGTAGGGGGTGTGCAAGAGGCAGCTGATTGATGACTCTCTCTCATCAATGTTTCTAACTCTCTATCTCTCTCCCTTCCTCTCTGTACAAAATCAATAAAATATATTAAAAAAAAGAAAGCAAAAGATCATAGGAGAGTTCAATTAAATTGAGAGAATCAAGAGTAGCAAAATGTATGTTACTGGAGAGACGAGAGAGAGAGAGAGAGAGAGAGAGAGAGAGAGAGAGAGAGAGAGAGGGAGAAGAGAGAGAGAGAGAGAGGGAGAGGGAGAGGGAGAGAGAGAGAGAGAAGCTCTTCAGATATTATTTTTTAAAATGTATTTTTATTGATTTCAGAGAGAAAGGAAGAGGGAGAGAGAGATAGAAACATCAATGATGAGAGAGAATCATTGATTGGCTGCCTCCTCATGTTTCCACTAGGGACTGAGGCCACAACTTGGGCATATGCCCTGACCAGGAATCAATCCAGTGACCTGTTGGTTCATGGGTTGATGCTCAACAGCTGAGCAACACCCGACTGGGAAGCTGTTCAGATTGTAGATGTTATGACATTCTCAACCATTCTGACAAATTGAGAAATAGATCCATTATTCTGTTATTTAAAAATTAGAATTTTGAAGAACATAAATAATGACAACTTTATCTAGTATAGTTCTTTTATTAACAGAAAAATGTCTTTGTTTCAAAAATAAGGACTATGTATACAGCACTCTGAGTGAGTTCATTTTCCTGTTCAGAAAACACATGGGTCATGAAATTTTAATATCAAACATGTTAATAGTAAATTTTAAATCAGTAATGTCACATGGGATGATAGCTGCCAACAGAAAGGCAGACTTTAAGATAGTGCATTAGTGAGAGAATGAAAGTAGAGTGTGTGGTCACATGTGGAGTGTTTATTTGTGAGTTGAGGCACAGCTATACTCCAAGGGATTGTTGGGGATTGCCAGATGGGGTTCCATTGACCAGCAGCCTCCTCTGTTGCTGAAATCCTTCCTGGAACAAAGGGCTTTGACAAGGAGATCATGCCATCTTGAAGGGGAGAGTGACTTATCAGAAGTCTACAAATCATGGGAATCTACAACAACAACATCCAGGGAATAGCTGCAAACCATAGCTGCAAACCAGGAACACTGGACCATAAGCAAAGCAAGTACATGGACTCGGGGAAGCTCTGCACCTTCTCACAGAAATATCAGATTTCTCCTAGGATAAGGAGAGAGAGAACTACATAACCAGACACCAGTAGAAGAGAGATTATGGTGAGACAAAGAAACAGCCCACACATGAAAGAAAAGGAGGCATCACCAGAAAAGGAAGTAAATTAAATGGAGGCAAGCAACCTGTCAGAAAAATAATTCAGACAAATGGTCATAAGGTGACTGAAAAGAATGGAAGATAGATTCAACAATGTGTGTTAAAACCAAGAGGAAATAAAGAAGAACCAAGAAGAAATGAAAAATAACATCACTTATATAAAGAACTCAATAGAAAGCATCAAAAGTAGACTAGAAGAAGCAGAGGACTGACTGCATCAGTGAGCTAAAATACAAGGTAGGAAAAAAGTACCCAAGCAGAGAAGCATCTAGAAAAACAAAATTAAAAACAGGAGGAAAGCCTAAAGAAACTTTGGGACAACAGGATACAAAACAACATCTGCATAACTGGGATGCCAGGAGAGGAAACTTAGCAGGAATAGAAAACCTGTTTGAAGAAATAATGACAGAAAACTTCCCTGATATAAAGAAGAAAAAACTCACACAAATCAAAGAATCTCACAGTCGCAAATAAAATGAACCCCAAAAGACCAATGCCAAGGTACATTATAATTAAATTGGCAAACACCAATGACAAAGTAAGAATCTTAAAAGTGCCAAAGGGAGACAGAAAGATAACTACACAGAATCCACCATTAGACAAGCGACTGATTTCTCAACAGAAACACATCAGGTCAGAAGGAAATGGATAAAATATACAAAGTCACCAGAAGGAACTGTCTGAATCCAAGAATACTGTACCTAGCAAGGCTATCAATCAAAACTGAGAGTGAAATCAGAACTTTCACAGATAAAAAGATACTAAAGAAGTTTATTAACACCAAACCAGCAATGCAAGAAATGCTAAAGGTTCTGCTATAAAAAGAAGAAATAGGAAGCGAAGAAGGAACACAGGGGTAAAGAATAAAAATGGCAACAAACACCCATCAATAATAACTTTATATGTAAAAAGATTATATGCCCCAATCAAAAGACATAGGATAACTGAGTGCATAAGAAAACATGACCCATATATCTGCTGTCTACAGGAAATCCACCTCAGAAAACAAAAAAAGCACACAGACTGATGATGAAGGATGGAAAAGAGTTTTTCAAGAAAATGGAAATGAAAAAAAAAAAGCTGAGGTGGCAATAGTTATATCTGACAAATTAGATCTCAAAGTGAAGGACAGAACAGGAGATAAGGAAGACCACTTCATAATAATAAAGGGAGCAATCCAACAAGAAGAAATGACACTCATAAACATATATACACCCAATATAGGAGGATCCAAATACAAAAACAAACAAAAAACAAGCAAACAAACAAAACAAAAAAACTTCTGGAGGATATCAATGGAGAGATTTACAGCAATACAATCATAGTAGGGGATTTTAATACCACACTATCACCATTGGACAAATCCTCTAAACAGAAAAAATCAGCATAGAAACATCAATCTTAAATGACTCACTAAACCAGATGGAATAAATTGATATCTTTAGAACATTTCACTCCAAAGCCACAGAATTACATTCTTCTTAAGTGCACCTGGGTAATTTTCAAAGATAGACCATATATTAAGTCACAGGCAAAGTCTCTTCAAATTCAAAAAGATAGAAATCATATCAAGCATCTTTTCAGATCACAATAGTGTAAAAGTAGAAATCAACTGCAATAAACACAACAAAAACAAACAAACACACAAACAAACAAACAAAAAACCTGCAGGCTAAATAGTATGCTATTAAACAATGACTGGGTTACCATGGAGACCAAAGAAGAAATAAAAAAGAAACATCGTGGAAACAAATGTCAGTGAAAACACAACAATTCAAAATCTATGGGACACAGGTAATGCACTCTTTTTTTTTTTTTTAAATATATTTTATTGATTTTATACAGAGAGGAAGGGAGAGAGATAGAGAGTTAGAAACATCGATGAGAGTCATCGATCAGCTGCCTCTTGCACACCCCCTACTGGGGATATGCCCGCAACCAAGGTACATGCCCTTGACCGGAATCGAACCCTGGTTCCTTCAGTCCCCAAGCCGACGCTCTATCCATTGAGCCAAACCGGTTTCGGCGGTAATGCACTCTTGAGAGAGAAGTTCATAGATCTACAAGCCTACTGAAAAAAAAAAAAAAAAAAAAAAAGAAAGAAAGAAAGAAAGAAAGAAAGAAAGAAAGAAAAAAAGAAAGAAAGAAAGAAAGAAAGGAACAATGGTAATATATTATCTAACTCTACAACAAGAAAATCCCAGTGAAAGCAGAAGGAAGGAAATATTAAAGATCAGAATGGAGAAAAAAATTACAAAAGAGCAATGAAACGAAGAGTTGGTCCTTTGGAAGGATAAACAATATTGTTGAACCTCTATCCAGGCTCACCACCATGCAAAAAGAGAGGGCACAAATAAACAAAATCAGAAATGAAATAGGTGAAATAACAACAGATCCCACTGAAATACAAAGGATTGTTGAAAAATACTATGAACAACTTTATTCCAACAAGCTGGACACCCTGCAGGAAATGGATATATTCCTAGAAAAATACAACCGTCCAAAACTCAATCAGAAAGAATCTAAAAATATCAATATTTTATATCTGCCAACTATAATGATGCTACAGACACACCATAAGGAAATGTAACTTTCTCTCTTATGAAGCAGTCATCATAAGCTTTCAGCAAACAAAAGCTTGGGGTCAGATGGCTTCAGAAAGATGTTTTACTAAACATTCAAGGAAGAACTTAAACCTATCCTTCTCAGATTACTCCAAAAACTTCAAGAGGAAGGAAAACTTCCAAGCTCATTCTGAGAAGCCAGCATCACCCTAATACTAAAACTAGATAAAGACAACACAATGAAAAAGAATTACAGGCTGATATCCTTCATGATCATAGATGCCAAAATCCTCAACAAAATTCTAGCAAATTGAAACTAGCAGTACTCCAAAAAGATCATACACTATGACCAAGTAGAATTTATTCTGGGGATGCAGGTATGCTACAATATCCACTAGTCAATAAACCTGATATATCACATAAACAAATTAAGATGTAAAAATCACATAGTCATAACAATCGATGCAGAAAAAGCATTTGACAAAATTAAACACCCTTTTTTGATAAAAACTCTCAGCAAGGTGGGGATAAAAGGATCACAACTCAACATAATAAAAGCCATATATGATAAACCCATAGCCAACATCATACTCAATGGGCAAAAACTAAAACCATTTATTTCCCCTAAGAACAGGAACAAGACAGGATGCCCACTCTCACCACTCCTATTCAACATAGTACTGGAAGTACTCTCCATTAGGATCAGAGAAGTAGAAGAAATAAAAGACATCAAAATTAGAAAAGAAGAAGTAAAACTGTCCTTATTCACAGATGACATGATATTTTCCATAAAAACATATAAAGACTCCATTAATTAATTATTAGACTTAATAAATGAATTTGGAAATGTAGCAGGATACAAAATTAATGCCAAGAAATATATTGTATTTCTATCCATTAATAGTGAACTTTCAGAAAGAGAGATTAAAAAAGTTATTCCATTTACCATCTCTCCAAAACATTAAGGTACCTAGGAACAAACTTAATTCAGGAGGTAAAAGACCTATACTCAGAAAACTACAGGACACTGAAAAAAGAGATAGAGGAAGACATAAGCAGATTTAAGAACATACCATGTTCATGGACTGGTAGATTCAACTTCATTAAAATGTACATACTACCCAAAGCAATCTATAGAATCAATGCACTGCCCATTAAAATACCAACAGCATATTTCACAGACCTAGAAAGAACTCTCCAAAAAATCATCTGGAATAAAAAAGATCCCAAATAGCTGCAGCAATCCTGAGAATGAACAAAGTAAGTGGGATCTCAATACCAGATTATAAGCTGTATTACTAAACCACTATTCTCAAAACAACCTGGCACTGGCACAAGAACAGATATCTAGACCAATGGAATAGAATGGAGAACCCAGAGATCAATCCAAAACACTCAATATTTGACAAAGGAGACAAGAACATACAATGGAGTCAAGACAGTCTCTTCAATAAATGGTGTTGGGAAAATTGGACAGATACATAAAAATGAAACTGAACCACCAAGTTATACCATACACAAAAATAAACTCAAAATGAATAAAGGACTTAAAAGTAAGACAGCAAACCATAGAAATACTAGAGGAGTCCACAGGCAGCAAAATGTCAGATACTTGCCGAAGTAATTTCTTCACTGATACCGCTCCTAGGGCGATGGAAACTAAAGAGAAAATTAAAAAATGGGACTAAATCAAAATTAAAAGCTTTTGCAGAGCAAAAAAAAACCCAAAAAACATCAACAAAACAACAAGACAGCCCAATGTATTGGAGAACATATTTGCCAATGTTATCACTGATAAAGGTTTAATCTTCAACATCTACAGGGAACTCATATAACATAATAAAAGGAAGAAAAATGATCCAATAAAAATATGGGCAACAGACCAAAATAGATACTTTTAGAAAGAAGACAGAAGGAAGGCCAAGAGACATATGAAAACATGCTCAAAGTCACTAATTATCTGAGAGATGTAAATCAGAATGATAATGCAGTACCATCTCACACATGTCAGAATGGCTATCCTCAACAAGTCAACAAATGACAAATGCTGTGAGGATGCAGAGAAAGGAACCCTCATGCACTGCTGGTGGGAATGCAGACTGGTGCAGCCACTGTTTCCTCAAAATTCTAAAAATGAAACTCCCATTTATTCCAGTAATAATAATACCACTTCTGGAATATACCCCAAGAAATTAGAAACACCAATCAGAAAGGATATATGCACCCCTATGTTCATAGCAACCCAATTTGCAATAGCTAAGATTTGGAAACAGCCTAAATGCCCATCAGGAGATGAATGGATTTGAAAACTATGTTACATCTACACATTGGAATACTAAGGTGCTTTAAAACAGAAGGAATTCTTACCATTTGCAGCAGCATGGATGGACCTGGAGAGCATTATGCTAAGTGAAATGAGCCAGGCAATGAAAACAAAAAACAAACAAACAAACAAAAACATGATCTCACTTATTTAGGAAAAATAAATAACATTATAACCTGATGAATAAAAAGATAGATACAGAGGTAGTGAAGCATCAAACAGACTGTATTGAAATTACAGCAGAAAGCCCAGGGAGTGTTCAGGAGAGGGTGAATTAGATCAACTGAAGGACTTGTATGCAAGCATATAAGCACAACAAATGGACTGAAGTCACTAGGTGGGGGTGGGGGGTGAGGGGGTTGGGGGATTTTAGGGCATGTGCCAAGGGTAAGGGAGGCTGGGGGAAGGTCTGTGAGGGGAAAAAAGGAGATATAATTATTACTATTTGTAATAATTAAAAAAAAATAAATCAGTAATGTCACAATACATTGTGTAATGGAAAATATGGTTTTGAGTGAAGGATATATATATATATATATATATATATATATATATATATATATATATCCTATATAATAAAAAAGGCTAATACTTAAATTGACCCCTCAACCAGGAGTTGGAACAGGGGGCAGGGCTTGCCAACCTCCTGTTGTTCCTTCCCCCCAGCTGTCCCCACCCCTGATCGCTCCCCTCCAATCAGGGGTGGAGCCGGCCTGCTAATGGCTTGATCTGCCCTCATTGGGTTGGGCCAGCCAGACCCCAACATTGCAGAATTTTGTGCACTGGGCCTCTAGTATGTATGTGTGTGTGTGTGTGTGTGTGTGTGTGTATATATATATATATATATATATATATATATATATATATATATATATATATATATTTTTTTTTTTTTTTTCCCCCCAAATAAAAGCAAACCTGAACTTAGGTAGAGACATTATTCAGACTAGAGTTCTGATCTCTGAAATTTGCAAGGGTCTTAATACCTAACAGAAAAAAATGGTTTCTTTTTTAGGGTAAAGTTGGGCATGTAGAGATAACTAAAATCCTTTAAGAAGAAACTGGACAAGCAAGATAAATAATCAATGGCATCCACCAGGAAAAGTCTCTCCCTGTGGTTAGCCAGTTCCAAGGAGACCCTGATATAGGGACATGTTCCACTGTTTTAGTGCTTGCTCATTGTTTACAAGCCAGCAGAGTTCAGCTTTCCATAGGAAGGAAATGTATCTGATTTAAGTTTGGTAAAGACAAAGCAAAAGTAAAAAAGGTAACTTATAAACACTTGTTTATTTTCACTACTAACTTTCTCTACCAAAAGTACAATAAAATAAATTAATAATATTATGCTTATTCTGTTCTAAGCACTGTGTGTGTATGTATATGTGTGTATATGTACAGGTATGTATGCATATTCAAGTGTACATATATACACATATTTAGTACTAACAGTAACTCTAAAAGTTTTTTTCTTACAAATGTGTAAACCATAAAACATAGTGACTTGTCTAAAGTTACAGAGCTCACAAGTAGAAGAGTCATGGTTTGAACTGAGGCAATCTGTCCAGAATAAGAAAGGAAAGGAAAAGGAAAGAAAAGGAAAACTTGAAGTCATAAACCAAATACTTCTATCTCAAAGTAATTGTTTTATTGTATATTAGTAGTTATATTGAATATATTTAATGTTATTTTTATGAAAGAAAAAGATGTTAACAAAATTTTATATCTGCCAACTATAATGATGCTACAGACACACCATAAAGCAGTGTTCACTGGTGTGTACCCATTATAGACCTAAACTGATATAATATGACTAACATAAACCAAGGAGATCAGGTATGTCCACTGATGTCCTTTATTTTGCACTTATGTATACATTTGAAGGGTATTTTGGATTATAAATTTAAGAAGGCATATACCTTAAATATAGTCAGAATGTTTATTAACTTTGAATTTATTGCAAATGTTTTCATAAAAAGTTGACTTAATCTCTTGAACTCCTGAACTCATAAATTATAAAATACAGCTTTTATGTTCAGTTTAATTCAGAGTAAGTGAAAAAATATAAGGGTCTTGTATTTGGTAAAAAAAAAAAAAAAAAAAAAAAAAAAAAAAAAAGGAGGGTAATGCATTTCCTTAGATAAAAATGAAGTATCCAAATTAATGCTTTATTGTCTTTCAGATTCTAAAACATCAAAGGACCTAGAATTTCACAATGATTTCCCCATGTATTTCAACTTAAATGACTTCAGATGTCTCAACCAACAGGATCTATTTTCATATTCTAAATCAGAAGTTTAAATTCCAGAGATAGGCACTTTTTTCTATTTTCTTCCAATCGGATCTTTTATATTTCACAAAGCTAGTGCATTCAAGGAGCAGAATAAAAGCAAATGATAGACTTCATATTCATTCACTCTTTAACCACATAATTGGGAAGAGGGTGAATTTCAACACATAGCCACCTGTGATTGAATAAATTAGTGAAATAATGTTTATATTCAACTAAAAGAGATAAATACACATTTTAACATGGTTAATATTTTAAAAAAACAATTTCTTGTTTAAACACAAACTAGTTCTCTTAGGTAGTACTAACCTGAACATTTCTCTGTAATTTTTTTCAAGATCCCTACACTTTTGGCTAAGTCTGAGTCTAAATTGCCCTCGGGGTTTGCACAAATGACCAATATTGTTAAAGAGTATGTTCACCCAAGTCCTATACTGAAAAGGACAGAAACAGAACTGAAAGATTCTCAAATGAATTTATTTCTTATTTATGTTTGCCTGAGGTGAAATATAAAGTGGCTTCTTTTAGAGTGAGCTAGTGGGTAACTGAAAGAGTAGCTATAGTAGCAAAGCAAACAAAAGTCATTTTCTGTCATTGCCCTATGTTCTCCCAGACTCCTGTCATTTGTGTACAGTAATCATTTACTCCAAGGCTACACATGAAGGAGAGGCAATAAAAATGTCTGAATAACCACATATTAAAGAATTCACTTTACTGGAGTCTTCAAAGCACCTCTGCATCCCTTATGGCACTCCACTATCCAGAAATGTGTGGAAATCCTTTGGTAAGAAATTCTTCTACACTTATAATTTGGGAGTTTGAACACGGAATGGAGCATTGAGATAGCTTAATAGGTTATATACAAATGAAATTAATTCTAAGGGTATGTTTCTGAAGAGTTGTTTACTTGCCTTGGCTTTGTAAAGTGAAGTATTATTCTCATACATTTCTTTTTGGAGTAATTGCATCAGGCTAAATCTACAGCAATTGTGAATGCCATTTCTTCTATAGATTTAATTATCAAATATTTAATTTTGTGTTGATAATGCTATGAGGGAATCAAATCACACTAAAAGCTCTAATGTAGCATTACAATCTGCAGGGAAACCCATTTACCTTTTTCCTGCATATATTCAATAGATACGCTCTTTCAGGGACATTGTACATCAGGTACTTCTATAGTGTCTTAACAGCTTCTTATTTTGCTTTGGAATACATTCATTATTTAAATCAATGGGTAATGACTGAAAATTTAGTCAGTGGCAAAAAGTGGCAAATAATTTGAAGGGCACTTCTACTTTATCTCTTTGGATTCTCCTTTTATGCTTACTTAAGAATTCTGTCAGCATCTAACTTTAATGTAGCTATCATCCCAGATAAATGTTTTGTCTTATATGTTTGTGTTGATTTGTTTTTGTTGATTTTTGTTGATTCTGTGACCCTTCTATGTACGTATGAGCATTTATGGGATCTTATTATCATGTGATTACAATGATTTCATTGTTTTAAAAAGTGCCTTCCAAATTTATGATTATAATTTTAAAATATATTTATATTGATTTCAGAGAGGAAGGAAGAAAGAGAAGGGGGTAGAAACATCAATGATAGAGAGAAGCATTGATCAACTGCTTCCTGGAGTCTGCAACCTGGGCATGTGCCCTGAATCTAACCATGACCTCCTTCACTAGGTTTCCCTTCACTAGGTGCTGCAATTGCTTAGCCCTTCTTCATTTTACCCACTTATGATATTGTTTCCTATGTACATTTATCTCCCCATCTCTTCATTGCCATCCTTGGTTTCTTACTCTTTTATAGTGCCAGTTTCAAACTGTAGTCTCCTCACAGATTGTATTTTCCACAGGCCACTGAACACTGGTGAGAAAAAAAATCTAAAAATTATACTGAAGATTTAGGTTAATACATATTTATAGTATTAAGCTGTAGGTATTATTCAGAAGTCTTTTTATTCTCCTCTCATTAATTTTCTATCTCAGCTCTCAAGACTGATGTCCAAAACTCTTTCAACCATCTTCAAATTCTTCTCACAAATTCCAACATTGAAATATCCACAGATTACTTTAAGTAATACCATCCTAATATAGAAAAATCTTTGTAAACACAATATATTAATATTTTAGTTCCTTTCCAGTCCCTTGTTTATTCTCTTTAAATTATTGAAATGCATACATTTTTAGTCTCTTTCTACATGTCATTTCCCATATTATTTAAAAAACTAGAGGCCCAGTACTCAAAATTCATGCACGGGTAGGGTCACTAGTGGCTGCTGGTTGCCAGCCATGGCCACCCTTCCCTGGCTGCCAGCCACTGACCTGGGCCTTCCTTCATTCCTCACTGCCGCCGGTGGTCAGTGCACATCATAGGGAGCGATTGAACTCCTGTTCTGCAGAACTCCAGAGGGGACACTTTGCATATTATGCTTTAATATATATGTCATCTGTCAAAAGAAACACAAAATAAAAAAGTACCCCCCTTAGGTAGGCTATTCTCAGATATTGTTGTAGTTTAGTACTAAATTGAAGGAGTCATCTTCCTTCATTTAGTGAATTTTCTCATTACACATTCCCTTCTATAATCTGTTATCTTTATCTGCCAACTATAATAAAATCCTGTAACTATTTGCCCAAGATTTTCTGCTTAGTACATCTAGAAATTTGTTACATTTGACATTTTATTTTTATTTTTGTAATGAGTTGTTCAGTTTATTTTTAATGTGTCTTTATTATTGACAGATGTCCACTTTTTCCCCTCATTGACCCCCTCTACCCTGCTCCCACCCTCTCCCCAGGCCTCCACTGAACTACTGTCTGTGTCCATGGGTTATGCATATAAACACACATGTTCACATTTGACAATATTACCTTTGCTCATCTCTCAGTCTTTTGGGGAACCTTTCTTCTCTAAACCTTCCTATGATCTGTTAAACTATTTTAACTCATGAGTATATAATGTTCATACTTGGATTACGAGCTCTTGTTAATCTGTTATATGTTTCTTCTGTATCTCCTTAATTCCTAGCACAATAACATAATTCACTTTTTATAAACACTTAGTATATTATTCTTTCTTTTATTTCCAAATTTGAAAAAAAAAAAAGAGGTTTGACTTAATCCAAAGAAAACATTTCTCTTTTTTTTGGGGGGGGGGTGTGGATTTTCAAGGAATTTTATTTAAAAATAATCAAGTAAATAAGATCAAAGCATATTTGGTTTATCATCATAATTAATTCAAATATGTATTCTGATTATCAGTGGTTAAATCATCATAATTTAAATTTGTTTACATTTCATGTTAGGTCCTTCTATGGCATTGACCTCCTTCATATTGGTCTCATATCTTTCTTTTAAAATATTTTATTTATTAAATTGATTGGGGTGACATTGGTAAATATGATCACATAGGTTTCATGTGTGGATTTCTATGTTATAAGATTTATGTAACACTGTGTGCCCACCATCCAAAGTCAAATCTTCTCATGTTACCTCATATTAGGACCCTCTTTTCTCCACACACCCTTCCCTCTGGCAATCACCACACTGCTATTTGTGTCCATGAGTTTCAGTTTTTTTGCACATATGAGTGGAATCATAGGGTTCTTAGTTTTTTCTAAGTTATTTCACTTTGAAAAATGTTCTCAAGGTCCATCCATGTTGCTGCAAATGGTGCTAATCCATCCTTTTTTTATGGGTAATTAGTATTCCATTGTGTATATGTTATCAGCAAGACAAGCAATAACAAGTGTTGGAGAGGTTGTGGGAAAAAGGGAATCCTCATTCACTGCTAGTGGGAATGTAGACTGGTACAACCACTATGGAAAGCAGTCTGGTGATTCCTCAAAAATTAAGAATAGAGCTACTATATGACCTAGCAACCCCTCTCCTGGGTATATACCAGGAAAAAAACTAAAAATAATGTATTTGCAAAGATATATGCACCCCTATGCTCATTGCAGCATTATTCATGGTGGCCAAGACATGGAAACAACCAATGTCCAGCTATAGAGGACTGGATAAAGAAGAAAACTTATTTCTAATTTTCCAGAATAAAATATACAATATTCCAATAATATTAAAGGACATTTGCCAATTATGTAGTGAATTAAAAGTGTTTGTTTCATGGTCCTCTGAATTCATGAAAAACAGAAATATGTGCCATGAAGGGTGAACTACATTCTAGACTTCATTCAGGAAACTGTAATCCTGCTTTTTCATTTATGTAGAAGTATTATGGAGAAATCAATTTTGAATATTTTTAAAGTACTTTTTCTGTAAGTTCCTAATTAATTGAAATTTCCAATTTGGACTTCTTTACTTCTTTTTTAAATTAAATCTCAATTATTGAAAGTATTATCTATGTCCCCATTGTTTCCCCATTGATGCCTTCAAACCTGCCCCTGTCCCCTGCCCCAGACCTTCACCAACCTATATTCTATGTCCATGAGTCATGTACATATGCATACAAGTTCTTTGGTTGATCTCTTCCCACATACTCATCTAACTTCCCCCTTAGATTCCACAATTTATGCCATGCTTCTTTGTTTCTGGATTTGTTTTGATCATCATTTTATTTTGTTCATTAGATTCCACATATGAGTGAGATCATGTAATACTTGTATTTCTCTGACTGGCTTATTTCATAATACTCTCCAAGTTCTTCCATGCTGTCTCAAGGTTAAGAGATCTTTCTTTTTGACTGCTGCATAGTTTTCCATGGGGTAAATGTACCACAGTTTTTTATCCATTCATCTACTGATAGGCACTTGGGCTGTTTCCAGATCTTAGCTATTGTAAATTATGCTGCTGTGAACATTGGGGTGCATGTATTCTTTCTTTTTTTAAATATATATTTTATTGATTTTTTTTACAGAGAGGAAGGGAGAGAGATAGAGAGCTAGAAACGTCGATGAGAGAGAAACATCAACCAGATGTCTCCTGCACACCCCTACCGGCGATGTGCCCACAACCAAGATACATGCCCTTGACCGGAATTGAACCCGGGACCTTTCAGTCCGCAGACCGACACTCTGCCAGTGAGCCAAACCGGTTTCGGCAGCATGTATTCTTTCTGATTCCTATTTTCAGTCTCTTAAAAAATATTCCTAGAATTGGGATCACTGGATCAAATGGAAGTTCCATATTTAATCTTTTGACGAAACTCCATACAGTTTTTCCATAATGGCTGCACCCATCGGCATTCCCACCAGTACTATACTAGGGTTCCCTTTTCTCCCCATCCTTGCCACCAATAGTCATTTGTTGATAGCAGCCATTCTGACAGGTGTGAGGTGTTACCTCATTGTCATTTTAATTTGCATCTGTCTAATGAACAGTGACTTTGAGCATTTTTTCATATATCTCTTGCCATGTGTATGTATGCTTTGAAGAAGTGCCTAAGTCCTTTGCCCATTTTTAAAAATTGGACTGTTTGTCTTCCTTTTGAACAGTTGTATTTAGTTCCTTATATATAAATTGGATATTAACAGTTTATCAAATGTTTCATTGCTAAATATGTTCTCCCATACAGTAGGCTATCTTTTCATTTTGTTGATGGTTTCTTTTGCTGTACAGAACCTTTTATTTTGATGTAGTCCTATTTGTTTATTTTCTCCTTAGCTTCCTTTGCTCTAGGAGATGTATCTGTAAACATATTGCTATGAGAGATGGGAATCAAACTGTGACTGCGTGGCTCAACTACTGAACCACCCTGGCCAGACATGACTCTATACTTCTTTTAAAATGTTATTTTATTTAGTTATGCAAAACTGGGAAGGGGTACATAACTACAATGCACCCCTTTTCTTATCCCTTAATAAAAGCTCTAAATCCCACATGAAAATGTTAGCTCTCATGCCTACCATTGTCTCATCTTGCAGCATTAAAATTCACCCACTATATCTCTTGAAACAAATGCTTTCACTTTGTGTGTGTTCTAGTATTGAGGAATTTGTGAAATAAAATTGTACATATTCATTTTAACTCTATGCCCTTTTCTGAGTGTATGGGAAATAATAAATGTGACATCTTAAGTAAAATAAGTCAAGGTTTTAAGAAGTTTTGAAACATTTTATTTAAAACAGTAGAAAAAATAAAACATTTTAAAGTTTTATTTGAATAGTATCCTTATGTATATTAAATACACTATTCTCAGATCTTTAGCTCTATAATATTTTTAGGTGTAGTTACAAATTCATCATTTTGCATATTTATCTTTCATAGATTAGGTGGCTTTTCATTCTTTTATCCCCTAGCAATTAGCAAAATTCATTGCTTTTCTTCACTCAATGCCATCGGAGTCAGTACATAATTTAGTAGCCATTTGGTACTCTCCATGACTAACTCAAAAACTGATACATTGAAATGCATATGCTAAATCTATAACGCTTTCATTATAATTCATGTCTCTTATCTCATCCAAACAATTGATACAATTACATTTCTCTACACTTAGGTTTTCATATACATAGATGTCCTCACTGGAATGATTTCAATATATCAGAGTATGTGCTTGGAGATGAAAAGATCAAAAGGAATGAGATGGGCAATTTCACCTTGAAGACCTGGCTGGATAATAAGTAAAACAGATATTCCAAAAATAATTCAATCTTACTAGTATATAACTAACTCAGTTTACTATAATAACCTCTTATAGAATATTCTTTTTTATTTATTTTTCTTTATTGATTAAGGTATTGCATATGTGTTCTTATTGCCCCACTGCCCCTCCCACTCGTGCCTTCATCCCTGTTGTCTGTGTCCATTGCTTAGACTTATATGCATACATGTCTTTTGGTTTATCTGCCTCTTATCTCCACCCTCCTGTACCTTCACTATGAGGTTTGATAGTCTGATTGATGCTTCTCTTTCTCTGGATCTGTTTTATTTAATCAGTTTGTGTTGTTCATTATATTCTATAAATGAGTGAGATGATGTGATCTTTATTTTTCTCTGACTGGCTTATTTCGCTTAGCATAATGCTCTCCAGTTCCAATCATGCTGTTGCAAATGGTAGTAATACTTTCTTTTTTTCTGCAGCATAGTATTCCATTGTGTAGATGCACCACAGTTTTTTAATCCACTCATCTGCTAATGGGCATTTAGGTTCTTTCCAAATGTAAGCTATGGTGAACATATGGGTGCATATATCCTTTCTGATTAGTGTTTCTAGTTTTTTGGTATATATTCCTACAAGTGAGATCACTGGGTCAAATGGAAGTTTCATTTTTTTTAATTTATAATTTTTGCTTTTTTTATTGATTAAGGTATTAAATATGTGTCCTTATCCCCCCATTGCCCTCCACCCCACTCCCATTCATTCCCTCAACCCCCTGGTGTATATGGCCATTGGTTATGCTTATATGCATGCATGCAAGTCCTTTGGTTGCATTTCTAGTTTTTTGAGGAAACTCCATACTGTTACCCACAGTGGTTTCACCAATCTGCATTCTCACCAGGAGTGCATGAGGATTCCTTTTGCTCTGCATCCACACCAGCACTTGTCCTTTGTTGATTTGCTGATGATAGCCATTCTAACAGGTGTGAGATGATGCCACATTGTCGTTTTGATTTGAATCTCTCAGATGATTAGTGACTTTTAGCATGTTTTCATGTGTCTCTTAGCATTCCTTATGTCTTCTTTTGAAAAGTTTCTATTTAGGTCTTTTGCCCATTTTTTATTGGATTGTTTATCTTCCTTTTGTTAAGTTGTATGAGTTTCCTGTAAATGTTGGAGATTAAACCCTTATCAGTGATAAAATTGGCAAATATATTCTCCCATGTAATGGGCTTTCTTGTTGTTTTGTTGGTTTACTTTGCTGTGCAAAAGTTTTTTGTGTTTTTGTTTGTTTGTTTGTTTGTTTGTAATGTAGTTCCATTTGTTTATTTTCTCTTTAGCTTCCATTGCCCTAAGGGCAGTATCAGTGAATAAGTTCTTTTGGCATATGTCTGAGATCTTGCTGCCTGTGGATTCCTCTAATATTTTTATGATTTCCCATATTATGTTTAAGTAATTTAACCATTTTGAGTTTTTTTGTATATGGTGTAAGTTGGTGGACTACTTTTATTTATTTTTTTTACATGTATCTGTCCAATTTTCCCAACACCATTTATTGAAGAGACTGTCTTGACTCAACTGTATGTTTATGCCTCCTATGTCAAATATTAATTGTGCATAGTGATTTGGGTCAATTCTTGGTTCTGTATTCTATTCCATTGATCTGTATGTCGGTTCTAGTGCCAGTACTAGGCTGATTTGAGAAGAGTGGCTTTGTAATATAGCTTGATGTCTGTTATTGAAATCTCACCTACTTTGTTCTTCTTTCTCAAGATTGCTGCAGCTTTTTGGGTCTTCTTTTTATTCCAGATGAATTTTTGGAGAGTTTGTTTTAGGTCTGTGAAATATGCTATTGGTATTTTAATGGGAGAGTGCATTGAATCTATAGATTGTTTTGGGTATTATGGGCCACTTAATGATGTTGATGCTACAAATCCCTGAAACGGTTTGTTCTTCCTTCTGTTTATGTCTTCCTCTATCTCCTTCTTCATTGTCCTATACTTTTCCACGTACAGACATTTTATCACTTTAGTTATGTTTATTCCTAAGTATCTTAATTTTTTGGTGAGATGGTAAATGGGATTATTTTTCTCAGTCTCTCTTTCTGTAAGTTCACTATTGTTTTATAAAAATGGCATAGATTTCTTGGTGTTAATTTTGTATCCTGCTACATTGCCGAATTTATTGATTAAGTCAAATAATTTTTTATGGAGTCTTAAGGGTTTTCTATGTACAATATCATGTAATCTGTGAATAAGGACAGTTTTACATCTTCTTTTCATATTTTGATGCATTTTATTTATTCTTCTTCTCTGATCATAATGGCTCGTACTTCCATTACTATGTTGAACATGAATGGTGAGAGTGGACATCCCTGTCTTGTTCCTGTTCTTAGGGGAAATAAATAGTTTTAGTTTTTGCCCATTGAGTATGATGTTGACTGTGAGTTTGTCATATATAGCTTTTATTATATTGAGGTATGATCCTTCTATTCCCACACTGCTGAGAGTTTATATCAGGAAAGAGTGCTGGATTTTGTCAAATGCTTTTTGTGCATCAATTGATATGACTATGTGATTATCTCTTTGCTTATGTCATGATTCACCTTTATTGATTCGTGGATATTGTACCATCCTTGTAATCCCAGAATAAATCCCACTTGGTCATGGTGTATGATCTTTCTGATTTAATGCTGGATCCCATTTGCTGGAATTTTGTTGAGGATTTTGGCATCAATGTTCTTGAGGAATATTGGCCTGTAATTCTCTTTCATTGTGTTGTCTTTATCTGGTTTTGGTATCAGGGTAATGCTGGATTTGTTAGAATATTCTTCTTGCATAAGTCTAAATTTCATTTACATGTACTTAGATTTTCTTACAGGTTTACACATTTAGAGGTAAGGGCTTCCATAAATTCACTAAATTTTCTTAAAATTGAATGACTTCTTGATCTGTACGTTTTAGACCATATCTACATTTTTGTCTCTTTGTACTATACTAGAGGCCTGGTGCATGAAATTCTTACATAAGAGGGACGGTGTCCCTCAGACCAGCCTGCACCCTCTCCAATCTTAAACCACTTAAGTGATGTCCGACTGCTCATTTAGACCCAATCCCGGTGGGATAGGGCCTAAATGGGCAGTCAGACATCCCTCTCACAATCCAGGACTGCTGGCTCCCAACTGCTCCTGCCTTCCTTCCTGATTTCCCCTAACCACTTCTGCCTGCTAGCCTGATTACCCCCAACCACTCCCACACCAACCTGATTGATGTCTAACTGATCCCCTTCCAGCCTGTTTGTCCCTAACTTCCCTCCTCTGCCAGCCTGGTCACCTCTAACTGCCCTCCCCTGCAGGGTTGATCATCTCCAACAGCCCTCACTTTCAGGCCTGGTCCCGCTCAACTATCCTCCCTTGCAGGCCTCCCAACTGCTCTCTTCTACTGGCCATCTTGTGGTGGCCATCTTGTGTCCACATGGAGGTGGCATCTTTGACCACATGGGGGGAGCCACATTATGTGTTGGAGTGATGGTCAATCTGCATATTATTCTTATATTAGATAGGATAGAGGCCTGATGCATGGCTGGGGGGCAGCTGGTTTGCCCTGAAGGGTGTCCTAGATAAGAGTGGGCATTCCCTTGGAGCATGGGGTGGCCTGAACAAGGTGGTCTATGGTGGTTTGCAGGCCAGTCATGCCCCCCAGCAACCCAAGTGGAGGCCCTGATATCTGGAATTTATTTACTTTCTATTGATACAATTGAAACTTTTTTAGCCTGGAGCAAAGCCAACCTTCCTGTTCGCTCTGTGGTTGCCACCATTTCTGTTTGGATTTGTTTACCTTCTATAATTACAACTTTGTAGCCTTTAGTGGAGGCTTAGGCTGGCAAGGGCAGGCAGAAAGCTTTGCCTCCTCTGTTGCCTGGGAAACACAAGCCTCCCTCCTGCTCTCTGTGGCTGTAGCCATCTTGGTTGGGTATATTTGCATACTCACTTTGATTGGCTGGTGGGCATGGATGGTGGGTGTGGCTTGTGGGTGTAGAGGAGGTATGGCCAATTTGCATATTACCTTTTTATTAGGTAGGATGAATGATATAAGCCTTCATGTTTTTGTTTTGTTCAAATAGCATCCCTTTTCCCATTATATTTTACTCCTTTTGGCTATAGTATTTATCAGATACCCTTTAACAGCTTCTTTTATTATACATGAAAGAGAGCTATTGTTTTCCAAATATAGTTTCAACATTGATTTAGGAGTTTTGTTTTCTCCTTGAAGTGCATAATGCTTCCAGTACGCCATCTCTTTACTAACATGACAGATTATCCTCCTTATTTTACTAAAAACAAGATGTGTAGTGGAGCAAATCTTTTCCATAGTAACTATTGATAGTTATAAATTTAATGCAGTAAATCTCTAACATTAAACTAACTGTCTCTGTGTTCTGTTTCATATTCTGTAATAAAGGTGATTGCTGGGAATTGTTTGTTGTGTAACTCTGGAACAGGCTGTGCATCATTTTTATTGATGCTAAGATGCCATATCTGTAATGTCTGTGTAAAGTTGTTTGGGTATTAAATTGATTTAAAACATTATGCATCAGATTGGTCATAACAATTGCAGTGGCTATTGCAAAAACAGGAAATCCCATTAAAAAACTGAGCAAAGAAGCCACCTGCAGTAGGATAAAATTTCATAATTCACAGCAGAAATTACCAAGGCTAAACTTAGCAGAAGTTTGTAGGGAGCTTGATTTTTAACGTTTTTTGGGCACTGTGAAACAGATAGATAACAAATGCTCATTAGTTGAGTTGCTTCTCCCATGTCTTAATATTCATAAATGAATGTGGTTTACTGCACAGTGATTCTCAAGTAGGGAGAGAGTTTATGTAGTGCTTCTCAACTCTGGCTGCATGTTCCAATCATGTAGGAACCTTTGAAATCTTGCAACGCCCAGTTTGTATCCCAAACCAATTATATCAACATCCCTAAGGTGGAACCCTATTATTGATACTTCTTAAAGTTTCCTAGATGCTTCAAATACATAGTCAAACTTGAGAAATACTTTGTTCAGTTCTTAAATTTAGATTTAGTATATTTTATTTGTTTTTGTGGAGAAACCTCTGTATTAACTCGAAAGTATCAATTGAGAAAAAATATGAGTTTTAATAAAAGATAGCCACAATTTTGTTTTGATGTAAAATATGATCCACATGCCATGGAAAAGGCCAGCAATAACCAGTAATGCATTTGTCAATGAGTTTAATCAACACAATTTAAAATATTTGCATGTGACTATGAATGATAGAAAATCTTTCAAAAAGGCAGCACATGTCTTCAACATGTTTAATCAATCCCCAGTTAATAACCCGCAGTTAAATAGCTTTTAGAACCTTACAATTTAGAAATATTTAAAAGATTCTATGATGGTTTTAACAGACTAATTTTAAATTTAGGTATTAAAAAAAGTACTGTGTTCATTTATATTGATCAAAATAACAACCATGTAATATGTAACTTTCCATATTTTATTGTCATTCCATGAAATATTTAAATAACATTGCTTCATGACACCCTTCCTATTTAAATTAATAATAGGTTAAATATACTCATTTGAAATCTGTAAATGTATAACAGCTGAATAGTATTTCCATTCTTCCTGTGGCTATATTGTAGTACTGCTAGATAAATAAAAACTTTGCCAGTCCAGAAATATTTCAAGAAAATTATCAGAGTAGGAGGTAACCAGATAAAACTTGAGATCAAATGGATGATGGGGTGAATTAAAGGCAAAGGTAACAAGGTAAGTACTAGCATATAAATATTGGATGGCAAGGTAATATTATGCATGAAAGATATAAAGCTCTGTAGATTAATGATATATGTGAGTACTCTTTTGTCCATTTACAAAATGTATAAAAATCCAATATTGCACTTTCCCAAAGAGTATGAACTGTGAATCTTTGATATTTTACTCTGAATTCATTACTCAAGGGACTGTTATCAAATGGTATATGTAAATATGAAAAGCACCCCACCAATCCTTGATGCAGGCAATAGAAGAATAGAGAAAGTTCTTAGGTATAAACTTTAATTAGTAAAAATAAATATCTGCCTAGCATATAGCTATTTGATATGTGAAATCTCTTTACGTGACACATAGAATATTTTTTAAATGTTCAAACTCAGTAATTTATCAAGAATTTGATTTTTATAATGTTTTTACTCCCTTCAGATTGGCAAAAATCTTAAAGACTAATGTTATCCAGCATTGATGAAGATGTAGGGAAGCAGACACCCATGCACTATTAGTACAAATGTAAATTGATAAAGCCTTTTGAAGGGCAATTTATCAGTGAAAAAAAAAACAAAGCAAAGAAACAAACAAAAAAAAGAATTCATTATAGATGATTCATGCTTCATGTTGTACCATGGGAAGAGATATAGAACCCCTGTCTACCTCACTGTTAGTGATGCTCACTCACAGTAATCACTAGATTAAGGTGATGCTAGGCTGATACTTCCTTGTGAAATTATATTTTCTTTTGTGAAAATACAGTATTCTATATGTATTACTTTGGCACTAATGTGAATGCACATCTCTCTATTATCCATTCTTCTAATGCTTTAACACCATTTGATAATTTTTACCTGAATCAGTAACTTCATTATGGTTTACAAACTATGGTATTTTTATTTCTGTCATTGCTTCTGCAATGACATAGAATATTTTAAGAAATGTAATAATTGTGCATTCAGTTGTTACAATGCTCTATTGTTAATATTTTGTAGCAGAAAATATTACTGCTATTTCAGGATTCCTTTAATACAAAATGCCAGAATATCAACCCCTCTGGGGATGCTATACCAACTACTAATCATGTTTAAGTTAATATTTGATGCAAGTTATTCTCATTAGCACTATCAAGAGAAAACAGACACTGCCATTTTCTTATATATCCTGCGTACAACTTTTCAAGTGGAGGTCATAACTACATTGAGAAAGTGCCCAAGAATAGACTTATAAACTTTTCTCATGCCAAAAACATAATTCAGACATTGACCATTGAAATATGGTCTCAAAAAAGCTCACCTTTTTGGCCATAAATTAACCAATACTTCCTAAAGTGAAGAGGATGAAAATTCATGAGTGATAAAACAGTTTACCAGTTGAGAATTAACCCACTGAAAATGCTCCCTCCTAAGTAATTTAAATCAATACCAATTGTCTTAAGCTATACTTACCCTATTAATGAAGGTTTAGTTCTCTACATAAGAAGTCTATTTATTGAATAACTATTAAAACATTATAGTGAGAAATGGCTCTTCATTTATTAGATACTAGAGGCCTGGACCATGACATTTGTGCAGTTAGATGTCACTCAGCCTGCCCTGCACCCTCTCCAATCTGGAACCTTTCAGGGGATTGGGCCTAAATAAGCAGTTGGACATCTCTTTCACAATCTAGGACTGCTAGCTCCCAACTGCTATCCTGCCTGCCTTCCTGATTGCCCTAACAACTTATACCTGCAAGCCTGATCACCTTCTAACCACTCCCATGCCAGCCTGATTGACACCTAACTATTCCCCTGCCAGTCCAATTGCCACTAACTGGTCTTCCCTGCCTGTCTATTCAAACCTAACTGCCGTCCACTGCCAGCTTCTTTGCCCCCAACTGCCCTCACTGGCAGTCCTGGTCAGCCCAAACTGCCCTCCCCTGTAGGCCTGCCCCCCCCCCCCAACTACCCTCCCCTGCATGCCTGGGTCCCCCCACAACTTATCTCCCCTGCAGGCCTGGTCAACCCCAACTGCTCTCTCCTGCCTGCCATCTTAGGGTGGCCATCTTATTTCCACATGGGGGTAGCCAGTTTTTACTACATTGGGGTGGCCATCTTGTGTGTTGGAGTGATGGTCAATTTGCATATTACCTCTTTATTAGATAGGACTGGAGGCACAATGCATGAAATTTATGCACAGGCAGAGTATCCCTCAGCCCAGCCTGCACTCTCTCCAATCTGGGAACCCCAGGTAAGAGCAGGCCTAAACGGGCAATGGGACATCCCTCTCACAATCCAGGACTGCTGGATCCCACTGGTCCTGCCTTCCTTCCTGATTGCCCCTCACCACTTCTGCCTGCCAGCCTGATTACTCCCTAACCACTCCCATACCAGCATGATTGATGTCTAATTGATCCCCCTGCTAGCCTATTTGCTCCTAACTTCCTTCCTCTGCCAGCCTGATCACCCCTAACTGCCTTCCCCTGCAGAGTTGAATGCCCCCAACTGTCCTCCCTTGCAGGCCTGGTCCCTCCCAACTGCCCTTCCCTGCTGACCATCTTGTGGTGGCCATCTTTTGTCCACATGGAGGCAAGATATTTGACCACATGGGGGAAGCCATCTTGTGTGTTAGAGTGATGGTCAATTTGCATATTATTTTTTTATTAGATAGGATAGAGGCCTGGTGCTAGGGTGGGGGCCAGCTGGTTTGCCCTGAGGGGTGTCCCAGATTAGGGTGGGGGTTCCCTTGGGTTATGGGGCAGCCTGGGCGAGGGACCTGTTGTGGTTTGCAGGCTGGCCATGCTTCCCGTCCACCCAATCAGAGGCCCTTGTATCTGGTGCTTATTTATCTTCTACAATTGAAATTTTGCAGCCTGGAGCAGAGCCAAGCCTATGCTCACTCCCTGGCCTCAGTCATTTCTGTACAAATTTATGTATCTTCTATAATTAAAACTTTGTTGCCTGGAGTGAAGGCCTGAGCCATCTAGGGCTGCAGAAGCTTGGCTTCCTCCATTGCTCAGGGCAACCCAGCCTCCTGCTCTTCCAGCTCAATGGTTGCCACCATTTCTGTTGGAATTTATTTCCCTTCTATTGTATTGTATAATTGAAACTTTGTACCCTTAAGTGGAGTTTTGGGATGGCCAGGGTGTGTGTAAAGCTTGGTTCCCTCCATTTCCAGGGAAACCCAAGCCTCCCTCCTGCTCTCTGTGGCAGCAGCTATCTTGGTTGGAGTTAATTTGCATACTTGTTCTAATTGGCTGGTGGGCGTGGTGGAGTGATGGTTAATTTGCATGTTACTCTTTTATTAGATAGAATAGTCTTAAGTGTAGAAAAAAACTTGAAACCTAGTCTAAAATTACTACCAAAATCAATAAATGAAATAAAAAGAAGAAAAAAATGTTTTCAGCAAATTAACCAAGGTACTCACAGAATATATTTTGCAGTTCAATATAAGTTTCCTCTATAGTATTATAAGCATAAGTATCTGCTTTCTTATCCAAATGAATTTCATGTATCATTGTTGGCAATGGCAGTTGGATGGTGATAATGAATAAGGAACATTTGTGCACTGAGTTCATTGCACAAAACATACTAAAAGATTATATGCCAAGAAAGCATGTTTCTCAATGTCTTCCTGGATATTTCTATGGTTAGGCTGTTCGTTCTCTGTAGAGCAACTTAACCTCCTTACCATTCTGAATAAAGGTGTTTTTTTTTTTTTTTATACTATAAAGCATTTGGATGCATAGTTCCATGTGTACTTTGATCTATTCAATTTTAATTTGTGTTTGTTTATATAGTGGGTGAAATGGTAAAAAAATAAAATAAAAACACACAAAAAGTAGACATCTGTAATACTATATGTAATACTTTAACCAATAATGAACTAAAAAAGAAAAAAAAGAAAAAATAAAACAACAATTGGGCAGTTGACACTTAAAATTGCAAAGTTGGATCTCACAATATGATTAATACAAGAAAATAGCCAATATGAAACAAGGACAGATAGCAATGTGATTGAGTGACATACAATTTATAGGGAACATAACATCAATTAATATTAAAAGTCCTAAAATATGAGGCATAGAATTGTTACCTCTGGTGAATCTGTTTCATAACTCCCTTGTCATATGGCTTTTTCTTCTAACAGCAAAAGCAAAAATTAAAAAACAAGTGAATTATGGATTATTAATCCAATAATCATCCCATATTTTAAACTAATCTGGATCCTAGATGATGCCATTATAGTCTTCTTAGACTAATTTGGTGGCAAAATAAAATTGACCTGCAGCATCTAAAATATACATTTTGTGTATGCTATAGAGCTTTAAATTCATTTAGTCATTCAAAAACATTTATGGAAGGGTTATTTTGTGGCTGGAACTGTCTAATAATTAGGTTGTGATATATATAAATGCATAATAATCTGGCCACTCAAAATATTAGAGGTGTGGTGCATGAATTTGTGCATGGGTGGGATCCGGCCAGCCTGGCTAGGGGGAGGGTACATGGCCGGTTGGCCAGCCTGCCTGCTGGTCAAGGGGACAATTTGCATATTAGCCTTTTATTATATAGGATATACACTGAGTGGCCAGATTATTATGTGTTCAGAGATCATAATAATCTGGCCACTCATTATTATGACCACCCCATCAGTATTTCATTGGGCCACCTTTTGCCTTCAATACTGCTGTGATTCTTTTTGGCATTTACTCCACAAGATGCTTAAAGGTGATGTGAGACATTTGACACAATGCCTGATGAATAGCACTGTCCATTTCTGTGAGATTTAATGGTTGTGGAACCAGCCGCCTGATGGCTCTTTTAACTTCATCCCACAAGTGCTCAATTGGATTGAGATCTGATAATTGTGGGGGCCACCTAAGAAAGGTAAATTCTTCCTCATATCCTTTCTCTCTCTCTTTTTTTTTTTTTGTTGTTGTTGTTATGGCAGCACCAGAATTTATTTATTTATTATTTATTTATTTATTTATTTATTTTAATTTTTATTAAATTATTATCTGTGTACATATATCATAGCCCTTCCTCCCTTACATGCCCTCCATCCCCAGAGTTTTGTGTCCATTGGTTGTACTTATATGCATGTATACAAGTCCTTCGGTTGATCTATTATCTCTCCAAGATCTCCCTACCCTCCCCGCTGTAATCTGACCATCTGCTTGTTGCTTTACTGTCTCTATATCTATCTTTTGGTTCATCAGTTTATAATGTTCTTTATTATCCATAAATGAGTGAGGTCATGTGGTGTTTCTCTTTCATTGACTGGCTTATTTCACTCAGCATGATATTCTCCAATTCCATCCAGGTTGCTGAAAATGAAGATACTGTCTTCTTTTTTTATGGCAGCATAATATTCCATTCTGTAGATGTACCACAGTTTTTTGATCCAATCATCTGCTGATGGGCACCTAGGCTGTTTCCAAATCTTAGCTATTCCTCATATTCTTGACACCACACCTCAATAATATAAGCACCTTGGCATGGCGCATTGTCTTGTTAGAAAAAGTCATCTCCATTGGGATATGCCATCAACATGATAGGATGAATTTGATCAGCAATAATATGTTGTGCTATTCAAACACTGTTCCACACAAATTAAAGGGCCCAAATCATGCCAGGAAAACATGTGCCAAACCATAACACTGCCCCCACCAGCTTGAAGGTTTGTACTCATGCATGTGGGGTGCATGCTTTAGTGCTATTTCTGCAAAATTTTCACTCTGCCATCTGCATTATGCAACTGGAAATGTAATTTATGGGACCACATGACTTTTTTTTTTGCAATGCTTGATTGTCCAATTCTTGTGTTCCTGTGCAAATTGTAGAACTTTTATCTTTGTAACTGCAGACAGCAAAGGTGTTAGAATAGGCCTTTGGCTTCCATATCCCATATGATTCAGTGTACAGTGAACAGTGCTTTTGGAGATCATTTGATAGGATCCCTGATTAAGATATGCAGTAATTTAAAATGAAAATGAAAATATGGAATAGTATAGGTGTTGTTAAAGATATAATAAAAGGAGATATGCTGAAATTTTGAAATGAATTGTGCTAAGTAATGTAATTTTAGCATTTATTCTTTTTGGCCAAGTTTCAATATTTATGTGCTAGATGGCTTATAAGGTAGGAGGTAAATTTAGTGATCAAATGTAAATACTTGCTGAAACTGGTTTGGCTCAGTGGATAGAGCGTCAGCTTGCGTATTGAAAGGTCCCACATTCGATTCCAGTCAAGGGCACATATCTTGGTTGTGGGGCACATCCCCTGTGGGGGGCATGCATGAGGCAACTGATCGATGTTTCTAACTCTCTATTTCTCTCCCTTTCTGTAAAAAAATCAATGAAATATATATTTCTAAAAATGTAAACACTTAACTTCATATAAATGTACTCTGAACACAATGAATGACAAGTGTATATTATAATGTTCCACTTTTTCTGATGGGAAGACATGGGCAAAATGTTAAGAGGTTTTTCATTATTGAGAAATTGAGTGTTACTTCCTTTATTGTTGTTGCCTACCTAATCCATTCTGACACCTCCTCTACATTCATATACCCTGGTCTACTACCCCTTCTCCAACTTCTCCCTTCAGATTTTTCTACCCATGTTCTCTTTGATCATGAACTGTATCTCATCTAAGTGATACATAAAGCCACTCACCTTTGATGTCTCCAAAAATATAAATTATACCCTATTCATCTTTGTATTCATTTTACCTGGATTAATGGGTTCTAACATTTAAAAATAGAGCTAATAATTAAAAATAAAACTATTGACAACCTTTGATTCCTATCTTTAAGAGTGAGAATTGTTGGCATAAAACTATTGTAGTTGGGAAAATGGGTTGCTAAAGACCTACCTGATCAAAATCTTTAAGGTTGAGGCTTGGCAACCTACAGAAATCAAATGTCCTTCAGGAGATTGCGATGATCAGTGAATTTTGGTAGGCTCTGTTATATATATATATATATATTTTTCTTCCTTTATTTTTATTGTTGACATTATTAAAAACTAGAGGCTTGGTGCACAAAATTCTTGCATGTGTGTGGGGGTGTCCCTCAGCCTAGCCTGCATCCTATCTAATCTGTAACCCCTTGAAGGATGTCCTACAGCCTGTTTACAGGGATTGAGCCTAAATCAGCAGTCAGACATCCCTCTTGCAATCTGAGACTGCTGGCTCCTAACTGCTCACCTGCCTGCCTGCCTGCCTGATTTCCCCTAACCACTCTGCCTACTGGCCTGGTCGCCCCCAACTGCCCACCACCACCGGCCTGCTCACCCCAAATCCCCCCCCCACCAGCCTGATCACCTTTAACAGCCCCCTGTGACAGTGTGCTCACCCCCAACTACTTCACCTGCTGGCCTGCTGGAACCAAATTGCCCCCCCTCTTGCTGGCCTGCTTGCCCCCACCTTCCCTCCCCACTGGCCTGCTCACCCCCAATTGCCCCCCCTGTTGGTCTTCTCACCCCAAACACAACCTCCTACTGGCCTGATCACACACAACTGCCCTTCCCTCTTGGCCTCTAACTGACTTTACTTCGGCCCCACCACCATGGCTTTTTCAAGAAGAATGTCCAGAAGGTCCCCTGGAAGGACTACTAATATAAATAGTAATTACCCTTTCATTAGTATAGATACAGGCCTGGTGCACAGGTGGGGGCCACCTGGTTTGCCCTGAAGAGTGTCCTGGATCACAGTGGGGATTCCTTTGGGGCATGGGGTGGCCTAGGCAAGAGGCCTGTGTTGGTTTGTAGGCTAGCCCTACCCCCATGGGTTGAGTATCCCTGCTGGGGGTGGCAATGCCCAGTCTTTGTGAGGGCCTGAGGGCTGTTTACAAGCTTGCCATAGACCCTTTAGGGTGGGGGGGTCTACTTGGGGTGCCTGGCCAGCCTGGGTGAGGGCCTGAGGTCTGTTAGCAGGCAGGCCAAGCCCCGCAGTGGGGACCTGAACTCATGGGATTGTGGCCAGCCTGGGTAAGGGGCTTTTTTTCTTTTTGTTTTTTTTCATCACTTCCTTGAGTGGAGGCCAGAGCCAGCTAAAAGCAGATAACTGGATTTTATTTATCTTCTATAATTGAAACTGTAGCCTTGAGCAGAGGCCAAAGCTGGTCAGAGTGGGCAGGAAGCTTGGCTTCCTCCATCGCTGGGGGAAACCCAAGCCTCCTATTTTCTCCAGCTCCATGGCTGCCACCATCTTTGTTGGGTTAATTTGCATAATCATTCCTGATTGGCTGGTGGGTATATTGGAGTGATGGTTAATTTGCATGTTTCTCTTTTATTAATGTAGAAGTCTATATCCTACCTTTTCCCACCTCCATTCAACCCCTATCCCCTTTTCCTTCTGTCCATAACCACACTGTTGTCTGTCTCTGTGGTTAGACATATATGTTCTTATGGTAATCTCTTCACCTTCTTTCCTATAGTTCCCTTTTCCCCCATCCCCTCTCACAAATGTAAGTTTGTTCCATATATCCATGCCTCAGTTTCTATTTTGTTCTTCAGTTTATTTTGTTCATTATATTCCATATATTAGTGATATCACATGATATTTGTCTTTCTCTAACTGGTTTATTTCACTTAGCGTAATAATCTCTAGGTCCATCCATGCATTCCCAGATGTAAGATTTCCTTCTTTTTCTTAAACATATAATATATTATTATGTAAATGTACCACAGCTTTTTTATCTACTCATCTACTGATGGAAACTTGGTCAATTCCATATCTTGGTTATTGTAATTAATGCTGCAATGAATACAGGTGTATATGGTATGTATTCTTTTGAGTTGATGTTTACAGATTTTTAGGATATATTCCCAGAAGTGGGATCACTGAGTCAAAAGGCAGTTCCATTTTTAAATTTTTGAGGAAACTCCATAATGATCTCCACAGTGGCTGCACCAAGGTGCATTTCTACCAATAGTACACTAAGGTTACCTTTTCTCCACATCCTTGCCAGCACTTGTTTGTTGATTTACTAGGGTATTGGTGGTAGCCATTCTGGCAGGTGTGATCTGATATCTCTTTGTGGTTCTAATTTGCATATCTCTGATGATTAGTGTCACTGAGCATTTTTTTCATGTATAATGTCCATGTGTATGTGCTCTTGGAAAAGTGTCTATTCAGGTCCTTTGCCAATTTTTCAATTGGATTGTTTCTCTTTCTGGTGTTGAGTTGTATAAGTTCTCTATATATTTTTAAAATTAACCCATTATCAGATGTATAATTAGCAAATATGTTCTCCCATATAGTGAGTTCCCTTTTCACTCTGTTGATGGTTTCTTTTGCTGGAAAGAAGGTCTTTATTTTCATTTAGTTCCAATTGTTTATTTTTCCTTTGTTTCCCATGGCCAAAGAGTAATATCTCCAAAAACAATTCTACAAGAGATGTCTGAGATTTAATTGCCTGTGACTTCTGGAATTTTTATGGTTTCACTACTTACATTTAAGTCTTTTATTCATTTTGAGTTTATTTTTCTGTATGATGTAATTTAATGGTCTAGTTTAATTTTTTGCACATACCTCTCCAATTTTCCCAATGCTATTTATTGAGTAGACTGTATTTCATTTTTCATGATTGCCTCCTTTGTCAAATATTAATTGAGCTTATAGTCATGGGTGTGTTCCTGGGCTCTCTTTACTGTTTCATTAATCCATATGCCTGTTCTTGTGTCAGTACCATGCTGCTTTGATTACCATAGCCTTGATGTGTTATTTTATTTCAGATATTATGATGCCTCTAACTTTGTTCTCCTTTCTCAGAATTCCTGAGGGTATTTGGGCTCTTTTTTGGTTCCATATAAATTTTTCAAAATTTTTTATAGATCTATGAAATATGGGATTTGTATTTTAAAAAGAATTGCATTAAATTAATAAATTGTTCTTGGTAGTATGAACATTTTAATTATGTTAATTATTCAATCCATGAATATTATATATGCTCCCATTTATTTGCAGCTTTTGCAATTACTTTCTTCAAAGTCCTATAGTTTTCTGAATACAGAATTTTTACCTCATTGGGTAAATGTATTCCTTGGTACCTTATTTTGTTGTTGTTGGAATAGTAAATGAAATTGTTTTCTTAGTTTCTCTTTCTGATAGTTAACTAGTGATATATAGAAATGTCAGCAACTTCTGAATATTAACTTTATATCCTGCTATTCTGCTGAATTCATTTAGTAGATATAGTAGTATTTTGGATAAGTCTTTTGGGTTTTCTATGTACATATCATGTCATCTGTGAATAACAACAGTTTTATTTCCTCCTTTCCAATTTGGGTGTCTATCATTTCTTTTTTTTTGCTTATTTCTGTGGCTGGGACTTTGAGAACTCTGTTGAGTAAGAGTGTTGAAAGTGGACATCCCTGTCTTGTTCCTGATCTTAAAGAAAACACTTTTAGTTTTTACCCATTAGTGTTGGCTATGGGTTTGTCATATATAACTTTTATTACATTGAGGTATATTTCTCTATTCCTACTTTGCTGAGTTCTTATCATAAACTATAAGCCTGATGCACAAAGATTCATGCAAGAATGGGCCTTTCTTCCCTTGGCTGTCAGCACCACCTTTGCTCTGGCCTGGAGCCACCTTTCTGTCTTTCCATGCTACCCAGAGGCCCAGAATGGCTGGGGCAGTGCAGAATGCCTACATTGTCACCATGATGATGATGCAAGCATCCCATCCCTGGCTGCTGGGCACCTACATATGCAAATTAACCAGTCTTCTTTATTGGGCTATTTTGAATACTCACTCCTGATTGGCTGGTTGGCATACAAAGGTAAGGTCAATTTGAATCTTTCTTTTTTATTAGTGTAGATGATTGCTGATTTTTATCAAATTTTTTTCTGCATCTATTGATATGATAATATGGATTTTGCCCTTCATTTGTTTATGTGGTGTATCACATTTATTGATTTGCAAATACTGTATCAACCTTGCATCCCAAGAATAAGGCCCACTTCATTGTGGTCTATATAATTTACTACTGGGTCTGATTTGCTAGTATCTTGTTGAGGATTTTAGCATCTATGTTCATCAGGAATATTGGCCTATAATTTTTTTGTAGTGTCTTTATCTAAATTTAGAATTAGAATAATGCTGGCCTTGTATTATAAGTTTAGGAGTTTTCCTCTGTTTGAATTTTTTGGAATAGTTTAAGAAGGATAAGCATTGTTTTTTCTTTGAGAGTTTTGTAAAATCCACCTGTAAAGCTTTCCATTCCATGACTTTTATTTGTTGGGAGTTTTTTATTTTTGCTTCAAATACACTAGTTGTAATCTGTCTATTCAGATTCTCCCATTCTTCTCAATTCACTTTGGAAGATTTTATTTTATTTCTAGGAATTTATCCATTTCTTCCAGACTGTCCAATTTAATGGCATATATATATATATATATATATATATATATATATATATATATATATACACACACACACACACACACACATTTTACAATCCTTTGCATTTGTTTGGTGTCAGTTGTTAGTTCTCCTCTTGCATTTCTGATTTTATTTATTTTGGTCCTCTATTTTTCTCAGTGAGTTTTGTTAAAGGTTGGTCAGTCTTATTTACTTTTCAAAGAAGCAGCTCTTGGTTTCATCAATCTTTTGTATTTTTTAAATAATATATTTAGTTTAGTTCTGCTCTGATCTTTATTACTTATTTCCTTCTACTCAATTTGGGCTTTTTTTGTTGTTAGTTTTTCCCCACAGTTTCTTTAAGTGTAAAGTTATATTGTTTATTTGAGTTTTTTGTTTGTTTGTTTTGTTTTTCCCCCTAATTAGGACTGTAATGCTTTGAATTTTCCTCCTAAGACAGCTTTTTATTTGCCCCATAGACTTTGTGTTTTGTTATCATTTTAATTTGTTTCAAGGTTTTTTTTTTGTTTTTGTTTTTTGGTTTCTTTCTTGACCTCATTGTTAAACTCATTGTTTGCTTAATAGAATGTTATTGAGCCCCATGAATTTGTGTATTTTTCAGGGTGTTTTTTCCTGTGATTGATTTCTAGGTTTATGCCATTATGGTTGGAGAAGATGCTTGATATGATTTCAGTCTTCTTAAATTTATTGTGACTTGGTTTGTGTCCTAGCATGTGGTCTCATCTAGGAAATGATCCAGATGACCTTGATTTTCTATTTTATTAATTTGGGGTACAAGTATCTGAAGATATCAATTAAATACATCGAATCTGGGCTGTCATTTAAGATGGCCTTTCATTGTTGATTTTCTGCTTGGAAAATCTATCCATTGATGTCAATGTGATGTTAAAATCCCCTAACATGATTGTATTACTGTCAATATCTCCCTTTATGTCCATCAATATTTTCTTTATGTATTTAGGTGGTCCTATTTGGGTGCATAAAACTTTACCTGATTTATATATTCTTATTGAATTGCTTTTTTATCATTATGCAGTTTCTTTCTTGTTATCTTACTATAACCTATGAATCTATTTTTATTTTCTTTGTTTCATTCTTTAAAATCTACATATAAGGGAAATCATATGGTATTTGAGTTTCTCTATCTGAGAAACTAATAAAAATACTACTTAATGTCAACTGTAATTGAAAAACTTAGGAAGGCAAAATAATTATCTCTAATAAGAGAGAAACATACAAATTGACCGAACCTTTACTACACCCACAAGCCACACTCACCAGCCAATCAGGGTGAGTATTCAAATTAACCGAACCAAGATGGTGGTTAATTTGCATATACAGGCCAGAGTGCAGACTGAAGACAGCATAGAAAGAAGCTATGTGTTGCTGAAGGGAGTAAAGCTGTGGAGAATCAAGTGAGCGGGGAGGCGGAGAAGGAAGGGAAGCAGGCAGGGCTGGGAGAAGGGAGAAAAGCTGGTGGGGCTGTGGAGGAGGGAAGCAGGCAGGGAAGAAGAGACTGCAGCAGGAAGCCCTATTGCGGAATCTTCCTGCAAGGGGCCTCTAGTTAAAAATAAATTTCTATAAAAATGTGAAAAAAAAGAATTCAGTTTTATTTCATTTTCTCTTTTAATTTTTAAATCTTTATGGTTGAAAGTAATACTTAGGTCCTCTTTTTCCTCCATTAACCTCTTCTAGCCTGCTCCCATCCTCCCCTAATCTCCATAGACACTCACCATTCCATTATCTGTGTCCACGAATAATGCATATATGCATACAAGTTCATTGGTTAATCTCTTACCACCCACTCTCCCATGCCTTCTTTTGAGATTCAACAGTGTGTTCATGCTTCGATGAATCTGGGTCTATTTTTGATTATTAGTTTATTTGGTTCATTAGATTCCACATATGAGTGACATCATATGATACTTATCTTTCTCTGGCTGGTTTATTTCACTTGGCATAATACTCTCCAGATCCATCCATGGTGTTGCAAATTGCCAGAGTTCTTTCTTTTAGATAATTTATTATAAGTTTTTCTTGTTTATTTTGAGATAGACCTATAGTGCTATGAGCTTTCACTAAGTATCGTTTTCACTGTGTCCCATAGACTTGGATTGTTGTGTTTTCATTGTTATTTATTTCCAGGATATTTTAAAAAGATTTGATCCCTTTGATAACCTATTAATTGCTTAATATCATGCTATTAATGTATTTGAGTGTTTTTGAATATTTTCATTGTAATTGATTCCTAATTTTATGCAATTGTGATCTGAGAAGATGCTTGATATGATTTCAATCTTGAATTTTTAAAGACTTTGCCTGTGTCCTAACACGTGGTCTATCTTTGAAAATGACACATGTGCACTTGAGAAGAATGTATATTCTGTACCATTTGGGGTAAAATGTTCTGAAGATGAGGTAATTCTATCTGATCTAGTGATTCATTTAGTATTGCTGTTTCTTTGTAGATATATATATATTTTTTTTTTGCCTAGAAGATTTATCCAGTGATGTTAGTGGGGTATTAAAGTCCCTACTATGATTGTATTGCTGTCCATATCTCCCTTGATTTCTTCCAAAAGGTTTTGTATGTATTTTGTTGCTCCTGTATTAGGTGTGTATATGTTTACCAGAGATATATCCTCTTGTTGAATTGCTCCCTTTTGTATTATGAATTGGCCTTCCTTATCTCTTGTTATGACCTTCCCTTGAAGGTCAATTTTGTCAGATATAAGTAATGCTACTCCAACTTTTTTTCATTTGCATTTATCTGAAAAATTTTTCCACACTTTCACTTTCAGTCTGTTGTGAGTGCATTGTTCTGAGGTGGGTCTCTTTTAGACAGCATATATATCGGTCATATTTTCTTATCCATTCAGCCACCATATATGTCTTTTGATTGGAGCAGTTAATCCACTTATATTTACGGTGTGTTTTTTTTTTTAATGTATTTTATTGAGTTTTTACAGAGAGGAAGAGAGAGGGATAGAGAGTTAGAAACATCGATAAGAGAGAAACATCAATTAGCTGCCTCTTTCACAACCCCCATTGGTGATGTACCTTCAGCCAAGGTACATACCCTTGACTGGAATCGAATTCAGGACCTTTCAGTCCATAGGCCAAAGCTCTATCCACTGAGCCAAACTGGTTTCAGCTTAAGATTATTATTGACTAGAGGCCTGATGCACATAGATTTGTACAGGAATAGGCTTTCTTTCCCCTGGCTGCCAACACTGCCTTGGCTCAGGCCCAGAGCTGCCTTTCTGCCTTCTCACACTGCTCAAAGGCCAGGAGCTGCTGAGGCAATGCCTGTGTATGCAAATTATCCCACCATCTTTGTTGGTTAATTTGCATACTCACTCCTTATTGGCTGGTGATTGTCTCAAAGGTATGGTCTTTCTCTTTTATTAGTGTATATAGGTACTTGTTGCCATTTTTATTCTTTATAACTGTGTTCCTTCTTCCATTTCTATTTCTTCTTTTTATAGCAGTCCTTTTAGCATTTCTAGCATTGCTAGCTTGATAGTAATAAACTCCCTTAGTTTTTTGTTTGTGTATGTGTTTTGTTTTATGATTTTTGTTGTTGTTGTTTATTTGTGTGTGTTTTTGTTTGTTTGTTTTAGTTTTTTTTGTCTCAGAAGCTCCTGATTTCCCTTTCAATTTTGAATGATGGCCTTGATAGATAGAGTATTCTTGATTACGTAGCCTTGCTTGAATCACCTTGTATACTTAATTCTATTTCCTTCTGGCCTGATGTGTTTCTTTCTTTCTTCCTTTCTTTCTTTTCTATATTTTATTTTTAAATATATATATATATATATATATATATATATATATATATATATTTATTTATTTATTTATTTTTTAATTACAATTGACATACAATATTATATTAGTTTCAGATGTATACCCCAGTTCTTAGACATTATATAACTTACTAAGTGATCCTTCCAATAAATCTCAATCCCATCTGACACCATACAGTTATTAGAATACTATTTACTCTAATCCTTATGCTATATTTTACATCATCATGACTATGCTGTAAAAACGAAACTGTATTTTTTTCTTTTTTTTCTTTCACAACTTGATTTTTTATTGTTTAAAGTATTAAAAATAATATTACATATGACTCCTTTTTTTCCACAATTAACCTTCCACCAGCCCTCACCCCACTCCCAGTGTCTTGCATCCATTGATTATGCTTATATGCATGCATACAAGTCCTTCAGTAAATCTCATACCTTCCCCCAACCACCAGCCCTCCCCAGCCTTCCCATGCTTATTTGCCTCTCTATCTGTTTTTGTTCATCAGTTTATAATGCCCTTTATTATCTATAAATAAGTGAGATCATGTGGTATTTTTCTTTCATTGCCTGGCTTATTTCACTTAGCATAATGCTCTCCAGTTCCATCCATACAGTATCCATGATGTTGCAAATGGTAAGAATTCCTTTTTTATAACAGTGTAGAATTCTGTTTTGTACATGTACCACAGTTTTCTAATCCACTCATCTGCTGATGGGCATTTAGGCTGTTTCCAAATCCTAGCTATTATAAATTGTGCTTCTATGAACATAGGGGTGCATATATTCTTTCTGATTGATGTTTCTGATTTCTTGGGATATATTCTTAGAAGTGGTATTATTGGGTCAAATGACAGTTCCATTTTTAGGTTGTTTTTTTTTTTTAGAAAACTTCAAAACTTTCCACAGTGGCTGCACCAGTCTGTATTCCCACCAGCAGTGAGGGAAGGTTCCTTTCTCTCCGCATCCCCTCCAGCACTTTTCAGTTGTGATTTATTAATGATAGCCATTCTACCAGGTGTGAGGTGGTACGTCAGTGTTGTTTTGATTTGCATCTCTCAGATAATTAGTGATTTTGAGCATGTTTTCATGTGTCTCTTGGCTTTCTGAATATCCTCTTTCATAAAGTCTCTATTTACATAATGTGCCCATTTTTAAACTGGGTTGTTTATTTTCCTTTTTAAAGTTGCATGAGTTCTCTGTAACTGTTGGAGATTAAAACTTTATTGGAAATAACATTAGCAAATATGTTCTCCCATGCAGTGGGCATTCGTGTTTTGTTGTTCATGGTTTTTTTTGCTGTGCAGAAGCTTTTTATTTTGATGTACTCTCAATTGTTTATTTTCTTCTTAGTTTTGACAGCCTTAGGAGCTATTTCACTAAATATATTGCTGTGACAAATGTCTGCTATTTTTCTGCCTATGGCTTCTTCTAAGAATTTTATGTTTTCCCATCTTATGTTTAAGTCCTTTATATATTTTTAGTATATAATACTTTTGTTTATGGTGTAAGTTTGTGGTCTAGTTTAATTTTTTTAAAGTATTTGCCCAGTTTTCCCAACACCATTTATTGAAGAGACTGTCTTGACTCCATTATATGGTTTTGCCCCCTTTGTCAAATAATAATAGATCATAATGGCTTGTGTTGATTTCTGGGTTCTCTGTTGTGTTCCACTAGTCTATAGTGCCCTGATCAGGATCTTTTGAGAACAATGGCTTTGTAGTAAGTATAGCTTGATATCTGGTATTGTGATCCCTTTTACATTGTTCTTCTTTCTCAAGATTGCTGCAGCTATTTGTGGTCTTTAAAAATCCAGATGAATTTTTAGGGAATTTGTTCTAGGTCTTTGAAGTATGCCATTGATATTTTAATGGGGAATACATTGAATTTATAGATTGCTATGGGTAGTATGGTCATTTTATTTATTTATTTATTTATTTATTTATTTATTTATTATTTTATTGATTTTCCACAGAGAGGAAGGGAGAGGGATAGAGAGCTAAAAACGTTGATGAGAGAGAAACATCAACCAGCTGCCTCCTGCACACCCCCCACCAGGGATGTGCCCACAACCAATGTACATGCCCTTGACCAAAATCAAACCTGGACCTTTCAGTCCGAAGACCAATGCTCTATCCACTGAGCCAAACTGGTTTCGGCAATATGGTCATTTTAATGATGTTGATTCTACCAATCTATGAACATGGTGTATTTTTCCATGTGTTCATGTCTTCCTGTATCTCTATTTTCAGAGTTCTGAAATTTTCTGAGTATAGGTTCTTTATCTCCTTCGTTAATTTTATTCCTAGGTATCTGAATTTTTTTGTTACAATTGTAAATCGGATTGTTTTTTTTTTAAGTTTCTCTTTCCGTGAGTTCATTATTGGGGTATATAAAATCCATAGAATTCTGGGTACTTAGTTTGCATCCTGATACATTGCCAAATTCATTTATTAAGTCTAGTAGTTTTTTGATAGAGTGTTTGGGGTTTTCTATAAAAAATGTTATGTCATCTGCAAATAAGGACAGTTTTACTTTTTCTTTTCCAATTTGGATGCCTTTTATTTAATCTTCTTCTCTGATTGCAATGGCTAGTACTTCCAGTACTACATCAAAGAGGAATGGTGAGAATGGCCATCCCTGTCTTGTCTCTGTTCTTAGGAGAAGTGTTTTTAGTGTTTGCCCATTGAGTATGATGTTGCCTGTGGGTTTGTCATATATGAATTTTATTATGTTGAGGTATGATCCTTCTATTCCCACCTTGCTGAAGATTTTTATCAAGAACGATTGTTGGATTTTGTCAAATGCTTTTTCTGCCTCAATTGATATGATTATATGTGTCTCTTTATCTCTTAGTTTGTTTATATGGTGTTTCACATTTATTGATTTGTGGATATTTTACCATCCTTGCATCCCTGAATAAATCCCATTTGGTCATGGTCTTTCTGATATACTGCTGAATCCAATTTGCTAGAATTTTGTTGAGGATTTTGGCATTTATGTTCAAGAAGGATATTGGCCTGTAATTCTGTTTCTTTGTACTGTCTTTATCTAGTTTTTGTATTACAGTAATGCTAGATTTATAGAAAGAGCATGGGCGTACTCCCTCTTCTTGAATTTTTTTTTTTTTTGAGAGTCTGAGGATGTTAGGTTTTATTTCTTCTTTGAATGTTTGATAAAACACCCATGTGAAACCTTCTGGTCCAGGGCTTTTGTTAGTAGGAAGATTTTTAATTACTGCTTCAAGTTCCTCCATAGTTATTGGCCTATTCAGATTTTTTTATTCCTCCTGGAGTTTTGGAAGGTTGTATTGTTTTTAAAATATGTCCATTTCTTCTAGGTTGACCAGTTTGTAGGAGCAGAGTTGCTGATAATGTTTTTATGATTCTTGTATAACTTTATTCTTCTCCATATCAGGGAAACTTTCTATCATTATTTCTTCAACTAGAGTTTTTAAACTTTGTTGCTCCTCTTATGTTGTCCCAAAGCTCCCTTAGGCTCTCCTCCTGCTTTTTAATTTTTTTTCTCCAGTTGCTATGCAGATTGAACTTGTTTCTCTTATCTTCTAACTCACTAATTTGGTCCTCTGCTTCTTCTAGTCTACTGTGGAAACATTCCATGATGTGTTTGATTGTAGTTATATCACTTTTGATTTCTTCCTATTTTATGCATAGATTGTTAATATTATTGTCATTCCAGTGTATTAACTGTATGTCCATTACTCTGCATTATTTTTCTGTCATGCTGCATGCTTCCTTTACACTTATCTCCTTTCTTGGAAATTCCTCATTTTCTTTCCTCTGGGGATTATTTTGTTGTTGCCCCATTCTATTACCAAAAGGTTATATGTTGAGTTGCGGGAGTCTGGGCCATGCGCAGTGGGAGCTTCACATCCCCTGAGTGTCATTGAAGAGCTTCGATCCCAAGACATATGGCTGCTGTGGGTTGGTGGGAGCCACACTGGCCCAGGATCATAGTCACAGGTGCTTATTGTGGCCTCATGTGCGCACCTAGAGTCAGGGACCCCACCTGTGCTGCACTGAAAAAGAGGCCCCACTAGCATGTGCCAAAAATCAGAGTCCCCTAGTGATTTTCAGGAGTCAAAAATGCCCTGTGCGTATCAGAGTCTCTGTTGCTTGGGCATCTTTGTGCCAAGAATCAGGTTCCCTGTGTGTGTGTGCACCAAGAATTGGAGTCACTGGCTCTTAGTGTGAATGCACTGGAAATCTGGGATCCTAGGTTTGCGCGATGAGAAACAGAGTCAAGTCCTTGGTGCACAGTGCTGCCTCTCACACAGGGAATGAGGGTCCCTGGTCTGTTTGGGGGACCAGGTTACACAGTTGCACTGTGTTGGCAGGAGGTCCACTTCTGCTCTGTGGAAAACAGCCTTCCATGTATGCTTTCCCTAAGTCAAGGTCAGATGGCTCTGCCAACCAGTCCGGGTGTTGGGTCTGGTCATGCCTGTGTGCACTAAGGGAAACAAACTCCCAGTGTTTGTGTACCTAAGCTCAAATTCAGTCAGCCTTCCTTTGTGGATCTGGGGATTGGCCACGGGAAACAAAGGTCCCATGTCCACACACCCAGACTCAAATTCAGGGCAGCCTCCCTGTGTGGGCACGGCGTCTAATCACAGGAAACAAACTCCCTGCATTTGTACTCTCAGGCTCAAAATCATCAGAGCCTCCCTGTGTGGGTCCATGGTCTGGCCATGGGAAACAAACTTCCATATCCATACACTCAGGCTTAAATTCAGGTAGAGCTGCTGCTGCTGTGTGTGGGCAGGAGGCCTGTTTGAGTGGAGAGGGTCCGGCACTTCCTATGCCACTGCCACGAGCTGGTGAGGAGGGGTATTGGCTCTGTGACTTACAGAAACCTGAGGCCGAGGTGCCTGGTTCTTGGTGTATGTGGGTCTGCAGCTGTGATCTCAGGTCTTTTACCCGAGTGGCTGTAGCATCCCAGTTTGCATCTGATTGGGTAGTGGCGAGGTTAGAATCCTAGCCTCGAACAGCTTTGTTCTTCAAGATTGCATGGTCTCTGTGCCTGTGCTGGCCGCCCCCAAGTTGTTTGCAGTGGCAATGGGGTTTTGCCACCTAAAATTGCCTGATTTGGAAGCCCCTTGGAATACCTACAGGATCTAACTTTCCCTAGCTCTCTCACACACACCACACACGTCCACACACTCCTCTATTGCTCCCTCACTCTCTCACACTCTCCCTCCCTACCATCTTGCTTGCCACCATTTTCCAATCTCACCTGATGTGTTTCTATTGATATATCAGTTAATAGTCTAATTGGGGATTCCTTTTATATAGTATTCTATCTCTCTATGGCAGCCTTTAAGTTTTTTTCTTTGCAGTTGATGTTTGCCAGTTTGATTATGATGGGTCTTGGTGTCAGCCTTTTTTTCATCTCATTTGACACACTGTGTGCTTCTTGGACTTGTGTGACTATTTTCTTCTCAAAGTCAGGGAAGTTTTCTGTCATAATTTCTTCAAACAGCTTCCTCCCTTGCTCAGCTTCTTCTCCTTCTAGCACCCTTTTATGTGGATGGTTTCATTTCATGTTCTGCCAAAACTCCCTTAAAAAGTCAAAAAAATTCTTCTCCTGATTTTTTTTCCAGTTGCTGCTCTGCTTGAGTGTTTTTCTACCTTGTCTGATTTATCTGATTACTAGCTGATTTAGTCCTTATCTTCTTCTAGTCTATTGTTGAAACCTTCCATTAAGTTTTTTATTGTACTAGTAACTATATCATTCTTCATTTCCTCTTCATTCTTACATATGTTGGTGCATTTCTCACTGTCATTTGAGCATACTCTAACCATTGCTCTGAATTATTTATCTGACAAATTGCTTTCCTCCATTTCATTTAGTTCTCTTTCTGTTGATTCCTCCTTTTCTTTCCTTTTGGGATTATTTCTTTGTCTCCCTATTGTTGCTATTCCTTTGTAATTATTCCTATTTATTAGATCAAACTGCTCTGCCACCCAGATTATTGAAATCGTCTTATGTAGTAGATGTTTTTAGGTACTAGTGGTTTAGTCTCTGAGGTCTTCTGGGTTGGGTGTTCTCAGGAGGCCCCCTACTTGAGATATTTGGGTTCTTCTGATGTAGTAGTGTCCTGAATTCATTGTCTCCTTTGTGAGTCGAGTTTCCTCTCATGGTGTCTGATTGTGCAGTTTGCTCCCTACAACATAGTGCCAACCTTTGTGGAGGTGATGATTGAAAATTCTCCACAATAATACTCAACGCAGAAGGAACAGAACATGGATGTGTACAAGATTCCTATAACCCCAACAAAAGTGACCACCAGAGAAAATGGAATTAGGAAAGAGAAAAGAGATCAATAATAATAGCAAGGAAAAAAAAAGAATAAAGAAAATAGAGAAAGAATATGTGGCAAAAAACTCAATAAAACAAACAAGTAAACCAAATAGTACAAACAAAAAACACCCATAGAATGGGAGGGGGGCAGAATATGTGGATGCAAAGCTTTAATAATAAAAATAAGATTAAATAATTAAATACATAAGGGAAGAATTGTGGTTTAAAATAAAGGAGTGAGAAAATAAATTAGAAAACAAGAAGAAAAAAATAAAAATAAAATAAATTTATTTTTGAAAAGGAAAATAGAAGAGAGAGCAGATAGACTTAAATTTAGGAAGTGATACAAGTTATAAAATTAGGAGTAGAAAAGAGCAAGAGAGGAGAGAAAAAATTTAGTAGTGAATAAAAAGATAAAAGAAGGAGAAATAGAGTAGGAGCAGTGAAGAGGAAATTACATATATGAATAAACTAAAAGAATAATAAAACATCAATAAAGCAGGCAATTATTGGTTTTCAAAAATGGGAAGAAATAAAGGAAAGAGAAAAACTAAAATTGGGAAAGGAGAAGAAAAAATAGTAGGATATAAAGAGACCCTACCCGAGCACTATTTTCATGCACCAAACCTCTAGTAAACAAATAATAAAAATAGTAATACAAATTAAAAAAATGAAGTTTCCTTCATTGTAGCTAAGTTTTAATGCCCCATGGGAACTTGTTTAGGACCTGAATATTCTGTTCTGTCTGTCTGCAAATTCTGGGTTTCCTATTAAGTACTTAGGTGCTGTCCACTATCAGGTACTATCTTTTGGATTTTAGCACCCTGCTTGAAACTCCAAGTGATCCACTGGTCCTCTGCTAATGTGTGTCTCTGCAGGCCTTTGCTGCAAAAATGGAGAGCCAATTTGCCGCCCTCTTTGCCTTTCTGACAGTTGTCAATATTAATCACTCAAGTTTTTGTTTCTGACAGGGCATTAGGTGGGGTTGGTGCTGTTTTGCTTTCAGAAAATAAGATGTTTTTGTTTGTTTGTTTGTTTGTTTCTCTCTGACCCAAAGCTACTTCTTCACCAGTGGCCCAAAATACAACTCTGGCCGTGGTTGGTCAGAGACCCATGTATGGAGACCAAAGTGGTTGGCTAAAAACCTGGAGTTTTTATCAATATTGTTCCCAGAATAGCTGGGCAGAAGGTCCCTTTTCCAATCCAGTAACTGAAGGCTCAATAGGACTATTCAGACCCAAAAGCTTTGCCTTTGTCTTTATTTCCTCTGTAAAGCTCAAAATGTTCAGTGTGGCAGGCTGCATCACCTGTCCTAAGGCTAGTGGGAGGTTTGGAACTTAAAAACATCACGAATCTGAGAAACCCAAATCAAAATTACAATGAGATATAACCTCACTCTTGTCAGAATGGTTATCATCAACAAATCAACCAACTACAAGTGTTGCCAAGGTTGTGAAGAAAATGGGACCCTCCTGCACTGCTGATGGGAATGCAGACTGGTTCAGCGACTGTGTCAAACAGTATGGAGTTTCCTCAAAAAGTTAAAAATTGAACTCTCACTTGAGCCAGTCATCCCATTTCTAGAAATATATCCTATGAAACCTGAAACCCTCACCACAAAGAATACATGCACTTCTATGTTCATAACAGTATAATTTATAATAGCTAAGTGCTCATCAGCAGATGAGTGGATAAAATTCCATGGTGCATTTACACAATGGAATACTAGGCAGCAATATAAGAGAAAGAACACTTACCATTAGCAACAGAATGTATGGACCTGGAGAGTATTACACTGAGTGAAATAAGTCAGTCAGAGAAAGATAACTATCACATGATCTTGCTCATATGTAGAATCTAATGAATAAAATTAAATGATGATCAAAACTAAACTCAGAGTCATAGCTGCAGGAACAGACTGTTGAACTTCAGAAGGAAGGCAGAAGAGGGTGGGTGTGGATATCAACCAGTGAACTTATATATATCTCTATATCTCTATATCTCTATCTCTATCTCTATCTATCTATCTATCTATCTATCTATCTATCATCTATCTATCATCTGTCTTTCTATCTATCTATATATCTATCTAGATATTAGGGGATATATATATATATATATATATATATATATATATATATATATATATATATAACCTAATAGTAGACAAACATGTAAATTGACCATACCTTCACTACACCACCAGCCAATCAGGAGTGATATGCAAATTAACCCAAAATTATGATGGGTAAATTTGCATACGCAGGCAGGGAAGGCAGTGCCAGGCTCCAACCACATGGTCCTGATCCAACAGGGGCCCAGGTTGTTGGGGCAGGCAGTGAAAAGCTCTTTAGGCTTCTGTAGGGCATGAGGGAAGGCCCACATTTCCGGCTGTTTCTAGCAACACAATTGTTTCTTTATTGTGTCTGAATTCTTCTCCCCTTTACAAGGTCTCTACATTCCAGTGGGTTTACCTTCAATGATAGCTGTTCATGGGAATTACTTGAGGAGTGTGTGTGTGTGTGTGTGTGTGTGTGTGTAAAATATTCCAAAAAACAAGTTTACCTCTTCAGAAATTACTGACAGTCAGACATTCCTGAGGGGTCCCAGATTGGAGAGGGTGCAGACCCACACCTCCTGTGTACATATGTTGTGCACCAGGGAAATATATATATATATATATATATATATATATATATATATATATATATATATATATATCCCATAGATACAGACAATAGGGTAATGAGGGTCTGGGGGTGGGAGGACTGGAGAAGGCTGGAAGAGGTTTATGGGGGGAGGGAAGGAGGACCTATGTGGTACTTTCAACAATAAATATATATATTTTTCAATTTGTGGAGGGAAAAAGAACATCCCAATGCAAGACTCCTGACCATGTCTCCCTGCCCCACTTCCTTCCTCAGCCTCTCTTTAGGCACCTCAAGTTTTCTTTTAATTTCAATTTTATGGCCAACATTGATGAATCAGTGATTTAGTGTGATTTCATTTCATTTTGTCTTTGACAACTATGTTTTGTTTTATGATGCCTTATTTTTCTCCTACAGGATTTCATTTCAAGTTCCAAAAATCACATTACTTTCTAATACAAAAGCATTAAGATTTTTCATGGTATGATGAATAATTTTGCAGATATGGGCATATAAAATGCTGTATCTATCATATAATACACTTAATGTTTTAAGCATGTTTATTCCATTAATTCACTTTTCACTAGCCATTGAGCTATATATAACTTATTTTATTTGAGGTATATTTTTGGACTATTTAGATTAAATGTCTCTTTTTACATGAAGTTGAGTATGGAATAAGGAATGATATCTTCCTTAAATTGTAGTGTCTTTTCCTGGTTAATTATGCTAAGTGTCTTAAGTCAGAGAAAGACATATATCAGATTATTTCTTTTTTCTTGATGGATATTACACAGTTTTTGTCAACTGATTTAAAACTTCTCATTTTAGACAAGTTATCTTTTATTAGTTGATTAAATTGCCCATATTTCTTTTAGTGGGTTCAAATTTTCAGACTCTCTATGCAATCATAAACTAACTGAACTGGACATATTAAACTGATTGTTGTAGTTAATATTTTCCTAATAAAATTCAAATTATGATATAAATTAATTCTATTTAGAGTTATATTTATAATAAATATAGGAAAATACTATCAACATGAACATATTTATATAACTTAAATAACCAATATAAAATATTATTATATTTTACTATTCTCTGAAGAAATGGCTCATACTCCTGCTAGCACTAAAGTTGTGCTTATAAATTTCATTTTAGAAAGACAAAAAAATCAAAGTTGCATGTATGAAATAGAATGTGTGTAAGACTGGATCAAGCTATTAGACATTGTAAATTATTATATGATTTTGAAACACTTATTTAACAGCCAAAGGAATTTTTTCCCCCTAAAAACTGTTGTAATGTTTATTTTATTATACTTACCTAGGATGAAATATATCAGATAAGCTTGGTAGTGTGGCTCAGTTGGTTGAGCATTGTCCCATGCACTAAGAGGCTGCTGGTTCAATTCCAAGTCAAAGCGTATGCCCATGTTGTAGGCTCCATCCCCAATACACTGCATGCAGAAGGCATCCAATTAAGCTTTCTGTCTCTCTCTCTTTCTCCCTTCCCCGTTCTCTAAAAAAACAATAAAAACATATTTTAAAAATATATAATACAATATTTTAATCCACCATGAATGTCAACAATTAAGGATAGTCATGAGAACTGGAAAACATGTCTCTCAGTCTTTTCTATATAGACAGTTACTCTTTTTGACTAACTGTCAAACGCAGGATGAAAACAGAACAATTTTTGTTGAGAGGTAAGGCCACTTTTTTGAAACCTTTAAGGAAGTTAAAATTGTATGTGTACAATAATATTTCAACTGCCTACAAAATATAGTTCATTTTTTATGTTTGAATGAGATATTTCAAATGCAATATATAGATTTTATTTGCGGGATAATCTGGTGTAAACTCTCAATGGCTTTTTGAAAAAAAATTGTGTAAAAACAAGCCTGGACTCTAGGGTCATAAAATGCTATATTTTCATATTTGGGAATGCATTTCAAATTTAATCTGAAGAACTTGATAAGATATGCCAAAATGCATGAAAACAATTTGGGTAGCTACAGAACTATGGTGTTGGAGGCCCAGAAACATTGACAGAAACTTTTATTTGCTTTTTCTCCCCTTCTACCTTTTCACTCCACATAATTGCAGATTGCATACATACAAACCTATACTGATATTGTAATGAAGACACAAGAACAGATGCGTTTTATTTTTATGAAAGATAACATTTATCCAATACCTGTTGGAGAGTGAGAATTTTTGAGCATGCTTCCAGAGAGGCCCTAGACTATGCCCCAGATAGAGTTATCAGTGCTAACACCAGGTCAGGCCTTAAGATACAGTCTCATGGCCCCTTCCCAGCAAGTAGGCCTTCTTTCAAGGGCAGAGCAGGACTGACTCTGATTTGTACTGTGCCCTCCATCTTGTGTAACTTTGTCTCCGGCATGTCTCCTTTTTGAGAAAAAACACAAAATGTGTCAATTACCCAACCTACCCTTAAATCAGCCAATATCAATGCAGCGGGAAGTAACCCAGCCTAACTGGACCTGGGCCCTCACCCCACCAATCTGAACCAACTCAGTGGTCTGAGCATCACCCCACCACCCAACCCTAAGCCCTATAAAAATGCTATACTTTCAGAGCCCAGGGCTCTCTTCATCCTGCCACTGCATAGGTAGAGGTGGAGAGACCAGGCTCGAGGTTGAATAAAGGCTCTTTGCTTTTGCATTGGACTCTGCTCCCTGGTGGTCCTTGGGGATCTTGAAATCTTGGCATAACACACAGTTTATTATTATTATACTAGAGGCCAAGTGCATAAAGTTTGAGCACTGGTGTGGGGGGGTGTCCCTCAGGCCAGCCTGCACCTCTCCAGTCTAGAGTCTCTTGAGGGATGTGCTACGTTGGATGGGGCCAAAACCGGCAGTCAGACATCCCTCTCACAATCCAGAACTACTGGCTCCAAACCACTTGCCTGCCTGCCTGACTGATGGCCCCCAACTGTCCTTCCCTGCTGGCCCCAAACTGCCTTCCCCTGATGGCCCCAACTGTCCTCCCCTGCCAGCCTGATCTCCCACAACTGCCCTCCCCTGCTGGCCATCTTGTGGTGGCCATCTTGTGACAGCCATCTTTTGGTGGCCATCCTGCAGTGGCCATCCTGTGGAGGCCATCTTGTGATGATGTGAGGGCACAAGAGCCACCTAGGCTTTTATTAATATAGATATCAGTATGCAGTGCGATGCAGATGTGCTAGCAAAATATATGGTACTTCTCTCAAGTTATTATTGAATGTGAATTTTCTGAAAAACTGCAGAATATTTTAAGAAAATAGTACAGCTGTCTATGTATGTGATAGTGTATCTTTATTCTTTAAGTTAGACTTTTGTCAGAGAAATAAAATTGAAAAAAAATTAACATAAATTATCTATTTTTTATTCAAATATATAAAATATTCACTAGAAAAAAACAAGTTTTCACACTGCTTTATTACAGACAGGTATTTTTCTTTGTTTCTTTTGTTTTACTATTATTAATGAGCCAAAAAAAAATCTGTACTGTTAGTGCACAAATATATTCAAGCAATGGCAGAAGATTCAGATTTGCCTGTAATTGAGGGGTATTGATGTTAGCCAAAAATCAACTTAACATGTTGAAAAATTAGTTGTGTGTTAGGCAGTATTGTTTAGTTCTTTAAATGTTATTTTTAAAAATATAAATAGATAAATAAATAAATAAATAAATAAATAAATAAATAATGGAATAACAAGCCATAGTTCTCAAAACTCTCTATTGCTGGAACAAGAACAGACATATAGACCAATGAAACAGAATAGAGGACCCAGAAATGGACCCAAGCCATTATACTCAATTAATATTTGACAAAGGATGCAAGAGCATACAATGGAGTTAAAACAACCTATTTAATAAATGGTGCTGTTAAATTTGCTCAGATACATGCAAAAAATGCAACTAGATCACCAACTTATACCATTCACAAAAACAAACTTAAAATGGCTAAAGGACTTGAACATAAGATGGAAAACCATAAAAATCTTACAAGACTCCATAGGCAGCAAAATTGCAGAAATGTGTCATAGCAATTTCTTTACAGGCACAGATTCTAGGGCAAGAGAGACTAAGGAGAAAATAAACAAATGGGGCTACATCAAAATAAAAAGCTTCTGTACAGCAAGATAAACCATCAACAAAACAACAAGAAAGCCCACTGCATGGGAAAACATATTTGCCAATGTTATCTCCAATAAGGGTGTAATTTCCATCATCTACAGCAGTGTTTCCCAAACTTCTCTCATGATGAGAATCACCTGGTGGAGTTGTTAAAATACAGATTCCTGAATCCCAACTAAGAAGTGCTAAACTAGAATTTTTGGGAACATATAGATAAAATTATTCAGGCGTCTTCAAACTACGGCCCGTGGGCCACATGCGGCCCTCAGAGGAGTCTGATCCGGCCCGCCAGGTTTTTTGGGCAGTGAGCGCAGCCGAGGTGTTACAGTAGGAATTAGTAGTTCATATAGTCCGGCCCTCCAGCTCTCTAAGGGACCGTGATCTGGCCCCCACTTTAAAAAGTTTGAGGACCCCTGTAACTAGATCACATGTGATCTTTGTCCTACCCTATCTAAGCAGCTGGCTTATGGGGAGCTGCAAAGCAGTTTGGTGGATGACCTGCTGCTCTTCCATACTGCCAGTGGTTTGGAATAAATGCTCACATATGATTCAAAAAATAATAACAATAAATGGAAAAGCAAATGTATATATGCAGACAGTCTCCTTAAAAGAGGTCATTTATCTCACTACAAATTAAATGGGCTTCTGCACTTTCAAATTGATACTTAGACACTGGTTTATTCTTCTAAATGATCTTACTAGTTTTAATTCTGGAGATTCTCTATTAGATAATTTAGTTTATTTTTAGGACCATAGAAATATTTTTATTTATTTTTCAATCACAGTTTACATTAAATATTATTCTGAATTAGTTTCAGGTGTACAACAAAGTGGTTAAATGATAATTTACGAAGTGGTCCTTCTGATGCTTAAAGACCCCACCTAGCACATAGTTATTACAATATATAGTTATTACAATGTTATTTACTATATTCCCCATACTGTACTTTAAGTCCCCATGACTATTTTATAACTGCTAATTTGTACTTCATTTCTTTTAAATATACTTCTTTATTGATTTCAGAGAGGAAGAAAGAAGGAAAGAGAAATGGAAACATCAATGATGAAAGAATCATTGACCATTTGCCTAGTGCATGCTCCCTACTGGGGATTGAGCCCACAACCCAGGCATGTGACCTTGGCCAGAATCAAATCTGCGACCCTTCAGTCCACAGGCTGATGCTCTATCCACTGAGCCAAGCCAGCTAGGGCCAATTTGTACTTCTTAATCCCTCCCTCTTTTCCACCCAATCCCCAAACTCCTCCCTTTGACAACTGTCAGTCTATTCTATACATCTATGAGGCTGTTTCTATTTTACTTGCTTTTTTGTGAAGAACAAAGTAGCAATGACTGAAAATACAGCAAGAAAGGGGATATAATTCATATATATTAATTTTCTTTAAACAACTCAGATCTCATGCCTACAAACATGAAAGTATTTTAAGTTAATAAGTAAAGTTTGTAAAAATAGTAAAATGGAGATTATAATCATACTTCATTGAGTTGTTGTAAGGATTAAATAAGTATCTATTAAATAAGTTTATGTATCTAAAATTAATTTTAACGGTATCTGACATATAGAAGTGCTATACAAGGTTAGCCATTATCATTAGTGGTAGTGATTATAATATTCAGTAAACTCTATTTACATGACTTTAAAACAATGGATACAAACTAGTAGCTTGCTGTTGGAATTGACTGTCAGTAAAAAAAATAGAACATGAAAATAGTGTTTCTGTTCTACCTATCTCAACACATCTCTATCTCAGTATCCACCATCCATATTGTGTATCTCTCTACTTCATGTCCTCATTCAACCAGCATCACGGATACTTTTATAAGGAGATTGAGAAGTCAAAAGTCAATGACTACTTATGGAAATTTTTGGCTGGAAGCCAGAGAGAGGTCTGGGATAGTTTGCCCTTTCAGGAGCCAGTGGGCTTTTTTAATGCCTACTAGAGGCTTGGTGCATGAAATTCATGAACTTGATGGGGGGAGGCGATCTCTCAGCACAGACTGCACTCTCTCACAGTCTGGGAGCCCTCAGGAAATGTCTGACTGATGGCTTAGGCCTGCTCCCTATTTTGGATATACTTAGCACTGCTGTAGAAGCAGGAGAGGCTCCCATCACCACTGCTGAGCTAGCCAGCCATGAGCCTGGCTTCTGACTGAGCAGCACTCTCCTTTTGAGAGCACATTGCATTGATCATCTGCCCCCTGGTGGTCACTGCTTGTTATAGCACCTGGTCCTTCTGCTGTTCAGTTGATTTGCATATTAGTCTTTTATTATATAGGACTATAGGTCCAGTGTACCCTCTCCAATCTGGGATCCCTTGAGGGATGCCCAACTGCCCCAACTGCTCGCCTGCTTGCCTTCCTAATTGTCCCTAACCGCTTCTGCCTGACAGCCTGATCACCCCCTAACTATTATACTTTCTTGACAGCCTGATTAATGCCTAACTGCTCCATTGCCAGCCTGTTTGCCTCTAACTGCCCTCCCCTGCAGGCCTGGTCACCTGTAACTGCCCTCCTGTGCAAGGCTGCTCCCCCCACCCCAATTGCTCTCCCATGCAGTCCTGGGTCCCACCCAACTGCCCTCCCTTGCAGTCCTGATCCCTCTCAAAAGCCCTCCCCTGCTGGCCATCTTGTGGTGGCCATCTTGTGTCCACATGGGGGCAGCCATCTTGTTTGTTGGAGTGATGATCAATCTGCATATTACTCTTTTATTAGATAGGATAGAGGCCTGGTGCATGGCTGGGAGCCAGCTGGTTTGCCCTGAAGGGTATCCCAGATCAGGATGGGGGTTCCCTTGGGGTATAGGGAGGCTTGTGGTGTGTTGCAGGCTGGCCATGACCCCAGTGACCCAAGCGGAGGCCCTGGTATCTGGGGTTTATTTATCCTCTACAATTGAAACTTTTAGCCTGGAGTGGAACCAATCCTACTGTTCACTCTGTGGTGGCAGCCATTTCTTTTGGAATTTATGTATAATTGAAACTTTGTAGCCTGGAGTAAAGGCCTGAACTGTCTAGGGCTGCAGAAGCTTGGCTTCCTCCATCACCCAGGGCAACCCTAGCCTCCTGCTTTTCCAGCTCAGCGGCCATTTCTGCTAGACTTTATTTACTTTCTATAATTGAAACTTTCTACTCTTAAGTAGAGGCTTGGTCCTGCCAGGGTGTGCAGAAAGCTTGGCTTCCTCCATTGCCAGAGAAACCCAAGCCTCCCTCCTGCTCTCTGTGGCTGCAGCCATCTTGGTTGGGGTTAATTTGCATAGTCGTTCTGATTGGCTGGTGGGATGGTGGTGGGTATGGCTTGTGTGGTGTAGCAGAGTGATGGTTAATTTTCATATTACTCTATTATTAGATAGGATTACTGATGATTACAGTGAAGATTTTATCTGAATTTAAGGCTATCTACTTAAAATAACTTTTGAAATTATATATCTGCTATTTTATCAGTGCATTTGTAGCACCAATATTAAATGCTTATTAAAGTGGATTTTGCTGTTTGAAATGGGCCTTTTTTTCTAACTTCATATAGCCCAGGCTAAAACAACTTCTAAAGCATTTTGAAGTCAAATAACAGCATTTCCATGATTTAAATTACAACCCATTTTATTTCAGCTTTCATTTATTATAATAAATAAGTACTTATGTACTGATTAATATGAACAAATGCACTTAAAATAGAAAAGGTAATTGTTATTTAAATAAATTTGTTGAATTAACCACAGAGTACAATTGAGAGAATAAAAAGAAAAAGAACTGAAGATATCCACATATAAATAAATAGCAAAAATTGTTATAATTAGGTCAGACACTAAGATTCAGCTAAAAAATGCAACTATATTTTATATTGTGTAGACATGGTAATCAGAGAAACAATCTAGAAAAAGAGCATAATTTAATATACAGAAATAAATTCACTTAAAAAGTTTATTTTAACTAATTAATAACATCTCAATCCTTTTTATGAATGGTTTAATAGAATTATGTAATAGCTCACCTAATAATTTTCTAGGGAAGATTATAATTTTTAAAGTACTTTTCAATCATATTTTGTTTTAACATTTTTTAAGTAATTGATTAATATGAAATCAGAAATACTTCAGTTTAAAATACTTCTTTTATGTAAGAGTAGTAGTTGAAATGACAGGTGACATTTAAAATTGTCATTAAATATACTTGTAGGTTGTTATTATTTTTATTATAATTTGATTATGGTCATTGAAGCTGTTCTTATTTGTTTCATATATGATAAAATTATTGATGAATCAAATTAGTAACAGTTAATTATTTCTTCATTTATTATTTACCTTCTATTTACAGATATAAGTACAAAATATCAGACACAAAATATGCTAATTTTACAACCTATGACATATATTTCACCATGGTGGAATAGAGCACATGTGTCAAACACAAGGCCCGCGGGCCAAATCTGTCCCGCCAGGCCTTGCAATGTGGCCCCCACCGTGCTGTAATCACTGCACTCCGCTGCGTTTCCATCACAATGACAGTTTATGACTGTTCAGTAAAGCATTCGGCCCGCGATTTAGGCTGGATTTTAGATTTTGGCCCCTTCTCTGATTGAGTTCGACACCCCTAGAATAGAGGTTAAATTATTATAGCACTTCCACAGATTCATTCAGTGGTTAAAATGCATTGTCACCACTATTCAATGAAATAACCAGAAAACAATAGTTTATTTCTAACTTCTGACTCCAGAAATACATGTTTTAACATTAATTCAAATTTCATTTTCTAAATAACACATTTTGGAACCATCAAGGGAAGTCACAATAAAGATACTTCCAGTGATTTTATAGAAAGCATATCAATATGTTGACTTGTGCAGAAATTGAGTTTGTTATCTGTAAAAGGGGAAAAAAGTGTTTGAAAAAAGTATGCTCCTATATTATCATGTTTGTCTGAAAAGAGTTTAATATTTAGAAATTACTAAGCAGTGGCATAACTAAATGTGCAAATATTTTGAAAATAAATGATCTGATTGAATTTATTGAACCAATTTTCTCAGTCACATAGTTTCAGTAGGAAAAGGTATTACATACAGCTACATTTGTATGTTAATAAGAAAAAGTGTACACATCATAGTATTTATTTATTATATGATTTATGCTTGCTTTTATATTCTCCAAGTAATTTATGTAGAGGATACAATTAGTAGAGGAGAGAAGAACTATGAAAAAAAATTGATTTGTTAAACAACACTGGTATAACATTGTCTTTCCAAAGAGTTTTGCTTGTGGAATGATAAATAGCTCTCTCTGTGTGTTTATGGTAGAGAGAAATATATCCTGTGGCCTATATTTAGTAGTGAAGAAAGAGGAAAGAGAAGGGGAAATGGAGTTGGAGCATGGAAGAAGAAATTAAAAATATAAATAAGCCAAGATAATAGTAATAATAATAACACATCAGTAAAGTGGGTAAAAAAGATAATTTTTTAACAAAAGGTGAAAAGAAAGAAAATGGAAAAGCTAATGCGGGAAAGGAGAAAAAATACAGGATGAAAACGGAGAAATGAGGAAGAAAAGATGATAAAAATAAAATAAAATTATAAAAATATATAATACTAAAAAATTTAAAAAGAAAATAAATAAGTAAAAATGTGAAGTGGTGTTCCTTTGAGGCATGTTTTAATGCCAAGATGGGCTGGTTTAGGACCCCATTATTCTGTTTTATTTGCCAATTCTGGGCTCCCTGTTAGGTATTTAGGTGCTGACCCCTGTTAGGCACTGTCTGGTGATCCACTGCACCTTTGCTTGTGTCTGTCTCCACAGGCCTTTGCTGCAAGCAGGTTGGACCAATCTGCCTGTTATGTCTGCTAGCTGCCATTCTTAATCTCTCAAGCATCTGTTTCTGTCAAAGCTTTAGGTGGAGTTGGTGCTGTTTTGCTATCTGGGGATCAGATGGATATATTTTCCCAGACCCAGGGCCACTCCTCCACAAGAGGCCCAAATTATAACTCTGGCCTTGGTTGGTAAGAGATCTTTGTATGAAGACCAGTGGGTTGGCTCTTAACCTCCAGAATAGTGGAATGGGTAGGCCTGTATTCCAACCTAGTCACTGAAGGATCTTTGGGTCTATTCAGAGCCTTTGTTTCCTTTGTGGAGTTCACAATGTAGGCAGGGTGTGGCAGGTTACTGGGAGGGGCTAGCTCTTCTGGGGAGAAATGGCCACATTGGTTTGGAGGACTAGGAAGGGTCTTGGCCACATCTTGCTGCCCTGCCTTCTTCCCCAGCCTCTCCTCAGGCCCCACAAATCTATATATCTTCCTGCATTGGAGTCTCCGGTGAGTTTTTGAAGCTGAAAAATCCTATATTCTGGGTTTAAATAATAAAAGCAAAGACAAAATGAAAGCAAAGTAACCATGAGACTGGGTTTATCTCCCCCCTGGAACCACACTGATTGGGCCACTTTTCAGGCTGCCTTTCAGGGCTTAATTCCCAGTGGCTATATTCCCAGGTCTAGATTCCCTGATATTCCAATAGCGCTGTGGATTTCCCTTTTCACAATTGGGTATTATGCCTGTCACGGAAGGATGTAACTTTGGTGTGATGTAATGTAACTCACTCTCTTGGCCTCAAGGCCAGGCATCCCTCTCAAACCCAAATCCCTGCTCCTACCATTCTGCAGGCATCTCTGCCCTTTATTATTGAAAAGTATATCTTAAGCTGTGTCTAACTTGTTAATTCTGGGTCAGTGTTCTCTGATTTAGTTGTTTCTCCAGCCTGGCCCCAGAAGGAAGTGTGCAACATGTCTGCCTATTCAGCTGCAATTTTCTTCTCTACTTGTTTTTTTTGAAAATAGATAAAAGTTCCTCAAAATTTTAGGAAATGTGTGTCTTTGTTACATAATTTACTGATAATTGGTATTTTTCCAATAGTTTTATAGATATACTATCCTTTCTAAAATTGAATTTGATTCCTTTTTTAACTTTATTGTCATCCTTAATTCTAAACTAATTTTTTTTATTATATGTTGGTAGACATTCAGTCTATTTCACTGGCTGTTTCTGGATTTTTTTTTCAATAAGTTAGACATGAAAAAGTAATTGCTATAATTCTAATTGACTTTGTAGTATTTGGAAATTAAAGTGGCCTGCTGGTTGCTGTCAAAGATGTAGGAGGTTAGTTTACCTTTCAATGAATTTTCTAGAATTGTGGTAAATATTTTGAAATATATTTTTCTGATTGACTCTATGTCTATTTCTTTTATTTTTCTGTCTGTGTGTGTGTGTAGGGGGGGGGGCAAACCTCATAGAGGATAGTTCTCCATTGATTTTTAGAAAGTGGAAGGGAGAGGGAAAGACAAAGAGAAACATCAATGTGAAAGAGACACATTGATTAGTTGCTCTGAATGCATCCTGACTAGGGCTGGAGATCAAACCTGACATGAAGGTACATACCCTTGACTTGACTCGAATCCAGAATCCATGAACTTAGTCCATGGTCAAAACTCTATTTTACTGAGCCAAACTGGCTAGGGCTATGTGTGTTTCTTATTATGAAAAACAGAAAAGAAATGAAAAACCAAGATGGCGGCCTAGGCAAACACCTAAACTACCGCCTCGCATAACAATTTCAAAACAACAACTAACAGACAGAACAAACATCATCTAAAACCACGGGAAAGCTGGCTGAATGGAAATTATACAACTAGAAAGAAAGAGAAAACCTCATGGATCAGGGGAGCCACAAAGTACTGAGATAGGGAGACATGTGTACACACAGAGAGGAAAGGTGGCCTGGCTGGTGGGAGGGGAAAGGAAGCCCCTGAGTGCACTGAACCCCAGCCCCTGCTGAAACCCCAGGGACCCAGGTTCATACCAGTAAAGTCTGGACTGTAAAGAAATGCCCACTGAAACTCAGAGACGTGGAGACTTGGGGGAGCTGGGAACTGCATCCAGCAGGGTCTAGAGCAGGGGTCCTCAAACTTTTTAAAGTGGGGGCCAGATCACGGTCCCTCAGAGAGCTGGAGGGCCGGACTATATGAACTACTAATTCCTACTGTAACACCTCGGCTGCGCTCACTGCCCAAAAAACCTGGCGAGCCGGATCAGACTCTTCTGCAGGCCGCATGTGGCCCGAGGGCTGTAGTTTGAAGACGCCTGGTAGAGGCTTGCACATGAGCACAAGTGATTGCGCACAGAGAGATCTAACTGTGGAGGTGCCACAGCTCCTCACTGCACTTAATCCCAGTTCCGACTGCACTAGCATTAAAAATATTATACAGAGACCCAATCCAGTTCAAGGCGAGCCCCCCGGGCATCCACACTCTTACAGGGGGAATCTGGACTGTCAGGCGGAAACTCAGGGGATCCATGGAAGGCAGAGGTCTGAGGTGCATGCACAAGGGCAGAGCTGAGGGTAAGCCCTGAGACTCCACCCCATCCAAGCTGAGCACAGAGACTTTTGCAATTTTTAAGTCTGATCCTATAAGACTGTCTCTAATACAGAATGTATCCCCTGCGTAGACACAGCTGATACTCACATCCAATGGGTCTGGAGGTCAATTCCTCCCAGTGACACCAACAACAATCAAGACTTAACTACAAAGCTATACACACAGTCCACAAAGAGGAGCACCAAGAGTGTCTACCTCAGGTAACTGGGGAGGCTCACCCACCAGTGCATATAGGACACCAAGCACACAAATCCACCCTAGCAACTCAGGGATGCAGCAAAAATGAGGAGACAAGAAAACAGATCTCAAACAAAAGAAATGGAGGAGAACAAATGACTGGATATAAACTTCAAAACCACGGTTATAAAGTTATAAGGTCTTTCAAGAATTTCCTAGAAAAGGCTGGTAAATTTAATGAGACCCTCGAGGATATGAAAAAGGACCAACTAGAAATTACACATACACTGACTGAAATTTATATATATATATATATATATATATAATACAGAGACTCAACAGCAGACTAGAGGAACACAAGAATCAAGTCAAAGATTTGAAATATAAAGAGGCAAAGGGTACTCCTCTGGAAAAGCAAGAAGAGACGCAAATCCAGAAAGTTGAAGATAGTGTAAGGAGCCTCTGGGACAACTTCAAGCATAGCGACATTTTTTTTTGTCTCTGCATTTTGGCTTATTCCCTGTGTCAAAAGCGTGGCTTTGTGGGCTAGGTGTCCTATAGGGCCCAGTGGCTCAGTCTCCCTCATCATCTGAGGTGGATGCTCTCGGTGCACCCCTTTGTGGGTTGTGTGCACAGTCATGTAATTAAGCCTTGATTGCTCTTGATACACTGGGCAGAATTCACCTCCAGACCAGTTGACTGTGAGGACCAGTTGTGTCTACAATTAGAGAACTGCTGTGTTGAAGACATCTTTATGGAGCAAGACTTGCTTTGGTGCTCACTGAGGCTGCCCCCAGAGTTTGTCTCTTATGGATCTGAAGAGTTGTAATCTGCTGTGGTCTCCTTTGACCACTGGGTGCACTAGCTCTTCAATATCCAAGGAGGTGGTAAGACAACCCCTGCCTCAGGACACCCAGCAGTAGCTACAGAGAGATCTGCAGTTTCCTCCTCTTAGTTTGGGGTTTGGAGATGCCCAAATGAGGCACAGCTGTGAAGCAAGGCAGGCTTCTGCTGCTAGCCTTAGACCATCTTTTGGAAGCTTTGGGATTCTTTGACCCAACTGCAGTTTGTAAAGTTAGGTTACAAAAGGCCAGGCCATTAATATGCAAACATCTCCGTGTTTAGCTTGGGTGATGTTGTAAATTGGATGGGACGGGGTCTCAGTAAATCAGGGGAAAGAGCAAACAGCAATGGATTCCCATCAGCCCTGCCCCAAAGAGGCCCACTGGGTCTCTGTGTCTGGCGGCCCTGTGCAGGAACAATGAACTCTGTGACCTCCTCTGAGAGAAAGCTGTCCTTGTGTTCCGACCTGATGCCAGGCAGTCCAGTTTCTCACCATATGAGTCTGGGTACCCAGTGTCTCACCTGGTACTGAAATTCAGAGCAGTTTGGAATTTGTATCTCCCTCCTGATTGAAAAAGACCACAGCATACTCAGTTGCCAGCCCATTTCCATATGCCTCCTTACCTTCACTCTTCTGCACTTCTGCTCCTCCTTCCAGTCTAGATGCACTTTTCTCTTACTTTCTTGTTGTAGAACTTCCTCTCAGCCAGCCTTCCTGTGGTTATAGATTATATCTGTTTTTTTCTTTTAGTTGTAGTTTTAATGTAGTTGTGTGAGACTGCAAATTCAGGTGTTTACCTATGCTTCCATCTTGGGTCCTCACTGATGGTCTTGAATTTCTTTATGATTAAAATTGTTTACAGACATTTGAGAAATAAATAACATGTATTTGTTTGTTTCTGTAAAATCTGACATACAGATTTTAGTTGTGTCTTAGATAACCTAAAATTCCAGGCAAAATAATTAGGGCAGTTTGATGTGTAAAAAGAACATTAGGTAAATGGAAACTGGCCAAGTAATTCATTTCTCAAAGTTTGAGTTTTCTGAATAGCCCAGTTGAATTTATCTATAGTGATTTTATCTCAGCCAAACTTCCATTTTACATAACTTTTATTAGGTAAAAAGTATATGGGGCATAAAATTTGTTATGTGAAATATTTAAGAAAAAATAGAAATGTAAAATGGGGATTGTACCAATCTTTCAATGTGTTCCAAAATAAGAAGTAAAATAATTCATAATGGTACAGGATGAATATTAGATATTCAATTATAATAGGCTTTTTTATGTTTTCAAGTAAGTTTTATTTTTCACCTTGAATCCTCTTCAAGGTAGAGTTGTATTCTATAGCAGCTAATTGTTATTTCTCTAAGTAGTGGCTAATGTTTGCATTTATTACTTCTTATCTTTCTGATTATTTTGTAAAGTTACTTGAAGTAATATCAGAGAGGGAATTATTATTTAAACAAGTAGTTCTTTTTTAAAAATATATTTTATTGATTTTTTTCACAGAGAGGAAGGGAGAGGGATAGATATAGTCAGAAACATCGATGAGAGAGAATCATTGACCAGCTGCCTCCTGCACACCCCCTACTGGGGATGTGCCTGCAACCAATGTACATGCCCTTGACCAGAATCAAACCTGGGACCTTTCAGTCCGCAAACCAACACTCTATCCACTGAGCCAAACCGGTTTCCGCTAAACATGTAGTTCTTAAAATAAAAGAGGAAAATAGAAAACAAAGCTCTAGTTTGTAAATATTGACATTGTTTATCCTATATAATAAAAGCCTAATATGCTAAGTGTCTGGTCATCAGGTAATCTGTTCAACCAATCAAAGTGTAATATGCTAATGATATTCTAAGGCCACTCAACCACTTGCTCTGAGGTGCACTGACCACCAGGAGGCAGACTCTCCAATCAGTAGGTTAGTTTGCTGCTGAGGTCCAGTCCATTGGGACTGATTAAGATGGACTGGCCATACCCAGGAGCCTGCCTATGATCCATCACTGGCTGGCCAACCACCCATGCCTCCCCAGTTCTGATCATGCACTGGTAGGGTCCCTCAGCATGGCCTGCGACATCTCACAATCCATGAACCTTTTGGGGGAAGTTAGAGAGCTGGTTTCTGCAGATCTTGCAGGCCATGCCAAGGGACCCCTCTTAGTGCAGGAATTCATGCATTTTTCCTGTAGTTTAAAATAAGTAGCAACATTACTTTGCAACTGAAAGCAAATTCTCTAGAAAAGCCATGATATTATTATTTTTTTTTTCCTAGTGGATAATAGGATTTATCTCCCATCACTAGTGGTTGCTTCATACACTCCAGAAAGGAAGCAATTATAGTGTTCAAGATATTAGTTTTTCACACAACAAAAATGTTTTTGTTGCCTTTTTACTATAAAAATAAACAAGCATTAGTTATTATTATTTAGAAAATATGGCTAAAAAAAGTCATATTTTGAAAATTAAGTGTCTGCATTGAATAGATTAGATAATCTAAGCATTGCCAACTAAACTGCAGGTTTTCAATTATTTCACATTACCAAATTTGGCATTACTGCTGAAAAAGCATGCCTGGAGTCCTTTTAGATAAAAGGGTAAGACACGTCTTTTCATTGACTCTTTCTGCTAGTAGTTATAAAATTATTCCATGATAAACTAATTTTTCTACATTTTGCCTTCCACAAAATTGTAATTTATCTTCTTTTTATAATATAGTTGAATGTTTGACATTGCATACTTTTATGTTTTAAAGGACTTACAGAAAAAAGTAACAAAATGGTGAAACATAAAAAAATCACTGCCAAATAAGTTCAAAGAGGAGTTTGTATTAATATATATATATATATATATATATATATATATATATATATATATGAAAGCCAAGTGACCAGAATGATGAGACAACCAGAATGACCAGAATGACAGGTCACTATGACACATACTGTAATGGCCAACTGGCCTGACCAGGGCTCTGATCAGCCCCCCACAACCTCAAATAGCACCCCCTGCCAGGCGGCCCCATACCCAATAGGCTCCCCCCGACCTATCAGAGGAAGACCTGGCAGCCAACCTCCTGCATCCCCTCCACTCTGCCAGCCTAGGCCCATTGGCCTCCATTGAAGTGCGCTGGCTGGACCACACCCATACATGAATTCATGCACCTGGCCTCTAGTATAATATGAAAAAAAATATTAGCTTAGATTTCTTTTATTTAATAAAATGATTTCATTTCAGGACAAGTTTCCTTTAAATTAATGTTGACAAAATTAAATTCTATTTTTATGTTAACTTATATGTTAATGTTAGAAATTAGGTTCCCTAGAAAAAATGTTTTGACTAATCTAATACCCAAATTGACATAAATATTGTATTATTTTCTAGTAAGTTCTACTTAAGAACTCTAAATTAAAAAAAAAGACAGGTGCCTGCCTTGAGTAATTTTACCATTTGTATCAATAGGAATGGCTAGTAGCTATTACAACCTTAGTTAGAAATTTGAATGGACTTTTCACCTGCCATAAATCATATTAACAGTTTTAAATTTACATTAAAGTGAAATTTCCCCTCTTTGAAAACCATTATTTACTACTATTTGAATTTACTACTTTATTTTAGATAATTTTTGTACTAACACAATATTTTAAAAATAATATATATCCTTTATAAATATTTCTCTCTTGGACTGCGACCAACATGGCTAGAGAGAAGATGACGAGTCCTGAATAGGAGCAATGGGGGATTGAGAAAAAGAAAGCTACAGACACAGAGACAGTAGGGAAAGCTGGGACTGGGTGGGACAGCTGCCCAATGATGGAGAGATATTGAAGAAGAGCTGGTGCAGCACATTTATTATATACAGCATGATTCCAGATAGTTTTACTAGAGTTTAAGACAAAGGAATTATGTGAAATCATGGTTATAGATCAATTTATAATTCTTCATTCTTGTGGCTTCTTTGTAATTGTTACTCTTGGCTGAACCTGGATAATTGTATCCATTCCTTGCACCTGGCTGATTTTTGATTATGAAACCCACCCCCTGGCAGCTGAGCTAATGTTCAGGCTGACAACATACCTGCCTCTGGCACAATATGTTTCCAGGACCTGGTTCTACCAATGCTACTGGACTCAGCAGACAATTATCTCCTGTGCCTTCCCAGACACTCTCTATAATCCTCAAATGAGAGAAATTAACCAGGATACATTTGAAGGCCTAAAATGCCTAACTCTCTTCTTCAGGAATGCAGGCTTTGCACAGTATCTTTTGGTGACATGGAGTTATTCAGTCAAATATCTAAAGCTGTCAATGATGGGAATGGCTGGGTTGCTGTGCACTGATCATTGTCCATGTTTTTTAAGCAATAGGAGTTTTTCGTTAGTCCTTACTTAGGTGTACAGCAAAGTTCTATGGCCATAGCAGAGGACAAAAGACAGTGCCTCTGTCCTCCGTGGTTCTATAGAATGTAAGCCTTTTGTTTTTGTTTGTAAGAAGGATAGTACCTATTATATGATAAAGACACTACAAAATACTTCACCTGAAGGTAGATACGTTTAGCTTTCTTTGTAGATGAAGAAACAGAGTCTTACAGAGGTTGACTAATTTGGCCAAGGTCATGGGGTTCTTCACATAGAAAAAACAAACCTGCATCAATCTGGACAAAAGCAGTGCTACTTCTAATATTACATACTGACTTCACATTTAAGAAAAAATGATTAATTTCTTATGGTCCTTACATTTGAATATTTGTTCAATAATTTTTGAACAAGTTATGATTGTATGTTTTTTATTGAAATGATACCAACTCATAAATGCCTAATACTGTTGTTTGCACAATCTTATAAAATACATGAACAAAGAATGCTGGATTGTTTTTACAATACCTAAAACATTGAGATATTCAATGTGTTGATTATATAAATATAGTATAAAACTGTTTATTATGAAAACTGACAGTGCAATGACTGGCAACCAGGATAAATTCATATTTTTATGAAAGCCTCTACAGTTTCAGATTTCAATATGTTTAAAATCTGAAGGCCTTATAATATGCCCTGATTTGGGTTTCCATTTAATTTATTTTCCTTTCAAGTACCATCATGAATTTTGTGAATTTCCATCCATGTCCCTGGGAAGTGCATGCCTCAGGAAGAGTGTAATCAATATATAGACTTCCCAGAAAGCCCTGAGCAAGTTGAATTACTACACATATTTCAAATCTTTGAACTTTTACAGATGCACATGAATGCACAGCAACATTAACTATACACTGTATGCATACTCACATATTCTGTAAAGTACAATTTACTCACAGAAAACCTATCTAGCATGAAGTATATTGCAAGATTGGCATCTGCCCATACATTGTAATCAACAGAGAGTCAATTTAGATATTTCAGTCTCTTTTTAACAGCTGTGTTTTGACTTGTTTTGTTTGCTAGCTAGAATGCTTGCTTAATTATTGACTGGAGTCATCTGAATAAAATTTCACTTCCGCAGAACTGGCCTCAGAGAGGTGACCTTAAGCCATAACATCCATGTTAGAAATAACAGAAACCTTTCCTTTGGGGATATTGTTTTGCAGTTATTCTTGCTCTAACCTCTTAATCAAAGCCAAGTAGAGAGTTGAAAAACAACTTATAAAATTAATTAAAGTATAACAACCAAGACAAAAATATACTTTATTTATTCATTTATAGTTTCCCAGATGGACTTGGCAAATAAACTCAATCAACTTAAATGTCACTTCATTAATAGAACAAATAATTAATTCCAGATTAAGGTCCAGGAAAGTATGAACCCTATATGATCATCTTTTTTTTTTTCACCTTTTGTTCCTGGAGCTGTGCTAGATGTTGAAGATGATAAACAAGCTGGCCATACTGTTTGCTTTGGACAAACTCACATAATAGGGAGAAATACAAAGAAATTATAAATTATAATAAAACAATATAAATTTACCAGATGCTAGGCAAATAATAATGTGATAATGGCTGAGAAAATCATGGAAGGATATATATTTGGGTTGATTTGGAATGATTAGGTATTTTAACAAAGAGAAGCAGAGGGAATGGCATTGTTCGCAAAAGTAATAGCAGAGATATAACAGTACAGGCATACTCTAGATTTGATGATAATTTTGCTTTAGCATCAGTGGAAGTCATATACCAATGCACATGGTAATATATGAAGGGGTGAGGAACAGAGAAATATTTCTTTGTGGCATATCTGGAATAAAACCAGGATAAGTAAAATTAGAGCTACTTAAATAAATAGAGAAAAATTAAGGCTATTTTTTTCTCATCACCCCAACTCCAGATCAAAGTATGTCAGTATTGGCCGAAGCTAGTTTGGCTCAGTGGTAGAGCTTCAGTCTGCGGACTGAAAGGTCCCAGGTTCGATTCCGGTCAAGGGCATGTACATTGGTTGTGGGCACATCCCAGGTAGGGGGTGTGCAAGAGGCAGCTGGTTGATGTTTCTCTCTCATCGATGTCTCTAGCTATCTCTCTCCCATCCTCTCTATAAAAAATCAATAAAATATATTTGAAAAAAAAGTATGTCAGTATTGGCCAATTCATTTTGTTCATTAGATTCCACAAATAAGTGACCAAAGAACATATATATATATTAGAGGCCCAGTGCATGAAATTCGTGCATGAGTAGGGTCCCTAGTGCTGGCCTGAAATCAGGGCCGATGTGTGGGTTGACCAGTGAGGTAATCAGGGCCCCTGCTCACACCTGCGTTGGCTTGCCTGGTGCTTCCCATTCACTGGCCCCCTCCCCACTGCCACCACCGGTCTCCTTCCTCTGCTGGGTGACCAGCAGGACAACCAGGGGCCCCCCTGCTGGCACCTGCCTTGGCTGGCCTGGCACTGCCTGCTCCCCAGCCCTGCCCCCCAACACCAGTTGTCAAGGCCTGTGGGCTGGGGGCAGTTTCTGTGTTGAGCATCTGCCTCCTGGTCGTCAGTGCACATCATAGCTACCAGTCGTTCTGCTCCTTTGTTCAGCTGTTCAGTGAATTTGCATATTAGGGTTTTATTATATAGGATATGCATAGCTCATGGACATGCACAATAGTGTATGAAGACTTGGAGGTATGGATGGGGTCTTTGAAGATAGAGGTAAAGGGGGGAAAGGCAAAATATCTGCAATACTATCAACACTAAAAATAAATTTATAAAATAAAGGTATTAATATATAATGACCTTTTAATTTAGGTTATCAACTGATATGGAGGTTGGGAAGGGTGGGGCTATGGATAGTTGTGCTAAAGGTTCTTCAGTAATGATAAATACTTTGTATTTGCCAAATAATTATTAAATAAAAGGTTTTGGTTTTATTTCCTCATTTGGTGGCTATATAGGTAGATAGCAGAGTGAGATGATGGAGATAAAAATCTCTTTTTCTGTTCTCTCCTGTTTCTGTCTCTGTCTGTCTCCCTCTAAACACATACCACACACACACACACACACACACACACACACACACACACACTTTGCTTGGGGAAGTGGTTTCTTAAGCCTATAAATATTATTAGTTAAAACTGAACTTTTGAATTATTCTCAAATATCCACTACTTCTAAGAAATCTTTCAAGAATTAAAATTTGAACATTGTGCACCTAGGTCTTTAAAGACTCTTACTTCCAGCAGTGTCTTCTGATTTCATTTTAAGGGAACATCATCATAAAATAAGAACTGGCATGTTTATTCTATATCATGCTTTAGCTCTGCTGACATACTTAATAAAATCAGTTGTTATAATCCCACCAGAAAATTGCTTAAGATGCAGAGAACCCTCTCTAAGTAAAATAGTAAATACTGAATTTGATTAATCAAGTAGACAAAATTAATTTTTCAAAAGTAGTTCCCAAATAGTTTCTGCTTCATATCCAAGGCAATTTAAAATAATGTAAAACTTCTTTTCATAAAAAAATCTATGTTTTATACCCAATAATTTATTTATTTTTAGTTTCTTTATTGATTAAGGTATTACATGTGTGTCCTTATCCCCCCATTTACTCCATCAACCCTCCCAACTCATGCTTTCATCCCCTTGTTGTCTGTGTCCATTTGTTAGCCTTATACATGCATAGAAGTTCTTTGGTTGATCTGTCCCCCTACAATCTGGTCGATGTTTCTCTGTCTCTGAATCTGTTCTTGTTCAATTTATTTAATTTATAAATTTAATTAAATTATTTTAGCAATATTTAGTGTCATTGTGAAATACACAACTATGAAATGAAGTCAGTGATGTTGTGTTTTTATTATTGTCATTGACCTAATCTATATAGTTTCTTTAATTTTCTACTATTTACAAATAAATTATTAGGGTCAAAACTTCTCTGAGACTGATATGAGAAAGAAATTTGAGAAGAAAAAAAAAGATGTTACTTTTTATTTCAAAGTATAAGAAACTTAGAATTTGTAGGTTTTGGAAACTATTCTCTTGTTGGTTCTACTAAACCAGGGACCTTCTTTGAAATTTTAATCCCTATATTCACTGAAGAACCAATTTAGACAGGTATTTATTCATTGTGCCCTTCTACATTGAAAAGCTCAATTAGGTTCTACGGCGCCAAAAGTTAAAATGTCTATGTCTCAAGGATAGGCAAACACATAATGTCAAAAAAAATTACAGTCAAGGATAAAAAAAAGAAAATGTCATCTTTAAAAGTATTAGTTTAAAATGTTTGAGTTAGAGAGTACAAATATGATATGAATAAAAATAGATAAATGTGAATTGAAGATAATTTGTTGTTATTAATTGTTTTGAAACTGTTCTCCCCACCCCCAAGTGTAAAATTTGTTTGAAAACATACTGTTAGACAAAAATAGTGTGATATGTCTTTAAAGGTTTCTTATCCATCCTATTTTAATCCATAAAGAATATTTATATATTTCCACCTCAGATTTATTCAGCATGCTACTAAATTTATTTAAAGAACCCAAAACTCTGAGCTATATAAATATGGTTATTTATGTTTGTTAATAGTTTTTTTCTTCAATTTCTCTCTTCCCCTTTCTCTCCCTCTCTCCCCCACTCTCTCTTAACAAACACAGACACCTTTTTGTCAACCAAATCAAACATATCAGACTGTATGACCCATAAATTATTAGTCATGCTCGTATCATTATCAAGTAAATGTATTACAGGTTTTTCAAATCATTATGATTAACTAGAGGCACAGTGCACGGAATTCATGCACTCAGAGGAGGGGGTTCCTGATCCCAGTCTACACCCTCTTGCAGTACTGAATCCCTCTGGGGATGTCGGACTGATGGCTTAGGACCACTCCCAATGGCCTTAAGCCATCAGTTGGACATCCTTAGTGCTGCAGTGGAGGCAGGATAGGCTCCCACCACCTCTGCTACACTAGTCAGCCATGAGCCCAGCTTCTGGCTGAGAGGCACTCCCCCTGTGGGAACACACTGACCATCAGGGGACAGATCCTGCATTGAGCATCTGCCCCCTGACGGTCAGTGTGTGTCAAAGAGACCAGTTATTCTGCTGTTCCATATATTTGCATATTAGCCTTTTATTATATAGAATAATGTCTTATTATGGGCAAGACTTCTAATTCCATTATTTTTTTTTTTTAGTTAATTAAAGGGAGAGACAGAATTTTCATCTGAGCCTGAAGCTAAAATTGCCCTTAGCTCAAAAATCTTCACATCACTGAGATACCTCTTGGTGAGGCTTATTCTAAACCCCCACACTATTCTATTATATTTATAAGTATCGGGGACTATATTATCTCTTTATTGAAAGGAACCTTTGTTGCAATGACTAACTTTACCTCATGAGTTGTGTTTTTGCTTCAAGCCTGTATCCAGTATTCATGCAGCAACTTCAGTTCTTCTGTTAAATATTTCCCTGGTATATCTTTCCTTTTCTATAAATAGTTCTAGATTTTCATCTATTAGATGGGAATAGCCCATGGACACAGACAATAGTCTGGCGAAGGCCTGGAAGGGCTGGTGCAGGGTGGAGAAGATCAATGGGAAAACAAACTTAAACAGAGGGACATCTGTAATACTTTCAATAATAAAGATCCATTTTAAATAAAGGAAAATATCTTACTTGAAAATAGTTTTATGTGAAATAATATAAGTAATTGCTCTACATTGTAATTTATATTCTCAACTCCTCTCAAAGAGATATTAATTGACCCTGTGTTCACTTAATATTAATTGACCCTATGTTCACTGACTGCAGGACTGACTTGTGCCACACAAAGACAACACTGACTGCCACAGGGGCTACGATCAGACCCTGCTTTTCTCTGCAGGCCTCTGTCTGGGCCTGATCACAGCCCCTGTGATCACAGTAGTCAGTGCTGGGTCATTGAAGTGCCCGCAGCACTGACTGCAGGATTGACTTTCACCACGGCAACCCAGCACTGACTGCAGAATTGACATCTGCTATTCTGACCCAGCACTGACCCAGCACTGACTGCCACTGGGGCTGCAATCAGACCCTGCTTCTCTCTCCCAGCCTCTGTCCAGGCCTGACTTCCTGTGTTAAGTCAAGCCTTCAGTCATTTTGGACATTACGGAACCTGGCGCTCGCTCGCTCTCTCTCTCTCTCTCTCTCTCTCTCTCTCTCTCTCTCATATATATATATATATATATATATATATATATATATATATATATATATATATATATATATATTCATTCCACAGTTAATTATAACAATATATGAAGTCTAGAGGCCCAATTCATGCACGGGGTGTGTGTGCATGTCCCAATGTCCCGTGTCCCTCAGCCCTGCCTGCATCCTCTGGGACCCTAGAGGGGTGTCCAACTGCCCTTTTATCTTTAGGATTGGGCCTAAAAGGGCAGTCAGACATCCCTCTCATAATTCAAGACTACTGGCTCTCAACCATTCACCTGCCTGACTAAATTTAATTCTTGGCATAGAATATAATTTAAGAGTTGTTTTTAACATAATAGTAATTCAATTGCTACTACAATGTTATTAACAATACTATTAATAACACTAATAAAACCTATTGCAACAGTAATATTTTCATTTTAAGGATAAAAGAGTGACAGAACTATAAAAATTGCTTTAACTAAAAAAGCTATAGCAAAATTGAAATGAAGAGTATACTTATTAATACAACTTAATTTCAATAGAAGTTTTGGTTCTTTTTTAGTGGTGTAATGTCCTTATGATCTGGCAAATAACTTTCTTTTTTCTAATTTTTATGTTGTCCTCTCATTGGAACCACTGAAAAAGACTATTAACTTGAACTTGATGATATTTTTACAGATACTTAATTTAGTTGCTGAATAATGACACTATCTTTTTTAGGTCTTTTGCTTGCTTAAGCAAGAAACTAATTAATAAGCAAGTGCATTGTAATAAACAAATACTTCAAAAAGATTTCATCAGGGGTAAAGCATATTTCTTTCTATTTACACCATTCTATGTGAACAGGAAATAGTAAAGCTTTTGCTTTAAAGGCAAAATAAGGACTTCTATAGATTCAATTAAAAGTATGATACACTATAAAAACTAATCAGAAAAGCTATCAGGCCATGATTTTTTTCTTTGTTATTATACTATTTAGGTTGGTAGTCAAACTTCTTCAGCATAAGAAAGATGGTAACTGTAGGATTTGTTCTTTACCTCATACCATAAAATGAATAAGCAAACAATAAATCCAGAAATCCATTCTTGAGCACTAGCTTTTATACATTACTTTTCACTGGTGGTCTGGTGAGGCCCTAGAAGAATGTTCTGTGCTCATCTTGAAGTCTAGCCCATTCTCCTCAACATTCAGATAGTGATATTTTACTAGGAACAGAGATGTGCATCTCTGTGGAAGGATTATTTCACCCCAAGACACCTAATCAGATTCACCCTACTTATAAAAGACTCAAATTTATTTATTATGAATATTTGGATTTCTCTTCATTTCAATTACAAAAAATGAAGTGAGATCATTTTATGCATTTAAAAAATTTTACCAGGCCATAACATATTTATGGCCAAATATTCATTATATTAAGAATAAAATTCAGCCAACTTTCCTGAGATGTGGTTTAGATAATAATATATTCTGTATTTCTTTACCAAAATTATCTTGAAAACAATGATAAGTGTATATCTCCTTTATATCTCCTAATTTATAAAAGGTGCAAGCATTACAAAAACACCTCATATACTTTTTTGATGAATAGAAGTGTGACAATAGTAAATGACAAGCTGTAGAGGTCATTGATGCCTGCTCTGCCCTATTATGTAAAGCAGTCAGGTCACACATGAGACCATCTCAGTGCAAGTGGTCTCCTATGTAAACATGACAACCTGTTGCTGGAAGGCAGTACATTAATTTAGTGTGTTCACAGTACTTAAAATCAACTTTAGCAATCCTTTTCTTCAGTATCAACAGAGTGAACAATCTGGTTTCATAAGACAGATAAATTTTCCTTCATTTTTAGCTTTGGAGCTTTGCAGGACTCTAGTATTGTTGAAATAATTCATTGACATCTTATTTTTCTTTTAATACCTTTAGGTAACAAGAAGATATATTATCCTGATAATATGTATACAATTTATTGCTGAATTAAGTTCCAAATGTAGAAAAGGTATTACTCACCATCACCTTATCAATCTTTATTAATGTACTGCAAATCTTTCAACTAAAGGACATTCCAGTGGAGAAGAATAGAAACTGAACAATCAATCTTTAGGGATGGTGTTGTACACTTCTGAATGTAACACCATTTTATGACTAAGCATTTAAAAAATAATGATTCTCACTCTTTTCACACCACACATTCTCTGACCTTAAATCAAATAATTAAAAACAGAAAAAATGGTAGTAACCAACAACTATTACTTTTCTCACAAAATTTATATAAATTTCAAATTTCAAAGAGCAATAACCAGGAGGGCAATCAAAATTGTACTGAAATAATCTAACATTAAATTATTCCAACATCAAGGCAAACACTATTTTAACAAATAAATTTTAGAAAATCCATCTTTCCAATTTAAGTAGCAAGATTGATTTTAAATGTTGGCCAGTTAAATGGAAATAAAAATTCACAATTTTAACTATATTGTTCCAGTTTTTTCCCTGTGCTGTAGAGGAGGCAGATCATAACTGTGCAGAGGCAGCACAATGCTGACTTATGCTTTAATAACAATTTGATTTAGCAGTCAAATTTTATCACTGCCTCCAATGCATCCATTAATCTAGCTCCTGTCCTCATGTTGTACCCTGGTTGTCCATCTTATGTTAGTTTCATTTATTGCTCCAGAATTTTTCTGAGCTCTACTTACCTATCAAAACTAACCTGCCCTTGTAGCTCCCCTATATAATCAACTGCTATTCAGATAAATCAATATACCACAGTGTTAATATCTAATGAGAGCAAAACATGCTACCTGTTTCAGTTATCAATGTATTAAAGTAAATCAAAGGAAAAATAATCTAATTATCTATTTCTATGTAAATAAATCATTTCAAAATTCAGTGGCTTAAAGAACATCAATTAATTTAATTTTATTATTATTATTATTATTATTATTATTATTTTTACATTTCAGAGTGTCAATGGGTCAGGTATCAAGACATGGCTGGAATGGACAGTTCTAGTTCAGGGACTCTTAAGTGGTTACAATCAGCAGTTGGGTAGACTTATAAAAGCAGGTGGCTGAAAATAAAAATTTGCCAGTATGAGAAATATAGGCATTTTGTGGCCTACATTATATTTACTAAATTACATGTTATATTCAATTACTTTTGATAAATGTTTTTGTATGCATGCTTATAAGCCTAAGCAATGGACACAGATAACAGGGGGTTGAGGGCATGTATGGGGGGCATTGGGGTGATAAGCACAAGTATGTAATACCTTAATTTATATATTAAATAAATTGAACAAAAACAGATCCAGTGACAGTCAGTCCTGGGTCATAATAGCGGATGTCAATCCTGCAATCAGTGCTGGGTCTGCCTGGTGGAAGTCAGTCCTGTAGTCAGTGCTGTGGGCATCTCAATGAGCCAGCACTGACTACTGTATGAGTTCCCTGTAAATGTTGGAGATTAAACCCTTATCAATGATGTCATTGGCAAATATGTCCTCCCCTGTAGTGGGCTTTCTTGTTGTTTTGTTGATGGCTTCTTTTGCTATGCAAAAGCATTTTATTTTGATGTAGTCCCATTTGTTTATTTTCTCTTTAGTTTCCATTGCCCTAGGAGCAGTATTAGTGAAGAAGTTCCTTCAGCATATGTCAGATTTTTATGCCTGTGGATTCCTCTAGTATTTTTATGGTTTCCCATCCTATGTTTAAGTCCTTTATCCATTTTGAGTTTATTTTTTTGTATGGTGTAAGTTGTTGGTCTAGTTTCATTTTTTCCATTTTGAGTTTATTTTTTTATGGTGTAAGTTGTTGGTCTAGTTTCATTTTTTCTTGCATGTATCTGTCCAATTTTGCCAATACCATTTGCTGAAGAGACTATCTTGACTCCATTTTATGTTCATGCCTCCTTTGTCAAATATTAATTGGGGATAGTGGTTTGGGTCGATTTCTGGGTTATCTATTCTATTCTATTGATCTATATCCTGCTACATTGTCAGATTAATTTATTAAGTCTAATAATTTTTATGTGGTCTTTAGGATTTTTTATGTACAGTGCCATGTTATCTAATACTTATATCTGACAATATAGATATCAAATTGAGGCCATAACCAGAGATAAGGAATGCAACTTCATAATACTACATGGATCAATACAACAATGGATATAACTCTGGTAAACATATATGCACCCAATGCAGGAGCACCTCATAAACAAACAAACAAACAAACAAACAAACAAAAACTGCTGGAAGATATCAAGGGAAAGATTGACAACAATATAATCATAGTAGCGAATTTATCATAATACCCCACTGACACCACTGGATAAATACTCTATACAAAAAAAAAAAAAAACCACACACAAATCAGCAAAGAATCAGCAATCCTAAATGACTCACTAGATCAGATGGACTTAATTGATATCTTCAAAACATTTCACCCCAAAGTAAAACATTTGTATATGAAGTCTCTCATCAGCTCTTAGGTATCTGTTTCAATGGTAAGAAAAGCTAAAGCATGTATAGCCCATATAACTTCAGCACATAATTATATTCACTCTAAGTCCATATCTGCAGGAAATTATTATTATAGTATAGAAATGGAGATGTTAGTATTAAACCTGAAAAATCTTACATTGGAGAGTTAAACATTGAACTTGGAACCCTTTGAACATTTTTAGTCTTTGAATTATATTGTTTCAAACCAACCATAATAAATAATCTTATATAGCTCTATATAGTGGTTTTGCAGTGCTCAATTGTCCTCAAAATTTCCCATTTGTCACCTGCTGTTGGACAGTCTAAGTGACTATATATTGAGCTATACTTTGAAGGTTCAAGTGGGTTTATTAGAAAGAACTAATAAGAAGCTTATGTTAGACTATCTGTAAGGCTGCCATGTGTTCTTTTTTTTGAAAAAAATATCAATTATTGTGTGAGAATTAATAATTTTCATTCTGAAAAGAAATAAATGCTTTCATTATTTTACTTTGGGTCCTGGCAGCTTTTGATTGTGGCTTTTATGAATTTAATTATTGAAAACATCTTAAACTCTCATAAAATGTGTACCTGGCATTATTACACACAGTGAGACTTCTGTTCAAAGTATATTTTAATCCTCCTTGCAGGGAATTTCTTCAAAAGAAATTCTTCTTTTTCTTTTGATAAGGTGACCAGACATCCCGCTTCTGATGGGACAGTCCCAATTTTTAACAATTTGTCCGACTGTTTTAAATCACCACGAGACATGGGACAAATTGTTAAAAATCAGGACTGTCCCATCAAAAGCTAGACATCTGGTCACCTTATCTTTTGAGTGACTATATTGGTAATTAACATGTAAATAAGATCAAGCCTGTAAACATTTCTTTCTCAGAAATATAAAGTATCCAATACATACCTTAGATGATTCTGAGTTGTGGAATGTGTTACTAAGAATTCTCCTTACATTTTTTTAAAAAGCCAAATACTTAAGGTAATTATTATATTTAAATAAAAACAACAAAATCACTTGAGACTTCTTCCTCTGCTCACAAGGAGAGGGCTTATCCTCCCCCTGAAATAACAAAGAAACCAAAAAAGTGTATGAAATGATGCTTTCAAAATATTGTACATATAATTACTAGCACACTGACACTAAGAAATAGACAACTAATGTGATGTCTATTATTGCATTAACTTAATGTCTGTATAACATTTCTGGTTTGTAACACAGGGAGAGGGAAACAAGGCAGAGCATAGTCAACCCTTAAAGTTGACTTTTCTGCAATTGAGTCCAGGGATGCCAAAGTGATTAGAGTCCCAGAGCAGTATTAAAAGGAAATTTATAACATAAAATTCTTAGAAAAAAAGATTTCTGATCAAGTTTCCACACTAAGAAATTAGTAATAGAATATTTAAAAAAGAAAAAAAAAGTAAGTAAAGGACAGGAAGTTAAAAAAAACTTAGAGAATAAATCAATGAAATTAAAAATAAAACAATGGACAAAATCAATTAAATCAAAAGCTGATTCTTTAGGAAGATTAATAAAAGTGATAAAACTCTAGCCAGACTGATCAGAGAAAAGAGAAGACCAATATCTTAATATTAGATTATAGTGTAATAGTATCATTACAAATTTTACAGATATTAGAAGTATAAAAGGGGAGTATTAATATGTATACATATACATTTGACAACATTGGTGAACTATATAAACTACTTTTCAAAATTAAATAATACCAAAGCTCTCTAAGGGAGAAACAGAAACCTGAATACCTTTATATCAATTAAATAAATTGAATTTATGGTTTAAAAGAGTCTCTTGAAAATGAATATTGCAAGCATGGATGGGTTCACTAGGGAATTCCACCCAGTATTTAAGAACTGGATAAGATCAATTGCTGAGAAAAATCCAGAGCAGAAAATATATCCCAACTTGTTCTTTGAGCCTGGCATTACTCTGCTATCAACACCTGAAACTGATATTAGACAAGAAAATGTGCACACCAATATTTTTCATAAACATAGATGCAAAAATTTAGTGAATCAAACCTGACAGTATAGTAAAAGTATAATATCTCATGAACAAAAGGGGCTTACCCCTAGAATGCAAGAATGGTTTAAACATTCAAAATCAATTAAAATCATGATATTAATGAATTAAAAAAAGAAAACCATATGAGCTTCTCAATTTATACAGAAAAAGAATATGAAAAATATAGCATTTATTTGTTATAAAAATAGCAATAGACTGCAAATAAAAGTTTTGCAACCTGAAAAGAAGATCTATGAAAACCCATAGTTAACATCATACAAAATGATGAAAGACTTTATGATTTCACTGTAGGAATAGGAACCAGGCAAGAATTCTCATACCTTCTATTCAACATACACTGAAGGTATCAGCCAATGTTTAATGTAAGAAAAAGAAGTAACTTAAGAAAGAATTAAAACTCTTCTGTCACTAATCATATGATTGTCTATGTAGAAAATCCTACCAAAAATTTTAATTCGCTATAATGAACACATGAATTTTTGAAGGCTATAGGATACAAGATCAATATTGAAATGTAAATTGCATATCTAGATACTAGTAGAGAACAACCAAAATACTAATCATTGATTGAAATTCTGAATGTTGTTAAGATGTAAGTTTCCCCTAAATGATTTATAGTTCTTTTATTTATTTATTTATTTATTTATTTATTTATTTATTTATTTATCTATTTATTTCTTACTTTATTGAAAGCTGAAATTAAAGAGCATGTATAAAACCTAAAGTGACCAACTCTAATTATTTTTTATCATTACTATTATTATTGCAATAACTACATTGGGAGTGACTCAGGGGAACCAGGACCCTCCTAAGAAGAAGTGTGATAATTTAGAAGTGTGTATGGAGCAGAGACTAACTTTCCAATACCTGGAAACATGCTCAGATTAAGTTGTCAGTCTTATTTTTTGTTGTTGTTGTTCTTCTTCCATTTCATTGAATTTTTTGGGGGGAGGGGGGTTCTCTTTTTTCAACTTTTATATTTTAATAATCAGAGTAATAATAATAGTCATTTATTAAAAATTTCTTTATATCAGGTATTACATAAAATATTAGCCATTCTTATCATCTACTCAAGTTATTATAATTTCCATTTGATAAATGAAATATGTGCTGGGATTGGACTTTTACTCAATTCTATGTAAACTCTAAGTTCATGTTCTTTCATATATATTTGGGGGGATGAACAGATCCATGGACTAGAATAAAGAGTTCAGAAATAGACTCACACATATACAAACAACTGATTTTTACCAAAGCTACAGAAACAATTCAGTGGATGAAGTATTGTCTTTCCAATGCATGGTACTAAAATATTTGGATATCCACATTTGAAAGAATGAACTTCAAATTTAGGTCAATAATTTAAAAATTAACTCAATATGGATCATCAATGGAAACATAAAACCTATTACCAAAGAAATTAAAGCAGTGATCAAAAATCTTTCAGCAAACAAAAGCCCTGGTCTGGATGGCTTTACAGGGGAGTTCAACCAAGCATTTAGAGAAGAATTAAAACCTATCCTCAGACTGTTCCAAAAAATTCAAGAGGAAGCAATACATTCAAGCTATTTTTATGAAACCAGAATTACCCTGATTCCAACATCAGATAAAGACATCACAAAGAAAGATAACTACATGCCAAAATCCTTGATGAACATAGAAGCTAAAATTCTCAACAAAATTTTAGCAAATCAGATTCAGCATTACATTAGAGAGATCATACATCATGAGGAAGTGGGATTTATTCTGAGAATTCAAGGATGGTACAATATCAACAAATCTATAAATGTGATACATCATGTAAACAAATTGAGAGACAAAAATCACATAATCATATCAATCGATGCAGACAAAGCAGTTGGCAAAATCCAAAATCCTTTCTTGATAAAAACTCTCAACAAAGTGAGAATAGAGGGATCATACCTCAACATAATAAAATACTTTATGACAAACATATAGCCAACATCATACTCAATGGGCAAAAACTAAACTCATTTCTCCTGAGAACAGGACAATACGGTGATGCCCACTTTACCACTCCTGTTCGATATAGCACTGGATATACTAGGCATAGTAATCAGGCAAGAAGAAGAAATAAAAGCATACACATTGGAAAAGAAGTAAAACTCTCCTTATTCACAGGTGACATGATACTATACATAGATAATCCCAAAGACTCCACCAAGAAACTACTAGATCTAATAAATGAATTTAGCAATGTAATAGGATAAAATTCAACACCCAGAAATCTATGGTATTTTTATACACCAATAATGAACTCAAAGAAAGAGAAATGAAAAATTCAACCCCATTTGTCATTGCACCAAAGAAATTAAGATTCTTAGGAAAAAACTTAAATAAGGAGTTAAAATATCTATACTCAAAAAAATACAGGGCATTAAAAAAAGAGGTATAGGAAGACATAAACAAATGGAAGAACATACCATGTTCATGGATTGATAGAATCAACATCATTAAAATGTCCATATGACCCATAGCAATCTATAGATTTAATGTAATTCCCACTAAAATACCAAAGATGTACATTTTTATGGCAGTATAGTATTCCATTGTGTAGATGTACCATAGCTTTTGGATCCAATCATCTGCTGAGGGGCACCTAGGCTGTTTCCAAATTCTGGCTATTGTAGATTGTGCTGCTATGAAGATAGGGGTGCATATATCCTTTCTGATTGGTGTTTATAGTTTCTTGGGATATATTCCTAGAAGTGGAATTACTGGGTCAAATGAGAGTTCCATTTTCAGTTTTTTGAGGAAATTCCACACTGTTCTCCACAGTGGTTGCACCAGTCTGCAGTGAACGAGGGTTACTTTTTCTCTGCAACCTTGCCAACACTTGTCCTTTGTTGATTTGTTGATGTTGGCCATTCTGACAGGTGTGAGATGGTACTGCATTGTTGTTTTGATTTGCATCTCTTAACAATTAGTGACTTTGAGCATGTTTTCATGTGCCTTTTGGCCTTCCTTCTGTCTTCTTTTAAAAATATTCTATTTAGGTCCATTGCCCATTTTTTAATTGGATCATTCATCTTCCTTTTATTTAGTTGTATAAGCTGTCTGTAAATCTTGGAGATTAAGCCTTTATCAGTGGTATTATTTGCAAATATGTTCTCCCACACTGCGGACTTTCTTGTTGTTTTGTTGATGGTTTCTTTTGCTGTAAAAAAGCTTTTTATTTTGATGTAGTCCCATTTGTTTATTTTCTCTTTAGCTTCCATTGCCCTAGGGGCAGTATCAGTGAAGAAGTTCTTTTGGCATATGTCTGAGATTTTGCTGCCTGTGGATGCTTCTAGTATTTTTATGGTTTCCCATCAGATGTTTAAGTCCTGTATCCATTTTGAGTTTATTTTTGTGAATGGTGTAAGTTGGTGATCTAGTTTCATTCTTTTACATGTGTCTGTCCAATTTTCTCAACACCATTTATTGAAGAGACTGTCTTGACTCCATTGTATATTCGTGCCTCCTTTGTCAAATATTAATTGAGCATAGTGATTTGGGTTGATATCTGGATTCTCGATTCTATTCCATTGATCTATATGTCTGTTCTTGTGCCAGTACCAGGCTGTTTTGAGAACAGTGGCTTTGTAATATAGTTTGAAGTCTGGTATTGAGATCCCTCCTACCTTACTCTTCTTTCTCAGGATTGCTGTGGCTATTCGGGGTCTTCTATTGTTCCAAATGAACTTTTGGAGAGTTCTTTCTAGGTCAGTGAAATATGTCGTTGGTATTTTAATGGGGAGTGCATTGAACCTATAGATTGCTTTACGAAGTATGGACATTTTGATGATATTGATTCTACCAATCCATGAACATGGTATATTCTTCCATCTCTTTACATCTTCCTCTATCTCTTTTTCCAGTATCTTGTAGTTTTCCCCATATAGGTCCTTTACTTCCTTAGTTAAATTTATTCCTAGGTATATTATTTTTTTTGGTGCTATGGTAAATGGAATTGCTTTTTTAGTCTCTGTTTCTGTAGTTTCAGTGTTGGTGTATAGAAATGCCATGGATTTCTTGGCATTAATTTTGTATCCTGCTACATTGCCAAATAAATTTATTAAGTCAATTAGTTTTTTAATGGAGTCTTTTGGTTTTTTTATGTACAATATCATGTCACCTGCAAATAAGGATAATTTTACTTCTTCTTTTCCAATTTGGAGGCCTTTTATTTCCTCCTCTTGTCTAATTGCAATGGCTAGTACTTCCAGTACTATGTCAAACAGGAGTGGTGAGAGTGGGCATCCCTGTCTTGTTCCTGTTCTTAGAGGGAATGGTTTTAGTTTTTGCTCATTAAGTATAATGTTGGCTGTGGGTTTATCATATATGGCTTTTATTATGTTGAGGTATGATCCTTGTACTCCCACCTTGTTAAGAGTTTTTATCAGGAAAGGGTGTTGGATTTTATCAAATGCTTTTTCTGCATCAATTGATAGGACTATATGATTTTTATCTTTCAATTTGTTTATGTGATGTATCATGTTTATTGATTTGCGGATATTGTACCATCCTTGCATTCCTGGAATAAATCCTACTTGGTCATGGTGTATGATCTTTGTGATGTTCTTCTGGAGTCGATTTGCTAGAATTTTGTTGAGGATTTTGGCATTTATGTTCATGAGGGATATTGGCCTGTAATTCTCTTTCATTGAGTTCTCTTTATCTGGTTTTGGTAGTAGGGTGATGCTGGCTTCATAGAAGGAGTTTGGAAGTGGTCCTTCCTCTTGGATTTTTTGGAATAGTCTGAGGAGGATAGGTTTTAGTTCTTCCTTGAATGTTTGGTAAAACTCTCCTGTGAAGCCATCTGGCCCTGGGCTTTTGTTTTCTGGAAGCTTTTTGATGACTGTTTCAATTTCTTCCCAAGTCACTGGTCTATTGAGATTTTTAGATTCTTCCTGGTTGAGTTTTGGAAATTTGTATTTTTCTAGGAATATGTCCATTTCCTCCAGGTTGTTCAGTTTGTTGGAATAGAATTGTTTGTAGTATTTTGTAACAATCCATTGTATTTCTGTGGGTTCTGTTGTTATTTCACCTCTTTCATTTCTGATTTTGTTTATTTGGGTCCTCTCTCTTTGTTTCTTGATTAGCCTGGCTAGAGGTCCATCTATCTTGTTTATCCTTTCAAAGAACCAGCTCTTGGTTTTGTTGATCTTATGTATTGTTTCTTTGGTCTCTATGTCCTTTATCTCCACTTGGATTTTTTTTAATTTCCTTCCTTCTGCTTACACTGGGCTTTTCTTGTTGCTCTTTTTCTAACTCTTTGAGTTGTAGAATTAGATCCTTTGTTACCATTTTTTCAAATTTTTTGCAATAGGCTTGTAAGGATATGAACTTCCCTCTCAAAACTGCTTTTGCTGTGTCCCATAGATTTTGGATTGTTGTGTTTTCATTGCCATTTGTTTCCAGGATGTTTTTAATTTCTTCCTTGATTTCTCTGGTAACCCAGTCCTTGTTTAATAGCATGCTGTTTAGTCTCCATGTGTTTGATTTATTTGGATAAAAATTTAGAACACAGTCTCTAAAAATTTCTCTGTAATCAAAAAAAAAAAAAAAAAAAAGACCCTTAATAGACAGAGCAATTCTGAGAAAGAACAAAGATGGAAGGATCACAATACCAGATATCAAACTATATTATCAAGCCACTTTTCTCAGAACTGCCTGGTCCTGGAACAAGGACAGACATATAAAACAATACAACAAAACAGAGAACCCAGAAATCAACCCAGGCTATTATGTTCAATCAATATTTGAAAAAGGAGGTAATAGCATACAATGGAGTCAAGATAACCTTCAATAAATGGTGTTGGGAAATTTGGTCAGATACATGCAAAATAAATAAATAAATAAATAAATAAATAAATAAATCAAGATCACCAACTTAAACCATGAACAAAAACAAACTCAAAATGGCTAAAAGACTTAAATGTGAGATGGGAAACTATAAAAATCCTATAAGACTCCATAGACAGCAAAATAACAGACATATTATATGTCATAACAGACACAGCTCCTATGGCAATGGAGGTTAATGATAAAATTAAGAAATGGGACTACACCACAGAAATGGGCGGCAAAATAAATAAATAAATAAATAAATAAATAAATAATCAACAAAACAACAGGAAAAATGGGAGAACCTATTTGCCAATTCTGTTACAGACAAGGGTTTAATCTCCAAAATTTAAGGGAACTCAAAAAAACTTAACAAAAGGAAGATAAATGATCCAATCAAAAAATGGGCAAAGGACCTAAAACGACACTTTTTGAAAGAGGACATACAGAAGTTTGAGAGACATATGAGAACATGCTCAAAGTCACTAGTCATCTGAGAGATGCAAATCAAAACAACAATGAGATAACATTGCACACCTGTCAGAATGGCTATCATCAACAAATCAACAAAGGGCAAGTGCTGGCTAGGATGTGGAGAAAAAGCAACACTTGTGCACTGCTGGTGGGAATGCAGATTGGTGCAGCCACTGTGGAAGACAGTATAAAGTTTCCTCAAAATGTTAAAAAAGGAATTCCCATTTGACCCAGTAATCCTACTTCTAGGACTCTATCCTAAGAAACCAGAAACAACAATCAGAAAGGATATCTGCACCCCTATGCTCATAGCAGCACAATTTACAATAGTTAAGGTTTGGAAACAACCTAAGTTCCCATCAGAAGATGAGTGGATTAAAATACTGTGGTACATCTACACAATGGAATATTATGCCGCTATTAAAATATAAGGATCATTTACTATTTACAACAGCATGGATGGAACAGGAAAGCATTATGCTAAGCAAAATAAGCCAGTAGGAGAAAGATAAATATCACATGATCTCATTCATATGTGGGATATAATGATCAACATAATTTGATGAACAATAATAGATCCAGTGACAAATGGCAGGGGATGGGGCGATTAGAGAGCAACCAAAGGACTGTGTGCATGCATATTTGCATAACCAATGGACACAGACACTGGGGAGGTGAAGGCTTGCCTGAGGTGGGAATGGCTGGTGGGAAAGGTGGGGTCAAGCAGGGAAAAGGGAGACATGTGTAAACCTTTAGACAATAAAATAAATTAATTAAAATTCAAACAATAAATAGAAATAAATACAAACTTAAAAGTATAAATGTTCCCAAAGAAAACACCTTTCTGACCTTGGATTATATAATAATTTCTTATGTGCAACACCAAAAAAGGATAATGCTTCATCAAAATGAATTATTTCGGCTTTTTTAAAAGTCTTACCTAAGAGAATGGAAAGAGAAGCCACCAAAAAAAAATCTTTGCAAGTATTATGCGTTAAAGGACTTGTATATACAATATATAAAAATTTAAAAACTCAATAATAAAATATAATGTAATTTAACATGATCAAAACAATTTTAACAGACAGTTTGAAAAAGAAGCTATATGGGTGACAAACAAGCACATTAAAATATGCACCTCCCTAGTTAGTAGTGAAATGAGAAATTAAAAAAAAAAAAATAGAATACTTGAAATTGAAAACTCTCCAAAGGAAGTGTTAGTGAGGATGTGAAGCAACTAGAATTTGCTGGTGGAAATGCAAAATGGAGGAAACATGTTGAGAAACAGTTTGATAGTCTTTTAAAGAGGTAAATATACCTAGTAACGCTACTCTTAGTCATTTGATTAAGAGAAATGAAACTAACTATAGGTCCATAAAAAGACTTTTGTGTACATATTCATAGCAGCTTTATTTATTACTAGAGGCCTGGTGCACAAAATTTGTGCACTCAGGGGTGGGGGTCCCACCTCGCAGTCTGGGAGCCCTCAGGGCCTGAGTATCATTTGGACACACTTAATGGTGTCATGAAAGGGGGAGAGGCTCCCACCACAATTATTGTGCTCGCTAGCCCTGAGCCTGGCTTCTGGCTGAGCAGCACTCCTACTGTGGGATCAGGTAAAAAGCAGCTATCCTACATACCCCAAGGTGTCTCTATTGCAAGAGGGTGCAAGCCAGGCTGAGGGACCCCATTGGTGCAAGATTGGGGTTGGGGAGATACATGGGAGATTGGCCAGCCGGGGAGGGACCACAGGAGGGATCCAAGTGAGTCCAGTCCATCTTGCTCAGCTGGCCAGTCTGGCTCATCTGGCTGGACCCCAGCAGCAAGATAACCCCCTGGTCAGAGCATTTGCCCCCTGCTGGTTAGTGCACAGTATAGAGACTGGTTGACTGTTTGCCCCTGATGGTCAGTGCATGGCATAGCAAGCAATTTAGCAGCCTTAGCATATCATTAGCATATTACACTTTGATTGGTTAAATGGCTGGCCAGTCATATGGACACTTAGCATATTAAGATTTTATTATATAGGATAGCCAATATCTAGAAGCATCTCAAAGTCCATCAATGGGAAAATGGGTAAGAAAATTGTGGTAAATCAATACAAAAGACTTCTATTTCTCAATTAAAAGCAATGTACCATTGATACATGCAGCAAAGTTCATGAATTACAAGATATCCTACATGAAATAATAAGACAAAAGTGAGCATATATGATTTTTTTTATACTACTCTTGAGAATAAAAAGTAACCTATATTGAAAGAAAGTAATTTAGTGTTCTCTGAGGTAGGTGAGTGAATAAGCAAATGGAAACAATTTAAGGTGGGAATATATGTTCATTATATATACTTTTAACTTTATTTTTATTGTTGACACTATTACAGATGTCCCCATTCGCCCTACCCTTTGCTTATATCCACACAGCCCCTGCCCACCCCCTTCCTTCTGGCCATCATTATAATATAATTTGTGTCTATTGGCTATGCATATATGTTCTTTGGATTATCCTTTCCCATCAGTATGAGTGGATAAAAATGTTGCAATACATCTACACAATGGAATTCAATGCAGCTGTAAAAAAGGAGGAAATCTTACCCTTTACATCAGCATAGATGGACCAGGAAAGTATTAGGCTAAGTGAAATAAGCCACTCAGAGAAAGACAAGTATCATTTGATCTCATTTATATATGGAAACTAGTTAAAAAATAAGCTGACAAACAAAATAGGAACAGAGGTATAAATAGATTCACTATCTTAATAATAGTGATAATTTATTTAACATATACACATGTCACAATTTGTATTGTGAACTTTAAATGTGTACAGTTTGTTGTATGTCAATTATATCTCAATGAGGTAGTTAATAGTTTTTACAGATGATTCTGGTATTCTACATTTTAAATGATATAATCAATATCACAATATCACAAAGGATAATCCAAAGGTATCTTAGGAAAACCTAAATACCTGGCAAAAAAATAATCATCAGAAGACTGTTTAGTCTTGATGTCATTTATGGCCTGATCTCTTCTTTCTTCTCCTTTAAAATTTCCTGGAGTATGGCCAAAACCCGTTTGGCTCAGTGTTTAGAGCTTTGGTCTGCAGACTGAAGGGTCCCAGAATCGATTCTGGTCATAGGCATGTACCTTAGTTGCGGGCACATTGCCGGTAGGGGGTGTGCAGGAGGCAGCTGGTCAATGTTTCTCTCTCATCAATGTTTCTAGCTCTCTATCCCTCTCCCTTCCTCTCTGTGGAAAATCAATAAAATATATTTTTAAAAATCCTGGAGTATGCTCAGTCTTGTGCTGGCTGCCTAAATGCCCATGTTAGCTGTGATATATTATTCAAATGATGATTTTCCTTCTTAACCAATCTATGCCTTTCTCACAAACGTGGTTTTAAAACCACCTCCTCTATAAAGCCTTTCCTTATTAATTTTCTGCCACTCATCTCCAAGCTTTGAGTCACTCACTACCTTTCAAACATATTGAGCTCATTTTTTCTAAATTATTCTACTTGGTTACAGCATGACATATATGATTTGAATCAATGTGAATATGGACCTTATTTTTATTTTTATTTTGGGTGCATCCTTGCTTAAGTCAGTGTTCCATGAAGAGGCATTCTTATAACTACCATTACCTGGCCCACCAAAGTTATAATATATGCCATAACTAGGGTTTTACTTTACAAAATTTGAAGTTTACGGTTTTAGACTGTTTATTAAAAATGCCCTTTTAATACAGTTACAGTGAAATCACTACCATCTGTTAGTTGTCTGCTAAACATTTAACAGTTAAGATCAGCTAAATTTCCTAAAGAAAATGTCATTAATATTCAGTGTAAATAGACATACAAATAAGAGAAATTAAGAAATCAAATACATATTTTGAACAAGTATTTCATTACTTTTGATTAAAGAATGTATTTATTTGTATTGCAGGGCAGCTTCACGCTTAACAAGAAAATTCAGGTTGTACTTTTGTCTTATTTTCCTAAACTCTTGGGAGAGAGAGAGAGAGAGAGAGAGAGAGAGAGAGAGAGAGATCACATGCATACACCTCTTGAATGTAAGGTTACAAATGTTATAAGAAGAGCATAAGATAAGAAACCTCTGGTATTTTAATTTGGCTCTATGTGTTTCTTGAATTATCACTATCACCACTTACTTTTAATACACATTGTCTGTTAGTGAATAAAAATAGATCAAAAAGAAAAATTATTGGATTTGATTTAAAAATTATGTCCTGCCCTAATCAGTTTGGCTCAGTGGGTAGAGTGCTGGCCTGTGGATTGAGAGGTCCCAGGTTCAATTCCAGTCAAGGGCATGTACCTTGGTTGCGGGTGCATCCCTAGTGGTGGGTGTGCAGGAGGCAGCTGATTAATGGTTCTCTCTCATTGATGTTTCTAATTATCCCTCTCCCTTCCTCTCTGCAAAAAATCAATAAAATACATAATAAAAAATAAAAAATAAAAATTATGTCCTAAGAATTTCTGGAGCTAAAAGTTAAAATTTAACTTTATATGTGATTTTACAAAATATTGTGTCTATGGCAATGGATTGAGTTAGTAGACCAATGGTCATCAAACTGTAGTTCCTGAAACAACAACAGTAGCAGCATTGGGAATTGGCTCTAAATGCAAATTCTCAAGCTCCACCTTATACCAACTTAACAAAAACTTCAAGCTTGGGCTTCAATTATGGATGTTTTAATAGGCCTCTGGGTTATTCTAATGCATGTTTAAGTTGATAACAACTGAATCAAACTAAGTAAAACAAAAACCTGAGTTCATATCTAGGCATTGAGAGGCTCATTCAATGAGAAATGCTCTCATGTTAAATCCCAGGATAAAGAATAAACACTGAGGGTAGATTTATGCAACATGTACATGGTTCTGAGACCTTGTTCTTGTTTGAAACTTAAAATTTAATGCCAAGCTTCACCAAGAATTAGTCATAAAATATTAAGTAAGTTATTCAGAAGTTCTGTGCTTGAATTTCTTATATACAAAATATGGATGATTATTCCAGTACATGAAGAATAGCATTTTATGATGATTAAATGGATTAATACATATGAATAATTTTAATTTCAAGACATTTAAATACTAGTATTTTGCATGAAAAGATTTTTTTTCATTATTGTATTTTTGTAACTTATACAGCTGATACTCAATGTCTGTATATGAATTGTGGCATAATTAAATAATTTCTACTATTTGAGAAAGCATTTTCACTGATGAACTAGTTTTATCAAGCATTAAAATTTCAAGTATTGGTTTGGAAATAACTTTTCACTACTAATTAATTCACTTGAAGTTGAATTTTCCTCTAGCAGGCCATATTCAGCTTCATGAGTATAGGTATTGAAAGGACTCACTTTTAGACCTTTCTTGAAGGAAAGTGGACAAAGAAGCAGGTTTCATATTCTGAATAGAGGTAGTAGCCACCCAACACTGATCACTTGATTGGTTTTACTTGACAATTTGTCCAATTTGGTTTAAACACTGTTTCATTAACTCTTCCCCCCCTCCCAAATATATATATTTTTGTTGGTAGTATTACCGATATCTCTGATTCCCCCCCCCCCTTGAGTTTTGTATCAGGTTTTTTTTTAAATAAATGTTAGAGATAAACCACTTATAAGATGTATAATTGGAAAATATGTTCTCTCATTCAACAAGTCCCCTTTTTAATTTGATGGTAGTTTCTTTTGCTATGCAGAATCTTTTTTTATTTTGATGTAGCCCCATTTATTTTCTCCTTAGTTTCCTTTGCATTAAGAGATGTATCTGTAAAGATATTGCTACATGAGATGGCTGAGATTTTACCTATGTTTTCCTGGAAGATTTTTATGGCTTCATGTCTTACATGTAAGTCTTTTATCCACCTTGAGTTTATTCTTGTGTGTGATGTGAGTTTGTAGTTTAGTTTAATCTTTTTGTATGTGTCTGTCCAATTTTCCCAGCACCATTTTTGAAAGAGTCTGTCTTACTCCATTGTATGTTCTTGTCTCCTTTGTCAAATATTAATTTACCACAATGGTTAAGGTCAATTTCTGGGGTCTCTATTCGGATACATTGTTCTATAAGCCCATTCTTGTGCCAGTACCAGGCTGTTTTGGTTATAATGGCTATGCAATATAGTTTGATATCGGTATTGTGATATCCTCCTACTTCATTCTTCTTTTTCAATATTGATGAAGCTATTAAGGATATTTTTGTGTTATTTGTTCTAGTTCTGTGAAATATGCCATTGGTATTATAATAGGGACTGTGTTAAATCTGTAGATTTCTTTGGATAATATAGACATTTTAATGATATTAATGCTTCCAATCCATGAACATGCCATACACTTCCATTTGTTTGTATCTTCATCTATTTCTTTTTCCCATGTTCTATAGTTTTCCAAGTACAGTATTTTACCTCCTTGATTTAATTTATTCCTAGGTGTATTATTATCTTTGTTGCAATGCCAAATGGCAGTGCTTTTTTGGTTTCTCTTTGTGAGAGTTCATTATTGGTGTATACAAACATCATTGATTTGTGGTGTTATTTTGTATCCTACTATCTTGCTGAATTCATTTATTAAGTCTAGTAGTTTCCTGGTGGAGTATTTAGGGTTTTCTATGTACTATATAATGTTATCTGCAAATAATGACAGTTTTATTTCCTCCTTTCCATTGTGGATGCTTTTTATATTTTCTTCTTGTCTGATTGATGTGGCTAGGACTTATGGTACTATGTTGTTACTGTTCTTAAGAGTGGTAAAAGTGGACATCCTTGTCTTGTTCCTGTTCTTAAGGGAAACACTTTTAGTTTTTGCCATTTAGTATTATGTTGGCTATAGGTTTGTCGTATATGGCCTTTATTATGTTGAAGTATGATCCGTTATTACCACTTTACTAAGAGTTTTTATCAAGAAAGGGTCCTGGATTTTGTCAAATGCATTTTCTTCATTTATTGATATGATCATGTGATTTTCATCTTTCAATTTGTTTACGTGATGTATCACATTTATTTTTGATTTGCAAATATTGTACCATCCTTTCATGTCTGGAATAAATTCTACTTGATCATAGGGTATGATCATCTTAATATATTGCATGGTCCAATTTGCTAAACTTTTATTGAGGACTTTAGCATCCATTTTCATCATAGATATTGGACTGTTATTCTCTTTCTTTTTAGTGTCTTTATCTGGTTTTGAAAATGAGATAATTCTGACTTCAAGAAAGAGCTTGGAAGTGTGCCTTCCTCTTGAATTTTTTTGAATAGTTTGAGGAGCCTAGGTGTTAGTTCTTTGAATGTTTGGTAAAATTCATCTATAAATCCATCTGGTCCAGAACTTTTGTTTTCTGGAAGTTTTTCATCAGATTGTATTTTCCTAGTGAGGTTTTTTGATTCTTCCTGATTGAGGTTTGGAAGATTATATGTTTCTAGGAATTTTCCCATTTCACCCAGATTGTCCAGTTTGTTCACATATAGTTGTTTATGGTATTTACTTATAATCCTTTGTATTTCTCCGGTGTCCATTGTTATATTTAAATCACTGATTAGACATTTATATGACTTACTAAGTGATCCATCCCCCTGGTAAGTCTAGTACTCACTTGACATCATAACAGTGTTATTATAATATTATTAATCTATATTATAATTTATGTCACCATGACTATTTTGTAAGTACCAATTTGAATTTTTAATACCTTATCCTTTTTAACAGTCCCCCTCTCGTCTGGAAACCATCAAAATGTTGTTTGTATCTCATCCGTTTGTCTCTGTTTTTTGTTTGTTTTACTTTTTTTTCCAATCCCACATATAAGTGAAATCATATGGCATTGGTCTTTCTCTGTCTGACTTATTTCACTCAGCACAATATCCTCTAGGTCAATGGCTCTCAACCTTTCTAATGGTGAAACCTTTTAATACAGTTCCTCATGCCATGGTGACACCCAACCATAAAATTATTTTTTTCATTGCTACTTCATAATTGAAATTTGCTATTGTTATGAATCATAATGTAAAAATCTGCATTTTCCTATGGTCTTAGGCTCTACAGCAGTGACTCACAGGTTGAGAACCGCTAGCAGGGTCACCTAAGACCATGGGAAACACAGATATTTACATTAAGATTCATAACAGTAGTAAAATTACAGTTATGAAGTAAAAATGAAAATAATTTTATGGTTGGGGTTCACCACAACATGAGGAACTATATTAAACGGTCACATAATTAGAAAGGTTGAGAACCACTGTTCTAGGTACATCCATGTTGTTGTGAATGGCAAGATTTCATTCCTTTTTATGGCTGAGTCATATTCCATTGTATCTATGCACCATTTCTTTTTTATCTGTTTATATATAGATGGACAGTTAGGTTGCATCCATTTTGTGGCTGTTGTGAATAATGCCACAATAAGCATATAGATGCATGTCTATTTAAATCAGTATTTTGGGTTTCTTTGAATAGATATCCAAAAGCACAATTTTTTTGTCTCTCATGATAGCCTTTGCTTAAATTCCATTTTGTCTGGTATAAGTATTGCTACCCTAGCTTTTTCATTCCATTTCTATTTTCTTTTTTTTAATATATTTTATTAATTTTTTACAGAGAGGAAGGGAGAGAGAGAGAGAGCTAGAAACATCGATGAGAGAGAAACATCGACCAGCTGCCTCTTGCACACCCCCTACCGGGGATGTGCCCGCAACCAAGGTACATGCCCTTGACCGGAATCGAACCCGGGACCTTTCAGTCCGCAGACCGACGCTCTACCACTGAGCCAAACCGGTTTTGGCTCCATTTCTATTTTCATGAAATATATATTTTTTTTATCATTTTACTTTAAGTTTCTGTGTTTCTTTTCATCTGAAGTGAATCTCTTGTAGGCATATATGCAATGATCTTCTGTGTGTTTTTAAAAATATTTTTATTTATTTCAGAGAGAAAGGACAAGGAGTGAGAGATAGAAACATCAATGATGAGAGAGAATCATTGATCGGCTGCTTCATGCACCCCGCACCCCACTTCAAGCCCGCAACCCAGGCACATGCCTTTGACCAGACTCAAACCTGGAGCTTTTCAGTCCATAGGAGGATGGTCTGACTCTAACCACTGAACAAACCAGCTAGGGCAGGTCTTCTTTCCTTATCAATTCAGCTACCTTATGCCTTTTAATTGGAACATTTAATTAATTTACATTTAAAGTAACTTGATAGACATGTAGTTATTAACTTTTATTTTTATATTAAATTATTATCTGTGTATATATCTTACCACCCCCCCTTCCATAAATACCCTCCCTCCCCAGAGTTTTGTGTCCATTGGTTGTACTTATATGCATGTATAAAAGTCCTTCGGTTGATCTATTATCTCCCCCAGATCTCCCTACCCTCCCTGCTGTAATTTGACTGTCTGCTTGTTGCTTTACTGTCTCTATATCTGTCTTTTGGTTCATCAGTTTATAATGTTCTTTATTATCCATAAATGAGTGAGGTCATGTGGTGTTTCTCTTTCATTGACTGGCTTATTTCACTCAGCATGATGGTCTCCAATTCCATCCAGGTTGCTGCAAATGATGAGAATTCCTTCTTTTTATGGCAGCATAATATTCCATTATGTAGATGTACCATAGTTTTTTGATACAATCATCTGCTGATGGGCACCTAGGCTGTTTCCAAATTCTAGCTACTGTAGATTGTGCTCCTATGAACATAGGGGTGCATATATCCTTTCTGATTGGTGTTTCTAGTTTCTTGGGATATATTCTTAGGAGTGGGATTACTGAGTCAAATGGGAGTTCCATTTTCAGTGTTTTGAGGAAACTCCATACTGTTCTCCACAATGGATGCACCAGACTGCATTCTCACTAGAGGTTCACGAGGGTTCTTTTTCTCTGCAACCTCTCCAACACTTGTCGTTTGTTGATTTGTTGATATCGGCCATTCTGACAGGTTTTAGATGGTACTGCATTGTTGTTTTGATATGTATCTCTCAGATAATTAGTGACTTTGAGCATGTTTTCATGTGCCTCTTGGCCTTCCTTCTGTCTTCTTTTGAGAAGATTCTATTTAGATCCATTGCCCATTTTTTAATTGGGTGATTTATCTTCCTTTTATTAAGCTGTATAAGCTGTCTGTAGATGTTGGAGATTAAACCTTTATCAGCAGTAACATTTGCAAATATATTCTCCCATACAGTGGCCTTTCTTGTAGTTTTGTTGATGGTTTCTTTTGCTGTAAAAAAGCTTTTTATTTTGATGTAGTCCCATTTGTTTATTTTCTTGTTAGCTTCTATTGCCCTAGGGGCAGTATCAGTGAAGTTCTTTTGACATATGTCTGAGATTTTGCTGCCTGTGGATGCCTCTAGTATTTTTAGGGTTTCCTGTCTTATGTTTAAGTCCTGTATCCATTTTGAGTTTATTTTTGTGTATGGTGTAAGTTGATGACCTAGTTTCATTCTTTTGCATGTGTCTGTCCAATTTTCCCATCAACATTTATTGAAGAGACTGTCTTGACTCCATTGTATAATCATGCCTCCTCTGTCAAATATTAATTGAGTATAGTGATCTGGGTTTATATCTGGGTTCTTGATTCAATTCCATTGATCTATATGTTTGTTCTTGTGCCAGTACCAGGCTGTTTTGAGAACAGTGGCTTTATAATACAGCTTGAAATCTGGTATTGAGATCCCTCCTTCTTTACTCTTCTTTCTCAGGATTGCTGTGGCTATTCGGGGTCTTTTGTTTTTCCAAATGAACTTTTGGAGAGTTTTTTGAAGTCAGTGAAATATGCCATTGGTATTTTAATGCTAAGTGCATTGAACCAATAGATTGCTTTGGGAAGTATGGATATTTTGATAACATTGATTCTACCAATCCATGAACATGGTATGTTCTTCCATCTGTTTACATCTTCCTCTATCACTTTTTTCAGTCTCGTTTAGTTTTCCCCATATAGATCGTTTACCTTCTTAGTTAAGTTTATTCCTAAGTATCTTAATTTTTTGGTGCGATGGTAAATGGAATTGCTTTTTGAGTCTGTTTCTGCAAGTTCACTGTTGGCATATAGAAATGCACTGGCATTAATTTTGTATCCTGCTACATTGCCAAATTCATTTAAGTCAATTAGTTTTTTGATGGAGTACTTTGGGTTTTTTTACGTACAATATATCAGCAGCAAATAAGGGTAACTTTACTTCTTCTTTTCCAATTTGGATGCCTTTTATTTCCTCTTCTTGTCTAACTGCAATGGCTAGTACTTTCAATACTATGTCAAATAGGAGTGGTGAGAGTGGGCATCCCTGTCTTGTTCCTGTTCTTAGAGAAAATGTTTTTAGTTTTTGCCCATTGAGTATGATGTTGACTGTGGGTTTATCATATATAGCTTTTATTATTTTGAGGTATGATCCTTGTACTCCCACCATGTTGAGAGTTTTTATCAGGAAAGGGTGTTGAATTTTATCAAATGCTTTTTCTGTATCAATTGATATGACTATATAATTTTTATCTTTCAATTAGTTTATGTGATGTATCACGTTTATTGATTTGTGAATATTGTACCATTCTTGCATTCCTGGAATATATCCAACTTGATCATGGTGTATGATTTTTCTGATGTTCTGCTGGATCCTATTATTTGCTAAAGTTTTGTTGAGGATTTTGGCATTTTTGTTTATGAGGGATAATTCTATATTGTCTTTCATTATGTTGTCTTTATCTGGATTTGGTATTAGGATGATGCTGGCTTCATAGAAGGAGTTTGGAAGTGGTCCTTCCTCTTTAATTTTTTGGAATAGTCTGAGGAGGATAGGTTTTAGTTCTTTCTTGAATGTTTGGTAAAACTCTCCTGTGAAGCCATCTGGCCCTGGGCTTTTGTTTTCTGGAAGCTTTTTGATGACTGTTTCAATTTCTTCCCAAGTCACTGGTCTATTGAGATTTTTAGATTCTTCCTGATTGAGTTTTGGAAGTTTGTATTTTTCTAGGAATATGTCCATTTCCTCCAGGTTGTTCAGTTTGTTGGAATAGAGTTGTTCATAGTATTTTATAACAATCTGTTGTATTTCGGTGGGGTCTGTTGTTATTTCACCTCTTTCATTTCTGATTTTGTTTATTTGGGTCCTCTCTCTTTGTTTCTTGGTTAGCCTGGCTAGAGATTCATTAATCCTGTTAATCCTTTCAAAGAACCAGCTCTTGGTTTTGTTGATTTTATGTATTGTTTCTTTACTCTCTATGTCCTTTATCTCTGCTCAGATTTTTATTATTTCCTTCCTTCTGCTTACACTGAGCAGTTCTTGTTTCTCTTCTTCTATCACTTTGAGTTGTAGAGTTAGATAATTTGTTACCATTCTTTCTTGTTTTTTGCAAAAGGCTTGTAGAGATATGAATTTCCCTGTCCAAACTGCTTTTGCTGTGTCCCATAGATTTTGGATTGATGTGTTTTCACTGTCATTTGTTTCCATTCTGTTTTTAATTTCTTCCTTGATTTCTCTGGTAATCCAGTCCTTGTTTAATAGCATGCTTTTTAGTCTCTAGGTGTTTGATTTTGTTGGATTATTTTTATTGTAGTTAATTTTCAGTTTTATACCACTATGGTGTGAGAAGATGCTTGATATGATTTCTTTCTTCTTGAATTTGAAGTGACTTTGCCTATGTCCCAAAATGTGGTCTATCTTTGAAAATGAGCCATGTGCACTTGAGAAGAATGTATATTCTGTGGCTTTGGGGTGGAATGTTCTGAAGATGTTGATTAATGCCATCTGGTGTAGTGAGTAATTTAGGATTGATATTTTTTTGCTGATTTTTTGTTTAGATAATTTGTCCAAAGGTGTATTATAAAGTGGGGTATTAAAATCTCCTACTATGATTTTATTGCTATTAATCTCTTCATTAATATCCTCCAGCAGTTTGTGTTTTTTTTTTTATGTATTTGGGTGGTCCTGTATTGGGTGCATATATATTTACCAGGGTTATTTCTTCTTGTTGGATTGCTCCCTTTAGTATTATGAAGTGGCCTTCATTATCTCTTGTTATGTCCTTCACTCTGAGATCTAATTTTTCAGATATAAGTATTGCTACCCCAGCTTTTTTTTTTTCCATATCCATTCTCCTGGAAAACCTTTTTTCATCCCTTCACCCTCAGTCTGTGTGAGTCTTTTTTTTCTGAAGTGGGTTTCTTGTAGACAACAGTTATATAGGTCTTGTTTTCTTATACATTCTGTTACCCTATATCTTTTGATTGGAGCATTTAATCCATTTACATGTAAAGTTATTATTGATAGGTACTCATTTGAGGCCATTTTTATTCTATACCCCCATGTTCCTCCTTTGCTTCCTATTTCTTTATCTTTACAGTAGACCCTTTAGCATTTCTTGCATTGCTCGCTTGGTGGTGATAAATTCCTTTAGTCTTTTTTGTCTATGAAGCTTCTGATTGCACCTTCAATTTTGAGTGATATTCTTGGATTCAGACCCTCCTTTGCATGACTTTGTATATTTCATCCCATTCTTTCTGGCCTGATGAGTTTCTGTTGAGAAATCAGTTGCTAGTCTGATGGGGGTTCCTTCTTCTTTTCCAATTACTTAAGGTCTCTCTCTGGCTGCTTTTAAGATTCTTACTTTGTCATTGGTGTTTGCCAATTTAATTATAATGTGCCTTGGCGTCGGTCTTCTGGGATTCCTTTTGCTTCGGACTCTGCAAGCATCTTGGATTTGTGTGGTTTTTTTATTCTCTATCTCAGGAAAGTTTTCTGTCATTATTTCTTGAAATATATTTTCCATGTCTTCCTCAGTTTCCTTTCCTTCTGCAACCCCTATTATTTGAATATTGTTTTGTTTTGTATTGACACAAAGCTCCCGTAGACTCTCCTCCTGCTTTTTAATTTTTTTTCTAGAAGCTGCTCTAATTGGGTATTTTTTTCCATTTTGTCTTCTAGCTCACGGATGCAGTCCTCTGCTTCTTCTAGTCTACTCTTTATGCTTCCTGTTGAGTCCTTCATTGTAGCGATGTCATTTTTCATTCCTTCTTGGTTCATCTTCATTTCCTCTTGGTTCTTCTTAAATTCCTCTTGGTTCTTCATTTCTTCTTGGTTCTTACTCATATTGTCAAATTTCTCTTCCATTCTTTTTAGCCATCTTATGATCATTACTCTAAATTCTTAATCGGGTAGGTTGCTTGCCTCTAACTTGTATACTTCCTTTTCTGGTGATGCCTGCCTTTCTTTCATGTGCAGGCTTTTTCTTTGTCTCCCCATGGTCTCTCTTTTCAGGAGGTCTGGTTATGTGGTTTTCTTTCTCCTGCATTGATTTAAAGGCACAAAATACAACACTACCAGATACAACACAAAAAGCACTGAACAGGAATGTATTTGAGATATTAATAACCTCTAATAAAGGTGACCTCTAGAGAAAGGCAAATTAGAGGATAGGAGAGAAAGAAGAAAGGTAAAAGTGAGAGAGAGGGGGGGGAATAAATAAAGAGATAGAAAAAAGAAGGAAAAAAGTAGTGTCAAAATTGTCAAAATGAAATTGGGAAATAGGAAAAGAGAGAAAGAGAGAGTCAGAGAGATAGACAGAGAGACAGATTAGAAGCAAACTAAGAGAGAAAGGGAAAACAAACTATATATATATATATATATATATATATATATATATATATATGGAGAAAATTCCCATAGTACAACCACTAATCCCAGCAAATGCTAGCAACAATACTTGGACATTAATACAAACTACAATATCCACTATTATTAAGCAAGGCTATGATAAACAGAAGTAAAAAAAGCATTTAAAATACTAAGCAACAATAACAACAAAAGAAAAAGCATATCAATTTCACTAAAAAGCAAAAAAAATTCAGTATAATAAACTTTCACACAAATAACAACAAAAGGATAGAGAGGAAAACAGTTTTTTGTTGTTGTTGTTTGTTTGTTTTTAACTACTTAATATAGCAAAGAGAGTGGTATTTATGCACTTGAGCAGGGGGTTTAAAATTAGGTCTATAAGTATGGTGAGAATTTTAGCAGGGGGTACACAGAAAGAATAGGGAAAAACTAAAGCCAGAAAGGGATAAAATAAACAGGAGATAAAAAGGTTAAAGGTTAGTAAGAGAGTGATGGCGTAAAGGTTGAGTTGAGATAGGGTTGAATGATGCTATAGTAGAGATTAAAATAGAATGAAGACTAATCCCAATGTAAAATAAAAATAAAATAATACTTAAAAAAAGAAGAAAGAAAAAAAATATAAGAAGAAAAAAAGGAAACAAAAATTGAAAAAAAGCAGTAGTAATAATGATGATTGAAATTGAAAAATGTAATAATTGAAAAGGTAAAATAAAGCTAGGGAAAAAAGAAAAAATTCATTTGTTAAGTAAAAGCTACAAAAATGAAAATAAAATAAAAAATAGAAAAATTAGCAGAAAAATATGCAGTAGTGGTCATTCACTTCCTCTGTTATTCTATTTGCACACCTGTTTCTCTGCCCCAACAGTATTGCAGTTCCCTGCATTCCACTGCACCTCAGTTTTGTAAGCTAGTCCTTAATTTTAAGTAGGCTATTTCTTAGTTATTTGTGTGTTTATTTTTGATTAATTATAAGTAATAAAAAAAAAGAAAGAAAGAAGGAAAGGAAAAAAAGAGGGCGGGGGGAGGGGAAAGAAAGTCAGTTTGTAATTCAGCCCCTAGAAGGCAGTGTTTCTGGTTTGACTTCCCAGTCTTTTTGGCTGCTCTAACTTTCTTTCTCTATGGCTCTATGTTTTGTTGAGGTAGGCTGCCTGGGTGCCGGCTTCCAGATTGTCTCTTCTCGCTCTGATCCCTTTTCCTGGAAGGCAATTTCCCCCTGCAATCTCCCAGGATATGCCAAACTGGCCAGTCCTTCCCTAGTATTCAGAAGCAAGGCGGTGAAGGGGATTAGGCACAGGAGGGGTCTGCACCAAGGTGTCCAGATGTTTTGCTTTTAGAGGGACAGTCCCGATTCTTAACAATTTGTCCCTCGTCCCTTGGCTTTTTTGGAAAGTCCCGATTTTTGGAAAGATCACACCAAATGCAGCAGTGGGTCTTGCAGCACGTGATTCTCTCGGCAGCCTCTACCTCTTTTGGCATAGCTCTGCCTGCGGAGCTGCTCTGGTGTACAGCGGCTACAGTTACTGCCTGCGCAGTGGTGACCCAGATCCCTCACATTATCCCCCCAAACTCTGTCCTTTCGGTGGGTGATTGAAGAACTCCCCTGAATCCATGTGTTTGCGCCAATTGGGGTGTCATGGCTGTTCAATGGTCTCCTCTGTTGTGGGTTTTTCAGGCCTCAGAGAAGATCCTCTTTTCTTGGTAAGATGTCATAGTTTTCCCTCTGAGCCAGTAGCACCAGGGGAGGTCTCCGCCGCCTCAGTGTTGGCTGCTTGGTCAGGAAATCCTGTCCAGCGTACCCTTACCTTCTTTTAGAGTTCTGCTACCCCTTAGCTTGCCAATTAATACTCCCTGAGCAACTCTCAGACCTTCCTTCTATCTGTTCTGGGACTAGGCTCAGAACAAGTCCATCTGTTTGGCAGCCATCTTGTCCTATTAACATTTTTTATTCATAGTTTTTATAATTTGCTGCTTCTAAGATTCTCTCTTTGTCTTTAACATTTGGTATTTTAATTATGATGTGTTTTGGTGTGGGCCTCTTTGGTTTCATCTTGTTTGCTACTCTGCTGGTTCCTCACTTCCACCCCACCTACTACTATTGACATGGCTCCTCCTGTATATCTTCACTATAGAACTTCTGTTCAGCTAGATTTCAGACATTTCTCAATGTTGGTTATTCTATAGTTTAGCTGTGATTTTGAAATGGAGGGGGCTGTTGGAACAGTATATTTCCAGTAAGTTTTTTATTTGGGCATATTATTTTCCTTAAACTATAAACTTATTTTTACCATGTGTATTGTAGTGAAAACTATATGCTGCAAAATTGTACATCAAATTTACTCAAATTTTTCAAATTTTACAAATATGTATCACAGTCATGAGGTGCATAATTCATGGACATGTCATTAACGTATTTATCTCTTTGCATCTGAGCCATTTCTAATAAAGGTCTTCAACATAAATTGTTTTTAGAAAATAAGCAGAGTCTGATTTCATTAACTCAACCCTACCAAAAAATTCATACAATACACCTTTGGATTTGGTTCCTTACAATGCCATCTCTTAGCATTAAATATATTAATACATAAGGTGAAATTGATGGGCCATAATATTTGACTTCTCACCAAAGTTACAGTGGGTTTGTCCAAAAATAAATGGAGGTGGAAAAGTATTCTTCAACCTTGCACAAATGACTTTGCTCCTATTTAAAATATACATAGTTGAAGTGTATAGTAAAATCACCTATAATTCTTTTTATGTGGCTGATCAATGAATACCTCTGTGTGCAGGGTGATGCAATTTCTATACTTCGGCTTTTAAGGTAAGCCATTTGCATTTGTGAATCAGGAAGCTCTCAACATGTTCTTCAAGTTCTGAATGCCTTGCACTTCTTCTGTAGTATTGATAAATTACTTAAGTTCTCTGTGAAGAACCTAGCCCTGTGCCTTGGTCATGGTAGATAATAAGTAAATGTTAGTTCTCCTTCCCTTTGGAAAGTTAACAGATTTTTTTATCTTTTACCCTAATTTTTCAAAGTTTTTCATTGCTCCCAGTAACATCACTGCAAAAACTACTGATATTCATAGATCATTTATTATTTTTATTTTTCAGCAATTTTTATTGAATATCCTCAATTCATTGATTATTTTCAGCCATGGGGATATATAGCTGAATAAGAAAAGCTTCTGGCTGGAGTGATGTTCATAATTACTTAAGAGAGAAAGACATGAGAATGTAAAGATGTAATACAATGTGACTAAATTGTATAATAGAGATATTCATTGATATGAGAACCTACCCGTTAACAGAGGAGGAAGCAAGTGAAATCTGTCTGTGTAATTAGAGCAGATTCCTAGAGATTAATTGAGATAAACAGTATTGATTCCTAAAAGATCATCATAAGGATTTCTTAAGGTTATAAATATGGGTAAACATATAACAGGTGGTAATTACAATGGGAAAAATAAATATCTATATATATATCCACCAGTTATAATCTTTAGTATTTCTAGGTGCCATACTAAGGAATGTAATTATAATTAAAAGCCAGCAAACAAAAAAATCCCTTCAGAATATGAATATGTAAATTTAAACACACACACACACACACACAAATTTCTTAATTTATATATATATATATATAAATTAAGAAATTAGGAAAATAGGCTTAAATAGTACAAAATACTTGCTTATAGTCACACAGATATTTAAGTATTTGAACTTCCATCTCAGTTTTTTTTTATTATTATACTCCAAACATGAATTCTTAACTTGTAAATTATATTGCCCCCTCTTAGGTCCACATTTCCATATCTAACAACTAGAATGATTTTTTTACTGTGAAGTTTGTTTTAAAAACGATTTTAAATTGAAAAACATATATTCACACAAAGAAGGCATGATTCAATTTTATCAAACCCCTATTCAAATTCTTAACACTTTTTCAAATACAATACACCAGATTCACAGCCTTTTCACATACTTTTCACAAGCTTTGTATTCAAATAGATCCCATAATTAAGCTATTATATAGATTTCTCATTCCTCAATTAGGCTAAGTTAAAAGGTTACATTTTATACTGCTTTGAAGAATTTAGACTACATTCTGTAGTCATGAATTGATTAGCTAATCCAGGTTAGGATAGCAGAGTGCAAAATTTGCAACTGTGGAGTACTGTCACAATATTATTTTTTAAAATTGCATAATTTGAATATGGAGATAGAAAGTAATCTTATCTAATAAAAGAGTAATATGCAAAATGACCATATTTATGCTACATCCACCAGCCAATCAGGAGTGAGTATGCAAATTAACCCAACCAAGATGGCTGCAACTACAGAGAGAGAAAGAGGCTTGAGTTTCCAGTGCAATAAAGGAAGCCAAGCTTTCCACCTGCCTTGGCCTGCAATGGCCTCTGCTTAAGGCTACAAATTTTCAATTATAGAAGATAAATAAATCCCAACAAAAATGGCTGCAGCCAAGGAGTGAGCAGGAGGCTTGGCTCCACTCAAGGCTACAAATTTCAATTATAGAAGATAAATAAATTTCAGATATCTGGGCCTCAGCATGGGTCACCAGGCTGCAAACCACCACAGGCCCCTCGCCCAGGCCACCCCACACCCCAAGGCACCCCCAACCTGATCCAGGATACCATTCAGGGCAAACCAACTGGCCCCCACCCATGCTCCAGGCCTCTATCCTTTCTAATCCTATCTAATAAAATAATAATATGCAAATTGAGCATCACTCCAACACACAAGATGGCTGTCTCCATGTGATCAAAGATGACTGCCTCCATGTGGACACAAGATGATCACCACAAAATGGCCAGCAGGAGAAAGCAGTTGGGAGGGACCAGGTCTGCAAGGGAGGGCATTTAGGGGTAAAAAGGCTGGCAGGGGAGAAGTTAAGCATTGGTCAGGCTGGAAGGAGAGTGGTTAGGGGTGATCAGGCTGGCAGGCAGAAGTGATTAGGGGCAATCAGGAAGGGAGGCATGCAAGCATTTGGGAGCCAGCATTCCTACATTGTAAGAAGATGTCCCACATTGGAGAGGGTGCAGGCTGAGCTGAGGGACACACGGCCCCATGCACTAATTTCATGTACCAATCCCCTAGTGTATACATAAACAACTATAGGCACTTTTAAGTAGGGAACCTGTAATTACTTTTCTATCTCATAATAGAATTCATGAGATTGCACAAAAATAAAGTAAGTTTTTATATGTTGGAAGCCCTCTAATACAGAACAATGTTTTCTTGCCTTGAATAATTATTGGATACAAACCCCAGAATAGTGGTCTTAAAGTGCCTTAGAAATATAGAAATAGATAAGGGTGTCAAATGCTTATAAATAACCCACAGTTAGATTAAATTATTTGTTTGTATTACTACCAATTCTTCTGCAATACAGTGGCTGGGCCATGTTTGATGTCCTAAAGCTCAGAAATTAACATTGATTTTAAAGTGTTTGGTTTGTTTTCTCTATATTCACAATCACTAGTGGGCTGATCAATGCTACACATTTGAATTTATTTACCATGTTAAGAAATTTCAAAGAAATTCAATAAATTATTTGAAAAAAGATTAATTGATTATTTCTATTGCAATCTCCTTTGTAACTAATCTGAAACATTTTTTTAAAGACAAACAACTGACTAAATGTACCAATATTTCTATTCAGAGTGAATATTGTATTTAATCAGAATCTGGGTGAAGACTCAGTTTACTAAATTTGGCTTGAGACTAAACATCTTTATTTGAAACTTAAGTTGTCTCAGTGTAAATATGTATTAGGTAGAGTTCAGGCAAAATCTATTTTCATTTTGGTTTTGCATCAAAGAAATTTGGAAGAGTAAAATTTAAAATTAAATTTATTTTGGAAATTCTATCTGCCTTGTTGAGTGTTAGATAGAATAGATTATAGCACAAATCAGTTCAACCCAGATGATATAAATTTATATGGTTCTATAACTTTAGAAACCAATCAAAAGCATTTGGAGGGCAGTTGGTAGGGGCCAGGCCTGCAAGGGAGGGCAGTTGGTGGTGATCAAGAAATATAGAAATAGATAAGGATGTCAAATGCTTATAAATAACCCACAGTTAGATTAAATTATTTGTATCGCTACCAATTCCTCTGCAATTCAGACTTACTTGCAGAGTAAAGTTTCACCTTACTCTTCAGTAGGACAGGTGAAATTACAGTCAAGGATGAGGAAAGAGAATAATAATTCTTAAACATGTAGTTAATTTTATTTCAAAATTAATCATATTACTAATAAATATGAGAATAAAGGACCATACATAAAATTTTTATCTAAGGTTACATCTCTAAGTATAATTTTTCATATTAATTTTTTTGTCTTTGGATAAAAATATTTACATTAAGTATGATTTTAATGCTATCAAACTAGTTTTAAATTATCTGATTGCTCTTGTTATCCATAGTTTAAAATCCACAATCCGTGCCTTTGGCAATTACTTTTTAAAAAATATTTTTAATGGAGAAAACTGGGAAAATAATGCTACTAAATTTGATACCTATTTTAATAGCATTCAGTATTATATTTGGACATTTAATTAGATATTATATATAATCTAAATTAGACTTTATGTTGATTCTGGACAGCATGAATACTGTACAATTGAGTATTCAAGAACTTAGCTTCATGAGAAAACTTTTCTTTGTGTATTTATTCTACCTCTACATCAAATTGGAAATTCCTTTAAAGTTGATTACATGACTTTTGTTTGTATTTTTATTTTTTTATTTTTTTATTTTTTTATTTTTTTGCCTCTTACCAACAAGTCCTTTGGCTCCTCAAGTTTTAGCATGATTTTCTGTACATAATATATATTCAATTATAATAAAAAACAAAAACAAAAACAAAAAAACAAAACAAAAACTAGAGGTCTGGTGCACAAAACTTGTGCACAGGGAGTCCCCTCAGCCCAGCCTCCACACTCTTCAAACCAGGACCCCTGGGGGAATGTTCAACTCACTGTCCCCCTTGCCAACATGGTAACTCCCACCTGCCACCACTATCAGCCTGGTCACCCCTCATTGTCACTCTCTTCTGGCCTGGTTGCCCCTCGCTGCCCCCACCTCTTTGTCAGCCTAGTTACCCCCAACTGCCAGCCTGGTGGCCTGGTCACACCCAACAACCCCCCTGCTGCTCTGGTTGCTCCTCACACACCCCCACCCTGCCAGCCTGGTTTCCTCCAACTGCCCCCCTTGCTGGCCTGGTCACCCCACACAGCCTCCTGTCACTCATTTTTTTTTAATTTATTTATTTATCTTTTTACAGATTTTAATGATTTTTTTGCCCCCCTCCCTCCCTCCCACATATCCCCTCCCTCCCCAGAGTTTTATGTCCATTGGTTGTACTTATATGCATGTATACAAGTCCTTGGTTGATCTATTATCTCCCCCAGCTCCTCCTCCCCTCCCCGCATTTTGTCATCCCGCAGTAACCCCCCTGCCATCCTTGTCACCCCACACAGCCTGCTGTTTGGCCATTACTGTGAGGGAGTCCTAACCAATTTGCATATTACCCTTTTATTAGTATAGATTCTAACTTAACAAAATATAAAGCTAATGAATAATCATGCCTGGGAATTATGACCATCTGGCCCTTTCTTCATGTCTTTAGGAGCAAATTAAAGGTATTATTTAATTAATGATAAGGGAGCAAGAAGCTAGAAAGTACTGTTAATTCTGTTTTATAAACCAATTAACAATATGGCTAGCAATCAAGGCAGATAGAAAAATCATTGTCTATATCTTTTCTCTCAGTCTCAGTTCTTCCTTGTAATAAGCTGCTTTTCTCTTCCAATTTATAAGGAGAGGTGATGAATATGTCAAAGAAATTTATATGGAGTGCTAAATACTTGTAAAATTAAAATCTTATTATTTACATTTTCAACAATTGTACTATAGGATTGTATTATAGAAATGCTATTAATCATAATAACTTTCATATATTATAAATACAACACTAAGGCAAAGAAAACAAATGACATTTGATAAGGAAATAAAATGGATTTATTTGTCAATAACATTTTCAGTGTAAATTATTTCTGTAGTCTTTCTCAACATCAAAGTTTATAGAATAAACTAAATTTAAATAAAAGACAAAGAAAAGGGTCAAAGGCAGAAGTAATAACTGCAAAGGATATTAAATTAATAATGTTGATTGGAAAGAAAACAATAAAATAATGGGTGTAAATCTTGGAAGATAATAAAGCAACATAACAGTATGCTATCTATTATATCTTCAGGAAACAGAAAAGGACGAATATTCCCACATATTCCTCCCAGTTTATATGATAAAGAGGTGGAAGTGCTTGTTCTTCACTTCTATTTGTCATTGTTGTTGTTATTCCTTTGTCATTTTTCTTCCTTTGATTTTCTCCATATTCTCTGTATTTTTTGTAGTTCTGTTCCTCTTGGCTTAGTTTATTGATCTCTTTGAAGGACAAGGTGTTTATAAATCTTATTAAACAAACAATAAAAATATGAAAATACAATAATGCAGGTTTATTGGGGGCAAAGCTAAAACAGATACAAATAAACAAAGGGCTGTTCAATTGCTGCATAATTTCCCTGTTAAATGTAACTATTTGCTTTTTAGTATCTTGACTGAATTTAACTCTAACTACTGTAACATATAAACAAAGCAAATAAACATAACAAAAGTCACTTAGCTTGAATCCAGGGAAACTGGTTGTTAGTCCTTTTACACAAACATTCTGACAGGTCCCAATGAGAAAACAACAGCAAAACTAACTTAGGGTATGAACCTTTCTCCCCTTTCTCCCATTGCCCCCAACTATACAATACAAATATGCTCAACATATCCTATATAATAAAGAATTAATATGCTAATTAGATCAAACAGCAGAATGACTGTCTGGAAGACCTTCCAGATGAAGCAGGGGTTGCTAGGGCCGAACCCTGTGCATGAATTTCATGCATCGGGCCTCTTGTATGATTAGAATATTAGAACATGCCTTAAAATTTTTAAAGAAATATTTATATTTTACTAAATCCAGAATGCTGTTAATTTATTATTTTAATTTATGTTATTTCCAATAACTGTGGTAATCTCAGAAGAAAACTCAAACAAAATAGAATTGCTCTATATAATGAGCTCATGTTCTTAATAATTATTTATCTTCCTTCTCAAATTATAGAAATTCAACAAGTTATTTCTGTCATCTGAATCTGTCCTTTGGAGTTACTTCACAACCCACTAAAATAAAGTCATTCATTGTTTTTCAGAATAAATTAACATACTTAATATGGTATTGGTAGCTAATTAGCCACTTTTCAGCATATACCAAAATAGTGTCAAAGGGTTAGTATCTTTATTTTTTCTGATAAAATGGATAGCTTTTAATGTATGAATAATTAATATTTCAAAAGAAACCTAAAATATAAAATCTAAGGAGAAAATACATAAATATCCACCTTTATAATAAAATGTTGTTTTGAATTTCTAATTGAAAGTTTTGGGTCTTTTTTCTTCAAATAAAGCATCATATATTAATGGGATTCTTGCATGTAGTAAAAACTACCAATGCTATATTAGCAATGAATCTATTAACTAATATGATGGATTCATGATTTGGTTCTTATAACTTCTATGACATTTAGAAGTAGACCATTTTTGTTGTGGGAGAAAGAAGGGAGAAAATGAAAGGTCACGAAATGTTTATCAGTCAATATATTGTCCTGTAAAATGGAAATGTCTGTTTAATGTCAGTGAGCAATTCAGATGGGGTCTCATGGATTATTTGCTGGGGCAAAGCATTTTTACCTCATTTTACACATTGAAGCTTATCTTCCTTTAAACTTTGCAATTATAGAATACTCAGTCTCTTACTAGGTGGATCCTCTATGCAAGATAAGCTATTTGTGCTTTCCAAGCCTCCTCTGATAAATATCAATAAAATCCAACAAATCCAAGAATAAAGAGCCTTATCTAACCATCTTCTTAGAAAATAAGGCTTTGTATTAAAATATTTACCAGTGACACATTAAATTATATGTTTAAGTGAAAGCTTAGACATATATAATAGACTATAGCCAACATTAAACAATGCTTGCATATCTTTATTTCTTACAAAACAATTATATAGTATTCAAAAATTATATTAGGTCTGTTTACTTGATGTTTAATAATTCATTCCAGTTAAGAAGGTTATCATATTTAGTTATTATATGAATACAAAATGCTTAAATTCATTACTATGTCATAGCTTTGAACATGCATTTTTCTATAGGCATTCAAACCTTAAGAAAGAATATGATATATTTTTCTGATACAAAATGTTTTATGTAGCATACAGGCGTCTTCAAACTACGGCCCGCGGGCCACATGCGGCCCGCAGAGGAGTCTGATCCAGCCCGCCAGGTTTTTTGGGCAGTGAGCGCAGCTGAGGTGTTACAGTAGGAATTAGTAGTTCATATAGTCCAGCCCTCCAGCTCTCTGAGGGACCGTGATCTGGCCCCCACTTTAAAAAGTTTGAAGATGCCTGCAAGATATGATCATTTGCCCTAGCTGGTTTGGTTCAGTGGATAGAGTATTGTCTTGGTGGACTGAAGGGTCCTGAGTTCATTTCTGGTCAAGGGCATATGACTGGGTTGTGGGCTTGATCTCCAGTAGGGTTGTGCAGGAGGCAGCCAATCAATGATTTTCTCTCATTGTTGTTTCTAGATTGTTCTCTCCCCCTCCTTTCCTCTCTGAAATCAATAATGTTAATTTTCTAATCTGCTTTGTTCCAATTTTATGCTAATTATGAATAAAAAGGACTAGGTTTTATGAAATAACTTTTAACTTATTTCCATGAATTTTCTATGTATATATGTCTATTTTGTGCTAAAATAATCTTTTTATCTTTATTTATGCTAAAAATTATCTTTTACATTCTTAATTATATATTGAATTATTTTGCTTTATAAAATAGATATTTTAAGCATTTGCATATATAGCCATATTTGTCTGTGCATATGTCTAAGCTTAGCCATAAAACTTGTTATGGTAGTGATATATGTCAAATTAAACAATTATCATATAAAGAAGTTATTCATATATAAGTAACCCATTAGGTAATTTAGGAAATTATAGAACGTTAGATGTCATTATAAATTCACATAGTTGAACTTAATGAAATGTTTGATTCTAAACATATTAATAGTTAAAGATTATTTTTTTTCCTCTTCAGGATGCCAAAATTCTGACAGTTGGAAGCAGAAAATAAAAATTTGGAAAAAATAAAGGACACTTGAAATCATAGTCTAAATTCCTGAAAGTCTTCTGCATAGAAATGGATTTGCTAAGTACAGCTATGTGATAAGAAAAACAGCTGACCCTCAGGAACAGTCTAAGCCATTTATACCCAAGTAATAACATCAGATTTGTGTCATAATATATAGTGGAGGTTCTAAATGCCTAGATTTGCATGAGGTCAAATCTATATCCTCCTTTATGATTTAATAGATCCTTCTTTTTCAGTCTATTTTAACATATTCTCATGTAAGAAAATTTAACAATTGTGCTCATCTATATAGCAGTAGAAAAGTAGATTCCACAGAAATATTTGAATATATAATTGATCTATAAATCAAATATTATCTTTATTTTTCTTATTTCCTTCAAATGGCATCATTTCAGTGCTCAATGCCATCCTTGAAGACAAACATTATATTATGTTGTGGCCATAGGTATTACATGAAACAGGAAGAGATTATGCATGGGGACCAGAGAGATATTTTAAAAGAAAACAATGGTTGATGCTCAGTTGGAGCCTCATTTTTACCTGGGAGTTGTGGGATTTCTTGTTAGGGTAATTTATAGTTTCCACTCTCCCCCACTAAACTCTGAAATTTATGTTAATTTGTACACCACTTTCACCAGGATTCCTTAAGCTCAAGCAAAGAGGTTGTTTAAGTGATTAAAACCATCTTGTCATCTCACTTCCTATATCCTCTGATGGTGAAGCTGTGGGAGACCAGGAACCAGTAATTCAGCCACTGGGTTATTCACAAAATCAAAACCAACTACAAAAATAAATATTAAACATTTTAAGTCAATGACTCTGCCATGTTAGTAAATAGCAGAAATAAGATTCTAATTATGATATATTTTACTCCTCCACTCATCTATGAGATGTTTTAACTCAGGAAAACCAAAATCAACATATGATAATGACAAATAAAGTATAGGACACTGATCACAGTCAGCACCATTGGCTTTTTGACAATCAAAATTTTCTGCAGATTTGTTCTCTTAAAATTAAGCATTTATTTTAAAAAGATCTTGAAGCACCTGACATATATGACAGGTGTGATTAGTGCATAATTGCAACTCTGTGCATGTGGCTATAGCTGGTAGTGATCATAAAATCTGAACATGGTAATTTTTGCTTAGACACTTGTGAAATGGACGTTAATGCATATATTTAGATAGTTATAAAGCTAGTGTGTACTTATATACTAATCCTTACATAAAGCATAAAGCCTTAATAATGAGAATTTCTTTTTTGTAAATTTAAATTTTAAAAATTATGAAAAATAACTAATTGTTTCTTTTAAATATTTCTAATAATTCTTACTTAACTTTTTGTAAAATAATGGCCAATATAAGGCAAATATTTAAAAATTATTTTAGTCAAAGGAAAATATGCTTTCCTGCTTGAAGTTTATCTATAATATATATTTACCTAAAAGTAAGTATAGTTTGGCATATCCTATATAATAAAGAGGTAATATGCAAATTGACCATCATTCCAACACACAAATGGTGTCCCCATGTGTCAAAGATGGCCACCCCATGGTGACACAAGATGGCTGCCACAAGATGCCCTGCAGGGGAGGGCAGTTATGGGCCATCGGGCCAGCAGGGGAGGACAGTTGGGATTGACCAGGCCTGCAGGGTATGGCAGTTAGGGGTGACCAGGCATATAGGGGAGGACAGTTGGGGGTGACCAGGCCAGTAGGGGTGACCAGGCTGGCAGGGGATCAGTTAGGTATCAATCAGGCTTGCAGGGTAGTCATTAGGAGGTGATCAGGCTGGCAGGCAGAAACAGTTAGGAGCAATCAGGCAGGTAGGCAGGCGAACGGTTGGCAACCAGCAGTCCTGGATTGTGAGAAGGATGTCCAACTGCCAGCAGGGGTCCAAGATTGGAGTGGGTGCAGGCTGAGTTGAGGGACACACACCCTCCATGCACAAATGTCATGTACCAGGCCTCTAGTATTTACATAAGAATGATCTTAGTAATCAAAGCTGTAAATGCCCCTCATTACTCATTTCTCAATAAAGCTACCAAAGCTCTTTTTTATTTTTATTTTTTTATTTTTTTTATTAATTTATTATCTGTGTACATTTTTTAACATTGGCTCCCCCCTCCCCTACATACCCTTCCTCCCCAGAGTTTTGTGTCCATTGATTGTACTTATATGCATGTATACAAGTCCTTCGGTTGATCTATTATCTCCCCCAGATCTCCCTACCCTCCCAGATGTAATTTGACAGTCTGCTTCTTGCTTTACTGTCTCTATATCTGTCTTTTGGTTCATCAGTTTATAATGTTCTTTATTATTCATAAATGAGTGAGGTCATGTGGTGTTTCTCTTTCATTGACTGGCTTATTTCACTCAGCATGATGTTCTCCAATTCCATCCAGGTTGCTGCAAATGATGATAATTCCTTTTTTTATGGCAGCATAGTATTCCATTGTGTAGATGTACCATATCTTTTAAAAATAAAAGACATATCACATTAATCTTCTCACAAACCATCAACTGCTTCCCATTCCTCTCAAAGGAAATTGAAACACTTGATCAGGACCTACAAAGCCCTCTACAAATTTCCCCTCTCCTTTCCACTCTTTCTCTGATCTTTTTTCCTAGCATTCTCTCCTGATCTTATTGAGGTCCAGTTACCCTGACCTACTTTGCTATTTTTTGAACATGCACACTACAATTTTAGGGGTTTTGTTCAATATATTCACTATCCCAGAATACTTTTCCTGCAGATCCATGCATGGCTATACCTATAATAGGATAATGCACATCCAAAAGCACTTCAGTCTTAATCCTTGGAGCCAGTAAATACACTATTTTACATGGCAAAATAGATTCTGCAGACGTGATTAAGGTTTTCAGACTGGGAGATTATGGTAGATTATCTGGGTAAATCCACATTCCTAAAAACAGAGAATCTTTACTGGCTGCAGTCAGAAGGGGATTCTCTCAGGGTCTTTCAGAAAGGACCATATCCCTACTGACACTTTGATTTCATCCCAGTGAAACCCATGTCAGAATTATGACCTAAAGAACGGTAATGTACTAAGTGTGTTTTGTTTTAAGTCACCATGTTTGTGGTCATGGTTTACAGCAGCAGTGGAAACTAAAATACTACCCTTAGCTCTTTCAGTTCTTTACTTAAAATGTCACATTTTCAGTAAAATCTGTCCTGTAGTTGCTATTTTAAATTTTCATTGCTTAATGTTCCTTATATAATTTTTTGCTTTATTGTTTCATAGTGCTTACACTATCTATTGTATTTCTATATCTGTATTGGTACAGATGTAGATATAAATATATGTATCCATATTTACTTTTGTCTCCCTCCACTAGATTGTTAGTTTTATTAAACTCAAAATATTTTTATTTTGTTTCATTCATAATTGATATATCATCATTGTATAAAACAATTTTACATACATAAAATGTTGAATCACTATTTTTGACTATATATGGTTGTTAGTTAATGATTAAGTTAACTAGATAAGGAAATTTAAGAATTGACTAAAAATAAATCGTATAATAATTGAAACCACACCCAATCCTGCCTGATATATATAATTTATGTGCTTATATAATGATTTTGTTAATGTCCATAAAATTTTTCTAGCTCTTTCCTTACTTCAGAAAATATTCTACTGAATATAAATTTATATATATTTATATTTTTAACATGAGCATAAATGAAGCAGAATAGCTTATCAGTATGTGTGAAATAATTGTAGACCTGTGACCATTTAACTTGCTGTTACATTCATTTTGTTCTATTGTGCATCAAAACATATCTATTCCACCCATACAATTTTGTCACAAAATATTTGTGCCATGATAGACATCAAAAATTGGCATGTTTCTGTAGGTTTTCCATTTTGGCAGCTTTTGAACTTATATAAACTTTGCAATTCAAAGGGTAAGAAAGAACTCGTGAGTTGATTTCAAACTTCTGAGAAACCTCTATTCAGCATGATGTTTACTTACTGTGATCACAGGACTATTTTTCTTCAGTCCTAACAAATAATACTTCCTAATCAGGTACTTCTCTTTCAAGAAGTAAAATTACACTCATTTTATAAGATTCACTTCCTTTCAACCATCTTTTCAACTGAATTCTACCCCTGTAAAACAAATTATTTCAAATTTCCTTGCCTTCAGAATAAATTGTCAAAGAACAAATCAGAGTAGGTTCAAATAAAGGATGACCTAATTTAACTTCATGTAGGTTAATGATATTCAATTTTATTAAAATATTTTATTTCACTTAAATTTATGAAGTGCACTTAATAGTAAGATTTCCTCCATTTCCTTATCTTTCTTTAAAATTCAAATTGAGTAATTTTCTATGCACGATTTTATATTAATTAGTAAAATACTAATTATATTACTTTTACATTTAAATAGCATAAACTGTGCTTGAGCCAGATTTTGTAACAAAGTGATCAAAAACTGCACACGAATTTACTGCAAGTATCATGATTCCAGTTATATGAAGTTAAATGCATGCTTCTTCAACTGTCATTATCTGTACTGTGGTTCCTTCTTCACTCAGGCAACTCTGACTGAAGGGATCTTCCAGTGTTGGGTGCAGGAGACATTCATTTACCTTCATTTACTGACACATCAACTATTGATTTACTGAAAGAATGATACAATTCCTTATGATAATCTAGAATCTAGATGTTGCCTATAAAGCATCACATAAACTATGAAGAAGAGCCATGAAATGTTTATATGGAAACTTTTGCTATTTTCACACAGTGAGAAAATTGGGGGGAGTAACTCAATCCAACTACATTATCACACCTTCAATTGGGGAGAAAGTATTTCCAGTTGTCCTATAATGAACAGAGTGATTTTTATTACCATTAAGATGTTCTACTTTATACAATAAACAATAGAAAATTTTATCATCCAAAGAATTTATATGCATCCATATGAGCATAATCAATGAATACAGAGAATAGGGGGTGAGGTATGTGCTGGGGGTGAGGACATCGGGAGAAAGGTCAATGGGGGGAAAGGAGTCTCATGTAATACTTTGAACAATGAAGAATTTAAAAAAAAAAAAAGAAGAAGAAAGAAATTTTGAAGGTGCAGTATGTTATTTTCATACTAGGGCTTGTGCCTAGAGTTAATCTATTCCTATAAATGCCATCGAATTTTGGAGAGGAAATGAACATTAGAAAGCAATTATACAGGGATACAACCCTTTCATTTGACAGATGAGAAAACTAATGCCTAGTTTTTATTATCCCAATTTACATGAACTAGAACTGAAACTGTAATGTGGGTCTCTCAATCTAGAGCACATTCTACTTCATTAAATTCTCTTTATTATGAACTATGCCCTGCAAATTTTAATAGAAACAAAGTATTCAGTGTAGGATTTTTTTCATCACGAAGATAAGTGTTGTTGTTGGCATACAAAGTCAAAGAGGAAACAACATGTTTGAAATTAACTGAATTCATGATAAAGGCACCAAGAAAAATCATTGAATATAAGTAAGGTACTCAGGGGTGGGGAGGAAGGAATTTAGCTTGTTAGTTTCAAAAACCTTAATAAAGATGAGGTTGGAAAAAAATGAAAATGGTCCTCTAACATGACTTACAGGCTAGCACTGAAATTTAATCTGAAAGAGAAACAGCAAGATAGTGGGACATTGAAATAAATAGTCCTTATTTATGCTAGTCTATAATTAAAGTTCTAATTATAATAACTTGTATTTTTAATTTATTTCACTTTTTCAAAGAAACTGTTCTTGTAATCTTTATCTCCTTTCACATCCAATAAAGTTTAGGCTTATTACTTTTCAGGAAAAAAAAAAAAAAAGATTGTTGATGGACAATCTCCTATAAAAAATAATGCAAAAACAAAGAAAAACATTCTTTACTATATCTGAAGGCTACAAATAAAATGTACACTGTCAAGTTTTATTACCTTGATATTTTATTAAAACACTAGAGGCCCAGGGCACAAAATTTGTGCATAGGGAGGGGTCCCCCTAAGCCAAGCCTGCACCCTCTCCAATCTGGGACCACTTAGGCGATTTAGTCAGATATTCCTCTCAAAATCCTAGACCACTGGCTCCTCATTGTCACCTGCCTGCCTGGTCGCCCCTAACTGCCCCCCTGCTGGTCTGATTGCTCTCACTGCCCCCTACTGGCCTAGTCCCTTACTGCTCGCCCCTACCAGCCTAATTGCCCTCAACTGCCCTTCCTGTTGGCCTGCTCTCCCCCAATTGCCCTCCCTGCAGGCTTGTTCACCCCACACAACCTGCTTGTTCAGTCGTTTGGTCATCCCTTACTAACCTCCCCTGCAGGCTTGTCACCCTATGCAGCCTGCTTGTTCAGTCATTTGGTTGTCTCTCACTAACCCCCCTGCCAGCCTAGTCATAGGCAGCCATCTTGTGAGGGCATGAGGGTTAATATGCATATTACCTCTTTATTATATAGGATGATGTTGTGAATGGTTTCCTCATTTATTAACCGAACTTAAATTATCATTGTACATTTCTGAAAATCTTTGCTTTTTTTTGCAAATATCATATGATCTAACATAAATATCCCATGTTCTATATCTGGCTCTAGTTTGTTTACATCTAAGTATTAGCAGCCTACAGATCTAATTAGGCTGCAGAGAGAGAATATAGATTCGTATGCAATGGTTTTTGAACATTTGCTATTGATCACTGCCATCAGAGAAATGTACTACCTGATCTTGAGACTGTACAAAATATACTATTTCTGTAGGTTCATATTTGCTGGCTAAGCAATTCATATATAGAATGAAAGAATAGTTCTTATTATTTATTTTGATTAGACAATCAGGATTATGATCCTGGTAAATACTTCAACTTTCATTTTCTATATGAAACCCTAGGAGATAATTTGGAGAGCAAAGCAGAAATTGTAACATTTTTTCTCTCTGTCTCTGATGCACTAATAATTAATTTAAATTATTCACAGACTGGCCTTTCTTTGCCAGGAAAGAAGCTATACTTTATATTGCTAAAAAGAATCCATTAGCAATATTAAAAACTGTCAGGTCTCTAAAAATGTGGTGTGTAATTACCTAATACTGAATTATTTAAAGAAATAAAACATATACCAAATTTAGCTCTAATATACCTGGCTATATGTCATATACTAGTAAATTCCATTCACTATTTATCTTAAGCTTATAATTATTAAGTGATTCCCTTTTCAAAATATTTCCCTTATGGTTAAAGCATAAATTATAATAGAATTAGCTTATAATAATAAAATTTAAATTCCATATACTCTCCTCCAATACTAGTAAACAAGTAAATGAAGCTAAAATATAGTAGCATAAGTGAAAGTAGAAAACCAGTTTGAATTGAAAGGGTGCCTTTCATAAATGAGGTGCCAAGCCAGCATCACTGACCTGTGAACCAGGAGGTCACTGTTTGATTCCTGGTCAGGGCACATGTCTGGGTTTGTGGGCTGGATCCCCAGTGTGGGGCATGCAGGAGGCAGCTAATCAATGATTTACTCTTATCATTGCTGTTTCTATCTTTCTCTCCCTCTCCCTTCTTCTCTGAAATCAATAAAAATATATTAAAAAATAAATAAGGTAATGGCATTTGTTCCTTATCATTTTGGTACTGTTTTCATAATCACTGAGTAAGAAAAATGAAATAGCTTGAGCTATGTGTGTTTCAACCTTAAAAGAATAAATATAGCTCAAACTATTAGGGCTGTGGCAAAGGTATCTTAGTAGGGAATTTCCATGATCTTTGGAGTAGTGTCTTGCGTCATGTAATTCCCTTAGTCATCTAAATACTTAAAGTGAATGACATTTATATAGTAACTAGGGGCCCAATGCATGAAATTCATGCAAAAGTAAGCCTTCCATCCCCTGACTGTGGGCACCCGCTTCCCTCTGGCACCTGAGACCTGAGCTTCCCTCCCACCACCAGCAGGGATCAGGGACCTGGGCTTCCCTCTCAGCCCTGGCTTTGTCTGGAAGGTGATCCGGAAGGATGTACAGAAGGATGTCTGGTCTAATTAGCATATTATGTTTTTATTATTACAGATTGCTATTTACCAAAGGTAGTCTACATAAAGTTGGCCACTACAGATGATTCAGGGATCGTAATAGAGATTATCATTGTGTGAGACAGCAGAAAATGCTTGCCTTTACAGTGAATTTGGCTCCTATGGAAGACTAAAAATTCACTAAGTACCTACTGCCAAAAATTGGTGATTCATAATGGAACAAAGTTTCAAAATCACACTTTGATTCTCACTGGAGAATACTTTTTGCTAAATAAATCATCAAAAGTATTATTTGTTAAATTTCTCTAAAAACAGAAAATGTAGGTCTTTAATTAGAATTTTTGGTGTTTTCTTTGCTTCTTTCTAAAAATGCAGTTGAATATGATTGTCAAGATTAAAGATCAGGAAGAATCTAAAAACAAAACAAAACATATTGATTTCCTGATATTGTCTTTAGTATTAACTCTTACAATAGAGAATTCAATTCTTTAACTCAGTTACAAAATTTGGAAAAACAAAATAAAATAGTGTTTTTATTACCCTATATTACCTGTACTAATCTCATTACCCATATATGTGGGTATATTTTTTTTTTTTTTAGATTTTCAGTTTTCTGCCTGTTTTTAATACTTAAAATAATTGAAGGTTGTTGAAAGATAATGTTCAGGGATATATTTTACTTTTAATTTTTTTAACCTACAGATAATTTTCATCACAAGCAGTGATTGTAGGAATAAAGCAAGAGATGTGGAAGGAGGGGGGGAGGGAATTATTTGAGGCAGGTAGAGAGTTTAGAATGGACAAGAATTGATAATATCATATATATGGGGCCAAGGTCAAGGGACCACAAGGGATGTAAAACAGAAAGTATGAGAAGTCTGGGGCAAGGATAATATGAGTTCTATTTCTGTTTATGTTGATTTTGAAAGGTCTATAAACAGCCAGTTAGAGATCTTTGATATGTAGTTGAAAAACACACACATAGGTCTAAGTATCCAAAAAGACATCTGACTAGCTTGAAAACAGAGTTGGAAATAATTGGCTAGCAGTGATAATTGAAGTTGTGAAGGAAGTAAAGATTCTAGATCCTCTTAATATACACATGTATTCATGTATACAACAAATACTTTAAAAATGTATTTATTGATTTTTTACAGAAAGGAAGGGAGAGGGATAGTTACTCATGAGTAATAAATAAATGTTTATTTATTCCAGTTCAATTCCAGTCAAGGGCATGTACCTTTATTGAGGGCACCTCCCCAGTAGTGGGTGTGCAGAAGGCAGCTGAATGATGTTTCTTTCTCATCGATGTTTCTAACTATCCCTCTCCCTTCCTTTCTGTAAAAAATCAATAAATACATTTTTAAAGTATTTGTTGTATACATGAATACATGTGTATATTAAGAGGATCTAGAATCTTTACTTCCTTCACAACTTCAATTATCACTGCTAGCCAATTATTTCCAACTCTGTTTTCAAGCTAGTCAGATGTCTTTTTGGATACTTAGACCTATGTGTGTGTTTTTCAACTACATATCAAAGATCTCTAACTGGCTGTTTATAGACCTTTCAAAATCAACATAAACAGAAATAGAACTCATATTATCCTTGCCCCAGACTTCTCATACTTTCTGTTTTACATCTGAGCCAAACCAATCAGGGCAACAAATACTTTTGAGTGCCACACACAAAATGGTAAAAAGAACATAACATTCATGCTGAAAACACAACAGTATTGAAAGTGTATTAATTTAAAGGAGAATTTGTAATTTTGGCCATTGCCAGATCCTTTTAGGTCCTAGATTTACATTTTTCTGGCAAAAAAAAAAAAAAAAAAAAAAAAAAAAAAAAAAAAAAAAAAAAAAAAAAAAAAAAAAAAAACGGGAAAAAAAAGCAATTTCAATAATACTTCTGGTAGGTTATGTATATATTTGTTACATATGTAGGTTGTTTGCTTCACTGAACTTTGTTCTAACTGATACTTGATTATTTGGATATTTCTTTCTCATGCCATAATCACACAACATTTATTGTGACTTAAAGAAACTCAGTATTCCTCTTAGCTCTGAAGTTACCAAAGACACAATCTGAAGGCCCAGGCATGAGGAAATCCTCTATCTATTGTATTATGCTCACAAATAGAGATAAAGTGTAACCTTGGGCAAACCAAATAACATTTTCCCCACTTCCAGTAGTTCCTCTTATTGCCTTTTAGCATCTTGAAAGTCTTATCTATAGGTTCTTATGTTCGTTTATTCCAAATTTGCTTATAAGGGACATGCATATAGAAAGTTTATACATCAATCTGTAGAGTACTAATAAAGAAATAACATTTATGGTTTCATCAATTCTCACTAACCTGTAGTCCTGCAGCCTTAGAATCTGAGTATTGTATAAAGTTGTCATTCAAAGACAGTAGCTAAAGTGTACATTTTACTGGGAAATTGATTGTCACCCATTGTTCAGTGGTGGTACCTCATGCCTGGGGTAAGAATAGCTGTTTTTCATCTTATCTCATTTGTGCTCCTTAACACTTACCTGCCCTTTGTTAAAAACAAAGAGAGTGAGGATACATTTTTTATGTGTGAATTATTTCCACTTTTGGGTTGTTCATAAGTGGTAATTTGTAATCACCACTAATACGGTCAAATTCTGTTTCTCATTATTTAAACTTATTGATCTCCAGGAAAGAAAAAGCACTGTGAGAACAAATTGTAGTTAAGAGTCTATACTATAGGCCATTAGCTTAAAACATCTAAATAGGTTTCTCACAATAATTAAGGATAAATGTATCCCTTTATACATATACACAATGAAGAGCTTGGACTGTTGTATTCAGTTTCTTTTAAAAAATATATATTTTATTTATTTATTTATTTATTTATTTATTTTACACAGAGGAAGAGAGAGGAATAGAGAATTAGAAACATCAATGAGAGAGAAACATCATTCAGCTTCTTCCTGCACAATTCCCACTGAGGATGTGCTCGCAACCAAGGTAAATGCTCTTGACTGGAATCAAACCTGGGACCCTTCAGTCCCCAGGCTGATGCTCTATCCAATGAGCCAAACTGGTTAACCTGTTAACCGGGGAATTCCCTTTTTAATTATGCAACTTATAACGGGCGCGTACTCTTTCACTAGGATGTGTCAGTATGTCACGCTAGGAGGATGTAATTTCATATATATTTTTTTAATTTATACTTAAAATAAATGAAAAGACTATGAAATATAATTGTTTTGCTCATTTATATATAAAGCAGAAAGGAAAATACAAAATTACAAACAAATAGAAAAGAATACCAACAAAAAAATGGAAACATTGAATTAAAAAATTATAAATTTTACAAACAATTATAAAGATTACAAAAAATATATATATTTTATTTCTATACACAATAAAAATATAAAAAGTTAACAATTACAGAACAATAAACAAAAGCACACAAATAAAATAGAAATATTGAGTTTAAAAAATTGAAATATAGATGTAAAAATTCAAAACTCAACTTCCGTGTGATATATTTTAAAACAATTGTTGATACATAGTGCTACCTTACAATTCGGACACCAGTATGTAGATTCTTTCCTAACACCTTTTTTGTAGCAAACTTGGCATTTCCTGGATTTAGTTTTTCCTATATAGCTTTTCATTTGTTCTGGAAAATGCCTTTCACTAAGCGTGATGGTTTAGATGTAGAGCTGCTTATTGATGTCTTTGGGTGGGTTTTCACTATGTTGTTATCTACCAATTTCTCTACACACTCTATCAAAAAGTGTAATTGATCCAAATGACCTTTATCTTTTTTGTATATAATATATGCATTGAAGCAGCACATATCAATTAATCGTAGAAAAATTTTTAATAAAATTTTTTACTCTATTACGGGCAGCCGTGTAGGCCACCATAACTCCATCTCCCAAATCTACGCCGCCCATATTCTTGTTATAATCCAGGACAACATTCGTTTTTTCTTGCCTTCTTCCTCTCTTTTCAATCATTGTCTTTTTGTCATTATGAATAGAACTGAGCATCAATACGTCTTTTTTATCCTTCCATTTTAAAACCATAAGTTTGTCTTTGATTTGTACTATATGTTCATTTTTTCTGTAATTTTTTTGTTTTTATTTCACTGGGGATTCCGACTCTGTTTATCCTCATTGTTCCAACAATGTCTGTATTGCTTTGATACAAGAGTTCAGCCAAATGAATTGACCTATAGAAATTATCTAAGTAAATCCTATACCCTTTATTCAGTAAGTCATGTGTTAACTCCAAAACAATTCTTGTTGAACACATCCACCACTTTCACTAGCAAAATTATACTGATTCCCTCTGTGTCTTAAATTCATTTCCAGACATGTATGGATGACTAATACCTTTGTTGTTTGGAAATATACATCCCGCCCATTTCAGGGCGCAACATATATTTCAAGGACGTATTCATATGTCCTACCCGTACCCGATATTGTTTACGTTTGACGTATTTATACTTTCCGCTCGGTTAACAGGTTTTAAGGCTGTATTCAGTTTCTTACACAGGAAAATAAAGGCAAGATAATTGAAGTTAAACTTTATTTTAAAGCAAAGCTCATATCTCTATGATACAATTCAGTGGGTAAAAGACAACAACAACAAAAACAAAACAACAGTGTTTCTAGCTGACAACATCCAATTCACTTCACAACACAATGGATTTGATATGTATAAAATATGAACTAAAATATGTATAATTCAGTGGTTGCATATACAAGAAAATTCTGTTTCCATCATTTCATTTTGGGCTATGTACATAGTAACTAGATCTTAGAAGAACAAGCAAACAAACATGTTATTTAATAGCCATATCATAAACAGGATTGTTTGATTATGGGTAAAATACTATAGATAGAACATTTTCTCATAGAGAGAATTATTTAAAGCTTCTGTTAATTTTATAAAATTTACTTAAAATACAATAGTGCTCCATTTAAAAATCAGTATGGTCCTGAGATCTTGGCACACTATCTTTTTATTTTTATTTATTTATTTAAAAAAATCTTTAATTTTGAAAATATTACCCTTTTCCCCCATTCACCTATCCTAACCCACTATGACCACCCAGGCCTTCACCACCCTATTGTTTGTATCTATCGTTTATGCATATACACATATGAGTTCATTGGTCGATTTCTTTCCAACCCCCCCCTCCCAACACACACACACACACACACACACACACACACACACACACACACACACTCCAATTTATGTTTGATATTTCTATGTCTCTGGGTCTATTTTTGTTTGCTATATTCCACAAATGAATCACCTCATGTAATACTTATATTTCTCTGACTGATTTATACCACTTAACACAATGCTTTCTAGGTCCATCCAGGCTGTTGCAAATGGTAAGAGTTTTTTCTTTTTTAAAGGTATTCCATTATATAGATGTACCAGTCTTTAGTCCATTCATCTGTTGATGGGCACTTAGGCTGTTTCCAAATCTTACCTATTGTAAATTTTACTGCTATGAACATGAGAGTGCATATATTCTTTCTGATTAGTGTTTCTGATTTATTGGGATATAATCCTAGAAGTAGGATAACTAAATCAAATGGAAGTTCCATTGAGGAAACTCCAAATTGTATTCTACAGAGGCTGAACCAGTCTGCATTCCCACCATCAGTATATTAGGGTTCCCTTTTATCCACATCCTTGCCAACATTGTTTGTTTGCTGATATGTTGATGATAGCCATTCTAACAGGTGTCAGGTTGTCATATTGATTTGCATCTCTCAGATGATTAGTGACTTTGAGCATTTTTTCATATGTCTCTTGACCTTTTGTATGTGCACTTTGGAGAACTAGTTAATTAGACCTTTTGCCCATTTTTATTGGATTGTTTATCTTCCTTATGTTAAGTTGTATGACTTCCCTATAAATTATGGAGGATAACCCCTTATCGGATATGTAATTGGCAAATATGTTCTCCCATGCAGTGGGCTCTCTTGCTTTTTTTAATGGTTTCTTTTGCTGTGCATAAGCTTTTTATATTGATATAGTCCCATTTGTTTATTTTCTCCATAGTTTTCTTTGCCCTAGGAGATGTATCTATAAGTATATTGCTATGAGAGATGTCTGATATTTTCCTGCCAATCGTTTCTTCTAGGATTTTTATGGTTTCATGTCTTACATCTTTTTTACTTTTTTATTAAATTATTATCTGTATACATATTTTAACATTGCCATCCCTCCAATACATACCCTCCCTCCCCAGAGTTTTGTGTCCATTGGTTGTACTTATATGCATGTATACAAGTTCTTCAGTTGATCTCTTATCTCCCCCAGATCTCCCTACCCTCCTCGCTGTCATGTCTTACATTTAAGTCTTTTTTTTTCCATTTTGAGTTTATTTTTGTGTATGGCATAAGTTGGTGGTCTAGTTTCATTTTTTGCATATATCTGTCCAGTTTTCTCAACGCCATTTATTGAAAATACTGTTTTGATTCCATTGTAGAGTCGACTCTTGCCTCCTTTAGCAAATATTAATTGAGAGTAATGTCTTAGGTCAATTTCTGGGTTCTTTTTTCTGTTCCATTGATCTATATGTCTGTTCTTGTGCTTGTACCAAACTATTTGGAGTACAGTGGCTTTGTAATATATCTTGATATCTGGTATTATGATTCCTCCAACTTTGATCTTGATCCTCAAGATGGCTGTGGTTATTCTGGGTCTTTTTTGTTTCCATATAAAATTTTGGAGTGTTTTTTTTAGGTCTCTGAAATATGCTGTTAGTATTTTAAAATGGATTGCATTGAATTTATAGATTGCTTTGGGTAGTATGGTCATTTTAATGATGTTGATTCTACCAATCCATGAATACAATATATTAAATATTCTTTCATTTTCATATATCATCTTCTATTTTTTCCCAATGTCCTGTAGATTTCTGAGTACAAGTCTTTTACCTCTTTGGTTTAGTTCATTTCTAAATATCTTATTTTTTGTTGCAATGGTAAATGGGATTTTTTGTTTAGTTTTACTCTCTGGTAGTTTATTATTGGTATATAAAAATGCCATAGGTTTCTGGGTGTTACTATTGTATCCTGCTATGTTGCTGAATTCATTTATTTGATGTAGGAGTTTTTTAATGGAGTCTTTATGGTTTTCTATGTACAATATCATATTTTCTGGGAATAATGACAGTTTTACTTCCTCTTATCCAATTTGGATGCCCTTTATTTCTTGCTCTTGTCCAATTGCTATGGCTAGCACTTTTAGTACTATGCCGAACAGGAGTCATGAAAGTGGGCACCCCTGTCTTGTTTCTGTTCTTATGGGAAATAGTTTTACATTTTGCCCATTGAGTACAATATTGACTATAGATTTGTCATATAAGGCTTTATATTGTTGAGGTATGATCCCTCTATTCTCACTTTGCTGAGAGTTTTTATCAAAACAGTGTGTTGGATTTTTTCCAATTATTTTTTCCTATAACTATTTATATGATCATGTGTTTTCTTTTATCTTTTAGTTTGTTTATGTGATGTATCACCTTTATTGATTTACATATTTTTACCAGTATTGCACCCCCAAAATAAATCCCTCTTGGTCATGATGTATGGTCTTTTTAATGTATTGCTAGATCCCATTTGTTGAAATTTTGTTGAGTATATTAGCTATTATGTTCATCATGAATATTGGCTTGTAATTCGCTTTCTTTGTAGTTTCTTTATCTGGTTTGGGGATTAGGGTAATGCTGGTGTCATAAAAAGAGATTGGAAGTGTCCCTTCTGAATTTTTTGGAATAATTTGTGGAGACTAGGTGTTAGTTCTTCTTTGAATATTTGGTAAAACTCTTCTTTGGAGAGTGGCTACATAGTTTGGACAAGTTCAAGCCTCAGACTGATGATAGGGCATGATCCTCCTATCGCAAAGCCACATACAAGTCCCAGCTTGGAGGTCAAAGCCTGCCCAGCACAATTATAGCCAAAGGCTGTTGTTGTATGTAAGCTTGACCTTATAGTCTGTCCTTGTAGTCCTAAGTAGCTGAGAGATGTGGGCTGTGGGAGGTAAATCAAGTGCTGCCCCAAAAAAGCTTGATTGAGTTCATAGAATTACAATAATAGGAAAGAAGCAGATTTGAAACTTACAAGAACATTATTTTTATAATATTAGTCAATAGTTAACATTTCCTGGTTGTTAAATTATTCTTTCCTCTGGGGATTGTTTCTTTGTCTCCCATTTTTCTGTCCCTTTGTATTTGTTTCTATGTCTTAGATCAAACTCTATGGCACCCAGATTTTTTGGAGGTGGTCTTACATAGTAGATTTTTGTTTGGTTGGTTGTTGTTTTTTTGTTTTGTTTTGTTTTGTTTTGTGGTACTCAGTAGTTTAATCTCTCAAAGTCTCTCAAATATCCTGAACTCTGTGTTGTAGAAAAGCCCTCAACTTGAGTTATTTGGGTTTTCCTGATTTACTGAGATCTTGAATGTTATTGACCCATCTGTGGATAGAGTCTTCTCACATGTTGTCTTACTATGTAACTCATGCCTAACCTCATCATGCAAGATCTTGTGGATGTGCTTGGGGTCCAAGTTCTTGTGACAAGGGTCACATGAGGTCTCACAGGCATGTGATTTACTGTGAGGTCCTGGAGCCCAAGGCCAGGGAAACAGGGGTCCTGGTGTCTGGAGCTGAGTTGGTTTGACTAGGGCTGGGCTGGCATCATTTAGTGAGTCACTGCAGGGATCCCAAAGCCCATAGCCATGGAGGTGGGTGTCCCTGAATCTACCGCTGAGGTAGTGCAACTCAAGCTGGGATGGTATACACTCTGAAAATCACTATGCAATCTGGGGTGGTGTTCTAAGCCAGTCTGTGTGGTGGAGAGTCTGAGCTCCTTGCCATGGCCCCTCTCTCCTTCAATATGGCATGGTTTCCATGCCTTAGCTATGCTTCCCAGGCAGTGCCCAAGCCATATCAGGGGCTCCCCATTTAGGAGATCCTAGTCTGCCAAGCCACAAGATACCTGCAAGACCTCATTGTCCCTCACTCACACACACATCCATCATGCACATTTGTACACTCCCATCTCACTTCCTTACTCACTCAAACTCTCTGTCTCACTCCTGTCCTGCCACCCAACATCTTTCTATCTACTCACCCTATATTTTTAAATGAGTTGTCTGTAAGAGCAAATAAACCTTAATGTCTAAGTATTTTTTAAAATCCCTCAATCAAGATTTATTGCTAACATCCTTATTTTCTTACTCCTTTGGTAATATTTCTTACAATATTGAATTTTAAAAACCTAAAGTCTAATTTTTATAAAGCTTAACATTGCACTTCATTTTAAAACTATATTGATTCTAGTTGTTTCCTTTTTTGAAGTGCTTACATATTATTTTTCTCATTCTGTGAAAGTAAAGTATAGCTTTATCTCTTGCTTTTTTATGCTACTTTTACTTTTTCCTTACACTGAAAATTTATTTTCAGGCAATAGTATAATTTCTTTTTCTATAACATTTGAAAAACTGGAATACTTTAATATGCATAATATTTTGAATTTGTGAACTATATTGGGCAAGAGATGAATAAATAGTTTTTATAGGAATTGAGCTAATCTAAATTGATGTCCATAAATCAGATAAGCAATTCTCAATTGGAGAAGATTATTTAAAAACTAGAAGCCCAGTGCATGAAAGGAGGTTGGACACCACTCTCATAATCTGGGACTGCTGGTTCCCAACCACTCGGCTGCCTGCCTGCCTGATTCCCCCTAACCACTTGTGTCTGTCAGCCTGATCACCCCCTAACAACTCCCCTGCTAGCCTGATTGGTGCCAAACTGCTTTCCTGCTGAATCAATTTCCCCCCACTGCCCTCCTCTGCTGGCCCAGTCACCCCCAACTGCCCTCCCCTGTAGGCCTGGTCCCAACCCCCCAACTGCCCTTCTCTGCAGGCCTGGTTGACCCCAACTGCCCTCCCCTGCAAGCCTGGTCCCCCCTCAACTTCCTTCCCTTGCTGACCTGATCTCGCCCCCAACTGTCCTCCACTGCTGGCCATCTTATGGCAGCCATCTTGTGCAAGGGTGTGATGGTCAATTTGCATATTACCTCTTTATTATATAGGATTTAGCTTAGAAAAAAAATTGGACATCATTCAATTCAAAATGTTCCTTTAGTATTTCTGGTTCCTAAACTAAAGCTTACATTTCTCTCTTTTATGTTGTAATTTTTCTTTTTTAAATATTAGCAGAACTGCTTTTGTCTAAATTTTTAAAAATGTCTTCTACTACCTCATGCTTTAAAAGAAGTTACATCATTAATCAATCAACACAATCTGTTTAGTGGCTATATGTTCCAGCCACCATTCTGGGCACAGTTGGTCTTCATGAGGTCACTAAAGTATCATTCATGTTAAACTGCATCTTGTGTAAGTGAATATTTTTTCTTTTCTGTTGCCCAATGTCCAAGAAATGCTGGAAAATATATATTTAAACATGATTACCAAGTTATGCTTTCTAATTACCAGAGCTCTTGGTGCCTTTGGGTATTTTGTGTGTGTGTGTGTGTGTGTGTGTGTGCGCGCGTGTGTTTAATTATCCTTATTTCTCATTACATTATTCTCAGAAGCTGATGTAACATTTTCAGTCTCTTCAAATTTCTAGTCCCCATCCTATGCTACTTAAAAGCCATAACTCAGCTACTGTTTTTAAAAGGAGATTATGGTGATTTAAACTGTTTTCTTACCTTCCCTTCCTCTGCACTTCAGAATATTATTAAATTTTTCCATTCATTGTCTTTTCTTGTTCCCATCTTTGAGGAATATACATATATATATATATATATATATATATATATATATATATAGTGGAATTGAAAGTATATATATATACTTTCAATTCCACTATTTTGCATATTTAAGTCATTTTTTGCATATTTAAGTCATTTAAGTCTATGTCTTTACACATGCTCAGTTATTCATTAATTTTTAAACCTATAAAAATTCTAAACATCTTAATATCTGATTTTTCTCTCAGACATATGGCCAAACCATTCACTTTCTTGCCTTCAAATTCTTTAAAGTATCATTCTATAACTTCTACTAAAAGACATCAACCTTTTAACTTACTGAAACCTGGAATTATTTTTTACAGCTTTATTATTTTATGTTCTCAAAGAAAATCACTGTTTACCAATCTCAACTGGTTTTTATAAATTCATAGCTTCATGGAAATCCCTGATGTATTAGATTTTTTTACTGTCCCCATTTTATATGGTTCTCTTCTCTCTGAACATTTGTGGTATTCCACTATTAACAGTTTTTAAATAGTAGAAAATATAAATAACATAAAATATACACCTTAATAAATTTCAGTTATGCATTTCAATAGTATTAAGTACAGGTGCACTTTTGTTCAGCCACCTAACCCCCCATCTTCAGAAAACTTTCATCTTGCACACTGGAATTTTCTACCTATTAAACAATAATTGTCCATTCCTCCCTTACCTCAGCCCCAGAAAACCACCATTTATTTTTTGTACCTGAATTTCAGTATTCTAGGTACCTCAGAGAACTGAAATCACACACAATTTGTTTTTCTGGCTTATTTCATTTAGGATAATATTCATCCATGTTGTATTTTATATTAAAATTTCTTTCTTTTTAAGTCAGAATAACATTTCATTATATGTATGTATCACATTTTATTTATCCATTTATTGATTGATGGACCTTTCAGTTGTTTCCACCTATTGGCTATTCTGAATAATTCTATTATGAATATGAGTGCACAGATATATCTTAATAACCCAGCTTTAAATTCATTTGGGTGCATATCTAAAAGTGCAATTTCTGTACTATATGGTAATTTTACTTTTAATTTTTAGAAAATGTCATATTGCTTTCAATAATGGTTGTAACATTTTACATTCCAACCAATGCTGCCCAAGGATTCCACTTTCTCTCTATTCTTGTCAACACTTGTTTTCCATGGTTTTTGTGGGGTGTTTTTGTTTGTTTGTTTTATTAGCAGCCATCCTAATGAGTGTCAAGTAGTATATCAATGTGGGTTTGACTTGCATTTCCACAACGCTTAAGGCCATTTGTATATCTTCTTTGGTGAAATGTATATTGAAGTCCTTTGCCCATTTTTTATTTATTGTGTTTTTTTATTGAGTTGTAAGAGTTTTTATATATTTTATATAAACTCTGTATCAGATATATAAATTACAAATACTTTGTCCCATTTTGTGAGTTGCATTTTAACTCTGTGATTGTGTGTTTTGATGCACAGAAGTTTTAATTTTTTATGCAATGCAATTTATGTATTTATTCATTTGTTGACTGTGCTTTTGCTGCCTTATCTGAGAAATCATTATCAAATCTAAAATCATGAAGTTCTTTTACATTTTAATTTTAAATGTTTAATAGTTACCTTTTGTGCGTAGCTCTTTGATGCATTTTGAGTTAGTTTTTGTATATGGTATAAAGAAAGGTTCTATTTTCATTATATTGCATGCATATGTCATATTTTTCAACACTATTTGTTGAAAAGATTATCCATTTTTCATTAAATGATCTTGACATCCTTTTTAAAAATCATTTGAGCATGTAGGTGAAAATTTATTTCTGGACTTATTTATTCTGCAGGTTTATTTTATTCCAATGGCTTTTTATATTATGCTAATAACACAGTGCTTTGATTACTGCAGCTTTGAAATAAATTTTGAAATCTGGAAGTGTGAGACTTCGGATTTTCTTTGTCATTGTTTTGACTTTTGGGTGTTTCTTGAGAAGTCTTTCAATCCATTAACACAAGATGCTTTAAAAAAAAATATATATATATATATATATATATATATATATATATATATATATATATATATATATATAATTGATTTTTTTTACAGAGAGGAAGAGAAAGAGATAGAGACTTAGAAACATCGATGAGAGAGAATCATTGACCAGCTGCCTCCTGCACCCAAAGGCACATGCCCTTGACCGGAATTGAACCCAGGACCCTTCAGTCTGCATAGATCTTTGGCTCTATCCATTGTGTCAACCCGGTTTTGGCAAGATGCTTTTAATTTTTATGGCTTCTTCAATTTCTTTAAGCAAAGTTATATAGTTTTCACTGAGTCCTTCTTTGTATCCTTAGATAAGTTTATACAAAAGGTTGTAGGTGCAATTCCCAGTTGGGGCACATATGGGAGGTGACTAATCTATGTCTCTCTCTCTATATCTCTCTCTCTCTCCCTCCCTGCCCCTAAAACATATCCTCAAGTGAAGATTAATTAAAAACATTATGTTCCTCAAACATATCACATAACAAGTATTATATTCTCTTTTGCAAATAGTCCTTAAATTCATTCATTCATTTTTAATTCAGCCTATATTTATTGAATTCTTCCTACTAAGTTATTGGCATTGTTCTAGGTACTGAACATATTACAGGAAACAAGATAGACAATAGTCTCTACTCCAATGGAAATACACAATAAATATACTAAAAATATATAATGTATTAGAATGTATTTATGTGCTGTGGGAAAATTAAAGTAGTAATACCACTTGAAAGTGGGTAAGTCATATTTTCAATAATGTACCAAGGTATGTTTATAAGGTGACATTTGAACAAAGTCTTGAAGAAGAAGAGAGGCTCCTACTATGGCAACTTGCAACTCTTTCCCAGCACATTGGTGGGCTGTTGGAGTGATGTGATTGGAAGGTAACTTGGAGAAGAACATTTCCATGATAGGGAATAGGCTGTGTAAAGTCTATGAGGCAGGGACATGCTTAGTGTGTATAATAATTGGTATGAGGCCATAACGGCTAAGCAATTTGAGGAAGAGAAGAATGTGAGTATGAAAGATGAGAGAGAGAAGGAAGGGCCAGATCATGTACAGATTAGAAGGTTACTCTTAGGAATTTTTAAAAACATAGCAAGCCCAATTAGAAAGCTAATCTACAATTCTTGGCAAGAAGTGTTGGTGGCATGGACCAGTGTGCTAACAGTGGAGGCAAAGAAATTGTTCAGATTCTATGTATTTCCAGCAATAATTAATGGCTTCTCTACATCAGAAGTTGCCACATTAAAATACAATAACGTATGATGAAAATATGTAAATATTTATATATCTATTAATGTATAACTTAAGTTGCTAATTATTAATATGTTAGCGTACAGTGTGCCAAAAATGTATACACATACATATAAAGGCAGTATATGAAAATCATTTCATTCTCAAAATTGAGCAATGAGCTGTTAAAATGTTTATACACTTGTCCTAACCAGTTTGGCTCAGAGGATAGAGCATCGGCCTTGAACTCAAGGATCCCAGGTTCAATTCCAGTTAAGGGCATGTACCTTGGTTGCAGGCACATATCCAGTGGGGAGTGTGCAGGAGGTGGCTGACCCATGTTTCTCTCTCATTGATGTTTCTAACTCTATCCCTCTCCATTTCTCTCTGTAATAGATTTTTGAAAAATAAAATGTTTATAAACTTTTTTGGACACTTGTATATTAATAAGGTATAATAAATACATTTTTTATAAATGAATATTTCTGAGTACAGCAAATCAGTAACTAACATAATTTACTTTTGTATCTCATATAAATGTTTATATGTAAATATATTTGTCATGTTACTAATATGTAATGTTATAAATCAATAAAGGAAACATTCCTTACCAATTTTTATGCAAATATATATATATGAGAAAAGTGCTAATTGACCATACCTTTGCTATGCCCACAGCCAATCAGGAGTGATATGCAAATTAAGCAAAAAAGATGGAGGGTAAATTTGCATATGCAAGAGGGGCGAGCTGGGTTTGATGCCACCAGTTGGGACCAGTCCACCATTGGGGACCTGGCAGGCCAAGCGGGGAGTGTCTAACATCCTCTGCAGGGTCGAGCTGATAGGTAAGTGGGTAGGGGTGGGGGAAGTGCCTGACACCAACCGCTGGGTCAAGGCAGCCCTCAGGACCCTTGGTAGGCTGTGGTGGCTAAGGTCTCTGGGATCACTGTGTGCCCCTGGGCCACCTGTGGACACAGGTGGAGCAGGCCCAGGTTGAACATTTTAATGAAAATAGGTTGCCTATGCCCTGGCCCACCACGCAGGTCCCTCGCGAGGAGAGGGCAATGGGCAGTTAGCAGGCACTAGGACTTGGAAAGGACTGGGAGCAACCTGCAGGCATGCTACCAGGAAGAGGTGCTAAACCATGATGACGCAGAGGGCTGGCTGATGGAGGCACTCAAAGGTGCAGATGAGGTGGCTCTCATTGACACTGGCTTCATAATAACAAAATCTGATTAACTAAATCGCCTTCTGAAGAACATGCATGAAGAGGAGATTGCCAAGCTGCAGGTGCAGATCCAGTAGCTCAGATCTCCTTGGAGATGGACATGTTTTTCAAGTCCGACCTCTCTGCCATGCTCAATGACATCAGCACCCAAAACTAGAAGCTGGCTGCCAAGGACATGCAGAATGCAGAAGAATGGTACAAGAACTGCTTCACCATGCTGACCAAGAGCACTGCCAAGAACACCTACACGGTGTGCACCATCAAGGAGGAAGTGTCTGAAAGCTGCCGCCTGTTCAAGACCAAGACCCTGGATATCAAAGCATGCAGACCATCATGAACTAAGCTCTGGGAAAGCAGCTGCGAGAGCTGGAGGATAAACAGAACTCCAATGCTAGTGCTATGCAGGACACAATCAACAAATTAGAAAATGAGTTGAGAACTACAAAGAGTGAAATGGCATGATATTAAAAAAAAAAAAAAATACCAGGAACTCCTCAATGTGACTTTGGACATTCACATTGCAGCTTTCAGGAAACTCTTGGAAGGTGCAGAGACCCAGCTCAGTTTCACCAGCGTGGGAAGCTTAGCCAGCTACTGCTCCCAGAGTTCCCAGATCTTTGGTCAATCTGCCTAAGGTGGTTTACAGACTAGCTCCTACTTGATGTCCGCTCACTCCTTCCCTTCTTAATGCACCAGCCACATCCAGGAGGAGCAGATTGAGGTGGAGGAGACCATTGAGGCTGCAAAAGCCAAGGAATCTAAGGATCAACACCCCTCTGAAGGAGAAGCTGAAGAGGAGAAGGAGAAGGAAGAAACTGATGAAGAGGAAGGAGAGGAAGAGGAAGAAGGTGCCAAGGCAGAATTTGGGGATGCAAAAGAGGAAGACGAAGAAGGTGAAGGAGAAGATGCCCAAGAAGCTGAGGATGAGAAGAAAGATGAAGGTGCTGGGGAGGAGCAAGCAACCAAGAAAAGATTGAGCCCCCTTTTCTTTAATTATTTCAGGAATAATCCTCCTGAAACCAGGTCAACCAAGCAGTTGAGTTCCTGATACTATATGAATTAAGAAGTCAATATATGTGATATTCTGAAGTGACTCAGGATGGACATTAAATGTTGTGCTATGACTTTTTTCCTTATGCAGAGTATCTGTGTGCTTGCAAAATGGCTTCTTGGCTTGCTGCCAGCCTGTGCATGTCCATGCTTATGAGTTCAGGATCTATGACAATGTGAATAATTTAGATGTTTACAATAAAAACTTATGAATGCATGAACTCACTGATGTTAATGTTAAACTTCATGGAGAAAATAGTTCTTTGAGTCTTTGGTGGTTAGAAATTAAAGACCTCAGATTGTGTGAAATAAACAGTAAATAAAGTTACACTGAATGACAAAAACAAACATTAGGGGCCAGGAAACATTCAAAGAGCTGGGGAACCATTATCAGATCAGGAAGGGAAGTTGCAGAGTGCTTATTATTTCTATGAATATAGCATTTTCTACTACTTACAACATATATATTATACTGTAATGTATTAGATGCCTTCCTATGGCATGAAGTATGTATTCTCATAGAATAATACTGGTATACCTTATAATTATGGCAGTATATCATATCCTATCTATATTAATAAAAAGAGTAATATGCTAATTAGACCATGAGACCTTCCAGAAGTCCTTCAAGACAAAGCCATGGTGTTGGGGCCTAGGCAGAGGCGGTTGGGGGTGATCAGGCTGGCAGGGGAGGGCAATTGAGGGCTAGCAGGCTAGCAGAGGGGCCCAGTTGGGGGTGAGCAGGCCAGCAGGGGTGTGCAGTTGGGGGCAATCAGGCCAGTAAGCAGAGTGGTTAGGGGTGATCAAGCAGGCAGGCAGGTGAGTGGTTAGGAGCTAGCAGTCTTGGATTTCGAGGGGATTGTCCAACTGCCAGTTTAGGCACTATCCTACAGGGGTCTCAGATTGGAGAGGATGCAGACTGGGATGAGAATCACTTCCCTCCCCCCTGTGCACGAATTTATATATATATATCTTGAAAGCCTTACAAGCATGATGGGAAATGTTTTTTGTTTTGTTTTCTCTTGCTAGCTCTTGAATATGAAGGTTTAGATACTTAAGGGATACAAGGGAGACAATCAGCTTGATTTGTGTCATACTGCTAATAAAGACCCTAGGTATGAGGTGAAAATAATTATATTTTGGGACACATATGAGGTTTGAATTATCTTTACAATGCAAGAAATTATATTATGTATTTGTTTCATTTTCAAATCACATTGAAAATTGATAACTCAGTAAATCTCCTCTTAAGCTCATATGCAATCAATGAATCTGAATAACTTTCAATATCAGAATCTCTTTTCAGAGGGCTAATACAAAAATATGCTGATATGCATTGTGGAGGGGAAATAGTTCTGGAAGAGTCACTGTCCTATTATTTTCTTTTCATCTGTTTATTTATTTATTATTATTATTATTATTATTATTATTATTATTATTTTGTAACAAGCAATCCTTGTTGCTTTCCTTTCGTGGTGGACAATAAACCAGTCCTCAATTTTAAGCTGTTTTGAAGAATCTTCTATAATAAAAGGGCAATAAACTAATAGACCGAATGGCAGAACAATCGAACAACCAATCAAAGCCTAATATGCCAATAATATGCTAAGTATGCTCAACCACTTGCTATGACGTTCACTGACCACCAGGGGCCAGATGCTCCAACGGGTAGGTTAGCTTGCTGACCACCAGGGCCAGATGCTCCAACGGGTAGGTTAGCTTGCTGCTGGGATTCAGCTGATCAGGACTGAGCAGGAGCCCTCCAGCGGTCCCTCCCCAGACCAATTGTGCACCAGTGGGGTCCTGCCTGCCTGCACCCTCTCATAATATGGGACCCCTTGGAGGATGTCGGAGGGCTGGTTTTAACCCGATACCACAGGCTACTCCCGTTGGGAGGGCACCAGATGCAGGGCTCAGAGCTGGCGAGTGCTGCTGTGGCACCATGAGCCTCTCCCAATTGGAACTGATTGGGCATGAGCCCACAGCAGGCACAGTGGGGCCAGGATGAACTGGATTAGCAGAGAGGAGCTGCAGGAGGCATTGGACTGTGGGTTTTGGCTTGATCCCTGCAGCCCACCCAGAGGAACCTCAACCAAGCATGAATTCATGCACTGGGTCTCTAGTAAGTTTTATAATGAATTGAACTACAAAAACAAACAAACAAACAAACAAACAAACAAAAAATATATTCACCAATAGTCTTTCCCATTCTATATTAAATATTGCTTGGTTTAGGAGCTATTAATAACCTATTAAAAATGTGAGAACGAAGACTTAGCTTTTATTACCTATTTGTAACAGAAATGAAATAACTTTTAAAAGTAAAGCCAGTGTTCCAAATGTCCATACCATGGTAGAACTGGGTCCAGTGTGGTATTAGGTTAGTTGCAATCTGTTAGTTCATTTTATGGTGTCCACATGGCCTTGAACCAAATGGGTGAATGCAGGAGCATGAAAGCCTCACAAGACAAGAGTCAAACATGAGAAAGCAAGAGCATAAGAGAACAAACATCTTTGTTCAGGAGTTTAAGCATTTCAAATCTCCCCCTTGCTTGTAGAGGCCACACCTGCTTTGGCCATTGACCTGTCCCCAGGCTTAATTGACATACAAGTATGTCACGTGGGCATGTGTCTCAATGCCCCCTGTCCATAGACCAGTGGCTTTCTGCAGAGTGTTACACTGAAGCTTTCTGGCAAAGCTGCACAAATAAATGCCTATAATATTTGGCCTTCCTCTTACTCCTTTGCTCTTATTAATAAACAGCTTATTTACATCATATCAATGGAATCTAGCAATTTGAATCTTTATGTCAACTTTTTCACCACTACCACTACTGCCATTATTTATAGACCAAGTACTGAGAAATATAAGTTTAAATTATGCAATCTTCATGCTAGTGTGGGGGAAGAATCTTTTTTGTTCCCTTTATCCTTCTAGGTTCTTGTCAAACCCCTTACCCATAATAAAAAGCAGATTAACAGGGGAAGAAAACAGTAGTTTAATAACATGTATACCTCCTGTGTGCATGGGAGATACCCAAAAAAAGAGTACATCTCCAAAATGGCCTAGGCAGTTCTATTCAATACTATTTTCAACTAAACACAAAAGATGATGGGTAGAGGAGTGCCTTGATTTCAGGCAAAGTAAATGAACTGGGGTAAGTTGTTATGCAGATTTAGGTCTGTTGCCTTCTCCATTGATAAGACTTTTTGGAGATTTATTCATCCTCTTCTTGGTACCTAGAGGGACACACTCTTATAAATAGAGATTTCCCTTGTAAAAGTAAATGTCTGTTACAAAAGAATAATTTCTACTCAGTTTTTGCAGTTTTTCCTATGACTACTGTTTCATAAATCTAATCAGCATAAAATAATCCTTATGCCAAAGAGACACAGTTTGGGGTGTCAAATCTTGCTTCCCTTTGCATAATACATATTATGGCTGCTGCTTGAAGTATTTGTCATTTTAATTGATCACTGTTAACATAAGAAACATTTAAACCTATAGAGAATTTTTATGAGTTAATTTCAGCCAACAGTTGCTGGGAAGCAAAATCTGAAAGCATTGAGAAAATGGTCCAGAGAATGGCAGTTTGGCAGCTTCTTTTAGACACCTCTGGGATTGGATAAAAAGTAAAACAAATAGACACTTTCTACATTGTGGATATATGATAGTTAGCATTCAACAGTTAATATGATAACAATAACAGGGCTTTTGTGTTTTCTAGTCTGGGGGGAAAAAAGAAACGTGCCCTGATATTCTAAAGTTATTTTATCTGAGATTCAAAAAGACAATATATAGGCTCAATTAAGCTAAAGATTGACCTTTTTTCAGGGAAGATACTGGCCTAGGACTTGGCTACCTGCCAAATCAATTTTAGTTAGAGCTTGTGAATTCAATCACATTTTCTTCTATAATCTCATTCAAGTTAGTATACTTTACTCATTTGAATTTCAGATATTTTAAATAATTGTATATATACACATTGGTAATGGGAAATAAGTTTTTTGGAGACCATATTAGATTTCAAAGTAAGAAAAGATCAAAATATTACTTTTAAATGGATGCTTTTGAACCTTAAAATTTCTGACAGGGATTATGAAGTAGCCATTTTTGAAAGAGGCTAAGAGGCATTGTAGGAGAGGGGGGAAAAATTCCTTCTATTCTTCGAGGTTTCTTGGCTGGCCAAGTAATTAAGTTGACATAAGGCAGATTAACAGGGGGGAAAAAAGTTAATTTTGTGCATATGAGAGCCCTATAAAAATATGAACTTCAAAGATAGCCCAGTAATTGAGGCTTAATTGCCATCCTGAGATAAAGAATTGGATAAGGGCCTGCAGCATCCATGAGGAGAAGAGTAATGCACAGGATAATAAAGAGAGTATATGTTTGGTAATTAGATGTTTGCCCTACCATACATATAGATCATTCAGATAAAAAGTGATCACTGGTAATAGGTCTCTTTCTGGGCTACCCTATCTAAATTGTTTTAGGTAGTGAAGGGAGAGGTAAAAGTTTTACTTAAGTTTGCAAGATTGCCTTCAACTCTAAGTAATCCACATACCAAAGTGACACACTTTGGGGTAATAAATTCTGCTACCTTCAGCATTAACAAATTTATTTTTATCTAAAAGCTATGCCTAAGCAACCTTTAGGGCAGAACAACAGAAATGACCAGTCATTATGATGCTCACTGTCCACCAGGGGGAAGACACTCAAGGCAGGGGCTGCCCCCTGGTGGTCAGTGCACTTCCACAGGAGAAGCACTGCTCAGCACTGCTACATCCTCTGAAGGGTCCCGGACTGCGAGATGTCCAAATGTCAGCTTAGGCCTGATCCCAGTGCTGTTCTCTGTAGAAGGCAGTCAGTCTGAACAACTCAGTCACTCAGGGAAGTGCAGGGAACTCAGGGTCAGCTTGCCTCCACACTTGACTCACCACTCAATGGTGTTCACAGGACAGACCGTGGTGGCCCAACCCATGCACATGCAACAGCTTCTGAAGCTCAAGCAGCAGAAAGCCATCCAGCCACAATCCAGCAGTCAGACATCCCCTGAGTTTTCCCAGACTGGGAGAGGGAACAGGCAGGACTGAGGGACAACCCTCCCACTCCCAGTGCACGAATGTCATGGACTGGGACTCTAGTAATCAAATAATCATTGATTCCAAAGGTATGTTATCTGATATTCAGAAATACAATAAACAGGATCAGTTAAGGTAAAAAAAATAATAATTGACATGATTATTTGATTGTTGATCTTTATAAATGCACCTAAATATATAAGTATAGCATATTAGTTTAAGGTGTACAGCATAATCATTTGATATTTTGTATTAGATAGAGGGGTGGGCAAAAGTAGGTTTATGAGTATACAAAACATAGTTTATCCCTGTATTATTATTAATTTTGTGTTATTTATTTGTATTGTAACTACAAACATACTTTTTCCCCTCATCTGTATTGAGAGCTTACAATGAGGTAACATCTCACACCTGTCAGAATGGCTATCATCAACAAATCAACAAATGACAAATGCTGGTGATAATGTGGAGAAAAAAGGAGCCATTGTGGACTGCTGATGAGAATGCAGACTAGTGCAGCCACTGTGGAGAACAGTATAGAGTTTCCTTAAAAAACTAAAAAGGGAACTCCCATTTGACCCAATGATCCCACTTCTAGGAATATATCCTAAGAAACTAGAAACATCAATCAGAAATGATTTGTGCACCCCTATGTTTATAGAGGCACAATTGTCAATAGCTAAGATTTGGAAACAGCAGATGAGTGGATTAGAATACTGTGGTACATCAAACAATGGAATACTACGCTGCTGTAAAAAAGAAGGAATTCTTACCATTTTCAACAGCATGGATGGAACTGGAGAGCATTATGCTAAGCAAAATAACCCAGTCTGAGAAAGATAAATATCACATGATCTCACTCATTTGTGGAATATAATGAACAACATAAACTGATGAACAAAAACAGATCCAGAGACAGAGAAGCATTGAACAGACCATCAAACCTCAGAGGGAATGTAGGGGAGGGTGGGGGTAAGATGGAGAGATCAACCAAAGGATTTATATAAATGCATATAAGCCTATCCAATGGACACAGACACCAGGGGGTGAGGGCATGGGTATGGGGGTGTGGGGGTTAATGAGGGGATAAGGTCACATACCTTAATCAATAAAGAAAAAGAAAAAAGAGAGCTTAAATAACAATTGTTTACTAAATAACCTAAACTTTTAAACAGTATGCAAACAAAGCAAATAAAATAGGTTGATTTGCTTTCTTTTACCTAAATGTAATTGCATCCTATTTTAATAAGTAGTCCCTCACTCTATTCCAGGAACCTATATTGTATTGTAACCCTAACTCCTTTGAAAAAAAAATATATAGTTTTATTAACAATACAGATTTATAAAAATCAGACATTTGAAAGATCTAAGATAGGTGTCTCTACATTAAAACTGAGTAATATTTTCAACTTTTTACATGTGATTTTTTTTAATAAAGTGAAGTTATAACTTTTAGTGGAAAGTTTAATAAACAGTAGGTACTTGGATAATGTAAAATTTATCAATAATGTTTTATCATAACATTAATGATATACCATGGGTATTAACTCGTGGTTATTTTAATTAGTTTATGGTCAAATTAGTTTTCTTTTACATCGTCTCACTTAATGTCACAGTTTATCTACAATGTTAAGTGAGGATTATTGTAGTCTTTGGGTTGTTTATTTAATTTTCAAAGCTTCATTTTTATTTATTTATTATTTTCATTTATTTAATTTTAATTAAATATATTGGTTGGATATTGGTTAATAAAAGTCTATAGATTTTATGTATAGAGTTTTAAAATACATCATCTATATATTGTACTGTGTATTCTCTACCTAAAGTCAAGTCTCCTCCCATCACTATTTATCCTCCCTTTACCATCTTCTATGGTTAGAGCATGGTTCTAATCAAAGCTTCATTTTTACATTAGAATTTTTTCTTCCAAAATGGATAACAAAACTGTACATTTTCCTCACTACTTTTATTATGTAAGTTTTAACATTCAAATAAATTCTTTTTCACAATACATGCATCAAAGTCTAAATTTCTGAAGACTATTATAAATTGATTGAGTTTAAAACACATTATATCCATTCCAACTCAGATTACTAACTCAGATTTTCATAACACAAGTAGATTATTTTAATCCTCTTTTATCCAAAGATTTTTTTTTTCAGGATCCCCCCACCCCCACCCTCCCTTTCCTTCCCAGAGTGCTCATGCCTGGTTTCCAGATATTTAATCATAAGATTATAAAAGCCAGAAAGAACTTTCTTAAAATTTAAAATAACAATGGAAAGTCTAATTTACCTTTCACAAATGACTATTTGCTGTGTAAACTTCATATGATGTTATTTTTCTAGTTTGATAATTGATTTAACTTCCTCTTGGAAATTAAGCCTTCTGTTGGTTCACTTGGAATAACAGAAAGTGCCACAGCTCACCCTCTGGATCTGAGTTGTTTTCAAGTGCAATACATTTATCTGCCCAACCTCACCTTGAAGTGTGAATTTCTACTCTTTATTCATGTTTTTGTCCCATGCATTTAGCACAATATCTAATACATTGTGGAAATTTAACAATATTTATTACACTGTGAACAATTTAACAAATATCTTTGGAATTTCATTGAATGATATATTTAAAATGATATTTCATATCACTGTATGTAAGGTAATTTGGATGTTGTTATCCAAATTTAATTTTTTTAATCCTCACATAAGGAAATATTTATTTTAGAGAAAGAAAGGGAGAGTAAGAGAGAGAATTAGAGAGAAACATTGATGTAAGAGAGGAATATCAATCAGTTGTTTCCTTTATGTGCCCAGATTGTGGATCAAACCCGCAATCTAGGTATGTGCCCTGACCAGGATCAAACCTGAAACTTTTAGATGTACGAGATAATGCTCCAAGCAACTAAGCCACACAGCCAGGGCTGTTACCACATTTAAGTGTGTATAAGAATAAAATATTTTCCAAAAGAACTATCAAATTGAATCATCACTACCCATCTTGAAATCATTGATGTGATATATTTTAGTGTTTTTGTTAATGTTAATATTAATGCTTGAATGAGCAAACTTAGATGTGATTTCTTCATAAAATATTAGCATCACAAAGATCAAAAAATAAAAGCTCTTAAATATGTGAGTTCTTAAATATTAAATCTCAAATTAAACATGCACATTTAAATAATTTATTTAACTTTCTTTTTTATGTTAATGTTTATTGATTTTATTTGAATGTTGTTGGTTGATAAAATTATATAGGTTTCAAGTGTACAATTCTATAATTTATCATCTTTTTGTTGTGTTATGTGTTCACCATCCCAAGTCAAGTCTCCTTCTATCACCATTTATGCCCCCTTTATCCTCTGCTAGCTCCCCCACTCCTCTTTCCCTCTGGTAATCACCGTACTATTGTCTGTATATATACTTCATTTCCTTTTGACTCATTCCATTTGTTTACATTTTTAAAAGTTAATGTTAAATTTATGTATTTAAAATTATTACTTTAAACAATATAGCAAATAGTGTCTAGCTAAAGAATATTCTCAATTTGAAGTTTATTATCACCAGTATTTGTTTTAGTGATTTTTAATATTTCAATTTGTTTAAGATCATTTTTAAATTATCTTATATAACCCCAGCAGAAAAATAAGATATTTATTTAGTTGGATTTTTGAAAAACATGTTGTGTGTGTGTGTGTGTGTGTGTGTGTGTCCTTTGTAACTTCAAGAATGTCTCTGTTTTGCCCTCCCTATGCCCTATCAGGTCTAAGGTCATATTGTTAAGTTAAAAGATAGTAATTTTTTGTTATCATTTAGACCAGAGTAAACTCTCATCTGTAAAAGGAAGCACAAATAGACATTTCAAATTTGTTTAAAAAAAAACAAACAAACACAAATTGTGAAATGAACAATGTATTTAATTTGAATTTATCTCACTTCTTTTTTTAAATTTCTTTATTGATTAAGGTATCACATATTTGTCCTCATTCCCCCATCCCCATCCCAAACCCTGCCCCACACATGCCCCCACCCCGCTGTGGTCTGTGACCACTGGTTAGGCTCATATGCATGCACACAAGTCCATTGGTTGATCTCTCTCTCTCTTATCCCCACCCTCCCCTTCCTTCCCTCTGAGGTCCTACAGTCTGATATATGCTTCCTTGTCTCTGGGTCTGTTCTTGTTCATCAATCTTGTTCATCATTTCCCCTAAATGAGCGAGATCATGTGCTACTAGAAATACACTTATAAAAACTGAAAATGAGACAAACAATAATGGTTATGCTGAGAGGCAAATGAATCAGTCTGTAGTGAGTTTCTTTCTGGGCCAACAGTTCTTTTGAGTCCCAATTTCAATGTCAAACATCTCCTTATGTGTACATTTCAGCAATTATATTTCTGTTCACTTCTTATGACCAAGTTCTACTCTTAGTGTTAACCCAAACAAATTTGAATTGGTTTATGGATAAGCTAATTTAAAGAAACATAAAAACTAACCAATTTTAATCTAAACACACTGAACAAATTTGAAGATTTTCAATTCCATGATGCTATTGAACAAAAAACTCTCTAACAAATCCATCTTTCAACCACACAGCTAAATTAATTATTTTATGCTATATTTATATTAGAAACTGTAGAAGATTTTAAGTTACTTGATTCCCATGGTTGCTGAGTGAAAGTGGTCTTGGTTAGTAAAATATTTTCCAGGAAATGATGGAAAAATGAAAGCATATGTTATCAGTTTACTACATTCTTCTTTTGGCAGTAAAAGTAGTAGTTGGTTACTCCTAACTCTTCTCATTATCAAATTTTTGGAAAAAATATGTATATTTACTTATTTATAGCAATAACTTAATGCTCTAATATATTTAAGTTTAACATTATATCTAAATTTATCCAATGGCATTTTTTGAAGTTTCACCAGTTCTTACTTATAATACTAATGACTACTATGCAATTTACTTATTAGTAAGATATTTGCCTTAAAATTTGGAAAACAAAATGTTCAAAATAATTATTTTCAAAACAGGTCTTTACATAGTAATGAAGAAAATAATACTAAAACATTTTCAGACACCAAGACGATATTCTATATAATTTCTAGGTGCAATTATAATTATTCTATGCAATATTCACCTAAGAATGTTCAAGGTATAAGTGGAAATCACTACATGGCATTATTTTGAGATATAATAGGAACATCAGAATTCTAGAGATAACATTTAAAATTGTAAAATATGACCAACTATACTTTGGAGTATCTAATCTTTTCAATTTGTATATTTTAATCCAAAGTATAGAATGAACTTCAGAAATAAGGACTTTTGGGAGTTTCAGTGAGACCATCTGATTTAGAACCAGAATGAAGGCCAGCCAGTTTCAGTAGAAAAGGTCTGTTTCCAAAGGTATTAAGGACAAAGATTAATAGTCTCAAGAAACAGCCTGATCACAATGGAATAAGGCTGAAGAGCCAAAATGATTACTTACAGAAAACAGGGCCTTTGACAAAAAAGTAAGAAACGTGTGTGTGTGTGTGTGTGTGTGTGTGTGTTATATCTTTGTTGATTAAGGTGTTACATATGTGTCCTTATTCTCCCATTACCCTCCATAATTGCCACTCATGTCCTCACCATCCTGTTGTCTGTGTCCATTGGTTAGGCTTATATGCATGCATATAAGTCCTTTGGTTGATCTCTCCCCCTTATCCCTACCCTCACCTACCTTCCCTCTGAAGTTTGATGGTCTGATCTATGTTTCTCTCTCAGAAGCTTTTGGACATATCCTGAATAGAGCCTGTGACTCTTCAAAATGCAAAGCAAGTAGAAGTTGTGGTATAGGAGGAAGCTTATCCTCAACTTACCCTCAAATTCTGGGATGATAAGTAAACAGTAAACTCAGTGGATTCTGTGGATGCCTCATCTGTTTTCTCACCAGCCTCAGAGATATCAAGGGTATTTTCTGGATCCTCCTACGGCCTACCAAATTTGTTGCCAAGATAGCTCTCCACCAAATTGGGATGATTTGAGAACAGCAAGGCATTACAATCTGCTACATGCATCCATAATAAGACCAGTGTAAGTCCCCTACACAAAGGTAGCTCTTTTCTAGAGGGGAAGAGGAAGTTGGGAATGTCCACTACAATGAGTTTCCCCTTTTGTACATTGTAGTTGATTATAGTGCTCCCTCATCTGGCCTCCTTATTTCACTTTAAGTGAGTTTTCTGTTAACTAATTTTATACAGATTGTAATTCAGCTTCCCTTCAATAAATTCATTCAGGGTTGCCTTTGTTTATTCATCCTTCCATTAATGTCAAGATAACAGATGGGATTAACTAGAATATTGGGGCAGAAAGAAAATGTCAATTATATAAAATTTTTAAAATAATAAATTTGTAAAATTTTATAACTAGAGTTTGGCATTAGAATTTTATTATTCTATGAGGTTAGTTTACTGTAAACTGTCAAATAAGTTGCTAATTTAAAATTATTTAGAAAATATGACTATTGAATCTTGTTTTCCCTTTTTTCCCCCTGAAATATTGGTCAGGACTCATAAGCCTCCACATCTGACATGTACCTTAGACCGACCCAATGAGAATATTTGAGAGTTGGAACATAGGATTTTACATGATTAACACATTAACTCCAGTTATTTATATATATTTAGTGTTTTCAAAAACACTGGATAAAAGATTTCATTAGCTAGCTATCAATTGTATCAAAATCAAATTTCTTTTTCTCCCTAAGTCTCAGGTATAATGAAAGGTAACAAAATTAATATAACAATGAGTCAAGATGATATATTTAAGGTAAATATATAAGATTGATTTGAGGGTTTTAATTTAGGAGACTAAATTTATTTTTGCATTTCATTCTCAGTTTATATTTAAGAAATATATGTATATAACCTTTAAAAGCAATGGAAATAATAGTATCATACAAATTTCCTTCTGGGATCATAGCATTGTTAAACTTGTAGGTTAATTTAAGATTATTTTACACCATTTATGCATGTATGTATATGTGTGTGTATGTGTATGTAGGATAAATGGGTATGGTAATTGGAATGTAGGGCCATTCTTCTTTGAATGTTATCTAATAAAAGAGCAATATGCAAATTAACCATCACTTTGCTATAGCCACAAGCCATGCCCACAAGCCAATCAGGAGCAAATATGCAAATAAACCCAACCAAGATGGCTATCACCACAGAGAGCAGGAGAGAGGCTTGTGTTTCCCCAGCAATGGAAGAAGCCAAGCTTTCTGAACACCCTGGCCTGCCCAGCCCTCTACTTAAGTCTACAAAGTTTCAATTATAGAAGATACATAAGTCCCAACAGAAATGGCTGCCACCATGGAGCAAGCAGAAGACTTGGCTCCACTCTAGGCTACAAAGTTTCAATTGTAGAAGATAAATAAACCACAGATACCAGGGTTTCTGCTTGGCTACCCAGGGGGCATGGCTGGCCTGCAAACCACCACAGGCCCTTCACTCAGGCCTCCCCACATCCCAAGGGAACCCCCTCCCTGATCTTGGAAACCTTTTCGGGCAAACCAGCTGGCCCCCACCCATGTACCAGGCATCTATCCTATCTAATAAAAGAGTCATATTCAGATTGACCATCATTCCAACACACAAGATGGCTGCCCCCATGTGGTCAAAGATCCTGCCCCCATGTGGACACAAGATGGCCACCACAAGATGCCCAGCAGGGGAAGGCAGTTGGGAGGGACCAGGCTTACAAGGGAGGGCACTTGGGGGCAATCAAGCCTGCAGGAGAGGGAAGTTAGGGGCAATCAGGCTTACAGGGAAGGACAGTTGGGAGGGACTGCAGGGGAGAGTTGTTGGGGGTGACCAGGCCTGCAGGAGAGGGCATTAGGGGTGACCAGGCTAGCATAAAAAGGAAGTTTGGGGCAAACAGGCTGGCAGGGGAGTAGTAGGGGGTGATCAGACTGGCAGTCAGAAGCAGTTAGGAACAATCAGGAAGGGAGGCAGGCGAGCAGTTGGGAGCCAGCAATCCTGGATTGTGAGGGATGTATGACTGCCAGGTGGGATTGGGCCTAAACAGGCGGTCAGACATCCTTTAAAGGGTCCCAGATTGGAGAGGTTGAAGGCTGGGTTAAGGGACACCCTCCTCCCTGTGCACGAATTTTGTGCACTAGGCCTCTAGTGTAAAATAGAAGGGGAGGACAGATTTTAGGAAAATACATCTGTATAGCAAGCTGTACAATAAAAGTGTACAGTAGTGCTACAGATATTAATTTTTTGCAATTTGTTTCCTTACATTTTCAACTATATGTAGTTCAACATTGCTTGCTGCTACCTTTCATCATTAGTAATTGTTGTTGAAAGATACAGCTACATTAGTGTGCTCTTTGATGTCTAGTGGGAATTACAAAACTCCAAGTCTTAAAAAAATTAAGAATACTTCAAAGAAAAACATTCTTTTAATCTTAGATTCATTTCCAAGAAGGGACACATTCTACATGAGTAGCAATTGTTTTTAATGTGTTGAGCACTAGGTATAGAAGATAGCAGATGGGATTAACTAGAATATTGTGGCAAAAAGAAAATGTCATTTTATAATTGAACATGGTATATGTACTATCTGAAGGGTCTAAAGCAAACAGGTTACCAATGTTTGGTATAACAAACTAAAGAAATTATTAGCATGGCTGAAACCAGTTTGGCTCAGTGGATAGAGCGTTGGTCTGGGGACTGAAAGGTCCCAGGTTCGATTCTGGTCAAGGGCATATACCTTGGTTGCAGGTGAATCCCTTGTGGGGGGGGGGTGCAGGAGTCAGCTGGTCACTGTATCTCTCTCATTGATGTTTCTATCTCTCTATTTCTCTCCCTTCCTCTATGTGAAAAATCAATAAAATATATTAAAAAAAATATTAGCATGCTAGTTGATGTTCAATCTCTTAACTTTATTTTTAAAATGTGCTAGTCATTATTATTTTTGAACTGATATTTGATCACTATCATATACATTTTTTCCATTTTATTCCTTTATTTATTTTTGATTTTTTAAAAATTGAATTCATTGGCGGTAACATTGGTTAATAAAACTATATAGGTTTCAAGTATACAAGTCTATAATACATAATCTGTATATTTTATTGTGTGCTTACCACCCAATGTCTACCCTACGTTTGTCACCACATATTTGATTCCCTTGATCCTCTTCCTCTTTCTACCACCTCCTCTCCCTTCTTGTAAACACCATACTATTGCCTGCCATCACATATTTTTGTTGTGATTTCTCTTAACATTAATCAAGAGAATATTTTGTTTCAAGTTTTTATGCAACAAATGACAATGCTAAGATTTTTATCTTTCACTGTACACTGCATAATGATCCCAACCTATATAATTCAAGTCAGAAACCATCTGTTGTTTGAGTGACATTTGGTTTGTTTAAAAGGCATCAAGTAAACAGACATGTTGTATAACTATGACCATGAAAATATATTTTGCAAATATAAAGAAGTAACATCTGAGACACAGCAATGTTAAAATAAAACTTGTGCCTTCTTCCTAGAAACAGATTTTCAAATAATTTAACAACCAGGAAATGTTAACTATTGACTAATATTATAAAAATAATTGTTTGTATCTTATGTGATTTATAAATCCATCATCTCTCAAAATCATATATCAACAGCAATAAAGAATTGAATACTCAAAGATTTGACTTTGTTAATTATGGAAATAAATTACATGGACAAAAAAAGAAAAAGGGTAGTAAGATGGTAAAAGGTCTGAAAGCCATGCCAAATTAAGATGGGGATGTTAACATGGAATTGGAATGAGGCCATGAGGCGGAATTATCTTCAGACACTTGAAGGTTTGTCATGTAGAAGGAGAATCACACTTATTATGCCGATCTACAGAAGGCAGATCTAGGGATAATTGGTGGAAATTTCTCTTTCTGTTTATGTTTTTGTTTCTAGCAGCTACCAATCGTTCAAACACACTTTAAGTTGAAGACTAAGATAACCCAAATTGTTAAAACACAGTAAGGTAGTTACGATTTTGTGCATGAACTTAGTGATAAGTATTTTAGCAATTTGCATGCCTTTTACTTCTCCTGGCATTGCTGTGTTTTTAATAGTTTGAGGCTACCTGAGGACTGGTTCTCGAAATTGGAGGCCTCTGATAATTTTTTAAAATATATTTTATTGATTTTTTTACAGAGAGGAAGAGATAGGGATAGAGAGTTAGAAACATCGATGAGAGAGAAACATTGATCAGCTGCCTCTTGCACACCCCCTACTGGGGATGTGCCCCAACCAAGGTACATGCCCTTGATAGGAATCAAACCCTTGACCCTTCAGTCCACAGGCCAAAGCTCTATCCACTGAGCCAGACCAGTTTTGACTATGATAACTTATTCATTTTAATGTAAGTCTCTAAACCTACACATGGTTTGCATAAAAAATAATGTAGATGCTTCTTTTTCTTTTCTTTTTCAAATTGATATTTGGCTTTTTTCTTCTAGACAATTGTAATGATCTGCTTTTGGCTTAATAGCTGGTTTTAATACTCCTTAATGTCACTTTTGGACACATGCCAGTTTAAAAGTTCTAGTATGTTCACTTTCAGTTTGTCTTATTCTAACTGTTAGTGATGCAACTGTAATTTCTCAAACATTTGCAATAATGGTATTTTATTTAAAAAGTCACAAAACTCTGGCAATTGCCAATTTACAGTAAACAACATTCCAGAAAGCAGAAGTTTAATCCTACCTAACTACAAATAGACCGCTTTCATTTTGATTGCTTTGAAATGAATAATGATTTAAAAAATGTAATTATGTAATGCCATGTAGTCTTCTATCATCAAAAAATATGTCTGGCCCTGGACAGTGTGGCTCAGTTTGTTGCAGTGTCCTCGGTACACCAAAATATGGTGGATTTGATTTCTGATCAGGGCACGTGTAGGACCCACCTGATAGATATTTCTCACCTCTCTCTCTCTCTCTCTCTCTCTCTCTCTCTCTCTCTCTCTCTCTCTCTCTCTCTCTCTCTCTCTCTCTCTCTCTCTCTTTTCTCTCTCTCCCTCCTTCTTTTTCTTTTTTTAAAGTATGCCTAACTCATCTGCCAAAAACTAATAAAATAAAATATATATTTTTTTTAAATCACCAAGTGCCAGGAAAGATTTAAGAGTTAACTAGAGCTAAGGAGAGATATGATTCTGGTATAATTGAGCAACATGAAGAACTTTCTGCACATGCTAAAAATATGTTATGGTATTTTTTATAAAGCCCGAAAATGTAAAAAACAAACAAAACAAACAAAAAAACACAAAAAACTTCAGAATGTGAAAGGGAAAATGAGAAATGAGACATAAACAACTAAAAATATTTTTTGAAATTAAATGAGGTTTAACTTATAACTAAATGTGCATTTGACTTCTTAGAAAGAGAGCAGTCAAATCCAACTTTGCTGGTCTGAGAAAAATTGCTTGCTGTTTTCTCACATGGCAGAAGTTGGAGCATGAACTTTCTGGTGCTATTTTTATTATAAGGACACTAGTGCCATGAATGGAGACTCCAATCTACCAATCATCTCCCCAAAGTCCCACCTCTAAATTCCATAATGTTGGTTATTAGGTTTCAACATACGAATTTTCAGGGGCAATAGACATTCAGTCTAAAGCAAGAATATTCAAATGTTTTCATATCTCCATCTGAAGAGATTGTTGACTGCCAAACTTGAATTTGCAAAAACATCCTCATTCTGTCATGGAAATTATTTTTTATTCCCTATATTTTATTGAATTTATTGTGACATTGGTAATAAAATTATATAGGTTTCAAGTGTACAATTCTATAATATATCATTTGTATATTGCATTGTGTGTTCACCACCCCAAGTCAAGACGCCTTCCATCACTATTTATCCTCCCTTCAACCTCTCCTACCTCCTCTCACCACCTTTTCCCTCCCGAAAACCATCACACTATTATCTGTCTATCAGATGTATTTTTTTGCTTACATTTTTCTACCTATTTTATCAAGCCTCTTTTGCCTTTGACAGCTGTCAGTCTGTTCTATCAATGAATTTATTTCTATTTTGTTAATTGTGTTCATTGGATTCCACATATAAATGAAATCATATGGTATTTTTCGTTCTCTGACTGGCTTATTTTACTTAGCTTTGTATAGATTTCTTAAAAAATTATATCTTAACTGTTTATTGCCTACTGCTAGTAATGAAGTATTTTGGTTAGTTTATTGTTACATATCAAACTATTCCTAATCTTTGAAGCATAACACAAAATCAATTGTACATTACATTTTTTAAGTCAAGAATTGGGGTTGTGCACAGAAGAGATAACTATCTCTGCTCCACAATGGAGGGTGACTAAAATGGGATGACTTACCAAAAAGCTTCCAGCAAACAAAAGCCCAGGGCCAGATGGCTTCACAGGAGAGTTTTACCAAACATTCAAGGAAGAACTAAAAACTATCCTCCTCAGACTATTCAAAAAAATCCAAGAGGAAGGAACACTTCCAAATTCCTTCTATGAAGCCAGCATCACCCTAATACCAAAACCAGATAAAGACAACTCAATGAAAGAGAATTACAGGCCAATATCCCTCATGAACATAGATGCCAAAATCCTCAACAAAATTCTAGCAAATCGACTCCAGAAGAACATCACAAAGATCATACACCACGACCAAGTAGGATTTATTCCAGGAATGCAAGGATGGTACAATATCCGCAAATCAATAAACGTGATACATCACTTAAACAAATTGAAAGATAAAAATCATATAGTCATATCAATTGATGCAGAAAAAGCATTTGATAAAATCCAACACCCTTTTCTGATAAAAACTCTTAACAAGGTAGGAGTACAAGGATCATACCTCAACATAATAAAAGCTCTATATGATAAACCCACAGCCAACATTATACTCAATGGGCAAAAACTAAAACCATTCCCTCTAAGAACAGGAACAAGACAGGGATGCCCACTCTCACCACTCCTGTTTGACATAGTACTGGAAGTACTAGCCATTGCAATTAGACAAGAGGAGGAAATAAAAGGCATCCAAATTGGAAAAGAAGAAGTAAAGTTATCCTTATTTGCAGATGACATGATATTGTACATAAAAAACCCAAAAGACTCCATTAAAAAACTAATTGACTTAATAAATGAATTTGGCAATGTAGCAGGATACAAAATTAATGTCAAGAAATCCATGGCTTTTCTATACACCAACAGAGAAACTGCAGAAACAGAGACTAAAAAAGCAATTACATTTACCATCGCACCAAAAAAATTAAGATACCTAGGAATAAATTTAACTAAGGAAGTAAAGGACCTATATGCGGAAAACTACACAACACTGAAAAAAGAGATAGAGGAAGATGTAAGGAGATGGCAGAACATACCATGTTCATGGATTGGTAGGATCAACATCATCAAAATGTCCATACTTCCTAAAGCAATCTATAGGTTCAATGCACTCCCCATTAAAATACCAAGGACATATTTCACCGACCTAGAAAGAACTCTCCAAAAGTTCATTTGGAACAATAAAAGACCCCGAATAGCCACAGCAATCCTGAGAAAGAAGAGTAAAGTAGGAGGGATCTCAATACCAGATTTCAAACTATATTACAAAGCCACTGTTCTCAAAACAGCCTGGTACTGGCACAAGAACAGACATATAGATCAATGGAATCGAATTGAGAACCCAGATATCAACCCAAATCACTATGCTCAATTAATATTTGACAAAGGAGGCACGAATATACAATGGAGTCAAGACAGTTTCTTCAATAAATGGTGTTGGGAAAATTGGACAGACACATGCAAAAGAATGAAACTAGATCACCAACTTAACACCATTCACAAAAATAAACTCAAAATGGATACAGGACTGAAACATCCGATGGGAAACCATAAAAATACTAGAAGCATCCACAGGCAGCAAAATCTCAGATGTATGCCAAAAGAACTTCTTCACTGATACTACCCCTAGGGCAATGGAAGCTAAAGAGAAAATAAACAAATGGGACTACATCAAAATAAAAAGCTTTTTTACAGCAAAAGAAACCATGAACAAAACAACAAGAAAACCCACAGTGTGGGAGAACATATTTGCAAATGATACCACTGATAAAGGTTTAATCTCCAACATCTACAAACAGCTTATACAACTAAATAAAAGGAAGATAAATAATCCAATTAAAAAATGGGCAATGGACCTAAATAGAACATTTTCAAAAGAAGACAGAAGGAAGGCCAAAAGGCACATGAAAACATGCTCAAAGTCACTAATTGTCCGAGAGATGCAAATCAAAACAACCATGGGGTAACATCTCACACCTGTCAGAATGGCCAACATCAACAAATCAACAAACGACAAGTGTTGGCGAGGTTGCGGAGAAAAAGGAACCCTCGTGCACTGCTGGTGGGAATGCAGACTGGTGCAACCACTGTGGAGAACAGTGTGGAGTTTCCTCAAAAAACTGAAAATGGAACTCCCATTTGACCCAGTAATCCCACTTCTAGGAATATATCCCAAGAAACTAGAAACACCAATCAGAATGGATATATGCACCCCTATGTTCATAGCAGCACAATCTACAATAGCCAGAATTTGGAAACAGCCTAAGTGTCCGTCAGCAGATGATTGGATCCAAAAACTATGGTACATCTACACAATGGAATACTATGCTGCCATAAAAAAGAAGGAATTCTCATCATTTGCAGCAACTTGGATGGAATTGGAGAACATCATGCTGAGTGAAATAAGCCAATCAATGAAAGAGAAACACCACATGACCTCACTCATTTGTGGATAATAAAGAGCATTATTAACTGATGAACCAAAAGATAGATATAGAGACAGTATATCAACAAGTAGACTGTCAAATTACAGCGGGGAGGGGAGGAAGATCTGGGGGAGATAATAGATCAACCGAAGGACTTTTATACAATACATGCATATAAGTACAACCAATGGACACAAAACTCTGGGGAGGGAGGGGATATGTGGGAGGGAGGAAGGGGGGCAAAAAAAATCAATAAAATGTATTAAAAAAATAAATAAATAGGAAAAAAAATAAAATGGGATGACTTAAATGTTTGGAGATGGCTGGGATGACTCAAATGAGGCCCAAAACTGTAATGAACAAAATGATTTCTTCACATTCATATTTAGCACCTGAACTACAGTGGCTGGAACAGCTGGGTCTCTCTGTCCTTTCTATGCAGTCTTTCCACACAGCTATCTTTAACTTTCTTATAGCAAGGCAGTCTCCTAGTAGTCAGACTTTTTTCAATGCATCTGGTCTCCTCCCCCTCCCCACAGTGAGTGCAAAACATAAGCTGCAAAATTTGGTTACAGAGGGCCTCCCATAATTAGTGTGGTGGAGTACTACATAAGGGTATGAATATGAAGAAATATGAATATTCATTGCAGATATCTTTGTAGACTAACTACTACATATAAAATTGCTGAAAACAAAATACAGCTACTGCTGGTAGAGTTATCACCCTTATTGGTTGTCTTGAGCTTTTTGTTTTGGAGACAAAATATTTGGCATCAACTGTTATCCATATTGTGTAATTGTTTTTGTTTTTTAAAGTGTAGAATCAATTTAAATGAGTTCAGATTCAAAATATTGCCTCTAATTTCTTTGAAAATATGATTTATACTTTAAATTTTCTAAGCCTACCTGATTGAATAAATTTGTTTATATTTACTGTTTTATCCCACCAGAATTTTATAGATACAGCAGTAAAATGTTGTTATATTTATTCATGCTTATTATTTAAAAAAAGAATAGTTGTCAAATAGTAACTCAATAAATTAATGTTGAAATGATTATCAGAATTTTCAATGTGCTTAAATATCTATAAAGGCTGACAGCTTCTTGCTTTAGAGCAAGTTGACTTTATTCTGCACCTGGATGTGCCTTGTTTTAAAATATAATGAAAACAACTCTGTTGCCAGGTGCAGCAGGTTCACAGAAGCCTGAAAGTGTTCCCAAAGCAACATAATGTTAGTGTGACTTCACTAGATAGTTGAAATAATGTATTTCTAAATTGGCTGCATTAAGCAATTATTCAGATCATTGCTAAAATCCTGTAATTTGCTTTCTTCCTTTCAGTCCCAGCGGCGTGTCACATTTCACCTACCAGAAGGCTCTCAGGAAAGCAGCAGTGATGGCGGACTGGGAGACCATGATGCAGGCAGTCTTCCCAGCACATCCCATGCTCTGCCCCTGGGTTATCTTCAAGAGGTGTATTTTGATCATGCTGCACCCAACAACCGCACTGAAGGGGATGGCAACTCTGATCCTGAATCCAGTAAGTTATACCTCTCTTTTCCTGAAGTATTAATGGGTTTATTGTTTGCAAGTCAAACAACTGTAGCCATAATAACACAGGCTATTTATTAATGTTAATATGCATTACACATTTTAAAAGGTAAAAATACTCAATTATCTAGGAGGCCTATATACATCCATTTATAGTATTTGAAATGTGTGATCATATCTACTTTGAATAAAACTATTTATGAAATTTAGCAGTCATTTATTTTGTTTAGTCATAGCTAGTTTTTTTCTTTATATCTGCACATATATGTATTTATATGTACATAGCAAGTCATTTTACTTTATTCATTTAATTTATTTGCATATATATATAAATTATTTTTATAATTCATGAAAATTATTTTAGGTCTATTAGGAACCATATAAAATTAATTTTGAAGGTAATAAGAAATCCTGACTCCAATGCATAGTAGTTGGTTTTAGATTTTCAATGATGTACAGAACACATGTCTTATGCCATGTTACTATTTATAAAGAGTCAGATTTGGTCTCCATACTAAAGGCATAAAAGGCTATATTTTATAAAATCTAAAGATGTTGAATTCTTAAAAAGGATCATGAAGCTAAATGGAGAACTTCGTTAAATTTATTACCTTTAAATGTATTGAACATACTGCTTCCTGACAATTGTAGGAAATACAAAATTTGGTAAGGTTATAGATATCTCAAAATATTCTGATTTCCAATAATCATAATTTGCTCCAGGTATGTTTCCTATACATAAAAGTGTATACGTACAAAAGAGCATACCATATATGAGAGAAGAGACATAGGTATAAAACAATATAAAGAAAAGAGACCTAGTAATGAGAGTAAACATATGAAATAAATTAATAGAAAATAGAAATTTTGAAAAGCTATTTTGAACACTAAGGTTTGATTGTGTGCATAATTCAAATAAAGCATGTTGTTCTGAGAACAAAATGGCTTCCCCATCATTATGTTTTAATTCTCTATTTTTGAGATTCCAAAAAATAAGGGAAATCAAGTGGTTGAACATCAAGATGTAATCTAAATACACAGAACCAATGATAACAACATTAACTGTTTTCTCTCTATAAGAGTAGATATTGGATATTAAAGGTGTTTCAGTATAAAGACTTTATAGACTTTTAGTCACCATTCCAGAAAGTCCAAAACATCTGCTATGCCTATATTCAATTTTATACTTACAATCATTTCTCACTGTTCATTCTGAGAATGAAAAATTTTATAACATGCAACACTAATTTACCTTTCATTTACTGTGTACATGCGGGCATAATGATTTCTAGTTGTGACTATATCCACTACCTGAATAAACTCAGAGTCAATCTCTAGTAAGAATATGATTATAAGTAACAGATATGTATTAAACTAAGTATTTTTCTCTTTTTTTTTTACTCCATACATTATTGTTTTAATTGTAGGCCTATAACTTCCTGCTTAACAGATAATATAAAGTTGAAATTAGCATCATTTCTATAAACTAAAGAGAGCTGATTCCTTTGAACATGCTACGTTACTAAGAACTTTTAGAGATTGCAAAGCCAACAATGAAAAAACAAACTAAGAGTAAGCATTCACAGTGTGGATCTACACTAAAATAAAATTTCAAACTGAATGAGACCAAAATGGGATGTTATTAATAATAAAAAGGCCATATTTGGTATATGCCAGAAATTATGAAACATTTACAATATCCAATACAGGTTTATTGATCCCAATTACATATGATAAATTATATATAATAATAATAGCTGTTTTAAAAATACTCACATGATGAGTTTTTTACAGGACCCTATTTTATTTACATTTAAGAGTGGACAGATTTCCCTGACCGGTTTTGTTCAGTGGATAGAGCGTCAGCCTCTGGACTGAAGGGTCTCAGCTTCAATTACAGTCAAGGACATGTACCTTGGTTGCTGGCACATCCTCTGTAGGGGGTGTACAAAAGGCAGCTTATTGATGTTTCTAACTCTCTATCCCTCTCCCTTCTTCTCTGTAAAAAGCAATAATATATATACATATATATATATATATATATATATATATATATATATATATTTTTTTTTTTTTTTTTTTTTAAAGAGTGTAAGGGTTAGCAACAATCCATGTACTAATATAGTTAAGAGCTATTTTTTAATAGCTTATTTCTACCTAGGACTAAGCATTTCTTTCTTTTAATTATATTGGCACTGTTATTTTGACCATTAAATATTTTGTTCATAATTACAGGATGAGGCAATGGCAAAATGTAAGTTAACAAAGTTATTTGTTAATTAGGATTTATTTTAAAATCGGGATAGCTGTAGGCACTAATGATAGTCATACAAATAATATATTTTTCTATTTGCTATTTTAATAAACTTATGCAAAGGGCATAGGTAATTAATAATTAATGTCCATTTCTGTATATGTCTAAAATATTAATGGGTCAATTTTTAAGTTTATTTTTACTCTGAGTAATATCAACTACCTATTCTCCTACTGGACCTAAAACTTCCCTCTAAACTATGTTCCAAAATAATATTTTGATTAGTTATTTCATTTTGGAAAATAAAGGATCTTATTATTATAAGTGTAAGAAGCATAATATTTCACTTTTAAAAGAAGTTGTATTATCCTAAAATGGCATATTAGTAAGATTTTTATACAGTGTATGTGTGTGTTTTGTTTTGAGTTAAAAGGAAAAAATAGCTGATACAAACTTTGCCATAGGAAAATAATTCTCTTAGATTAATACAGATGATAAGATATATTGATTCTTAAAAAAGAAACTCTATAGCTCTGAAACAATACATAATAATAGAGTTTGTGATATGGAGCAAATGCAAATAAACTGTGAAGTGTTAGCAAATAGTTCCACAAATAGGAATGTAAACTGCTGGAAGAAATAAATGTTGTCCTTAAGCAACTGAATTAATTTATGCAGATCCCATTTCATATTGTGAAATGCATTATAGCCTCAATCTGCTTTCTTTTCTGCTAATGAATAGCCAAAATAGTACATAGTTCTGAAAATTCCTTGTAACTTCACAAAACAAATAAAATATTTTATTAATATAATTTCCCCAAAATGTGCTAAAGGGATTTATCATTGCTACTTTAACATATAGTTCCCAGGTTGATAAAAATCTGCTGATTAGATGAAAAAATTATGCTATTCATTCTCTAGAGTGTTTTGCCAAGAATATTAATTTTCTTTAAAAAACACGCAAATGTAACCCAATTGTTTATTTCTCTTTTAGGAGACAAGTTTAATAAGACATTCTGTCTTATTCCACTTGAAAGCTTTCTGAATTCTGAAATTTCACAATTGCAATCTTCTGACTTTAGCCTTTGGTATGAAAGTCACTTAATGCCATCCTATGAGTTTTTGTCTTTCTTGGCTAACAGGTTCTGTCCCAGAGCTTTCCTCCCATGACAGCCCCATCAAATAAGGTGCATCATTTCCAATGGACCCTGCTCTTCAAAGCTAGCTATTTTGGTAGAAACAAACAAACAGAAGTCCAGTTCATAAACAGAGTTATTGATTGGTTCCAGGTTATTGTGGATACTCTAACAAGTAATGTTTTTGCATTTTCAAAGGCTATTGTGGAGATATCCAAGGGTTTGGCCCTAGTAGAGAACAGGGCATTTTATATATTAAGATATGGTATAAGTTGAGAGATTTGAGGACAGTGTGATCCTCTTGGGAATAGTCTAAAAACACTAATTACATATGGCTCAATATTCATATCTACTTATTCCATAAGTAGCATTAGGTAAAATCTAATTTATGAAAAGAAGAGTTAAACATGCTTCCAAGCTTTTTAAACAAAACAAAAAAAACACATTGCTCTGATATTATAATTCAGGCTAGGTTCTGACACATGGAAATATTAGTAAAGTTTACCATGCTAAATGTCAGAGATTTTTTGAATGTTTCATATATATGAAATCAGGTGTGTGTGTGTGTGTGTGTGTGTGTGTGTGTGTGTTCTCTTAAATAGAGAATGCATTGCCACTCTCTCACTATGGTTGATTTAAAAAAGGGTACCTTCTAAATTTCTAAAAAGCAATTGGCATATTATAATTTCAATGATCATAGATAACATGCAAGATTTTTTGGAAGAGAAATGGTGAAAGAGAATGTTTTTAAACAAATTCAAATCAGTAAGTCAGTCTTCAGTTTACCAGCCATAAATCAGTTCATTTTCAGAGAGAATTATCCTAACTGAAGAGGGGAAAGGTCCTAGTTTAAGTTATGTTTTAATTTTCTTTAACTGTCTTTCATATACATTTTAAAACCTTTTCCTGGATATGGTAATTTCACAAATTAAGTCACTTTATCTAAAAATGTTACAGTTTGTCTAGTGTCTAAAATTTGAGGTTAAAGTAATATTTATGTGGAAAATTTTATCATCTTTGAAAAAAGATATTTTCTTTCACATCACAAATTTCTATGATGCAAAAGAAAAAAATGAGTTCTAAGAGTATTTAGGACTAAAGAAGTTCTACATTTAAAATAAAAAGGAATTATTTTTCATTAATGGAAAAATTATAAATCTCTCTGCCAAACTATAGCTCAGGTTAACATCTCTTTGACATTCATTTATCTTTTGCTAGATTAGGTTTGCTTAGCACTTTAATATGGTACTAATTAATTCACAAAAGGAAGTAATTAATCTTTCCCTGACAACACAATTTGATCCTCTGTCAGTAATTAAATTACATGTTATAAAAAGTGGAAGACCAATTTGATTGACTAGAGTACTACTTAGAAAAATGATAAATTTTGTCTTGATCTGTGGAGACTATTAGTATGGGATAATATTAATTATTAGTTGAATGTTTGATTAGTAAATATATAATTCTGAATGTAGACAATTGGTAAAATTTTAAAAAGAATACTATGAAACTTTAAAGAGAATAACCTATTGGTTGCCTCTTAGTTGGGAGATGATATGTGCAAAGAGTAGCTCCCAAAAAGGTTTAATATCCAAAATATATAAAGAACTCATAAAAATCAACACCAAAGAAACAACCCAATTGAAAGGTGGACAGATGACGTGAAAATAAGCCTCTCCCAAGAAGACATATCAACAGCCAACAGATATATGAAAAGATGTTCAATCTCACAATCAGGGACATGCAAATTGAAACTTCAATGAGGTGCCACCTCACACCTATTAGATTGGCTATTATCAACAAGACAAGCAATAACATGTGTTGGAGAGGTTGTGGAGAAAAGAGGATCCTCAATCTCTGCTGAATGGAATGTAGACTGCTACCACCTATATGAAAAGCAGTCTGTTGATTCCTAAGAAAGAAAAAAAAATTAAGAACAGAGCTACCATAAGACTCAGCAATCCCTCTCCTTTATATACTGAAAAAATAAAAAGTATTCACAAAATGATATGCACCCGTATGTTGATTGCATCATTATTCATGGTGGCTAAGACATGTAAACAACCAAAGTGCCTTGCATTAAAGGACTGGATAAATAAGATGTGGTACATAAACACAATAGAATACTACTAAGCCATACAAAAGGATGAAATATTGCCATTTGCAACAACATGGATGGACCTTGGGAATATTACCCTAAGTGAAATAAGTCCTTCAGAAAAAGCTAAGAACGATATGATTTCACTCATGTGGGATATAAAACTGAATCTTGTGAACACAAACAGCAGAGTGGTGTTTGCCAGAGGAAAAAGGATGGAGGGAGCAGAGCAGGGGGTCCTAATATAAAATGACAGGAGAAGGTTTGACTTTGGGTGGTGGGCATACAATGCAATATACAGATCTTGTAACATAGAAACCCACACCAGAAACCTATATGATCATGTTGACCAATGTCACCCCAGTAAATTTAATAGAAAATTTTAAAAAATAAATTAGTCATGGATCATTAAAATACTGCATTTCATAATTAAGAATATTAGAGGTCAGATATCTAAAGGCAAAATAAAGCTGTCCAAATATTTTCCCAAGAACATTTTAATATACATGTACCATTATTTATCTGAAAAATTCATCAAGAAAATACCATTCAGTTTGTTAAAAAATAATAATTGGTTATATATTTTATATGGATGATAGTGCGTACTCTTCCAGAGTATGTCACAGAAAATTACATAAATTCGTTTAGCAAGTGTTACCCATGTAACTGTTCATTGGGTATTTTTATTTGTTGCCAAATACCTAGGTTATTTAACTTCATAAGTCCTCTATATTTCTATAAAATATTTTTGTGGGAACCCAAATATCAATTCCTGTATTACAACAAAAATAAAAGTAAATGCTGTCATTTTGTTAATAATGATATGTGAAACAAATGACAAAAGCACTGAACCTAAGAAAGAAGAGCTATGATCCTTTAGTTGTTAATTATCCATCCAGGCCAATTCTTTCTCTGCTGGCTATGTATTTGAAGTATAGCTTCCTAAAACTGTGTTCATTCTTATCCTGTAATGAACTGTCAGTCCATGAGGGTGGAGGGAGTAAAGTAATTAAATAAAGAATTTGAATCAGCTCAGCAAAATTGAAGGCACATATAGAAAGATAAATAATAAATGTGTCTCTGGAGTGATACTATCAATGGTCATTTCTATCATATTTCACTTGGTGAAAGGGACTGGACTCAATGGTCCTGGATTCTAGAAGTATAAGACAAATCCATGCCAACTTTCATTGCCTTGCCAAGTGACAAGGCTATATAGTTTTATCCTTCTATTGAAATAAAATAAAATTATTCATGTAGAATAATATTTTAAGCTAACAATAATATTAACATCACTTTTTTAAATTCTCAAAGGAAAATCACTGCATTTATGAATACTTTCTCTGACTACCAGCTTATTTCAACCCTTGATGTGTTATATAAATAAAGTGTATATAAACAGATTACAAAGAATGGTTTTTACCCAAGTGTTCGGCTGGCTGGCATTGCTTGGGAAAGAATAAGGCACACTTGATAATAGTTAGTATACTAAATGAGCTTAGACAGATATAAATATTGATCTAGTGGCAGATGATCTGTAATATACATTAATTTTATCACTTAAACTGACATGCTTTTGCAAAGACAGTTTTGCTCTATACAGGCTTATGAAAGTTTAAAATATATATCTTAAGAAAATGGGTGAAACAAATCATACCATACCATCTTGTCATATCCAACTTTCTATACAGGAAATGCAAGCACATCATAGACCAATTGAAAAATAACTTGTAACTTGTGGTATATAGGTTTGTGAAGGCAATGAAGGATTTATACTAGAGATAATCTAAAGAATAAGTCACAAAGTCATAGATCAAAATGAAAATTAAATCTCTAAAGTTGAAAACTTGACATTTATAGGATTCTATTTGGGTGACAGCATCTAAGATGACTATATTTTTAGTATCTTAAATCTAATATAGATTAGATAGATGTTTATCATTCAAAAAGAGGCCACACTGAACAAAGCAATCTCTTATGTTGTCTTTCATTTTCAAAAAGACAAGAGCTAGGAGCTTGGCACAAGCTGGCAATTGAAAGCCAATGCCATAAGGTCTGGAATGTCAGTAAACTTGAATAACTGCCTTCAATGACAGAGAATAGGTGGCCTTTACTTCACAATAACACTTACTTTCCTTTGAAATTTTAATCAGGCTACCTACACCAAAAGTTCATTTGACATTTATATTTCCATTATTTATGAGCCAGGAGGCATTTTTTATGACCTTCTTCTGTCTTCTGCTTCTACTATCAAAATCTCACTCCTCATTTTTCTTTGCCTATAAGACGGTGCCATTTATTCTTCTTTATACTTCTTTGAAATATAATATCAGTCATGCAAAATGCAACTTTTGGGTCACTTGGGGTATTTAGTAACTTTAGTCACAGTCTAATTTTTGTTTTAAAATAATTTATATTTTAATGAATGAAGATAAATATAGGAATACTAGAGGCCCAGTGCACAAAATTCATGCATGGGGTTGGGGGGGAAGTGTCCTTCAGCCCAGCCTTCACCCTCTCCAATCTGGGACGCCTTGAGGGATGTCTGACTACTCATTTAGGCCAGATCCTGGTGGGATCGGGTCTAAACTGGCAGTAGGACATCCCTCTCACAATCCAGGACTGCTGGCTCCCATTGTTCACCTGCCTGCCTTCCTGATTGCCCATAAATGCTTCTGCCTGCCAGCCTGATCACCCCCTAACCACTCACATGCCAGCCTGATTGATGTCTAATTGCACCCCTGCCATACAGTTTGCTGCCAACTTTCCTCCTCTGCTGGCCTTGTCACCCCTAACTGTCCTCTCCTCCCACAGGGTGATCACTTCCAACTGCCTTTCCCTACAGGCCTGCTCCCCCTCATCTGTCCTCCCTTGCAGGCCTGGTGCATCCCCACTGCCCTCCACTGCTGGCCATCTTGTGGTGGCCATTTTGTGTCCACATAGGGGCAGCCACCTTTGACCACATGGGGGCAGTCATCTTGTGTGTTGGACTGATGGTCAATCTGCATATTTCTCTTTTATTATATAGGATAGAGGCCTGATGAACAGGTGGGGGCCAGCTGGTTTGCCCTGAAGGGTGTCCCGGATCAGGGTGGGGGTTCCTTTGGGGTATGGGGTGGCCTGGGCAAGGGGCCTGTGGTGGTTTGCAGGCCAGCCATGCCCCCTGGTGACCCAAGTGGAGGCCTTGGTATCTTGAATTTTTTTATGTTCTACAATCGGAAGTTTGTCACCTCGAGTGGAGCCAAAACCTCCTGCTCACTACCTGGCTGGCAGCCATTTCTGTTTGGATTTGTTTACCTTCTATAATTGAAACTTTGTAGCCTTGAGTGGAGGCTTAGGCCTGTCATGGTGTGCAGAAAGCTTGGCTTCTTCCATTGCCTAAGAAACCCAAGCCTCCCTCCTGCTAGCTGTGGCTATAGCCATCTTGGTTGGATTTATTTGCATACTCACTCTGATTGGCTTGTGGGTGTAGCAGAGTGATGGTTAATTTGCATATTACCCTTTCATTAGGTAGGCTATTTTTTCAATGACACTTTTACATTGTACAGTAACTTGCAACTCTCATATTATATTTCATCAACAGGACACTCAACAACTAATAAGTATCAAGGAATAAATTAAATAATGAATAACTATAGACAATCTTACCAGGCTTTCTGCATTTTGTTAATTTAATCTTTACTGGATGTTGAAGATACCCAATAGAAAATAGAAGTGACAGTGTTTGCTGAATCTGATTTTTTCCATTTTAATCAGTAATCTTAGTAGTTGTTGCTTAAGTTCCATTGAAATGAAAATAAAGTACATAACTTTTTATCAAAGTTATATCAGAAAGATTTGTAGGTTACATAAAAAATATTCTAAATAGAATATATGAAATTAGTCTTTAAGACTTTATTTTTCTCAGAAATTTCATGTCCTCTAAATTATACAGCTCTTAAAAAGCAATGAAAAAACAGGTGATTTTAAATATTAATTTTGGTAATCTATTTAAATTATACTTTAAAAAATTTGGATGTTAACTAATCATTTTATTGTAATGCATCATTCTGTAATCATCCTATCTAATAAAAGAGTAATATGCAAATTAATCCAACCAAGATGGCTATGGCCACAGAGGGAGCAGGAGGCTTGGGTTTCTTCGGCAGTGGAGGAAGCCATGCTTTCCACACACCCAGGCAGGCCCAGGCCTCCACTCAAGGCTACAAAGTTTCAATTATATAAGATAAATAAATCTCAACAAAAATGGCAGCAGCCACGGAGCTGGACAGAGGCTTTGTTTGTCCTGGCGATGGAGGAAGCCAAGTTTTCTGCACACCCTGGCTGGCCTAGGCCTCTGCTCAAGGCTACAAAGTTTCAATTATAGAACACTAGAGGACCAGTGCATGAAAATCCATGAACTTGAGAGGGGGTCCCTCAGCCCAGCCTGCACCCTCTCATAATCCAAGAGCCCTCAGGGGTAGGAGGCAACCTGGTGATCAGGGGAAGTTGATGCACCCATCACACCTCTGCTGTTGCCACTGAAAGCAGTGCAAGACTCAGCCTGCCCTGGTTACCTGAGCCTCGGGTGCCCTGTGGGACTCTGCTGGCAGGCACACAGAACTGCAGGGCCTGATTAGGCCATGCATCTGCTGCCCAGTTTGGCTACGGGGACTGTGCGCCACAATATTGTGGCTGTGTGTGCCGCCATCTTTGAGGGCATGGCAGTCAATTAGCATATTCTCCCCTTATTGGCTGTGGTGCCACCATCTTTGAGGGTGTGGCACTTCAGTTAGCATATTACCTCCTTTTTGGCTTTGGGCATTGCCAACTTTGTGGTGCCATGAGTGTCAATTAGTATATTCCCTCTTTCTTAGATAGGATAAATAAATCCTAGATCCCAGGCCTATGCTTGGGTTTCCAGGGGATGTGTCCCACCTGCAAACCACCAAACACCCCTGGCCCATGCCACAACATCCCCCAAGGAAACCCCCACTCTACTCTGAGACACATTTCAGAGCAAACCAGCGGGCCCCCACCTATGCACCAGGCCTCTATCCTACTTAATAAGAGGAATATGCAAATTGAAAATCATTCCAACACACAGGATGACTGCCCCCATGTGGACACAAGATGGCTACCACAAGATGGCCAACAGGGGAGGGCAGTTGGGAGAAACCAGGCCTACAGAGGAGGGAATTTGAGGGCAATCAAGCCTACAGGGGAGGGCAGTTAGGGCTGAGCAGGCCAACAGAGGAAAGAAGTTGAGGGTGAATGCGCCTTCAGGGAAGGGCAGTTGGGGGGAACCCAAGTCTCCAGGGGAGAGTAGTTGAGGGGGAACAGGCCTGCAGGGGAGGGCAGTTAGGAGCATTCATGCTGATAGGGGAGCAGTTAGGCTTCAATCAGGCTATTAGGGGAGTGGTTAGGGGGTGATAAGGCTGGCAGGCAGAAGCTCATAGGGGCAATCAGGAAGGCAGGCAGGTGAGCAATTGGGAGCCAGCAGTCCTGGATTGTGAGAGGGATGTCTGGACATCCCTCAAGTGGTTCCAGATTGGAGAGGGTGTAGGCTTGGCTAACAGAAACACACCCCCATGCACGATTTCATGCGCTGGTCTCTAGTTATTCATAAAATCTCCTTTCCACAGACTATATCAGATCCTCTATTTTAGGACATACAATAGGTTTGCTTATTACAAGTTCTAATTCAGACACTGAAATTAACTGGCTATGTGGCCTTTTAACCTTATTGTGTCTTCTTTTCTTTAGCTATAAAATGAGGGAATTATACTGATATGTTAATGCCCCTGCTAGAATCATTATTTTGTAACTTTTATAATCCAGAAATGTACATGTTAAGGTGTTGACTTTTATAAAGTTTTTAAATTTGAACCTCTAAGAGTCCTTAATGCCATCTTGTCCAACTACCTCATTATGCAAATTAGAGAACTGTTATTTAGTCCTTTTAAACAATAACCTAATGTCCTAAACCAAGATTTGATGTTTATCTTGTAGTAAGCCAGATCAGTATCAATATTGATAAGCAGCCACCTTTTGCAATCAATAAAGCAATTTGTTAAAGAATAAACATGTATAAAATTTAAATATGATGCATTCCTCAAGGGTAATGTTAATTTGGGGGGATTTTTTTCAAATCTTTTTAAATGCAATTTTCAATTGTAATTGACATCCAATATTGTATTTGTTTTAGGAATACAACATAGTGATTAGACATTTGCATACCTTTGAAGTGATCACCCACTATATTATGTCACTTATACCTGGAATCTAAGATAAATAAACGAACAAACAAAAGAGAAACAAATTCATAGGTACAGAGAACAAATTGAGAATGCTGTTTTACTATTTCCATACTGGCAATATATTTTTATATGCATGATAAGGTCTTATATTAAAAATAAAAAGGTTTTTATTTGGAATCTTCTAGATTTATAAAGACAATTTGAACAATATAGACAGCAGCTTTCCAAAATTACTATTAGTTTTAACCAGTAAAGTTTTATAAGGAAATGGCAATCATGCAAAATGTTAATGATCACTATATAAGGAAAGCTAGCTAATATTTACTACTGTTATCTACATAGACATGTATCATTTATTTATTTAATGTGTGTACTATTTACAAAACAATTGGGATTATAATAAATTATTTATGGTAAATTTCATCTGAATATTTTTTTAAAAGATGTAAACAGAATATCAAGGAGGTAAACATGGAAAAACGATGTAAATATACCCCTCATCTAATCTGCTAAAAACTAGACTATTCTTGAATTTCTGCCATTCTACACTACTTCAATTTTCTGGAAGAAAGACCCTATCTAATAAAATAGTAATATGCAAATTAACCATAATTCTGCTATACCCACAAGCCACGCCCACCAGCCAATCAGAAGCGAGTATGCAATTTAACCCAACCAAGATAGCTGTGGCCACTGAGAGAACAGGATGCTTGGATTTCCTTGGCAATGGAGGAAGCAAAGCTTTCCTCAAGCCGTGTCCACCCCACGTCTCCCCTCAAGGCTACAAAGTTTCAATTATAGAAGATAAATAAATCCCAGATACCAGGGCCTCCACTTGGGTGGTTGGGAGGTGTGGCCACTCACCCAGGCCTCCCCACGCCCCAAGGAAACCCCCACCCTGATCCAGAACACCATTCATGGCAAACCAGCTGGCCCAGATCCATGCACCAGCCCTCTATCCTAGCTAATAAAAGAGTAACATGCAAATTGATCAGCACACCAACACACAAGATGGCTACCCCCATATGTGGCCAAAGATCCTTCCCCCTTGAGGACACAAGATGGCCACCATAAGATGGCCAGCAGAGGAGGGCAGTTGGGAGGAACCAGGCCTGCAAGGCAGGGCAGTTGTGGGCTATCAGGCCAGCAGAGGAGGGAAGTTGGGGATAACCAGGCCTGCAAGGTAGGACATTTAGAGGCAAACAGATTGGCAGGGGAGCAGTTAGGCATCAATCAGGCTATCAGGGAGAGGTTATGGGATGATCATGCTGGCAGGCAGAAGAGGTTAGGGCCAATCAGGAAAGCAGGCAAGCAAACAGTTGGGAGCCAGCAGTCCTGAATTGTGAGAGGGATGTCCCAGATTGGAGAGGGTACAGGTTGGTCTGTGGGACAACCAAGACCAACTGCACAAATTTCATGCACCAAGTCTCCAGTGAGGTTATAATTAACAATGAACTGATCTTGATATACTCAAGACTACTGAGTTAATATTATGCCATATAGTAAAAATGTTTGGAATAAACTTTATACTCGGTTTTTATGGAGAATGATTAGAACTGGAGATGAAATGAGGATAATTTTAGGAACAAAAAGAAGCCGCACTCTTTTCAAACTTTTAGGAAGATTGTTTGCTTCCATTAATAATAAATTTATGACATGCAATGTAATTCTCTGGATTGAGAAAGTTATGCTGAAATTTTAATACATATTTTTTGAGAAAAGTAATTTTTCATCTTAAAAAATCATTGTTTTCATAGCACAAAATTAACTAAGCATGTAAAAACATTTTTTATTGAATTTAGAATATCCCACTTCTGTTCCTTAGCACATCAGTATTATATTACAAGGCTCACTAACGCAATATAGGTTTTGTTTGTTTGTTTAGTTTATTGATTGATTTCTTTATTTTTCAATCTAATTATTGATGTGAAATTGGTTAATAAAATTACATAGGCTTCCAGTGTACAATTCTATAATATGTCACCTGTATATTGTATTGTGTGTCCATCATCCTAAATCAAGTCCCCTTCCATTACCATTTATCCCCCCTTTACCCTCTTTTAACTCCTTGCCTCTTTCCCTCTGGTAATGACCATATTGTTGTCTGTGTCTATGAGATTTTTTTTTTCTTAATTCATTCACCTGATACATTTTTCCAGAGCTGGAATAAGATTGTTTCCTTTAGATCTATGTATGAAAATTAATCCAAAACTTAGCTGCACATTTTTTTTCCTATTTGAAACATCTATTCAACTACACACTGCCTATAGCCTTAAAGTTGTGTCCTCATAATATATAAGTACTTCTTGAGTTTGATTGGAAGGATGAGCCACTTTTACAGAGGCATATACATGTTAAGTCTTTTAAAGAATACAACAAATTAATATCTTTATTTATGACTAAAGTTTAAAATATTAAATTAAAATTAAAAAAAAGGAATTCAGGGATACATTTCTTTATTAAGACTCTAGTTACAGTTAGAAGGATGCAGTATTCATCAGAGTATTTTTGAAATATGAATACAACAAGGGCCTTGGCAATTGTTGGATTATCATGTCTTATATTCACTTATTTGTTTTTTCTCCAGAGATACTTTTCTGTAAAAGACAGTTTTACTAGTTCAGAGCCACTGCAAACATTGCAATACTAATGGCTTTTAATGTTTAGTTCCCATTCTCAGGATTGATTCTTAATTGAATTTGACAGAAGATGATATTCTGAAAAACACCATCCAAATATCTGTTTTTATTCAAGTAGAAAATTAGAGTTTCAGGATTAAAATAGTATAAAGTCCAAATATTGAAATTACAATTAAAACTGCCATCATATTTAGCTAAAACAGCCTGGTACTGGCACAAGAATATACATATATTCCAAAGGAATAGAATAGAGAACCCAGAAATTGACCCAAACCACTATGCCCCATTAATATTTGACAAATGAGGCATGAACATACAGTGGAGTCAAGACAGTCTCTTCAATAAATAAAGTTGGAAAACTTGGACAGATACATGAAAACAAAACAAAACAAAACAAAACAAACAAACAAAAAACACTAGATCACCAACTTACACCATACAGAAAAATAAAATTAAAATGGATAGAGAACTTAAATATAAAACAGGAAACCATAAAAATACTAAAGGAATCAACAGGGAGCAAAATATCAGACATATGCCAAAGGAACTTCTTCACTGTTACTATACTGCTCCAAGGACAATGGAAACTGAAGAGAAAATAAATAAATTGTACTAGGGCAATGGAAACTAAAGAGAAAATAAATAAATTGGACTAAATCAAAATAAAAAGCTTTTGCACAGAAAAGGAAACCATCAATAAGACAAAAAGAAAGCCCACTACATGGGAGAACATATTTGCTAATGATATCAATGATAAGGGTTTAATCTCCAATATTTACAGATAAATCATACAACTTAACAAAAAAAAAGATAAACAGCCCAATCAAAAACTGGGCAACTGATCTAAATAAATACTTTTTGAAAGAAGACAGAAGGAAGGCCAAGAGACATATGAAAACATGTTCAAAGTCACTAATCATCAGAGATATGCAAATCAAAACAACAATGCAGTATTATCTCACACCTGTCAAATTGGCTATCATCAACAAATCAACAAACTACAATTGTCAAGGAGGATGTGGAGAAAAAGGTACTCATTTGCACTGCTGGTGGGAATGCCACTGTATGGCATAGGCTATACAAAACTAAAAATGTAACTCCCATTTGACCCAGTGATCCAACTTCTAGGAATATATTCCAATAAACTAGAAACATGAATCAGAAAGGATATATGCATCCCTATGTTCATAACAGCACAATTCACCGTAGCTAATATTTGGAAACCTCCTAAGTGCCCATCAGCAGAAGAGTAGATTAAAAAACTGTGGTATATGTACATAATGGAATACTCTACTGCAGTAAAAAATGGTTTTATGTTTTCTTGATCTCACTTCTTACTAATATATCATAGTTTAGTTTTAAAGAGTGAAGAATTATTGACTGATTATTTGTTCTTGCATCTTATTTTATTATCATAATTTTTCTACAATTTTTCCCTTTAATCCCCTCCAAATATATTTTAGGAGGCTCTATACCATTTTATTTAATTTTATGAACATAAAATGAAGGGCAGTTTTTGTTTTTAGTATCCTTGATGCTTTCTGAATATAGATGCTAAGGTAAATTGTAAGAAGATATGTTTTCATCCCTTTTTCTATTCTACAGTTAAAATTAAAGGGAGCCAAGTTCTCTAGTCAACACTGTGGGTTCTTTAAATTAAAACTTCACAAAGTTTAGAATATATTATCTTTTTTATTTCAGTGTTTTAAGTTTTTCAAATTAATAATCAGAACACTTTCCAAACATGAATAATTTATGATATTAATAACAGCAGCAGCAACAGCAATAATCAGATGGTCAAAAGTAAAAGATTCATGTTTAAATTTGCAGACAATATACATTTATTTGTAAGTGGGTGGGTTGATTTGTTAGAAAGGGGTATATTGAGAATATGTTATTGCTAATGTATAAATCAAGCTTACATCCATACTCCACAGGCATAAATACAAATAAATATCCCTCCCCTAAGTTAATTTGAAGGTTAACCAAATTAACTTACTTTCAACAAGAAATAATTAAAAGAATACTTGCCATTTTTATAACTTCAAACAATTTTCAGAGATATAAACCATCTCTAGTGTTATGTTTTTATTTTATAAACATGGGAGCTTCATTTTTTTCTCCAACACAAGAGTGTTTCGTGCTATATATATAATAAATATGTAATATGCAAATTCACCATCACACCCTCACAAGGTGGCTGCCTATGACCAGGCTGGCAGGGGCTTAATGAGGGACAACCAAATGACTGAATGAGCAGGCTGTGTGGGGAGACCAAACCAGCAGGGGGGTAAGTTAGGGACAACCAAGCACCTGAATGAAAAGGCTCCATGCAGTGACCAAACAGTTGAGGGGACAGTTAGGGGCAACCAAGCTGGCGGGGGGGCAGTTAGGGGCAACCCAGCTGGTGAGACAGGTGTAGTTGGAGACAACTAGTCAGAAGCAAATGCAGTTCTGGGTAATTAGGCTGGAAGGTGGGCAGTGAGGGGTGACTAAGCTAGTGGGTGGGGAAGTTGGGAGAAACCTGGTGGGCAAAGGGGGCAATAAGGGGTCACCAGGCCTGAAGGGGGGACAGCTAGGAGCTACAAGGTTAGCAGGGAGGTGGCAGTTGGGAGCTACCTATCAATGGGGGTCAATTAGGGGTGATCAGATTGGCAGGGAAGCAGTTAGAGATAACCAGGTAGGCAGGCAGATGAGCAATTAGGAGCCAGTAGTCCAGGATTGCGAGAGGGAAGTCAGACTGCCAGGTAAGGCCTGATCCCACAGGGCCTAAACCAGCAGTCATACATCCACAGAAGAGTCCCGGATTGGAGATGGTGCTGAGCTCCCCAAACCCATGCATGAATTTTGTGGACTGGCCTCTACTTATAAAATAAGAGTATATATTTTTGTTCAAACTTTATTTTATTGTTTAAAGTATTAAAAATAATAGTAATTATATCTCCTTTTTTTAATCCAATTGACCTCCCCCCAGCATCCCCTACCCCCTTGCACAAGCCCGCATCCCATCCACCTAGTGTCTTGTGTCCATTGGTTGTGCTTATATGCATGCATACAAGTCCTTTGGTTGATCTCTTTTTCCCCCTCCCCAAAATTCCCCAGATTTCCCACTATAATTTGACAGTCTGTCTGATGCTTCACTGTCTCAGTATCTATGTTTTTATTCATCAGGTGATTATGTTCTTTATGTTCCATAAATAAGTGAGATCATGTGGTATTTTTCTTTCATTGCCTGGCTTATTTCACTTAGCATAATGCTCTCCAGTTCCACCCATGCTGTTGCAAAAGGTAAGAATTCCTTCTTTTTACAGCAGCATAGTATTCCATTGTGTAGATGTACCAAAGTTTTCTAATACACTCATCTGTTGATGTGCATTTTGGTTGTTTCCAAATCTTAGCTACTGTAAATTGTGCTGCTATGAACATAGGGGTTCCTATATCTTCTCTGATTGGTGTTTATGATTTCTTGAAATATATTACTCAGAGTGAAATTACTGGATCAAATGGCAATTTCATATTTAGGTTTTTGAGGAAACTCCATACTGTTTTCTACAGTGGCTGCACCAGTCTGCATTCTCACCAGCAGTACACAAGGGTTTCTTTTTCTCCGCATCCTCACCAGGAGTTGTCATTTGTTGATGTGTTGATGATAGCCATTCTGACAGGTGTGAGATGGTATCACATTGCTGTTTTGATTTACATCTCTCAAATAATTAGTGACTTTGAGCATGTTTTCATATGTCTCTTGGCATTCCTTCTGTCTTCTTTCAAAAGGTATCTATTTAAATATGTTGCCCATTTTCCTACTGGATTGTTTATCTTCCTTTTTTTTATTTGTATGAGTCCCCTGTAAATGTTGGAGATTTAACATTTATCGGTGGAAACATTGGCCAATATGTTCTCCCATAGAGTAGGCTTTCTTGCTGTTTTGTTGATGGTTTATATTGCTGTGCAACATTTTTATTTTGATGTAGTCTCATTTGTTTATTTTTTCTTTAGTTTCCATTGCCCTAAGAGCGGTATTGGTGAAGAAATTGTTTTGGCATATGTCTGAGATTTCGCTGCCTGTGGATTCCTCTAGTATTTTTATGGTTTCCCATCTTATGTTTAAGTCCTTTATCCATTTTGAGGTTGTTTTTTTTTTAATGAATGACAACTTTATTTCTTAAAGGCTGATAAAAAAACATTATGATTTCTAATAAAGAAAATACAACATCTCAATTAAAAACTATAGCTATATTTTCTTATTAAATACTAAGTTTTCTAAAACACAACTTGAAAACATCTGGCATGCATGTTTAATCTCAGTACAGTGAATTAAAAATCAAGTATACATGTTACACATCAAGGCTAAATTACAAATTATCATAGTCATCATCATCTTAACGTTTTCTTTTCAAAGCATTTGTTGATTCATTGGCAGCATTTTGTGATGACACCATGTTAGTGGTAATAAGAATGTTTTTGGACCCAATTAATGATGGATTAATCAGAACATTATGAACAGCTGATGTTGTAAGAATTGATGGGTTTACAGCTGGGGACTGTGAAGTGGGCATCTGTACTGAAACCTTTGCCCTGAGAGGGACATTGGAGTCCCTACTTTAGTTGAAACTGACACGGTTTTGGGGGTTGTTGTGCCAAGTGTGCGAGTATTTGGTCTACTAGTAACTGAACCAACACTTTCCCGTGGAACTGTTATTCTTCCCACAGAAGTAGAAGACTTTTTTTTGTAAAGATTTAAGTCTATAGTTTGGAGCAGTCAAGCAATATCTATCAGGTGGCAATCTAGGACCTGAATATGGCTTGATCAATGGCAATGGGGTTTAATTTCTTTGCCTTGAAATAGCTAATAAAAAAAAAATCTCTTGGGGGAAGAGAGGTAAAAGACTGGTCAGCAGGACACTGGATTGCCAATCACACATCATCTGCAACAATGGTAGTTTTCTTAACATGGCTTGAATAAATTTTTGCATCATCTAGAATTGTGGTTATATATCAGAAGGAAAACTCCAACATCTGATTTATAACTCTTGGCTCATATTCTGTAATCCCCATATCTGTCAGGATTTGTGCCATCATCTGTGCATCTTTCAGCATGCTTTTGGGAGAAGCTATCTTGCCAGACTCCATGATATCCAGTGATCAGACTTCTCTAGATAAATCACCCACATTAAATTATTTCAGTCCTGATCTTTCTGTAAGTTCTTTGCCCAGTGAGTTTTTTCCAACCCCTGGTGCACCCATGTAGGATGTTCGCAAGCAATCCATTTTGAGTTTATTTTGTGTGCAGTATAAGTTGGTAGTCTAGTTTCATCTATTGCATATATCTGTCCAATTTTCCCAACACAATTTATTGAAGAAACTCTTAACTCCATTGTATGTTCATGCCTCCTTTGTCAAATATTAATTGAACATTGCGGTTTGGGTTGATATCTGGGTTCTCGATTCTATTCCATGGGAATATACGTCTGTTCTTGTGCCAGTACCAGGCTGTTTTGAGAACAGTGGCTTTGTAGTACAGCTTGAAATCTGATATTGAGATCCTTCCCACTTATTCTTTTTTCTCAAGATTGCTGCACCTTTTTGGGGTCTTTTTTTATTCCAGATAAATTTTTGGAGAGTTCTTTCTAGGCCTGTGAAATATGCCATTGGATTTTAATGGGGAGTGCATTGAATCTATAGAGTGCTTTGGGTAGTATTTAATTTTTATTATGTTGATTCTACCAATACTTGAATATAGTATGTTCTTCCATCTATTTATATCTTTCTCTATTTTTTTAATGCCCTGTAGTTTTCCAAGTATAGGTCTTTTACCTCCTTAGTTAAGTTTATTTCTAGGTATCTTAATTTTGTTTGGTCCCATGGTAAATGGGATTGCTTTTTTACAATACTTTCTCTTTCTGTAAGTTCACTAATGGTGGATGGAAATATCATATATTTCTTGGAATTAATTTTGTATCCTGCTATATTTCTGAATTCATTTATTAAGTCTAATATTTTTATGGAGTCATTAGGGTTTTTAATGTACAATATAATGTCATTTGCAAATAAGGGCAGTTTTACTTCTTTTCTAATTTGGATGCCTTTTATTTCTTCTTCATGTCTAATCCCAGTGGTAGTACTTTCAGTACTATGTGGAATAAGAGTGGTGAGAGTGGGCATCCCTGTCTTGTTCCTGTTCTTAGGGGAAATGGTTTTAGTTTTTGCCCATTGAGTTTGATGTTGGCTGTGGGTTGGTTTATCATATATGGCTTTCATTATGTTGAGGCATGATTCTTCTATTCCCACCTTGTTGGGAGTTATTTCCAAGAAAGGGTGTTGGATTTTGTCAAATGTTTTTGTTTTTTTCTGCATCAATTGATATGACTATGTAATATTTATCTCACAGTTTGTTTATGTGATGTATCAATTGATTTGCAGATATTTTACCATCCTTGCATTACTGGGATAAATTCTACTTGGTTATACAGTATGATCTTTCTGATGTACTGCTGGATACGATTTGCTAGGATTTTGTTAAAGATTTTGGAATCTATATTCATCAGGGATATTGGGCTATAATTCTCTTTCATTGTGTTGTCTTTATCTGGTTTTGGTATTAGGGTGATGTTGATTTCATTGAATGAGCTTGGACATGTTCCTTCCTCTTGAATTTTTTGGAATAGACAGGGGAGGATAGGTTTTATTTCTTACTTGAATTTTTGGTAAAACTCCCTGTGAAGCCATCTGTCCCTGGAGTTTTATTTACAAGAAACTTTTTGATGACAGCTTCAATTTCTTCCATAGTTATTGGCCTATTGAGATGTTTACATTCTTGCTGATTGAGTTTTGGAAGGTTGCATTTTTCCAGGAACATGTACATTTCCTCCAGGTTGTCCAGTTTGTTGGAATAGAGTTGTTTATAGTATTTTTTTTTTTAACAATCCTCTGTATTTCGGTGGGTTCTGTTATTTCTCCTCTTTCATTTATAATTTTGTTTATTGCGACCTCTCTCTTTGCTTCTTGGTGATCCTGGCTAGAGGTTCATCAATCTTGTTTATCCTTTCAAAGGACCAGCTCTTGGTTTTGATGATCTTTTGTATTTTTTTTTCTCTATGTCTTTTATCTCCATTCTGGTCTTTAGTATTTCCTTCCTTCTCCTTACCCTGGGCTTTTCTTGTTGCTCTCTTTCTCTTTGATTTGTAGGTATAGATAATTTATTACCATTTTTTTTCTTGTTTATTGAAGTAGACTTGCAAAGCTATGAAATTCCCTCTCAAGACTACTTTTGCTGTGTCTAATAGATATTGCAATTTTTTGTTTTGTCACCATGATGCTTTTTCATTTCTTCTTTGATCTCTTTGGTAACCCAGTCATTGCTTAATAGCATGCTGTTTAGTCTCCAGGTGTTTGATTTTTTGGATTGTTTTTATTGTAGTTGATTTTCAGTTTTATGCCATTGTGAACTGAGAAGATGCTTGATATGATTTCTATCATTTTGAATTTGAAGAGACTTTTCCTGTGACCCAATAATGGTCTATCTTTGAAAATGACCCATGTGCACTTGAGAAGAATGTATATTCTTTGGCATTGTGGTGAAATGTCCTGAAGATTTCAATTAATTACATCTGATAAAGTGAGTCATTTAGGTGTGATGCTAAATGGTAAATGTCTTTTTGCTAATTTTTTGTTTAGAGAATGTGTCCAATGATTATACTAGGGTATTAAAGTCCCCTACTATTATTTTATTGCTATCAATATATCTCTTAATATCCTCCTGAAGTGTTTTCTTTTTCTTTTTCTTTTTTATGTATTTGGTTGTTCCTGTATTGGGTGAGTATATGTTTACCAGATTTATTACTTCTTGTTGGATTGCTCTCTTTAGTAATATGAAGGGGTCTTCCTTATCTCTTGTTATTTATTTCACTTTGAGATCTAATTTGTCAGAATAGGTATTGCTATCCTACCTTTTTTTTAATATTTCCATTCGCTTGAAAAACCTTTCTCCATCCCTTCACCATCAGTCTGTGTGCGACTTTCCGCCCCCTGCCCCCCTTGAGGTGTTTCCTGTAAACAGCAGATATATGGGTCACGTTTTCTTAACCACTCAGTTCCCCTTTGTCTTTTGATTGGGGCATTTAATCCTTTTACATTTAAAGTTATTATTGATAGGTACTAGTTTGTCATCATTTTTATTCTTTACCCCTGTGTCCCTTCTTCTCTTCCTATTTCTTTCTTTTACAGCAGACCTTTTAGCTTTTTTTGCATTGCTGGTTTGGTGGTAATAAACCACCTTTGTTTTGTTTTGTTTGTCTGTGAAGCTCCTGATTTCACCTTCAATTTTTATTGAATGCCGTGCTGGATACAGCCTTCTTGGATTCAGAACCTTCCTTTGCATTACTTTGTATACTTCATTCCATTCCTTTCTGGCCTAATGTGTTTCTGTTTAGAAATCAGTCGCTGGTTTGTTTGGGGATCATTGTTAGATAATTTTCTGTCTCTAGGAGGCCACTTTTAAGATTCTTACTTTGTCGTTGATGTTGGCCAATTTAATTATAATGTGTCATGGCATTTGTTTCTTGGGATTCATTTGTTTGGGACTTTGTGAGCTTCTTCAATTTGTGTGAGTTTTTGTTCCCTAAATCAGGGAAGTTTTCTGTCATTATTTCTTCAAAATGGTTTTCTATTCCTTGCCCAGTTTCCTCTCCTTCTGGCATTCCTTTGTGTAAATGTTGTTTTGTTGCTTTCTTAAAAATATATTTTATTGATTTTTCTACAGAAACGAAGGGAGAGGGGTAGAGAACTAGAAACATCAATGAGAGAGAAACATCAAATTGCTGCCTCCTGCACACCCCGCCCCCCGCAGTGGGAATGTGCCCACAACGAATGCACATGCCCTTGACCAGAATGGATCTTAGGATGCTTCAGTCCACAGACCAATGCTCAATCCACTGAACCATACCGGTTTTGGCTGTTTCTTTTAGTTTTGTCCCAAAGTTACCTTAGGCTTTCCTCCTGTTTTTTTTGTTTTTTTTTTTTTTGTTTTTTGTTTTTTGTGTTTTTTTGTTGTTGTTGTTGTTTTGTTTTTTGTTGTGTTTTTTTGTTGTTGTTTTGTTTGTTTTTTTATGCTGTTCTGCTAGGGTATTTTTTTCCTACCTTGTATTTTAGCTCTCTGATGTGGTCCTATGCTTCTTCTAGTCTACTTTTGATGCTTTCTATTGAGTTCTTTAGAGCAGAAATGTCATTTTTCATTTCTTCTTGTTTTTTATTCATTTACTCTTGGTTCTTACACATATTTTTGAATTTGTATTCCATTATTTTCTTCCACCTTATGACTATTTATGTGAATTCTTTCTCTGATAGGTTGATTGCCTCCATTTCATTAATTTCCTTTTCTAGTGACGCCTCTTTTTCTTTCATATGTAGGCTGTCTCTGCATTATCTCTCTTTTCTGGGTGTTTGGTTATGTAGTTCTTTCTCTCCTTCATTGTTTTAAAGACATAAAAATACAACACAACAAGGCACAGAACAGAAGGCACTGAGCACAAATGTATTCACTATACTAGTAACCACAAATAAATGTGACCACGAGACAAAATAGCATTAGGGGATAATAAACAAAGAAGGGGGAAGGGTAGAAAAGGACTGCAAAAATGAAATTGAGAAAAGGAAAAAAATAAGTGTGAAAAGAAAGAGAATAAAAAAGAAGAGGGAAAAATAAAGCAATTAATATGGGAGAAAACTCCAATAGAACAGCCAATAATCCCAACAAATGCAAGCAACAAATAACTAGAGATGAAAGCAAACAACAAATAACAACTAATATCAAGTGAGACAAGGAAAAACAAAAGCAAAAGACAAACAGATAAAACAAAAGGCAAAAAGAGAAAGTGAAACAATCTCACAAACAAGCATTAAAAAACCATTATAATCAACGATCAAGCAAACAACAAAAGGACAAAAATAAAAAAAAAATTTTGGAAAAGGAAGAAAGAAGAAAAAAGGTGTGTATGGATTTAGAGCAGGGGATTGAAAATTAGATATATATGTAGGATGAATTTTTAACAGGGCATAAAAAGAAGAAATTGGGAAAATCTAAAGCAAAATAGTGTAAGAAAAAGAGGGCACAAAAAGGGGAAAAGTGAGGAACATAGTGTTGGAAAAAGGTAAAGTTGAGATAGAGTAAAATGATGCTAAAAGAAAGATGAAAATAGAATGTAGAACACTAATCCCAAAATAAAATAGAGAGAAAATAAAATGACACTAAAAAAAGAAAAAAATAGTAGTAATAATAATACTGATTAAAAATAAAATGTGATAATTAAAAAGGTAAAATCAAGTGAGGAAAAAAATTAATTTCTTAAGTAAAAGATGAAAAAAAAAGTGTGCAGTTGTGAAGGTCATTCACTTCCTCTACTATTCTGTTTGGCATGCCTATTTCCTAGTCAGGACAGTATTAACATTCCCTGCATTCTACTGCTCTACAGTGTTGTAAGACACTGTCCTGATTTTCAAACAGGCAGTACTTCTTTGTTTCTTATACTCCTTTATTTGGGTTTAAACAAAAGTCAATTTGTGATTCAACCCCTGGGGTGGAAGTGTTTCTGGATCAACTTCCAGGTCTATAGGTCCTCTCTAGCTAGTGCTTAGATTTTGTTTTCCCTGTCAGTCTTTTTTTTTTTTTTCTTAATATATTTTATTGATTTTTTACAGAAAGGGAGAGGGGTAGAGTTAGAAACATTGATGAGACAGAATCATTGATCACTCTTGTACACTCCCTACTGGAGATGTGCCTGCAACCAAGGTACATGCCCTTGACCGGAATTGAACCTGGGACTTTTCAGTCCACAGGCCAACGCTCTGTCCACTGAGCCAAATCAGTTTTGGCTCCCTGTAACTCTTAATACTGGTTTGGGGGAATGGGCTTCCCAGAGCTGGTTCTCTGATCATTATTCCCAGCTCTGATCCCCAAGTTCCACAAAAATAACTTTCCCCTGCATTATCTTGGAGTGTCCCCAATTGGGTGATCCTATGATCTGGGCTTTGTAATAAAAAATAAGAATTTAAAGAGAATAAATAAAATAAAAACAGAGCCAGAGTAACTGCAAGAACTTGGGACTTTGACCCTCTGGCACTGTGTGCAAATCTGTGCAGTCCTTTTTCCCCCTGGCTCTAAGTATCCAGCACACTGTTAAAACTTTGAGGCTGTCCTTTTGTGCCCAGTTCAGGTATGGGTTGCTTTTTATTTATTTATTTTTATTTATATATATTTTTTTACTTTTTAGAATTTAGACTTTATTATTATTTTTTAAATTTAATAAATCATAATTGTTGAAATTGTTCCTATATTTCCCTGCATAGCCCCCCCCCCACCCAGTTCCCACCCCACCTCTGCCCTTACCTCCCCCACACTGTCCTCATCCATAGGTGTAAGATTTTTGTCCATTCACTTCCTGAACCCCCCACATCTATTTCTGCATGAGAATTGTCAGTCCACTACTTTTCTATGCCCCTGATTCTATTATATTCACCAGTTTATTTTGTTCATCAGATTTTTTTATTCACTTGATTTTTAGATTCACTTGTGGATAGATATTTGTTGTTCACAATTTTTATCTTTACCTTTTTCTTCTTCTTCCTCTTCTTAAAGAATACCTTTCAACATTTCATATAATACTGGTTTAGTGGTGACGAACTCTTTTAGCTTTTTCTTATCTGTGAAGCTCTTTATCTAACCTTCAATTCTGAATGATAACTTTAATGGGTAGAGTAATTTTGGTTGTAGGTTCTTGTTGTTCATCACTTTGACTATTTCTTGCCACTCCTGTCTGGCCTGCATAGTTTCTGTTGAGAAATCAGCTGACAATTCTATGGGTGCACCCTTGTATGTAATCAACTGTTTTTCTCTTGCTGCTTTTAATATTTTGTCTTTAGCACTTGGCATTTTAATTATGATGGCTTGGTGTGGTCCTCTTTGGATTCCTTTTGTTTGGGGTTCTCTGTGCTTCCTGGACTCATAAGTCTATTTCTTCCACTAGGTAAGGGAAGTTATTTATTGATTTATTTTGTTTTGTTTTTGTTTTCACTGCAGAATATCTTTGTTTTCTATTTTTTTTAATTAAGGTATTATATGTGTACATATCTTAAAAATCCCCCCCGCTCCCATACATGCTCTCCCTCCCCAGAGTTTTGCATTCATTGGTTATGATTATATGCATGCATACAAGTTGATCTCTTGTCTCTCCCATATATCCCTACGCTCCCCACTATAATTTGACAGTCTGTTTGTTGCTTTATTGACTCTGTACCTATCTTTTTGTTCATCAGTATATAATGTTCATGATTATCCATAAATGAGTGAGATCATGTGGTGTTTTTCTTTCATTGACTGGTTTATTTCACTCAGCATGATGTTCTTCAATTCCATACAGGTTGCTACAAATTATAAGAATCCCTTCTTTTTATGGCAGCATAGTATTCCATTGTGTAGATGCACCATATTTTTTTGATCCAATAATCTGCTGATGGGCACCTAAGCTGTTTCCTAATCCTAGCTATTGTAAATTGTGCTGCTATGAACATAGGGCTGCATATATCCTTTTTGATTGGTGTTTCTAGTGTCTTAGGATATATTCCTAGGAGTGGGATTACTCGATCAAATGGGAGTTCCATTTTCAGTTTTTTGAGGAAACTCCATACTGTTCTCCACAGTGGTTGCACCAGTCTGCATTCTCACCAGAAGTGCACTAGGGTCCCTTTTTCTCCACATCCTCACCAACACTTGCCGTTTGTTGATTTGTTGATGATAGCCATTCAGACAGGTGTGAGATGATATTGCATTGACATTTTGATTTGCATGTCTCGGATAATTAGTGACTTTGAGCATGTTTTTCTGTGATTCTTGGCCTTCCTTCTGTCTTCTTTTGAGAGTATTCTATTTAGGTCCATTGCCCATTTTTTTAATTGGATCATTTATCTTCATTTTATTAAGTTGTATGAGCTGTCTATAGATGTAGGAGATTAAACATTTATAAGTGATAACATTTGCAAACATGTTCTCCCATACAGTGGGCTATCTTGTTGTTTTATTGATGGATTTTTTTTTTATACTCTAAAAAAGCTTTTTATTTTGATGTAGTCCCATTTGTTTATTTTCTCTTTAGCTACCATTGGCCTTGGGGCAGTATCAGTGAAGAAGTTCTTTCGGCATATTTCTGAGATCTTGCTGCCTGTGGATTCCTCTAGTATTTTTATGGTTCCCCATCTTATATTTAAGTCTTGTATCCATTTTGAGTTTATTTTTGTGTATGGTGTAAGTTGGTGATCTAGTTTCATTCTTTTGCATGTATCTGTCCAATTCTCCCAACACAATTTATTGAAGAGACTGTCTTGATTCCATTGTATGTTCATGCCTCATTTGTCAAATATTGAGTATAGAGGTTTGGCTTGATATCTGGATTCTCTATTCTATTCCATTAATCTATATGTCTGTTCTTGTGCCAGTACCAGGCTGTTTTGAGAATAGTGGCTTTGTAATACAGCCTTAAATCTGGTATTGAGATCCGTCCTACTTTATTCTTCTTTCTCAGGATTGCTGTGGCTATTTGAGGTCTTTATCTGTTCCAGATGAATTTTTGAAGAGTTCTTTCTAGGTCAGTGAAATATGCTGTTGGAATTTTAATGGGGTGTACATTGAACCTATAAATTGCTTTGGGCAGTATGGACATTTTGATGATGTTGATTTTACCAATCCACGGACATGATATATTTTCCATCTGTTTACTTCTTCCACTGTCTCTTTTTTCGGTGCCCTGTAGTTATCTGCATATAGGTCTTTTACCTCCGTAGTTAAGTTTATTCCTAGGTATCCTAATTTTTTTGGTGTGATGATAAATGGGATTAATTTTTTAGTCTCTGTTTCAGTAAGTTCACTATTGGTGTATAGAAATGCCATAGATTTTCTTGGTATTAATTTTGTATCCTGCTACATTGCTGAATTCACTTATTAAGTCATTAGTTGTTGTTGTTTTTTGTGGAGTCTTTTGGGTTTTTTATGTACAATATCATGTCATCTGCAAATAAAGACAACTTTACTTCTTTTTTCCCAATTTGGATACCTTTTATTTCTTCTTCTTATCTAATTGCCATGGCTAGTACTTCCAGTACTATATCAAACAGGAGTGGTGAGAGTGGGCATCCCTGTCTTGTTTCTGTTCTTTGAGGGAATGGTTTTAGATTTGCCCATTGAGTATGATGCTTGCTGTGAGGTTATCATATATAGCTTTTATTATATTGAGGTATGATTCTTCTATTCCCACCTTGTTGAGAGTTTTTATCAGGAAAGGGTTTTGGATTTTATCAAATGCTTTTTCTGCATCAAGTGTAATGACTATATGAATTTTATCTCTCAATTTGTTTATGTGATGTATCTTATTTATTGATTTGCAGATATTGTACCATCCTTGCATTCCCGGGATAAATCCTACTTGGTCATGGTGTATGATCTTTCTGATGTCCTGCTGGAACCAATTTGCTAGAAATTTGTTGAGGATTTTGGCCTCTATGTTCATGAGGGATATTGGGCTGTAATTATCTTTCATTGTGTTTTCTTTATCTTGTTTTGGTATTAGGGTGATGGTGGCTTCATAGAAGGAGCTTGGAAGTGTTCCTTCCTCTTGAGGTTTTTGTAATAGTCTGAGGAAGATAGGTTTTAATTCTTCCTTGAATATTTGTTAAAACTCCTATGAATCCATCTGGCTCTGGGCTTTTTTTACCTGAAGCCTTTTGATGACTGCTTCAATTACTTCCATAGTTACAGGCCTATTGAAATTTTTAGATTCCTTCTGATTGAGTTTTGGAAGATTATATTTTTCCATGAATATGTCCATTAACTCCAGGTTGTCCAGTTTGTTAGAATAGAGTTGTTCGTAGTATTTTGTAACAATCCTTCATATTTCGGTAGTGTTTGTTGTTATTTCACCTCTTTGGTTTCTGATTTTGTTTATTTGTGTCTCTCTGTTTGTTTCTTAATGAGCCTGGCTGGAGGTTCATCAATCTTATTTATCCTTTCAAATAACAATCTCTTGGTTTTGTTGATCTTTTGCATTGTTTCTTTGGTCTCTAGGTAATTTACCTACACTCTGATTTTTTATTATTTCCTTCTTGCTGCTTACACTGGGCTTTTCTTATTGATTTTTTTCTAACTTTTTGAGTTGTAGAGTTAGATAATTTCTAACTTTTTTTTTTTTTTTTTTTTTTTTTTTTTTTTTTGCAGTAGGCTTGTAGAGCTATGAACTTTTCTCTTGAGACTGCTTTTGTTGTGGCACATAGATGTTTGACTTTTGTGTTTTCATGGTCATTTTCTACCAGGGTGTTTTTATTTCTTCCTTGGTTTCTCTGGTAACCCAGTCATTGTTTAATAGCATGCTATTTAGTCCATGTGTTTGATTTCTTTGGATTATTTTTATTGTAGTTGATTTCCAGTTTTATGCCACTATGATCTGAGAAGATGCTTGATATGATTTCTATTTTCTTGAATTTGAAGAAACTTTTCCTATGTCCCAGCATGTGGTCTATCTTTGAAAATGACTCATGTGGACTTGAGATTAATGTATATTCTGTGGCTTTGGGGTGAAATGTTATGAAGATGTTAATTAATTACATCTTGTCTAGTGAGTAATTTAGGATTGATGTTGCTTTGCTGATTTTTTGTTTAGATGATTTGTCCAAAGTTGATAGGGTATTAAAATCTCCTACTATGATTTTATTGCCAATAATATCTCCCTTAATGTCCTCCAGCAGTTTTTTTTTTTTTTTTTATGTATTTGGGTGCTCCTATATTGGGTGCATATATGTTTATCAGAGTTATTTCTTCTCATTGGATTGCTCCCTTTAGTATTATGAAGTGGTCTTCCTTATTTCTTGTTATGTCCTTCACTTTGATATCTAATTTGTCACATATAAGTATTGCTACCCCAGCTTTTTTTTTTTTTTTTTTTTTTTTTTTTTCATTTCCATTCACCTGAAACAACCTTTTTTCATCCCTTCACCCTCAATCTGTGTGTGTCTTTTTTTCTGAAATGGGTTTCTGTAGACAGCAGATATGCAGGTCTTGTTTTATTATCTGATCCGTTACCTTATGTCTTTTGATTGGGGAATTTAATCAGTTTACATTTAAAGTTATTATAGATGGATACTTATTTGTTGACATTTTTATTCTATATCCATGTTCCTTCTTCTCTTCGTATTTCTTTTTATTTTTTTATTTTTACAGAAGACCCTTTAGCATTTCTTGCATTGCTGGTTTGATGGTGATAAAATCCCTTAGTCTTTTTTTGTCTGTCAAGCTCCTGATTTCACCTGCAGTTGTTATTGTTAGCTTTGCTGAGTACATTATTCTTAGGTTTAGATCCTTCTTCTGCATGACATTGTATATTTCATTACCTTCTTGCCTGATGAGATATCAGTTGCTAGTCTGATGGGGTTCCTTTATATGTAACTTTCTGTCTCTCTCTGGCTGCTTTTAAAATTCTTACTTTATCATTGGTGTTTGCCAATTTAATTATAATGTGCCTTGGCGTCAGTCTTTTGGATTCATTTTGCTTGGAACTCTGTGAGCTTCTTGGATTTGTGTGAGCTTTTTCTTCTCTATATCAGGAAACTTTCTGTCATTATTTCTTGAAACAAGTTTTCTATGCCTTCCTCAGTTTCCTTTCCTTATGGAACCCCTATTATGAGAATATTGTTTTGTTTTCTACTGTCCCAAACTTCCCTTTGGCTCTCCTCCTGCTTTTTATTTATTTATTTAATTTTTTCTAGAAGCTGCTCTAATTGGGTGATTTTTTTTTCTATCTTGTCTTATAGCTCACTTATGTGGCCCTCTGCTTCTTCTAGTCTACTCTTGATGCTTTCTATTGAGTCCTTTACAGTAGTGATGTCATTTTTCATTTCTTCTTGGTTCTTCTTCATTTCTTCTTGGTTTTTACTCATATTGTCAAATTTGTCTTCCATTCTTTTTAGCCATCTTATGACCATTTCTCTGAATTCTTGCTCTCATAGGTTTCTTGCCTCTAATTCATTTATTTCCTTTTCTAATGATGCCTCCTTTTCTTTCATATGCGGGCTATTTTTTTGTCACCCCATGGTCTCTCTTTTCAGGATGTCTGGTTATGTATTTCTCTCTCTCCTTGGTTTAAGGCTCCTCTCCGTCTCTGGTACCTTGGTCAGGGCTCCTGCAGAAGGCAACCAATTGGTGTGATTCTCTTTCATTGATCTTTCTGTCTTTCACTGTCTCTTCCAGTCTCTCTCTGCCTGGGACTCACAACCTCAAGCAGCCTTCAGGTACCTCCGACTCTGTATTCATGGGTTGCTTTTTAGAGTTCCTTTCTGGTTGCAGCCCTATGGATCCCCTTCCACATTCACAGATCACACTAGTCCCAAGGGCTGCAGGATTTGCAGTACACAGACTTCCCCAAATCCTCTAGATTCTATTGTGCACATTTCTTTCTCTCTCTCCTGCCTGGGTCACAGACCTCACATTATACTAGGTGAAATCTGACCTTTCTGTGAGAAGGTGAAGAGCTCCTCTGAGTCTGTGTATTCACTCTCTTTGAAGTCCAATGTTCCTGGGTTCGCAGCTGTTCCCTGGGTGTTGTTGTTGTAGATTCACAGGATTTTTAGACTTCTGATGACAGCCACTCTCCCCTAAAAAATGGTGTTGTTTCTGCATCAGAGATGGTTGCTCCAGGAGGTATTTCAGCAGCAATGGAGGCTGCCCAGTCAGGAGAACCCAGTCTGACAATCCCCAACAAACCCTTGGAGTATAGCTGTCCCTCAACTCACAAATAAACTCTCTCCATGCAACCACACACTCTCTTTTTATTTTCTCATTCACACACAATCTTGCAGTCTGCCTCCTGTCAGCATCCGTCCTCCCTCTTCCATAAGAGTATATTTTTAATGCTCTGTCTAATGTGCATATTATATGAGACCAAAATTGTACTGGGATATTGCAACATCATTTATTGCAAGGAAATCCATGGAAAAATGCATTTTTCTTACTATAAAAACTATAGGTGAAAACAAAATAAAAAATATTTTAATTAATGAAATTTATTTTAAAGGATTTTATACTGAGGTTAGTAAAGAAACTGCTATATATCTGGAATACTGAGTGCTTTTTTTTTACTTTAGCCTGTGCTGACTTACAAGTAATTATCTAATGACTTTAGTGGTAGGAATGCCTAAGAATTCTTGAAGCAATGATTTTCAGTTTGACAAATTATTATAGATCAAATACTAATGACTCATTTGTATTCTTCTCGTTCTTGAATCTTTAAGAAAATATAGAAATAGCTTTTAAAAGAAATGCTCATTCAAATGTGAAAGTAAATGGCCCTTAGGGAAATACATGAATTACTCCTTAATAGCTTCCTTAAATTATTTAGTCCTGTTTTTGAAGAAAATAACAAGTTTCTTATCAAATTAATAGATGCATCTTTACTTGGTATGATATATTCAGTAGAAAGAACATTGTTAAGAATAAGGGGGATTGAAATGTAGTCTAGATTTTGTGATAAGTCTGTTTTCACCTTGAAGTGGTCAGGTATTCTTTTTAGGCCTATGTTACATGTTTGTAAAATAATAGGCTTGGAATAGCTCTGTAATTTGTAGTTCAGTTTTCCTATTCATAACATTGTACTCCTTTTAAATGACAATTTAAAATTCTTGTTTTAAGTATATTACCTTTTTTTGTTTATATGTAATAACAAAAGCATAAGCATAATATGCTAATAATACTGGACATCCTTCCAGACAAAGCCACATCTGCAAGGGAAGCCTAGATCCTGGGTGCCTTTCTTCATCCAATCTAATAAAGAGGGGATATGCTAATTGACCCTCATACTGTTGCCAAGATGGTGGCACCCACAGCCAATAAGGAGGGAATATGCTCATTGACTGCTCCACTCTCAAAGAAGGTGGCATCCACAGCCAATAAGAGGGGATATGCTAATTGACTGTCACACCCTCATAGATGGCAGCACAAACAGCCACAAGATGGAATCACCCAGTCCCCTCAACCCTGTTAGGGGGGCAGATGAACAGTAAATCTGGGCTCACCCCAAGGCACAGGCAAGTCTCAGATGGCAGCTACCAGCCACCTGAGGCTCAGGTAACCAGGGCCAGCTGAGGCTTGCACTGCCAGCAGTGATACCAGCAGAGGTGTGATTGGGGCATTGCCTTCCCCTGAAAATTGGGTCACTTCCTGCCATGAGTGCTCCAGACTGTGAGAGAGGCTGGGCTTAGGACCCCCACTCCAGTGCATGAATTTTTACGCATTGGGCCTCTAGTTGTAAATAAAGAACTGGACAAAGTCTATGAAACATCTGTTTGAAAACATTGGACAACTGGCAATGCAGAATTTTGATCACTGAGAAAAGGGAAAGAAAGGGAGAGGGCCCTAATATGTATGTGCCTGATTTTATGTCTGTAGAAACTTTCTGGATCAAATACAGTATATGGAAGGGGATTCTAAACAGAGAATGGTGGTCTCGCTGAGGTGGGGAAACATTTCTGGGATCGGAGAGTCTACAGTGGCTGGACTTTGTGGGCCAGTGTGTCAGATAGAAGGGCATTGCCCAGATAAAGAGCTCCAAACATCTGCATGGTATCTAGTTGAGTATTGTGTCCTGCATACTTAGAATGAGATTTCAAGTGGTTGGTCAAAGAACAGTTACTGAGAACAGAACAAATTGATAAGAATCTATAGGCTAAATAATTCCCTAACAAAGAATTGAGAGATGGTAAAGTTCTGATCCCACACAGTAATGAGACCTTTTTGAACATCTGGTACAGTTAATAGAGACCCCAGAAGTGTCATGCCTTGTTATTAAGGTTACTAGTAAATAGCCTTAGATTAAAGGCCACCATAAGTCCATACCAAAAGAGTTTAAATTTAAGTCTTGGAAGTTGATCTGCAGGCATTTTAACTGTCTTCCAAGTAAAGCTGGTCTTTAAAAAAAGAAGAAGAAAATAAACACTCAGCAATTACTGGAAAGAAAGAGGAAAGTGGGAATCAATATCAGGAAAATAGACTAAAAATACAAGGACTAAAAAAACACTAATGATCGAAAGCAGACAAGAATTTTAGACAGCTATTATAAATATGTTGAGGAGCTTAAAAGAAAAGCATGAACATAATAAGGCAATAAATAGAAGACATGGAAAAGAGCAAAGTGTGCCCTAGCTGGTTCGGCTCAGTGGATAGAGCATTGGTCTATGAACTGAAGGATCCCAGGTTTGATTCCATCCAAAGGCACATGTTTGGGTTCTGGCTTGATCCAGGGACATTCAGGACACAGCTAATCAATGAGTCCCTCTCATCATTGATACTTCTATCTCTCTTTCCCTCTCCCTTTCTCTCTGAAATATATATAAAACAACAAAAAAGAGCAAATAACAAAGTGGAATATCTAGAAGAAAAAAAACCCCTATATAATAAAAGGCTAATATGCAAATTGGTTGAAGAGTGGAACTACTGGTCTACTGGTCAGTGGCTGTGACACACACTGACTACCAGGGACAGATGCTCAATGCAAGAGCTGCCTCCTGGTGGTCAGTATGCTCCAATAGAAGGAGTGCTGCTCAGCCAGAAGCCCTGAGCCAGGCTCATGGTTTGTGAGTGCAGGAGTGGTGGCCTTTCTTACATCTGTTGCACACTAAGGATGTCAGTTGGACATCCCCATAGGGCTCTGGGACTACAATAGAGCGCAGGCCAGGCTGAGGGACTCTCTCCCCCAGTGCACGAATTTCATGTACTGGGCCTCTAGTGTCTAATAATAACTATCACCAATACTTGCTATTTCCCAAAGGATTAAGTCTGAATTTTCTCTTTGAGCTAACAAAACGATGTGCAGTGTTAAATATATAATAACTTCAAAATGATGGTGAATACCTTAGAATATTTCAAAACTAACCAGCGAAATTCCTAGAGTCTCAGTTTCAGCCTCAAAGAAAATTCTGGTAGACAAATAGGTATAACTTTAAGAAATATTGGCAAAATTAAAGAAAACTTTTCAAATGATCCAAGCAGCAGAAAAACAGTTTTTAAAAAAGATCATTAAAATATTCTACTATACATGTTGATTCAGTGTCAATGATTCAAAAGTACTGAATAATCACATAAACATTTTGGAGAGACAGTAGAAAATTTCCTAGAAAATTTTAATAAAACATGGGGGGGGGGGTTTCAAAGTAAATACTATATAAGGATAATTATTATAACTTAAGAAATGTTTATTTTTTTTTCATTTGAACATGTTAAAGGGTAACTTAAATGATCCAAAAAAAATAACTTTTATTTTTTTTTATGTGATGTGTAATCTATTTACAAATATAGGTGAAACTATTTGGTGCAGCTTTAAGAATGAAGGAGGGAGCTGCTGGTGAAGTGTTATCTGTCATATAAATTAGCTTATGAAAAAGGCCATTTCACCATTGTCCACTATCTTACCAGAAATGCTTAAAGCTTTTTATCACTTTTACCGTGGAGATTTTTATATGTTTCCTTAATAACACTGAAACTCAATTGTTTCTTAGACAAATGCAAGACAAAACAATTAACAATAACTTTTCAAATATTGTAATTCCATTTTTTATGTATGCTTACAATTCATATACTGTCCAAAAGTATATATAGTCATACATAATCGCTTAAAGTTTTTTTTTAATTAATTAAAGAACATGTCATTTAGCCAAATGTTAGGATGAAACATTTTTATCCCTGTGAATCTGCTGAGGGATTGTGTGTGTGTGTGTGTGTGTGTGTGTGTGTGTGTGTGTTTTAACTATATTTTATTGATTTTTTACAGAAAGGAAGGGAGAGGGAGACAGAGTTAGAAACATCAATGAGAGAGAAACATTAATCAGCTGCCTCCTGTACACCCTCTACTGGGAATGTGCATCATTCAAGGTACTTGCCCTTGCCTGGAATGGAACCTGGGACCCTTGAGTCTGAAGGGCAATGCTCTATACACTGAGCCAAACCGGTTAGGGAGGGTTTATGCTTTTTATGGGTTAATGATGAGTTTTACTTCCCACCTGTGTGTTGATGAATAGAGATAATTATTTTATTAGATTTCATTAGTGGTGGGAAGTGAGAATATATGTAGGTAAATAAAAAGTTAATTACATCTTCCTTTTTTAATACACAGTAGCATAAAAAGACTTGCTTCATTCAGCACAGGCCTAGTGATAATGTTTAATTATTGTATTTTTGTTAGAGGATACAGTACAGGTAAGAGAAGGTAATGAGTACCTTATGTAAACATAGTCTCACTTTGGGAGCAATTTGGTAATCTATCTAAACAACACAAATACATGCATATATATATATATATATATATATATATATATATATATATATATGCTTTAATAATATTGTGTATTTTGTGTTATTTCTGGAATGATCCATGAAGTTTTAAGAACCTATGGAAATATTATATTAAAGACATATTGCATATTTGCCATATACTTGAAGCAAAATCAACTTAAAATATCTTACTCATTGAAATAAAGTTTCTATTAAATATAATATAATATATAGTATACAATAAGAACTCATATCTTGTTCTAAGAATATTAATATAATGATTATCTGATGAAGTCTTGACAGAGTTTCAAACACAATTTTTTTTGTAATTTTTTTAATTTTTTAATTTTTAATTTATTTATTTTTTAAAACATATTTTATTGATTTTTTTTGCCCCCCTCCCTCCCTCCCACACATTCCCTACCTCCCCAGAGTTTTGTGTCCATTGGTTGTACTTATATGCATGTATAAAAGTCCTTCGGTTGATTTATTATCTCCCCCAGATCTTCCTCCCCTCCCCGCTGTAATTTGACAGTCTACTTGTTGATATACTGTCTCTATATCTATCTTTTGGTTCATCAGTTTATAATGCTCTTTATTATCCACAAATGAGTGAGGTCATGTGGTGTTTCTCTTTCATTGATTGGCTTATTTCACTCAGCATGATGTTCTCCAATTCCATCCAGGTTGCTGCAAATGATGAGAATTCCTTCTTTTTTATGGCAGCATAGTATTCCATTGTGTAGATGTACCATAATTTTTGGATCCAATCATCTGCTGACGGACACTTAGGCTGTCAAACACAATTTTTGATAGCCTTAATGCCTACCATAGAAGTCTAACACAAAGGGCACTCCCATTGTCACAACATTGGTATAATGGATTATTTAAAATTTATGAATTTAAAGGTTTTGGGACTTTAATCTAAGTTATGTTAGTTTTCATGTTGAATGCCTAAGGCAATTTGAAGTTTTCTATGGAAATGATGGTGACCTTAATATAGTAGTATTTTTTTAAATTGTGAAGAAAAATTAGCTTGATACAGTATCTTCTATTTCTTAATTTGCACTATAGAATGATAGTTAGACAGTCATTTCCTAATGGCTGGGTATTAAACAATAAAGTCACTTTTTCTCTGAGATTATGTTATACTTCTGATATCAATATTAGTTATAAGAATGACCACTGTTTGATAATCCATAGGACCTTTTGTGTTGGTATTTTGCTTTTGTGTGTGTGTGTGTGTGTGTGTGTGTGTGTGTGTGTGATTCCATACAGTGTTTTGTTGTTGTTGTTGTTGTTGTTGTTGTTATTGTTCTAAGTCTGTGAAAAGTGCCATTGATATTTTGGTAATAATTGTGTTGAATCTGTAGATGGCTTTAAGTAGTATGGACATTCTAATTATGTTAATTCTTCCTGTCCATGAACACAGTATATGCTTTTATTTATTTGTATCTTCTTCAATTTATTTCTTCAGGATCTTATAATTTTCTGAATACAGGTCTTTTATCCCCTTGGTTAAATTTATTCCTAAGTATTTTATTCTTTTTTATTCCATTGTAAATGCATTAGTTTTCTTAGTTTCATTTTTTAATAGTTCATTATTGCTGTATAAAAATACAACCAATTTTTGAATCCTATTACTTTCCTGGATTCATTTATCAGTTCCAGTATTTTTTATATGGTGTCTTTAGTGTTCTCTGTATATAAAATTGTGTCATCTGAAAATAATGATAGTTTTACTTCTCCTTTTACGATTAGGATGCTTTTTAGTTCTTCTTGTCTGATTGCTGTGGCTAGAACTTCCAGTACTATGTCGAACAGGAGTGGTGAAAGTGGATATCCCTCTTATTCCTGATCTTAAGGGAAATGCTTTTAGTTGTTCCCTGTGAGTATGATGCTGGCTATGGATTTTGCATCTATGACCTTTACTATGTTGGAGTATGATCCCTCTATTTCCCCTTTGCTGAGAGTTCTTATGATAAATGAATGCTGGATTTTACAAAAAAAAAAAAAAAAAAAAACAAACAAAAAAAACTTTTTCCTGTATCTATTGACATGATTTGTGGTTTTTAACCTTTATTTTATTTATGTTGTGTATCACATTTATTGATTTTTTTAATATTATACCAACCCCAAATCCCCAAAATAAATTACACATGATCATAGTATATGATCTTTTTATGTATTCCTGGATGAGGTTTGCTAAAGATTTTGTTGAAAATTTTTACACCCATGTTAATCAGGTACATTGGCCTATAATATATTTCTTTGTAATTTGTTTACCTGATTTTGGAATTAGGATAATGCTGGCTTGGTGAAATGAGCTTGGGAGTCTTCTCTTCTCTTATATTTTTAAGAATATTCTGAGAAAGATAGATTTTAGTTTTTTTTTTTTAATGTTTGGTAAAATTCACCTGTGAAGCCATATGGTTCAGGACCTTTGTTTGCTGGCAGATTTTGTTACTGCATGGTTTCATTAATTCACATCTGTCTTTTTAGACTTTTGAATTTTTCTTGATTCAGCTGACACCATGGTAATACAAAGGATTATAAGAAAATAGTACAAACAACTACATGACAACAAATTGGACACTTTAGAAGAAATGGACAAATTTTTAAAAACTTACAATTTTCCAAAAATGTCTATTTCATAAGACTTTCCAAAATACAAATATTTCCTTAAATCCCATCATCTGCAAATTCTTCTGCTTATCTCATGACTCAACTGAAAATTAGTGGCATATTTTACATTGAAAACCTTACTGACAAAATCATTTATAAAATAATGTAAGAAATAAATTCCTTGAATAGAAACCTTATTTTTAAATGGAAGGATAAATAAAGGGGGAGGGGGGGAAGTATAGTTAAGAACATTGAATGTAGTGATCTAGTGATGTTGAAACTTAGAAATCTGGGTATTATATGAACTTAAATCAGTGTGAATTATTAATTTCCACATAGATATTCAACTTTTAACTTTATAACTATCCTATTTATCTTGGTTTAAAACATCATGAGTGTCTTTGAGTACCTCAATATAAGTTTATATGTGTGTACAGAGATATGTGTCAGATATATGCTTGCTATTATTTTGTTGAATGCAAATTTGTAAGTAATTTCATACACTGCTCTCTGAGTGTAAAAATAAATATGTCCTGGTTTTAAATTAAGTTGTAAACAACTCATTTAGTCTGCTACTATAGTAACTCATAAGAGGAGAAAGGTTGCGTTTCCATATTTTACCTATGGCCTCATCTTATGCTGGTGACTGCTGATTTTAAGTACTATTTGTGAAACAGAAATCAGCATGGGGCACTCAAGTTGCTTTTCAAATAAAGTTCTTATTTCAGCATTTTGTTTCCCAAAAGGCTTTTAATCAAGGTTATAGAAAAGTCCATAAACTTTCTGCTGAATATTTAACAAGCTGGAGGTCATTGCAAACATGTCTTATCAAGGGCAAGTGAAATGAGATTGCAATCAGGAAAATAGAAGACTGGCTAATAAGCAAAGCTTTGTCTCCTAGATATAATCTTACACACATACACACACACACACACAAAAAAAAAAACCCACAAACAAACAAACAAACAAAAAAAAAAAACTAAGTGACTCACATGATCACATTTCTTTTGTAGGATTTAATTTTTGTAGTTTGAGCAAGAATTTTCTAAAATGGTAAATAAGACTGAAGTTAATTATTGAAATTTATTCTGCACAATGTGGATACTGGCAGAACTTAACTAAGAAGCCTTCACTAAAATTTCACTGTTTAATATTAAAAGCATAATTATTTTTGTTAAATTAAATTTACAAATGCCATGTGATATATGTACATTTTCTAAGTGCCCCAACTACTTTTACTAATACTTAAATTTAAACAAAAAATCTAAAGAAAATGTTCCTATCTTTTTAGGAACCCTAATATATAAAAACCATGGATCCTTAATGAATAATAATGACCACAGGCTCAAAGGGATGCCAGGCTAGGGAGCTGGAGCTGTAGTCCCCTGAAGGCCCAAGGCTGCAGCTGGGAGAGGGAGCTGTGGACCCAAGAGTCCAAAGGTCAGGTCAGATTCTTATGGCAGAGCTATGGAGGCTGAGTAGCCTTGTGGGGCAGGGGCAATGAGCTTGGAGTTTCTCAAGGCAGTGAGGCCAAGGAGCCTCACGGGGTGGGGCTGTTAGCAGGGAGCTTCCCAAGGTGGCTGAGGCAGAGGAGCATTGCAGAGCAGGTGCACCAAGTGTGAAGCATCTCAGGGCTATGGAGTCAAGGTGGAGGAGTGGGGCAGAGGCTGTGAGTATGGAGCTTTGAGGGTGTGCCAAGGCAGAGGAGCAGGGTAGGGGCTGTTAGTGTGGAGTGTTCCAGGGCAGCAGAAGCAGGGCGGGGGCTGGGAGCCTGGAGCTTCGCGGGGCTGATGAGACAGAAGAGTGTCATGGAGCATGGGAAGCGGAGGCCAAGGACTATCGCGGGGTAGGGGCTGTTAGAGTGGAGGTTTACAGGGCAGGAGCCACGGAGGTGGAGGAGGAGTGTTGCTTTGCAGCAGACAGGGCCCTGATTGAAGCTAGGCCTGGAGAACCCACAAGATTTAATTGTGCGCAGGGCTACTAGTCAAAGTTATGAAAGAAGATAAAAACAGATGTAAAAATACTTACATATTACACGGTCTTCTGAAATAAATGAATTAATGAATTTTCAATCTACCTGCATTTATGTTACTTATACACAGAAGTTGTATTTAGCTGAATCACCTAAAAAAGTAGAATGAAGATTTCTACTGTATTTACTGTCTTTGTTAATTAACTACCGTGTTTCCCCAAAAATAAGACCTAACGCATGGAAAGATAAGACATCCCCTGAAAATAAGACCTAGCACAACTTTGAGAGAAAAAATTAATATAAGACACTGTCTTATTTTCGGGGAAACAGGGTATATATACATGAGATTGAGTCTTACTCTACTTTCAAACTTTAATCGATAGTGAAAAATATTCTACCATTTGTTATTTATGTTAAAATGTATGTATAGGGAGAGGAAACATTCTTTTATAAAAATATATTTTTATTGATTTCAGAGAAGAAGGGAGAGGGTGAAATATAAACATCAATAATGTGAGAGAATCATTGATCAGCTGCCTCCTGCATAAACCCCTACTTGGGATCAAGCCTGCAACCCGGGTATGTGCCCTGATTGGAAATCCAACCATGTTCTCCTGGTTCATAGGTTGACACTACGCCACTAAGCAACACTGGCTGGGCTGAACTTTATTCTCTTGTGAAGAGAAATTTTAAAGGGAAAACAGAAGAACTTCAATTAGATGACAACTTACTATAGCTTTTCTGCTTACAAACTTTTGGAACCTGTTCTGCAAACACAATTTAACTAGAACTCTGTGTGACTAGGCAAATAGTTTCATTTTAAAATTAATTTTACAAGCTTCAATTACAGTTTACATTCAATATTATTTTGTAATAGTCTCAGATGTACAGAAAAGTGGTTAGAAAATCATGTAATTTCCAGAGTGGTTCCTCTGTTGCTTCAAGTACCCATCTATCATCATACATATTTATCTCAATATACTGGTAACTAACTATATTCTCTATGTTGTAATCTACATCTCTGTAACTATTCTGTAACTAACAATTTATATTGTTTAATCCCTTACCTTTCACCCAACCCCCTCCTCTGACAGCTGTTTTCTGTATCTTGAATCTGTTTCTAGTTTACTTTGTTCATTAGATTCTACATATAAGTAAAATTATTTGGAAACTCAAAAGGATATATGCATTCCTATATTCATTGCAACATTATCTATATATATAAAAGGCTAATATGCTAAGTGTCTGACCTTCTGACCAGTCGCTATGACACACACTGACCACCAGAGGGCAGACGTTCAATGTAGGAGCTACTGTGATGTGCACTGGCCATTTACAGAGAAATGGCACCATGGACCTGATGCCCACAAAGCAACACTTGGCCTCCCCCAAGTGGGACACAGGCACTGCCACTACCCTAGAACTACAGCCCACCAAATCACAGCCAATGCGGGCAAGACCTCATGGCGCAAAATGTGGCTCACAGCTCAGACTAGCCCGGAAATGGTGGCTGTGGGCACCAGGTAATGATATCACGTAGCAATGCCCAACTTTCTCTCCCTAGCAACTAGCCTCATTGCAATTTCTTCAGCCCAGGAACATGACTTGCTTTATAGCCAGGTGCAAACATTTTACACTTTGACCAAATGTTTGTGAAGCATCCCATGCCTCATCTCTTTTGATCCTCACAGAAGTCCTGGAGTAGGTAGATAGGAAACTTGGTGGAATAGTATTTTCTTTTCATTAGCTGGAAAGCAGAGATTTAGAAAGCTTAGAAACTTGACCTGACTGAAAAGAAGTAAGAAATGGTCGACCTTGAAAATGATTTTAGATTTTCTCACTGTGCAGAATATAGTCAAACACTGCTACAGTTAAATATTTTACACTCTGTTCTCCCTGTGTGATCTACATAATAATCTGCTTTGTGTTGATGCTGTGTTTCTGACAATTACCTTAAAGAGAAGTTGGGGTGCTTCACTGGGCTGGAAAAGGTTTAGCTAAATCAGAAAGCAGGACTAATTAAGCAAGTTTATTCTATATCTATAAAAGTCTAAGTTGATTCTCACATGCACGATACATATAAAGCTCTCACTGGTGCCAATCATGTGCATGTGTTTTGATCTGTCATTGTTGATAGTGAATTTGGTTGACACTTCTATTACAGAGAAAGGGCAAATTGTGATATTAAAATATGTATTCTAATTAATTTCCTTTCAATGTTCTTGGATTTGTGCACTGGGCCACTAGTTTACAATAAATAGCCAAAATATAGAAGCAGCCCAAGTACCCATTGGTAGATGAGTGGATAAAATAGCAGTGGTAGAGTTACACACTGGAATGACAGCCATACAAAAGAAGGAAACCTTACGTTTTTTGACAGCATGGATGGACCTGAAGATTATTATGCTAAGTGAAATAAGCCAGTTAAAGAAAGACAAATACTATATGATTTCACTTTTATGTGGAATCTAATGAATAAAGTAAACAAACAAACTAGAAACAGAGTTATAGATACAAAGAACAGACTGATAGCTTCAGATAGGAAGGGGTTTGGGAGTTGGCTGAAAAAGTTGAAGGGAGTAAGCAAAAAATAAAATAAAACACATCATAGAGAGACAACTGAATGATGATTATCAGAGGGAAAGGGGGATGGGACGAGGTAGGACAGGGTTAAGGGGGAATAAATGGTGATGAAAGAAGTATTGACTTGCCTGGTGAACACTCAATACAATATACAAATTATTTATTATAAAACCTATATAATTTGTAAAAATATGTTTTTATTTTTTAGAGAAAGAGGAAGGGAGAGGGACAGAGAGCTAAAACACATTGATGAGAGATGGATTGGCTGCTTCCGGCCCATCCCCTACTCAGGACAGAGACTGCAACCCAGGCATGTGCCCTGGCAGGGATTCAAGCCACTAACCTTTTGGTTTGGGTTAATGCTCAACCACTAAGCCACACCAGCCAGGCTGAAACCTATATAATTGGAATGAGCAATATCACCCCAATAAATTCAATAAAAAGGAAACCATAAAAGAGGCATCAATGACATACTGAATTAACATGAAAGGGATTTTCAAAAGTAGACACCATCCAGCACAAACAATAAGCATAAAACTATCTTCACTGAAATATTTAATCAATTTGATTGTTAGATGCCAAGCAATATTATTGTATTAAATATGTCTCTTTTTACATAAAAGGACATATTACTGTATTTTGTAGAAGAGTAAATTTAAAACTTTACTACTAATAAAAAAACTATCTGTCCTAAAAAAAAAAAAAATGTTTTGCAACAACATGGATAGAATTGGGTATTATGCTAAATGAAATAATTCAGACAGAGAAAAGAAAATAGGTCAATATTTTTAAACTAATCACTAAATTCTATTACTCCATTTGGTGGATGGGTGAGGAAGGCAGGTACTGGAGAATCGACTTAACTACATAAAGTGGAGACAACTGTGACCTTTATGATTTTGTCTAAGCAAAAACGAAATTGAAGAATTTTTGGGACAGTGATTTGCTGTGACAAAGTAATTTTCAACACATGTAATCAATAACATGTTATTTCCCCAACACTCCCTATCTTATATAATAAAAGGCTAACATGCAAATTGACTGAATGGTAGAATGACTGGTCACTATGACACACACTGACCACCAGGGGGCACGGTCAATGCAGAAACTGCCCTCTGGTGGTCAGTGTGCTCCAACAGGGGGAGAACAGCTCAGCCAGAAGCCCTGAGCCAGGCTCACAGCTGGCAAGTGCAGTGGAGGTAGCTGGAGCCTCTCCCACCTCTATAGCAGTCTGACATCCTCTGAGGGCTCCCAGACTGTGAGAGGGCAAAGGCCGGGCTGACGGACCCACCTCCCCAAGTGCAGGAATTTTGTGCACCAAGTCTCTAGTGAAATATAAAGATGGTGTTTGGTTGTGACTTTGAGGGAGTTACATACTTATGGTCCATCAAACTTCCCCCTTTATATAAAGGTGTATAAGAATAAAACATATTTCACTTGTCTCTGGGTTCCATGGCACGCCCCAGACTCTGACAGGAGAGAGATTTTCATATACATTTTACTAATTTTCTTTCATCTCTGACACTTTTAGAGAAGGGCAAATAAAAATATTAAAATATTTCCTCTAATTAATTCCCTTTTAATGTGCAAAAATGTTGTGCACTGGGCCATTAGTATATATGTATGAACATTTAATCACCACCTGCAAGGTATGAAATGGAAAGTCAACGTCTTCTTCAACTCTCTTCACTGGTCACAATGATCGCTTTCTACACAGAACTGCTGTTAGAAGCTTTTTGTGTGCATCCTCACCCCACCAATTCATGTACCAGCATGTATGCTTAAGTGTATAATTAATTTTTAAATACTACACAAATGAAAACTACTATCCATTAGTGTATTGTATGTGCCCTTTTTTACTTAAAATACATCTTTCAAGATATTCTGCATTAAAAATAACTTATTTATTTTAGCTGCAGAATGTTTTAATGAATTATAATGGGCCATAATTGATGTCACTATTGATAGACATTTAGGAATTATCCAATTTTCATTAATATCAACAATACTGCAATAAATATTTTTGAACATATTTTGTAATGTTGCAATAGGTGTTACTTTTACCAATTACTGCAGGGTTTTTAAAGTAAATTTTCAAAAATTTTAATTACGTAAATCTGGCCTTATAGAAATGAATTTGCATTAAGTTCATGAAGAATGCTGAGGAAACAGTGAAAATGTTAGTGTTTCCTATAGTTTATTGGAATGCATATTTTTGTGAGAAATGACTTATTTATTACTATTCTTTGCAGAATTTTATTTTATATAAATCTATATAAAAGCATATTTAGCATTATAATTTTAAAATATACTTGGCTAATTACATTTAGACTAATTACGGTTTAAGCTGGGAAATGTCCATATTACATTAATATATGTATATTATATACTTCCTGAGTAGTAGGGGGAAAATAATGTGACTTCTAATCCTTTCCTATGACTCTTAAATTAATTTAAATATGCCTTTATTTTTCCTTCTTTCCTTTACATTTATTTCATCTTGTTGTATATTATTTTTCCCCCTCATCTATTTGGTTGTGGTTAATAATGGTGGGGAGAAGAACTTTGGTGATTGTTAGGTGAAAAACATGCAAATCAATAGGCAGTATCTGATAGTGTTGACACCACACCCAGAGAATACTGGTCTTTCAGTCCTTTGAACATTAAGAGAAGTTCATATTTGAGTCTTTAAACAGTAATAACATATGCATGCCATAATTATAGTCATCTCTCAGATTTCAGGGGGCAGGGGCATTTTTTTCACACTGTGGCTTATTTTGCCATCAACTAGGCATAATTACTTTGTTGATAACTAGATTTTAGCCCCCCCACCCCAATATAGTAAGAAAAGCAAGACAAGTCCTGACATTTATTTATTTATTTATTATTTTATTGATTTTTTACAGAGAGGAAAAGAGAGGGATAGAGAGTTAGAAACATCAATGAGAGAGAATCATTGATCAGCTTCCTCTTGCACACCTCCCACTGGGGATGTGCCCACAACTCAGGTACATGCCCTTGACCAGAATTGAACCCGGGACCCTTCAGTCTGCAGGCTGACACTCTATCCACTGAGCCAAACCGGTTTCGGCAAGTCCTGACATTTAAAAGTGTTGTGAAGTGGAGACCACCTGCACGCGGACGCCCACCCAACTCGAGTAATTCCGGAACAAACTCCTCAGCGGTCCAATTTGAGGAAGCAAAAGAATTTTATTTCAGATTCGAATCTGGTCTGCTGCCGCCAGGAAGGAGCAGGCAACAACAGCAGCAAGCAGTTACAAATCCAGCTTTTTATGCACATTTCAAACAAGGGGGTGGAGGTCCACGGGGCTGAAGCTGATTAGTTTCTATATTGCTTAACCTTGTGGTTGCATGCATCGGCCAGATGGCCTAATCTCTTGGTTCGTTCTGTTATTTTAGCCTTGACTAATCCAGACTGTTGATTTGGCCTTCAGCCTTGACTAACCCAGACTGTTGATTTGGCCTTCAGGTCCAGGAGGGGGAGGGAGTAGTAACTTTCTACCCTCCAGGCAAGGTCAGTAATTTTCCATTCCTCAAAAATAATCTCCAATTCCCCAGAGACCTATTTAAGAAAAAGCATCCTAAGTGGTGTCACAATAAAAGCCTAGGTGGCATCACAAGATGGCTGCCACAAGATGACCACCACAAGATGTCTGGCAGAGAAGGGAAGTTGGGAATGAACAGGCAAGCAGGGCAGGGGAGTTGGCCATAGGGTCAGCAGGGGAGGGCAGTTGGGGGCGATCGGGTTGGCAGAGGAGCAGTTAGGTATCAATCAGGTCATCAGGGGAGAGGTTAGGGGGAAATCAGGCTGGCAGGCAGAAGCAGTTAGGGGCAATCAGGCAGACAGGCAGACGAGTGATTTGGAGCCAGCAGTCCTGGATTCTGAGAGGGATGTCCAACTGACTGTTTAGGCCCAATCCCACAGGGCCTAAACCTGCAGTCAGACATCCCCAGAGGGTCCCACATTGGAGAGGGTGCAGGCTTGGCTGAGGGACACCCTCTCCCATGCACAAATTTCATGTACCTGACCACTAGTATATTATAAAGAATACAGAGAACACATCTCTGATGTTCTGTATTATTCTAGATTAGAGGCCCTCTGCATGGATTCATGCACTGGTGGGTTCCCTCAGCCTGGCCTGAACCATCTCACCATCCAGGACCACTTGGGAGATATCGGAGGCTGGGGCATGGATTCTGCCTGATCCCCGCAGGCCAGGTCAAGGGACAATGTCCATTAGCCTTTAGTATGAATACAAGATCTTTAGTTAATCTCTTCTTGGCCTCCGCCTAACCCTTCCTTCTGAGATTCATCAGTCTGTTTCATGTTTTCATGCCTGTGCATTGAGCATCTGCCTCTGATGGTCAGTGTATGTCATAGCTACTGGTCAAATGGTCTCTTAGGTTTTTATATATATACTAGATGCCCCTTGTAGGAAGATTCCTGCAATAGGGCTTCCTACTGAGGCCTCCACTGGCCCACCAGCTTCTCTCCCTTCTCCCGGCCCAACCTGCTTCCTTGCCTTCTCCACCGCCCCGCTTGCTTGCTTCTCCACAGCTTCGCTCCTTCTGAAGCACTTGGCTTCTTTCTACACTGTCTTTAGTCTTCACTATGGCCTGGATATGCAAATTAGCCACCACCTTGGTTGGGTTAATTTGCATATTTGACCTGATTGCCTGGGGGCGTGGCATGTGGGTGTAGCGAAGGTAAGGTCAATTTGCATGTTTCTCTTTTATTAGAGAGGATAGATGTTTAATCTAATAGTAAAAAAGAATGCACACAGTGTATAATATTATTTTAGGTTCCTGAACTTTTAGAGTAACAGACATAATAATCTTATTTAAATCTAATTATTTTTAAAACTATACTTATGATCCCTCATTTTAGCCATAATGTAACCAATTATTTGTTAAAATAAACATAGCAGTTAATAAAAATCTTAATAAAATTTCACAAATAGGTTAGTTGAACATTAAAAAGCAAATAAATATGTTGTATTTTATATGAATGGCTATTTCTATAAAGTATTGATAAATTTTATTTGTTTTTTCTAATACAGTGCTAATGTCTTACGATATTATAAAATCAATACTTTTTATAAGGTTTTTACAAATTTGGTCTGCATTAAAACAAATAATATGTGCTCTACATTGGTAGCAGTTGGCATAGCTCCCAAATGTGTCAGTATTTGAATTACAGACATTTTACCAGCCTTCAAATAAATATTTTAATAAATTATAATATTAAAATAAATTGTTATTCTAATTTCCTTTCAAATATGACATTCAAGGAATACTCGGTATGGATTTGAAAAGTATATTTTAATGTTTAGATACTTTAATCTATATATGCAATTTTTGTTCAATTTTGTTTCTGCTCCTTGTTCACTTTAAATTAAAAGTCAACAATGACTGGTTAAGAAGACTATGAAATTGTTATGGTCTATGCATATTGCAAAGGTTTAGCTGCTTACATAATATGTTTAATTAGTATTGCACAGTGGCCAAATTACTTTAGCTTATATTTATGGTCACACATTTTGCTTTGTTTTTTTCTCTACCTTTTTTCTGTGTATTTCCTTTACAAAGGTCTGACTAATTGAATGTACTAGAAAGCTAAACCTTGAATACCCCATTTCTGATTAATTGCATTACTGAATAAGATGTGTTCAGTTTGCTCATTTTTAATATAATAAGCCTTTGAGCTAGTTGGGTAAAGGTTTCCATGTTTTTTATATGATGTTGAATAAAATTCAACTAATGTTATACTAAGGTACATTGGCACATACCTGAACTACTCATCACCTACACTTATGGCATGTTTCCATTGCCCAAAGTCAGGGCTCTTCTCTGTCTACTAATTATTATATAATATATATTGTTTTTGTTTTAGCACATGTATCAATAGTTTTGGCTACTTTATGTGAAATAGTTATGATTAAGGTTTGTTGCCTACTGAGACAAAAATGATCAAACTTTTGGTGTCTCCTATACTTTGATATTCATAAATTATTCATTTAGAAGAAAAATACTGGTGAAGTAAAGCAACTTTTAAGATTTTCCCAAGCACTTGTGCACTTTTATGGCACTATAAAATTAGTTGTTCTTTCTCTCCTGCTTGCCCTTTCAGAACATATAAAAATCAGTTTGTTATTGGGAAAGGAAAAAAAATTTTTCTGTCATTCAACTTACATTCAAGTGATAGAATGTTAACCAAATCTGACTGTTATTGATTTTTAATACATATAATGATAGATGTTGCTATTTATATAATAATCAACAAGATAAAAGGGCTCTTTAGATAATCAAAGCAATAAAATTGAAGGAAGGGAAAGGGATTCCTAAACTTGAATAACACAAGATCAGTCCCCATGATATTATTTTTATAAATTATTCAAATTACCCACCTAGAACATCATCAAATTACCTTATGATATCTCTAGGTGGGACCTCAATAGAAATGATAGTTTCTTAGTGCAATACAACATTATTAGAATAGTGAAAAAATGGACCAGAGGACAAAATTTTATTATCTATTTAGCAGAAGGTTCATAGCTTTTTATTTTCTTTCTCCCTTTAGTTTCCCTATATTCACTTATTGTCATAATTCATTTAATAATTTGTTTACTAATTAGAAAACTGACAGATAAATGTCATTTCATAGACATAGGTTCCTGGGCAGCAAAGCCAGAGCCTTCTACAAATCTGGTAAATTTAATATGGCCTTCGCATTTTGCTATTGATTGTGAGTATTATTGGACATATCCAGAGTAAATTCCATTTTAAGAGGAAAGTTTATATAAAAAATACATCTAATGCAATTGTGAGGGAAACAAAATGCCAAACAAAATAAATATATTTATAGTTTCATTTTTTAAATTTGTCTGATGAGATATATATGGCATCGTCCTATCCCCAATTAGCTTTAATAGGGGATAATTAAATTTAAATTCTTTTTTAAAATATATTTTATTGATTTTTTACAGAGAGGAAGGGAGAGAGATACAGAGCTAGAAACATCAATGAGAGAGAAACATCGACCAACTGCCGCTTGCACACCCCCTACCGGGGATGTGCCTGCAACCAATGTACATGCCCCTGACCGGAATCGAACCTGGGATCTTTCGGTCCGCAGACTGACTCTCTACCACTAAGCCAAACCGGTTTTGGCAAATTTAAATTCTTTATTGTTTAAAGTATTATGTAAGTCTCCATTTTCTTCCATTTTCTTGCCCTTAACTCCTCCTTGTCTGTATCCATTGGTTATGCTCATATGCATGCATATAAGTCCTTTGGTTGATCTCTTATCCCCCCCCCACCACCTTCCCTCATAGGTTGGACAGTCTGTTACATGCTTATATGATGCTGGTTCTATTTTTGTTCATCAGCTTATGTTGTTCATTATGTTCCATAAATAGCTTATTTTGCTTAGCATAATGATCTCCAGTTCCATCCATGCTGTTGCAAATGGTAAGAATTCCTTCTTTTTACAGTAACATAGCATCCATTGTGTAGATGTACCACAGTTTTCTAATCCACTCATCTGCTGATGGGCTCTTAAATTGTTTCCAAATCTTAGCTGCTATGAACATAGAGGTTCATATATCCTTTCTGATTGGTGCTTCTGATTTCTTGGGATACCTTCCTGGAAGTGGAATTACTGAGTCAAATGGCAATTCCATTTTTAAGTTTTTGAGGAAATTTCATACTGTTTTCCACAGTGGCTGCACCAGTCTGCATTCCTATCAGCAGTGAATGCATAAGGGTTCCTTTTTATCCACATCCTCACCAGTACTATCGAATTGTTGATGATAGTCATTCTGACAGTTGTGAGATGGTATCTCATCGTTGTTTTTAATTTTTTCTCTCAGATTATTAATGACATTAAGCATGTTTTCATATGTCTCTTGGCCTTCTGTATGTCATCTTTCAAAAAGTGTCTATTATAGTTAGGTCCTTTGCCCATTTTTTTTATTGGATTGCTTATCTTCCTTTTGTTAAGTTGTATGAGTTCCCTGTAAATTTTGGAGATTATTTTCTTATCAGAGTAACACTGACACATATATTCTCCCATACAGGGAGTTCCATATTCAATGAGCATACAATTTTGGAGTCATGGTAATTTTCTTTCATCAGTTTAAAGATGCTGTTTCACTTTCTTCTGGACTTTATAATTTTTAATGAAAAACCAGATGTTATTCAAATCATTATTCTCTTAATTATAATAATATGTTGTTTTATCAAGCTGTTTTCAAAGTTTTGTTTTCTTAGTATGTTGTTTTAGTAGTTTGATTATGATATAACTGAGCATAGTTTTCTTTGAGTTTATCATGTTTGAGGTCTGTTGACCTTCTTTAATCTAGAATTTTATGTCCTTCATCAGATGTGGAAATTTGAGAACCTCATTTCTTCAAATATATAGTTTTTGCAGTGATCTCTTTCTCTTCTATGCCTCTCTAATGACATGTATTTTAAAACTTTGAGACTGTTCTACTATACCTTGAGACACTTTTTTTCATTATTTTCTTATTTTTTGTTTTTAGAATCCATAAGTTCAATTGATCTGTCTTCAATTCCATGAACTCTTCTATGACCTCCATTCTGTTATTGATCACATTAATTATTCATTTTTATATTGCATTTTCAGTTCTATAATTTTCATTTGAATACATTTTTAAAATATTTTAACTTCTATGAAAGAAGTAGAAGTAGAAATTCTATCTTTACATTTAACTCATGGAAGAGTATATAGTTATAATAGCTGCTTTAAAATATTTGTCTCACAACTTTAATACCTGGCTAATCTCAGTATTGGCATCTGTTCATTTTCTTCTCATAATTCTTTAAAATTAGTCATATTATTTAGTCTTTGTTATGTCAAATGTTATGTGGTATATATCCTAGATTGCATTTGAATTCTCCAAATGTTCATTTTTCATTTGCTTGTTTCTTTAGCAGACATTTGTTTAATCTCCTGTCTTAACTTTCTTTAAAAATCTTAAGACTTTGCAATACAATTTGAGTTAATGCTATACATGAATGCATCAAATATCAGTCTGAAGCTTAGGTTTACATTACAGTTTATTTCTGAAAACTCTGCTATTTTGCTGTGGGTCTGTCCCTAGTTTTTGCAGCATAGAAGTGAGCCCGGGATTTGTGTGTGTTTATACACATTATTGGAAAGTCTCTATTTTTTTTTCCAGTCTCTTTTTTTATTTTTCATTATATTTTTATTGTTGACACTATTACATATGTCCTTAACCCCTCTCATTGACTTTCACCAAGCTCCATCCCCCCGTCTGGCCATCCCCACACTGTTGTCTGTGTCCATGGGGTATGCATATATGTTATTTGACTAAACTCTTCATGTTATTTCACTTAGTGCCAACCTTCTCACCCTCCCCTGCCATCCATGCCTCTGTTTCTATTTGTTCATTAGATTCCACATATAAGTGAAGACATATGCTGTTTGTCTTTCTCCGACTGACTTATTTTAAAATGTAGCATAATAATATCCAGATTTGATTGTGCACATTGCCCACAGAGGACAGAATGTTGACTCTGATGCTGTATTGCCCTGGTGGAAAGAAACAAAATTTCCGGCGGTGCTGAGCCCCACTCCTGACTGCCCTAATCTCCAGCTCTAGGCCAATCCCTGGGGACCCAGGCTCAAGCAGAGGGAGACGGGGCTGTGAGGTGGAGTCCTGGGGGAGCAGCGAAAAGCGAGCCCCCGGAGTCACGCACATAGCGCGCAGAGGACAGTCTGTTGACTCTGATGCTAGACTCCCCTAGCGGGAAGGAGAAAAAAAGCTCCAGACTGCAGGAACGGGACGAGGAGCAGGAGCCCCTGCCGGACACTGGCTAGCCAGGCGCCAGCAAGGAACTGGGCGATGGGGCCCCCAGGGGTGGGGGGTGCCCCTGAGCCTTCGACCACTGAGCGCGGGCAATGGAGCCGAGGTCGGGGGCTGCTTCCTGGGCGGCGGTGCTGACCCTGGTGACAGGCTGAAGCAGTGCAGGAGCCCACGGAGAACAAAGGGGTGCCACAGGCCAACCTGCTGAGCTTCCAGGACAAGGAGGAAGAAATCGAAGAAGTTCTCAATGTGAAGAAATCAAGGGAGAGCAAAAGATAGTAAAATTACTTAAGAAAGAATACAAAGATACAAAGAAGATCTTGAAAAATCAAAGACTAAGTCAGAACTCAACTCAGCAGCCAACATTGCAACATAAATGCGTTTTTAAAATTAAAAAAAAAAAGGACAGAATGATGGAACAGCGGCGGCCAGCCCTAGAGTGGCCAGGGACAAGGCAGTGGCAGCCGGGCCTGGAGCAGCAACAGCCAGGCCCCAGAGCAGCAGCCAGAACCAGAGCAGCAACAGCCAGACCTGGAGCAGCCAGACCTGGGGGCAGTGGCAGCCAGGCCTGAGGCGGAGGCGGCCAAGCCCAGGGTGGCCAGTCCAGGAACACCCAGACCCGGAGTGGCAGGGCCCAGAGCAGCCGGGTCGGGTGTGGCCTGGCCCGCAGCAGCAGCTGCCAGGCTGGGAGCAGCCGGGCCCAGAGCAGCCGGGTTGTGTGTGGCCAGGCCCGGAGCAGCAGCAGCCAAGCCCGGAGCAACCAGGTCGGGTGCGGCAGTGGCCAGACCCGGAGCAGCTGGCTGTGGAATGGACCAGAGCAACAGAGGCCAGGCCCCGGAGCAGCCAGGCCCGGAACAGCTAGCTCCTTGGCTGCCCCTGCACCAAGGCTGCCTCTCAGACATGGCTGGAAACTTTTGCGGGAACTTGAGGGTCTGCTGAATCAAGTGATGAAGGCTTAGATCTGGATGTGTTGAGTTAGTATAGCTCTGGGGTGTTGATCTGTGAGTGCCTTGTGCAGGGCCTGGATGAGGTTGGTTGACCTATTTGGAAATGTCTTTTGTGTGAAGTGTATCTTTGGGCATGTGGAGGTATTATTGATATGAGAAAATGCTAAGTAACTGATTTACTATCTGAAAAGGGATTTACTATCTGGGAAAGGGAGGGAGGAAGAGACTGAACATAAATTGTGCACCTATGGATGAGGACAATGGGGGAGGGGAAGGGGGCGGAGGGTGGGTGGGAACCTGGTGGAGGGGGGAAGAAATGAGGAACCTTTGTAATAATATGAACAATAAAGATTGATTTTAAAAAAAAAGAACACATTGGAAGGAACAGAAAAAAAAACAAATAATATCCAGATTTTATGAGTGTATGTGTGGGAGGTCCAATCTTTTACAAGAGGTGAGGTTATCCATACTTTTACAAAAGGTGAGATTTCCATTTTTTATAGCCATGCATTATCCCATTATGCAAATGAACCACATCTTTTTTATCCACTCTTCTACTGATGAGCACTCAGGCTGTTTCTAGAACTTGGCTATTGTAAATAATGCTGCTGCAAACAAATTGGTGCATATATATTCTTTCTGATTAGTGTTTTCAGATTCTTATGATATATTCCCAGAAGTGAGATCAATGGGTCTAAAGGCAGCTCCATGGTTAATCATTTGAGAAAACTCCATACTGTTTTTCACAATGGCTGAACCAATCTGCATTCTCACCAACAGTGCACTAGATTTCCTTTTCTCCACATCCTTTCCAACACTTGTTTCTCGATTTATTGATAGTAGACACTTTGGTAGGTGTGAGGTGATATTTCATTGTGGCTTTAATTTGCTCCTCTTTGATGATTAGTGACATTGAGCATTTTTTTTTCATATGTCCATTGGCCAACTGTATGTAATCTTTGGAGAAATATGTATTCAGGTCACTTGCCCATATTTTAATTGGACTGTTGTCTTCCTAGAGTTGAGTTATATAAATACTTTATATATTTTTGGAAATTAACCTCTTATCAGATGTGTCATTGGCAAATATCTTCTCCTACACAGTGTGTTCCCTTTTCTTTTGTTGATAGTTTCTTTTGCTGTTTAGAAGCTTTTTAGTTTGACATAGTCTCTTTCTTTTCCTTTTGTTTCCCATGCTTGAAGAGATATTGACCAAAGAAAATGTTGCTGCATGTCTGAGATTTAATTGCCTATGGTTTCTTCTAGAACTTTTAGTTTCACAATTTACATTTAAGTCATTTATCCATTTTGAGTTTATTTTTTGTATGGTCTAGTTTCATTTTTTATGCATGTACCTGTCCAGTTTTTCCAATGTCATTTATTGAAGAGACTATTCACTGTGTGTTCTTGCCTCCTTTGTCAAATATTAATTGGCCTTTCTGTAGCTACCACACTGTTCACCATTTGTGTCTGCATATACTGAACCTGAGTGTATGTGTGGGAGGTCCAATCTAGGTAGAAGGGTCAGTTGCTTCCAGCTTAGAGCTGGGGCCAGATCTGAAAAACGAGTGCAGCTCCTGGAGGTCCACCTCTACCTGTCAGCTCCTCCACCTCCCCTTGAGTTTGGTTGATCTCGAAGATTCCTCCAGAGTCTTTGGAAGAAAGACTGTAAGTGTGCTAGCTGAGATCCACAGCCCTTTCCACATGTTGAGAGCTGGGTAGGACAGAGCAACCAGGTTTGAGAAGGGTTAATGGTTTTCCTACTTAGGGATCACACAGACAAGCACTCAATGAGGAGAAAAAAACAAAACAAAACAAAACAAACAAACAAAAAACACCTCTTCAAAGCCGAACCCTTCAGTCTCAGCAAAAGTCTCCAACTCCAGTTCTTCCTGGGAGGAGAGTAGGGGTTCTGTAGGTTCAGGTTAGGTACATTCAGCTGTCCCCTCTGCAGTTGCAATCTCAGTGGCCCCTGGCTCTCGGAGATAGATCAAAAGAGTTTCCCATAGGGAATGATGCTAGCATAGCCTGGGCAGGGAGCTAAGCACTTAATCCAGATCCCAGACAATAGGCTCCTAGGGACTCACACTTTGAATATCCCTGCTCTGGTCTGCTCTCCCTCCCCCCAACACACAGAGAACTGCATCCTGTGGGGGTGTTTGGGACTTGCCAGAGTTGATTCAAACAGTCTTCCATTGGGATACTGCCTGCAAGCCTGTAGTAGGGGTCAGTCATTTCTTCCCTTTCCCATGGTAGCATGGCTGACCTCACAGGGGAGATTGGATTCCTCTCTGCAATGTAACCACACAGACCAGCACTTGTTCCTCTGGCTTACAGACAAAAGCCTCTCTGGGATACACAGTCCAAAAATCCAAACTTTGTGGGGGCTTCTAAGTCCCCTGGCACCATAGAACCAAGCAGAACAAGGCTAAGGGTCTCAGCCCTGCATGGTATTCTAATCTCTCAGGTTGGCTTGCCTCAGCAGGGCACACGCTAAAGTCCTGGTTTGGCATAGCTTTCCTGCCCTGCCACACCCAGCAGGATGTGGCCAAAAGTCCCAGTTCTTCACTGCCAAACTCAGCAGGACAAGGGTGACAAAGTGGCTTAACAGGTGGGGGGAAGGGAGCCAGTTTAGTCACAGTCTGGGTATTTGCCAAAAACCTCCAGAGAAAATAGAGGGCCCCTTCAAGTCATTGTTGGGTGGGGTTAACTGACCCCTCTGCAGCACCTGAATATAGCAGAGTAGCCTCTCCAGCAGTAGAAATCAGGACTATGAACTCCCCATGAGGTACTACAACAAAAGGAGAGCTCATCCCTGGAAGGGTTAGGTCTGAGTCTCCCAGGTAGACTGAATTTCTGCTGATTTTCATCTCCAGATGTTACCAGCTCCTCTTTCTTTCTTTGTTACTCTGGGTTGGGGATCTTCTGCATGGAGTTGAGACTCCAGTCTCCTAGGAAAAGGAAGTTCTGCAGTCTGGATATCCCTCTGGCCTCTGAGCCACTACTGCACCTATGTGTGTGTGGAGGTGGGGGAGGGAGAGGGGAGCATTGCTATCTGTGTCTCCACCTTGCAAGAACTTTGAAACAATATTGTCCTGTCATATGTGGCTTCTTCTGTAATCCTTTGTTATAATATTTCAGTTCAGCTTGCCTTTAGTTGTTTGTGCAGCTCCATTGCTTGTCAATTTAGCTGTAAATCCAGTTTGGGGCTGGGAACATGTGAGTGCAGCTTCTATTTACTCTAGAGACATCTTGGAATCCCCTAGAGTCTTTATTTATTTGTGTGTGTTTTTTAATTTCTTAATTGATTAAGGTATCACATATTTGTCCTCAACCTCCCATTCCAATCCCCTACCCCCCCCACTCATGCCCCCACACCCCTATTGCCCTTGACCACTGGTTAGGCTCATCTGTGTGCACGTACGTCCTTTGGTTTATCTCTCCCTTTATCCACACCGTCCCTTTGAGGTCCAACAGTCTGACCCATGGACCCATGGCTCCTTATCTCTGGCTCTGTTCTTGTTCATCAGTCTATGTTGTTCACCATTTCCCCTAGATGAGTGAGATCATGCCCTACTGGAAATATATTTATAAGAATCAAAAATGAGACAAGCAATAATTGTTATGCCAAACGGCATATGAATCAGTCTATAGTGAGCTTCTTTCTGGGCCACCAGTTCTTTTGAGACCCAATTTCAATGTCAAACAATTCCTTATGTGTACATGTCTGCAATGACATTTCAGTTCTGGATGGTCTTTATTTTTAACATTAGAGGCCTTATGCACGGATACGTGCACTGATGGAGTCCCTCATCCTGGCCTGTGCCCTCTCGCAATCTGCGACCCCTCGGGGATGTCAGACTGCAGGTTTCTGCCCAATCCCTGGCAGTCCAACATCCCCTGAGGGTGGTAGTAGTAAAATGGCAGGCAGCCTGGGAGAAGCCCAAGCCCTCACTGGACACTGTGTGCTTCTGCTCATCCCAGCCCTGCTGCACCTGCCAGCTGCTGCCACTCCATAAGTTTGCTGAATGGCACTCCTGCTGTGGGAGCACACTGACCACTAGGGGGAAGTTCCTGTGTTGAGCGACTGACCCCTGGTGGTCAGTGTGCATCATAGCAACCAGTTGAACAGTTAACTGGTCAAATGTTTGACTGGTCGCTTAGGGTTTTATATACATAGATTTCTGTTTCTAGGAGTTCCCTCACATTCTCTGATTCTTTTATGGTCCCTCTAGCCAGAAATAGTTTTCAATGCAGTTTCTATTAGAAATTTAGCTGCCAGCTCTATATCTTTGCCTAGCTTTGCAATTGTGATGCTATAGGCTAATTTGTGAGAGATAAGAAAAAACAAACAAACAAACAAACAAACAAAAACACAAACACAAACGAACAAGAAAAATGTATGGGGACTCTCATCCTTGAATGAGTTACTTATGTATATTTTGACTCCTCTCCTCAATTTCCCTCTTTCCACTTCCATTTCAGAGTTCTCTGATAGTTGATTCTTAAATATTTTCTAGAGATTTTAGTTATAATTAATGTTAAACCTAGGCTATAATGGGCTGACTACATTTTGGATACAACTAAAACCTCTGAGTAGGAGATGCATCTTGGTTGGTGCTTGTTTCTGATGACCATCTTGGAGGGTTCTGTGAGCATAAATTCAGACCTTTGAAAGTGGATGCTGGACAGCTGGTATTTGTATCTCTGAGGAGGCTTATATTATCCAATTGGTTCTTCAAGTATTAAAAATACTGCAAGCTGTCTTTAGCAGTGGCTCCTGGGACAAGGTATTATCAGCATGAAGGGATAAGGCTGGGAATAATCCCAAAGGAGTGTTTTGAAAATAAATGTGGCATTATCTAATGATTGTTTTGTGATAATCACTCTGTTTACTTTTTGGAGAACAGATCCAATGAGACTAGAGCAAAAATGAGGGGACCATATAGAACATTTTGCAATAATTCAAGTGAATTATTATGGCTTATGCCAGGATAGTAGCAATATGCATGGAGAATAGTTGTCTTATTGCAGGTATATATTTGAAGATAAAGCCAACAGAAATTTTAAGTGTATTGGATATGGAATTTAAGAATAATAAAGGAATCAAGGGTGATTCTAGTACTATTTAACTACAGAAAATTGATTTTTTTAAATTTTAAAATTAAAATTATAATGTTGTGGAGAAGCAAGTTTAGGTTAAATAAAGTTTTGTGAGTTATATTTGCATTGTGATACCCCTCTCACATGCAAAGAAAGATGTTAAGTAGGAACTTAGATATATAAAGCTGGGTTTTAGGCACATTCTCTTGGCTTAAAGTTAAGCCACTGGAAGAAATGTTTCAAGAAGCATGATCCACAATATCAAATGCATCATCAAGAAATGAAATCTGAAAATTAACTATTTTATTTTAGCACCATTCAAGTTATTTATACATTTCTAAGAGAATTTTCAGAATAATACTGTAAGTGAAAGTCTGGAACAAATGGATTTGAGACAGAATCAAAATAAAGAAATTGGATACATCTTGTATAGACAATTATTTTGAAGAGTTTGCTAAAAGGCATGTAGGGAAATTGTATAAGTTCAGCAGATAATTTTTTTAAAACAGAAATATAGAATGCTTGTATTTTAGTAAAACATTATGCTTTTTTAAAACATGTTGCTTCTTTCAGCTATTGCATTTATTTTTTTATTTTTTATAATTAAGCTATTGAAGGATCAATATGTACTTATTAACCTCAAAGTATAATAGATTTGACCAAAATATTTTACTCCTAATAAATAGAGCATACATAATATTTATAGAGCTAGAAGGACATTTCAATAGTTCTAAACATTAGTTATTACTGTGAGCACTTTGAAACAGTATTGTCCTATATTAAAAGGATAATGCAAGATAAAGAGAACAACCTTAAATGATTAGAAATGCATTTTAACCAATGTCATGAATTTTAATAACATATTTAGGATATATATTTGTATGTATATATTTCAAAACAATGAAAATTTTGTTTCAAACTGTACTTTCATGGAGATGCTAAAAAGTGTAATGAACAATATAAAAATCTCAATTTCAACAATGTCATATCTAATATCAATGTTTACATACATACAGAAAATATTAGTTTATAAAATTATTAAATATGATGTATTTATATTCATGGAGTTGAATATAAGTTGAAATTGTGAAAACAAAACATTGCTTATCTTTAATGTGCTCTTTTAAAATAGTATTTTATCTTTTACCTAGGGGAAATTATCATAAAAAAAAATATTTGCCAGGGACTCTGGAGGTGATCTAGTCCAAGTTTCTGTATGTATAAATATAAAAATTGAAATTCAGTATATGCAATGACTCATCCAAGATAACCCAGCTAATTTTGACAAAGTTTGGTATTGCATGGTTTTCAGCACTCTTGACATTTTTACTGTTCAGAATCACATGAGAGAAAATAAATAAACATATTAGAAAATGTCTCTTATCTTCTTTCCTCATCCCCTGCCTTTTTTCCTTTTCTTCTCTCCCTTCTTTTCTCCCTACTCCTTTTACCCATTTTCTTTTCCTCTCCTTTAAGAAAAGGATACTTAAGTGTTAATGAATTAATGAGGTGGAGAAAAGTTTAAATACATTTATTTATAATAATTTTAATAATGTTTAACCTATACACACACACACACACACACACACACACACACACACACACCACTATAGGGTTTTGGGAGACGTAACACAAAGAGCTCTAACATACACAATTTTTTTGTATTTTGAAAAATAACCTCTACTATCAATATTTCAGAGAACAAAATAGTTCATATATTCTCAGACAGAAAGAAATAATAGAATCCTAAAGAATTATTTATTGAGCTTCAAATCAGTCATGTTCTGAGGTTTCTCTTTTCTCTGGGCTATTTATCAATATTACTAAAAGTTATTGGATTCAGAGTGCAGACAACCACTCTAAAACCAATCATCTTTCAGAGCAATCAATCTTTTAAAATGTTCAAGTGATCTGACACCTGATATCCTCAGTATATTAATCTAGAAAATAGGATGATAATAATGCCTACCCTATAAAGCTATTGCTGGCTTTAAACTGTATACCTGGTACAGTATAAATACTCATGTGTTAACTATTTAATTACTATTATTATCAATGTTATTATCATTAACAACACTCTTCAAATGGGAAATACCTGTCTGGAAACTGATGAACATATTAATAGTCAAGGATTCAAACAATAGCCATAAGTAGTACCGATGATCTTGTCTACTTAAAATTCAGCTACTTACATCATAAATAAGTGGATACATAAAAAGATACATAATAAAACATAATGTTATCTTTTTAAGACCTTTATCATGTGTTCATATTTTATCCTATGAAATCCGATTCTTTTAATAATTGTAATCAGATTGAACTTGCTATTAGAATGTTTAGCTGTACTATTGAAATTGATTTGACATTAAAATATATATGGAGTATTCTGTTTATGAACTTCAAATGATACCATTGTAATCTTTCATTGTATACAGATTAGTATACAAACTGTATAGCAACATCTCTTGCAGGTGCTACCTTCAGAATTATAATAAAACTCTTTTAGAACATGTGTATATCATGAATGAAATGGCAATGAATTGTCTCTGGAAATGGATAGTTCTTATTAGCATGAATTGAATTATGAATCTATGTCTGCAATCGGCTGAGTTTTGTGACAATGTATCGCTTTGTACACATTCCTGTACTTATAATTCTATTTATATTGCTGTGTTTTATGCTCTCACCTAGCCCACATAGGTCAAAGTGACATTTTTCCTTCCAACTTCACTGTCTGGAGATAATGGAAGAAGGCAGGAGCCTGTACTAATGTACCAGTTGTTATAGTCTCCCGTTTCTGGTGTCCCTCTTTATTTACATCTCTATCTTTTACATTCTAGACAAAACTCCTTTAGAACACATAATAATATGGCCTCTCCCACTCATTAATAGGAAGGTGGTTGAATGTGTAGCACACCATAGCCTTTATTCGTCTATATTTATAAAAAGTACTCTTCATTTAGCACAGTGGTTAGAGAGTCAGTCCAATAATTTAAGGGTCACAGGTTCGGTTCTGATCAAGGACACATACCTCATTTGCAGGCTCAATCCCAAACCCTGGTTGGGGAGTGTGCAGGAGGCAACCAATCTATGTGTCTCTCTCACATTGATGTTTCTCTCTGTTTCTGCCCTCCTTTCCACTCTCTGTATAAAATCGATGGGAAAATATCCTCAGGTGAGGATTAACAACAAAAAAAAGTGTCTTTTTTTTTCATTTAGCATTGCTAACTCTCATCTATCTATCTATCTATCTATCTATCTATCTATCTATCTATCTATCTACCTACCCAACTCTTACACACACACACACACACACACACACACACACACACACACACACACACATATGGTGTCAGTAATCATGCTGATACTGTTATGCCACCTGAAAATTCAGCCTTTTATCTTATTTTATGATATAACTAGGGACTCATTGCATGAATTTGTGCACATTGAAAGGAACTGTGGGCTGCAAGGCTTTGGTGGACACAGGGGTGGGTCTTGGCCCATCCTTCACATCCCAGCCTGGCCCCTCCAGCTAGTCCCCAGTCCCCTGTCTGCCAGCAGCCCTGCTGCAGCTGCCACCGCCACTCACAGGTGCTAACTGCGCTGGCCTGCCTCTAACCCACTGACTGTGAGGAGCGACTGGGGCCAGCGCCCGCAGCGGGAGAAATCGGGGGCAACAGCTTCAGCTTGCACCCGCTGATGGCACCTAGAAATCAGGACCAGTGCCAGGTTCTAGCAGCAGGTGCAAGTGGCGGCTCAGGCGCCAGTAGCAGGTGCAAGCAGGGCTGGCATACAACAGGTGTGAACACCAGGTGGGACCACGGTGGATGGGAGCAAAGAATTTTCAGTAAAACCCAAGGCTCCCCTCAATGGCAGTAACTGTTGCCCCACTTTGGTCTGGCACCCCTGCTCACCTGTTCCACCATCTTGCCACAGCTGACACCCACCATGTTCCGTGCTCTGCAACCTGCTGCTGATGCTCACTGTGTTCCACGTGCACTGTATGGTGGTTATCACAGGTCATAGTGATTGGTTGTTCAGTTGTTCTGTTGTTGGGTCTATTTGCATATTAGAGATATAGATAGATAGATATAGATATAGATATAGATATAGATAGATATAGATTATATAGATATAGATATAGATTATATAGATATAGATATAGATATAGATATAGATATAGATATAGATATAGATATAGATATAGATAGATTTACATGAACTAAATAAATCCAGCTGTGCCACAGCTGTCAAAGCACCTGAGTATTTATAGTTCCATCCTATCTTCTGAGGCAGGAGAGCTTTCATAACACATATGGAAGGATGACTCTGAAGCAGATGAACTCATATACTCTGTATTCCATTAAAGCAAGAGGGGAAAACAATGTGCAGGGACAGACACAGCTCTGTCCAGGGTACAGATCTCAATGTGTCCTGTACCAGATGATGGTTGTGCCCAACCAAATGCATTTTAGATGCTTTGATACTGGATTTTTTAGTCCTGCATTTTTCAATAAAAATAAAATGTTACTTTATAAGAAAAATTTAAAAAAAATTATCTTGTTAGTGGTTAATGACTTGAACTATCATTTATTCGGGAGATGATAACTCAGACAGCTAAGTGACTTGGCACTTTCAGCTATATGACAAAGCTTACCTTGACTAATGAGAAATGAATCATTATCTGAAAATAAACTCCTGGAAGGATAGAGGACAAGATAAGATCTGTAAGTGACAATTGGTGTATAAAAAATTGGCTTGAGAAGTCTGTAAGATGGCAAAGAAACCCTCCTACATACAGAATTATACTGCTCAGATAGCATATATGTAGCAGCTAGCAGCCTGATGATTGACACAGATAACTTTATTTTCTGTTGATAGTATCTGCCATACACATCCTCAAAAATGAATAGACCATCAAAAGCTAATGTCATGGAGTTACTGAAATCTTAACAGAATAATCCATACGTGGCTAATGAAAAGTTAGGATGAATCAAGTTTTAGAAGCTATTATACACAAGCCCTTGTTCATAGTATTTTATGACTTATAGGAGGAGAGAAATCAGTGATTTTTAAGAGGATGAGTGGGTGGCAATGCACCTGTAGGGGACTGAGGTCATGATAACTGAAGGCTCTTTCAAGTTACACCTCTCCACTACCCAGATTCTCTGACCCCCTAAAGCTGCATAGCCCTGTGAGAAGAACTGCCTAGTGACCTTTAAAAAAAATTCCACTGTATTATTAAAAAAGGTTTTTTTTTTTTTCAATTTTAGCAGCTTCTTTGTATGAAACCATAAATTACCCTTTCTGTGAGAATTTGAGACTTACCATATGTTTTACTGTCTTAAAAGAATAGTTATCAATGACTTATTTCCAAGTTTATAATTAATATACTTGAGCTTATTGTACTGTGAGCATTATTAGGATTTTGCCAATTTTAAAAATATCCTCTAAGTGGCATTCTGCAAACTTTTAGTCTTTCTTATGTAATGTTTTGATAGTTCATCTTAAAATGCATATTTCTGTTTGTGATTCAATATTTAAACTTTTGTGTTCAATTTCTCTCTGAGAATAAAGTTAAGGTTAAGTAAAATTCAGAAGAAAAATATTAAATGTGAGAAACAATAGTTAAGAATACTACAGCCTCGATAGTGTTGTGCAGTAGTTAGAGCATCATCCTGCACACCAAAGGGTCTAGGGCTCGAATCCCAATCAAAGGCACTTAGCTGGGTTCAGGCCATTCTCATCCCTTGGTGGGGCATCTAACAATTGATGTATATCTCTCACCTCTCTCTCTCTCTCTCTCTCTCTCTCTCTCTCTCTCTCTCTCTCTCTCTCTCTCTCTCTCTTTCTTTCTTTCTCTCTTTCTCTCCCCCTCATTCCCTTCCACTCTCTGTCTAAATAAAAAGTCAATGGAAAAAAATATTCTCTGGTGAGGATTAACAACAACAACAAAAAACAAACAAACAAACAAAAACACAAAGAATTAATGATTTCCCATGGCAATTGATGGAATGTTTATGCAGTACTTTAACATAATTGTTTGACTAGAATTTCATTTCTAGTGCCAAATGAGAAGCTCATTCATGTTATTTTAATAATCATTTTTGTAATAATTTTATTTTTCACAATAAATCTTATTGATTTTTTTACAGAGAGGAGGGAGAGGGATAGAGAGTTAGGAATATCGATGAGAGAGAAACATCATTCAGCTGCCTCCTGTACACACCCTACTGGGGATGTGTCCTCAACCAAGGTACATGCATTTGACTGGAATCAACCTGGGACCCTTCAATCCGCAGGCCAACGCTCTATCCACTGAGCCAAACAGGTTAAGGCATTAATAATTTTAATGTTTTTGTACTAATTATGTCTGAGCAAGAGATAACTTGCTAATAGGTCAGTTGAATTTTTAAGTAGTTTTGTCTTATTAGTGGCTGCTAATGTCTTGAATAGGTAGTTGAACTTCCTCTGAAAAATGTATTATTTCTCCTCTAAAAACATTGAAAACTCCACCAGGACCGATATTAAATCTCTATCATTAATTATATCTTAGAAAGTATATGGAACAGTCACAGAAGAAAATAGTTGTGTTATTTTTGTTGTGTATTAATGGTTTAAAATATTTGTTACAAATATTCTGAAAATATAACATATTGTAATTTATTGTATGTGATTCATTACCATTAGAGAGGCAGTACTATATATAGTGAATTAAACAAAATACATCAGGTTTACAACAGTTTGCATCCATCTGTAATGCATGACAGTTTATGTTTTACAGTGCTGATGATTAAGAAAATATCGTTTTATTCTCAAAACTTTAACTTGAAATTTCTTTGCTCCTAAGAAATTGATGCTTGAGAATTGAACACTAAAGTGAATTCCATTGTGCTTAATCTTCTAATATACTGAGCTTAAAATATACAGATTTATTTGTAGGGTGCATTCCTTTTCTTAAAAAAAAAAAAAGGTGAAAATGTGAAGAAGAAAAAACAAAGCTAATTTTACCTTACATCATCTTATATAATAAAAGTCTAGGAGGTGTTGTGTGATGTCATAACAAGATGGCCATCTCAATGTCATCACAACATGGCTAGCACAAGATGGCTGGCAGGGGAGGGCAGTTGGGGGCAACCAAGCCTGGATCAGGGGTCCTCAAACTTTTTAAAGTGGGGGCCAGATCACGGTCCCTCAGAGAGCTGGAGGGCCGGACTATATGAACTACTAATTCCTACTGTAACACCTCGGCTGCGCTCACTGCCCAAAAAACCTGGCGAGCCAGATCAGACTCCTCTGCGGGCCGCATATGGCCTGCGGGCCATAGTTTGAAGACGCCTGTAAGGCACTTGGGGGTGACCAAGCCATAGAGGAGGACAGTTGTGGAGGTGGAGGGAAAGGGTGGCAGGAGAGGGCAGTTGGCTGTGAGATCAGGCCAACAATGGGGATCAGTGGGGCTTTATCAGGCCAGCAGGGGAGGGCAGTTGCAGGCAATCAGGTCAGCAGGGGAGCAGTTAGGCATCAATCAGGCCAACAGGGGAGTAGTTAGGGGGTGATCAGGCAGGAAGACAAGTGAGTGTTTAGGAACCAGTGGTCCCAGATTGTGAGAGAGATATCTGACTACTGGTTTAGGCCTGATCTGGGAGAGGGTCCCAGATTGGAGAGGGTGCAGGCTGGCCTGAGGGACAACACCCTCTGTGCACAAATTTTGTACACTGGGCTTCTAGTCTATATAATAAAAGCCTAAGTGGCCATTACAGTGGAATGACCAGAACAACCAGTTGCTATGATGTGCACTGACCACCACGGAGCAGACAGTCAATGCAGGAGCTGCATCCTGGTTGTCAGTGTTATCCCACAGGGGTAATGCTGCTCAGCCTAGTGGTAAAGAGCAAGGAGTCCCAGACTGCGAGAGGGTATGTGCCAGGCTGAGGGACCCCATCCAGTGCTGTATCAGTAAAGATATTTCTACCACATATGTCTGATATTTTGCTGCCTATGGATTCTTTTAAGATTTTTATGGTTTCCCATCTTACATTTTACATCCTTTATCCATTTTTGAGTTTATTTTTGAGCATGGTGTAAGTTGGTGTTCTAGTTTCATTTTTTTTTTGCATGTATTTGTCAGATTTTTGCACCAGCATTTATTGAGGAGACAGTCTTGCCTCCTTTGTCAAATATTAATTGAGCATAATGGCTTGTTTCAGTCTCTGGGTTCTCTGTTCTGTTCCACTGGTCTATATATCGAATATATGTTCTTGTGCCAATGGCAGAAAATTTTGAAAACCGTGGCTTAATAACTGGTATTGTCATACCTCCAGCTTTGTTTTATTTCTCAGAATTTCTTCAGCTTTTGGGGGACATTTTTATTTCAGGTGAATACTTGGATAGTCTTTTCTTGGTCTGTGAAATATGCTGTTTGTATTTTGATGGGAATTGTGTTGAATCTTTAGATTGCTTTGGATAGTATGGACCTTTTAATGATGTTGATTCTACCAACCCATGAACACAGTATATATTTTCATTTATTATGTCTTCCTCTATCTCTTTTTTCAATGTCCTATAGTTTTCCAAGTACAGGTGTTTTACCTCATTATCTAAGTTTATTCCTCAGTACATTAATATTTTTGGTTCAATGGTAAGTGGGATTGTTTTTTTGTTTGTTTCTCTTTATTTGAGTTCAATATTGATGTATAAAAAATTCATAGATTTTGGGGTGTTAATTTTGTATGCTGCTGCATTGCCAAATTCACTTATTAAGCCTAATAATTTTTGATGGAGTCTTTAGATTTTTTTTTATGTACAATATCATGTCATCTGTGAATAATGACAATTTTATCTCTTCTTCTCCAATTTGGATGCCTTTTATTTCTTCTTCTTGTCTGATGGCTATGGCTAACAATTCTAGTACTCTGCTGAGCAGGAATGATGATATTTGGAATCCCTGTCTTGTTCCTGTTCTTAGGGGAATTTATTTTAGCTTTTGCCTATTGAATATAATGTTGGCTCTGAATTTGTCACATATGGCTTTTACTATGTTGAAAAATTATCTCTCTTACCAAAACCAGTTTGGCTCAGCAGTAGAGCGTAGGTCTAAAGACTGAAGGGTCCCAGGTTTGATTCCAGTAAAGGGCATATACATTGGCTGTGGGAACATCCCTGGTAGGGGGTGTGCAAGAGGCAGCTGGTCAATGTTTCTCTCTCATCGACGTTTCTAGCTCTCTATCTCTCTCCCTTCCTCTCTGTAAAAAAAATCAATAAAATATATTAAATAAAAAAAGAAATATGATCTCTCTATTCCCACTTTGCTGAGAGGTGTTATTGTGTTATTGTTGTTTTCAAGAAAAGGTGTTGGATATTGTCAAATGCTTTTTTTTTTAATCAATAGATATGATTATGTGATATTTATCTCTCATTTTTTTTGTGATGTATCATGTTTTTGTTTGTTTGTTTTTGTGTGTTTTTTTTATTTGTTTGTGTGTTTTTTGTTTTTTTTTTCCAGATATACCAGCATTGGATCCCTGGAATAAATCCCATTTGATCATGGTGTATGATCTTTCTAATGCAATGCTGGATCCAAATTGCTAGAACTTTGTTGAGGATTTTAGCTTCTATGTTCATCAGTGATATTGGCCTGCAGTTCTTTTCCTTTGTGGTGTCTTTATGTGTTTTTGGAATTTGGATAATGCTGGCTTCTTAGGAAGATCTTGGAATTGTTCCTTACTCTCAATTTTTTTTTGCAGTAGTCTAAGAATGATAGGTGTTAGTTCTTCTTTGAATATTTTGTAATACTCCCCTGTAAAGCCATCTGGCTCAGGGCTTTTGTTTGCAGAAAGTTTTTTGATGACTGCTTCAATTTCCTCCATGATTATTGACCTATTTATATTTTATATTCTTCCTAATTGAGTTTTGGAAGGTGGTATTTTTCTACAAATATGTATAATCCTCCTAGATTGAACAATTTTTCTAATAGAGTTGTTCATATTATTTTTTAACAATCCTTTGTATTTCTGTGCAATCTGTTTTCTGTGTTTTCTTTTTCCTTTTTTTTTTCTTTTACTTTTTTTCTGCTGTGATCTTTATGATTTCCTTCCTACTGAACACTCTGGGCTTTTCTTGTTGCTCTATTTCTAATTATTTAAGTTGTAGAGTTAGATAATTTATTACCAGTTTTTCTTGGTCTTTTTGAAGTAGGCCTAAGATCCTTCAAACTTCCCTCTCACTAATGTTTTCACTGTGTCCCATAGATTTAGGATTGTTCTCTTTTAATTGTCACTTTTCAAAGGGTGCTTTTTTTATTCTTTGATCTCTTTTGTAACCCAATCATTGCTTAATAACATGCTATTTAGTCTCCAATTTTGACTATTTTATTGTTTTATTGTAGTTTATTTCTAATATTATGTCATTGTGATCTGAGAAAATGCTTGATATAATTTCGATCTTCTTGAATTTGAAGAGACTTTACCTGTGTCCCAATATGTGGTCTATTTTTGAAAATGTTCCATGTTCACTTGAGAAGAATGTATATTCTGTAGCTTTGGGATAAAATGTTCTGAAGAGGTCAATTAAGTCCATCTGATCTAGTGAGTCATTGAGGATTGCCATTTCTATGTTGATTTTTTTGTCTAGAAGATTTATCCAGTGATGTCTATTGGGTATTAAAGTCCCCTGCAATGATTGTATTGCTATTGATCTCTCTCTCTCTCTCTCTCTCTCTCTCTCTCTCTATATATATATATATATATATATATATATATATATAATTTGTATAATATATATTATATAATATATTATATAATATATATTATATAATATATTATATAAATATATTTTTTTCCAGGAGTTTTTTTTGTTGTTGTTTGTTTTTGTTTTTGTGTTTTTAATGTACTTGAGTGCTCCTGCAGTTGGCATTTGGGTGCATATATGTTTACCAGAGTTATATCATCTTGGTGAATTGTTTCCCTTAGTATTATGAAGTGGCCTTCCTTATCTCTTTTTATGGCCTTCTCTTTGAGATCTATTTTGTCAGATATAGTATTGCTACCCCAGCATTTATTTTTTCATTTCCATTTGCCTAAAATATATTTTTCTATCCCTGTACTTTCAGTCTGTGTGAGTGCCTTGTTTGAGTTGGGCCTCTTGTAGATAGCATAGAAATGGAGTATAAAAATCCCATTGGATTGTGGTGCTGATTTGGTATCCTGCTAACTTGCCAAATTCGTTTTTTAAGTCTAGTAGTGTCCTGGTAGAGTTTTTAGGGTTTCCTATTCACAGTACCATGTCATCTATGAAAAATAATAGTTTTACTTCCTCCTTTCCAACTTGGATGCCTTTTATTTCTTCTTCTTTACTGATTGCTGTGGCTAGGACTTCTGGTACTATGTATATTAATAAAAGTATAATATGCTAATTAGAGCAGATGTCTTCTAGACTTCCATCTGGACAAAGCCACAGTGGCTGCAAGGCCCAGAGCTCAGTCAGCCATGGGCTCAGTCAGCCCTAAGCCCCAGTGGCTGCAAGGCCCAGTGCTCAGGCATTGCAGCCATGGCTGGCAGCAGTGGCTGAAGCAGGGTGGTGATAGGGGTTTTGCCTTCCACTGATCACCCTGCTTGCCTCCCACAGAAGGAGGCCAGACTGCGGCTTAGGCCTGCTCCTAAGAGGGCCTAAGCCATCAGTAAGACACCCCATGAGGGCTCCTGGTCTATGAGAGGGGGCAAGCCAGGTTTAGAGAACCCCCTCAGAGTATGATTTTCATGCACCAGGCTTCTAATGTTGAATAAATTGGTGAAAGTAGTCATCCCTGTCTTGTTCCTGCTCTTAGGAGAAATGGTTTTAATTTTATCTATTGAGTATTACGTTGCCTGTAGGTTTGTCATACGTGGCCTTTATTATGTTGATTTTCTGAATCACTTGATCATGGTGTATGCCCTTTTTAATATATTACTGGATCCAAATTGCTAATATTTTGTTGAGGATTTTAGCATCTGTGTTCATCAGCGATACTGGCCTGTAAGTTTTTTTTGTTTTTGGTTTTGTTTTTTGGTTTTTTTTCTTTATCTGAATTTAGAATTAGGATAATTCTGGCTTGGTTAAAAAAAAAGCTTGGAAGTGTTTCTTCCTCATGAACTTTTTTTTTAATTGTTTTACAAAGATATGTATTTATTCTTATTTGAATGTCTGGTAAAATTCATCTGTAAGTTCACAATGTTCAGGAATTTAGTTTGCTGGAATTTTTGTAATTATTGCTTCTATTTAATTAGTTGTTATTGGTTAGTCAGGTTTTCTGATTCTTCCTGATTGACTTTTGAAAGATTGTTTCTAGGAATTTATCCATTTCACCCAGGTTGTTAAGTTTGTTGATATATACTTGTTCATAGCATTTGTTTACAATCCTTTGTATTTCTGTGGTGTTTATTGTTATAGTGCCTCTTTCATTTATGATTTTATTTGGGCCCTCTCTCTTTGTTTTTTGGTGAGTCTGGCTACAGGATATTCAATCTTGTTTACCTTTTCAAAGATCCATCTCTTTGACTTATTGATATTTTATACTTTTTGGGTTTTTTTTTCCACTCTCTACGTAATTTATTCCACAATTCCACTCTGATATTTATTATTCTTTCCTTCTACTTCCTCTGGGCTTTTCTTGTTGTTCTCTTTTTAATTTACTTATTTGTAGGGTAGAGAGTTTATTTTTCCTTTTTGTTGAGAAAAGCCTGTAGTTCTATGAACTTAACTCTCAGGACTACTTTTGCTGTGTCCCATAGGTTTTCGGTAGTTATATATTCATTTTCATTTTTTCCTGGAAGTTTTATTTTCTTGCTTGATCCCATTGGTAATCAATTCATTGTTTAAGAACATGCTATTTAGCCTCCATGTAGTTCAGTGTTTGTTTTTTTTTTTTTTTTGTGTGTGTGTGTGTTTTATATGTTGATTTCTAATTTCTTATCATTGTGATCTGAGGAGATGATTGGTATTACATAAAACTCCTTGAATTGTAATAGACTTATTTTTGCCCTAACATGTGATCTATCTTTGAGAATGTTCCATGTACACTTCAGAAGAGTATATATTCTGTTGCTTTTGGGTGAAATATTCTGTAAATATCAGTTAGATCCATCTAATATAATGTGTGATGTAAGGCCTCTGTTTCCTTGTCAATTTTTTGTCTAGAGGATCTATCCAGTGATGTCAGTGGAGTGTTCAAGTCCCCTGCTCTGACTGTCTTGCTATTATTACCTCCTTTAAAGTTCAACAAGAGACTTTTTATTTTTTGTACTTGGCTCACCTTTATTGGGTGCATATATGTTTACAAAAGTTAAATTTTCTTGTTCAATCATTCCCTTCAGTATTATGAAGTGGCCTTGTTTTTGTTTTGTCATGGCATTTGTTTTGAAATCTATTTTGTCTGATATGAGTATTTCTACTCAAGTTTTTATTCATTTCAATTTCAATGGAATATATTCTTCATCGCTTCACTTTCAGTCTGTGTGCAACTTTTATGAGGTGGGTATCTTATAGACACCATATATGTGGGTCATGTTTTCTTATACAATCTGTCACCCTATATCTTTTGACTAGAGCATGTAATCCACTTACATTTAAGGTTATTATTGACTAGTGGCCTGATGCACTGATTCATGCATATTGAAAGGAAAGTAATAAGAAGAAATATTTTAATATAACTTTTCACTTTTTCTCTTTAATAGAAGTGTCAACCAAATTAATGATCAAAATGACATATTGAACAGAAACCGGTTTGGCTCAGTGGATAGAGTATCGGCCTGCAGACTGAAAGGTCCCAGGTTTGATTCCAATCAAGAGCATGTACCTTGGTTGTGGGCACATCACCAGTATGGGATGTGCAAGAGACAGCTGATCAATGATTCTCTCATCGATGTCTCTAACTCTCTCTCCCTCTCTCTTCCTCTCTGTAAAAAAAAAAAAAAAAAAAAAAAAAAAAAAAAAAAAAGAGAGAGAAAAAAAGTGACATATCAAAACACACATGTGTAATTGGTCCCAGTAAGACTAAACATTTTTCAGTCCAGTGAAGCACCCCAACTTCTATTTCAGGTAATTGTAAGCAACACAGCAGTAAATATCAACAAGAAGCAGATTATTATTATAGAACATGCAGTGAGAAAAAAAGAATAAAATATTTAACTACAGCAGTGTTTGACTATATTCTGTCAAACCTGAAGTCATTTTCAAGGTCTACCATTTCTAATTTCTTTTCAGTTGGGTCAAGTTTATAAACTTTCTAAATTTCCATTTTCCAGCTAATGAAAATAAAATAGAATTCTACTGAGTCTCTTCAACAACTTCTGTGAGGATCAAATGAGATGAGGCACAGGAAAATGCTTCACAGACATTTGGTTAAAGTGTAAAATCTTTGCACCTGGCTATAAAGCAAGTTGTGTTCCTGGGCTGAAGAAACTGCAAGGAGGCTAGTCACTAGGGAGAGCAAGTGGGGCATTGCTATGTGACATCTTTACCCAATGCACACAGTGACTGTTTCAGGACTGGGCTGGGCTGTGGGCCACATTTTGTGCCATGTTTTCTCATCAGTGTTGGCTGCGATTTGGTGGGCTGTTGCTCCAGGGTGGTGGCAAGGCCTATGTCGCACTTAGGGGAAACTGAGGTTTGCTTTATTGGTGCCAGGTCTGAGGTGCCATTTCTTTGTAAATGGCCAGTGCGAATTGCAGCAGCTCTGGCATTGAGCATCTGCCCTCCAGTGGTTAGTGCTCAAAATAGCAATCACTTGGATGGTTAGAGGGGACACTTAGCATATCAGCCTTTTATCCTATATAATAAAGAGGTAATATGCAAATTAACTGCCACACTGTCACAAGATGGCTGTGTCCACAACGGAGGTGGGGTTCCCGTAACACAAGATGGCTGCAAACAAAGTGGAGGCAGGGTTTTCCATAAAGAGTAATCAGCAGGGATCTGAGGCTGTGAGGAGACAGGCCAGGGCGGGATACCTGAGGCTGGACCCCCACCCACAGGGGCTAGACTGGGGATCTTAGTCCACACCCTGCACCCTGGCAACAGGCCAGAGGACCTCAGGTTGTGCATCCCACCCATGGGAGCTTAATGGGGACCTCAGACTATGCCCTCTGCCCATGGGAGCTTGATAGAGGACCTCAAGGCATGCCCCCCACCCCACTGTTAAGCCTGGGGACCTCAGGCAATGCCCTTCACACACACACACCCCGCCCCAGTGTCAGGTTGAGGAATCTGAGGTCATGTTCCCAACCTGGTGAGGCTTGACTGGGGACCTAAGGCTAGACCACCCACCTGGCTTCGGGCTAGGGTACCTGAGGCTGGTCCCCCCACCTGGTGCCAAGCCAGGAGACCTGAGGTTGCACCACTGATGGGGCTTCATGGGGGTGGGGTCAGTTGGGTTTAGCTCTCATCCAATGGGGGTGGGGTCAGCCTGCTGGGTCTAGGTCTTGCACAATTTTGAGGCAAACAAGTGTGGTCAGGGACTTGACTCTGAGGCCGGCAGTTTTACCCAGACTCTGACAGGAGGAATATTTTCATATACATTTTACTAATTTCCTTTCATCTCTGACATTTCTATTATAGAGAAAGGGCAAACAGCAGTATTAAAATAATTCCTCTAATTAATCCCCTTTTAATATGCATGACATTTTTGCACTAAGGGGGGTTCCTTAGCCTGGCCTCTGCCCTCTTGCAGTCTGGGAGTCCTTGGAGGATGTACAACTGATGGCTTAGGGAGCAAGCTTAAGCTGGCAGTCAGACATCCTTAGGGCTGCCACAGAGGCTGGAGAGACTCCCGCTACCACCACTGCACTTGCCAGCTGTGAGCCTGGCTCAGGGCTTCTGCCTGAGTGGAGCTCCCCCTGTGGAAGTTCACTGACCACCAGGGGGATGCTCCTGTTTGTTGTGCCTCTTCCCCCTGGTGGTTAGTGTGCCTCATAGCAACTGGTCGTTCTGCTGTCTGGTCAATTTACATATTAGCCTTTTATTGATTAGGGTATGTTGCCAAATTTTCTTCTTCTTAAAGTAGTCTCTTTAAAATTTCTTGCACTACTGTTTTGGTGGTAATGTACATCATTAAACTGTTTCATCAGGAACGTTTTTTAATTCACCTCAATTTAAATGAATGCTTTACTGGATATAGTATGATAGTCTTAGATTCATGCCCTTGCTTTTCATTACTTGTGTACTTCATGTCCTCCTTTCTGGCCTGAAATGTTTCTATTGAGAAGTCAGGTGACATCCTAAAAGGAACTCCTTTGCAAGTAATTTTCTGTCTCTCACTTGCTGCCTTTAAAATTTCTTTAATATTTTTCATTTTAAATATGATGTGTTTAGGTTTGAGACTCTTTGGGTTTCTCTTGATTAGGGCTCTGTGCCTCCTGAACTTGTGTGACAATTTCCTTCACCATGTTGGGAAGTTTTCTGTCATTATTTATTTAAAGAGTTTCTCTGTTCCTTAATCTCCCTCTTCCCCTTCTGTGATTCCTATAATGCAGATGTTATGTTTTATGTTGCCTTAGAGCTTCCTTAAGCGATCTTCCTGCTTTTTAATTATTTTTTATATTTGCTGCTCTAATTGGGTATTCCTTTCTACCTTGAGTTCCAAATCACTAACTTGATCCTCTGCTTCATCTAATCTATTTTTAATTCCTTCCAGTGTGTTTTTAATGTCAGATATATAATTCTACATTTCTGTTTCATTTTTGTTCATGGCTTCTATTTTCTTTCTCATGCTGTTGTAAGTTAATATAAGTTCCTTAGGCATCTTTATAACCATTGTTTTAAACTCTATGTCTGAAAATTTGCTTACCTCCATCTCATTTATTTCTTTTATTGGAGAATTCTTCTTTTCTCTCATTTGGGTGTTGTTTCTTTGTCTCCCGATTTTGCAGTCTCTTTGTTTGCTTCTTATTTATTGGATAGAACTGTAATGCTTCTCAGACTTTGTGGGATGGTCTTATGTAGAAAGTTTCTTCACAGGTCCAGTGGTGCTATCTCTTTTTTCACCTGAGCTGGATGTTCTAAAATGTCCCTTGTGTACATTTTTTGGCCTCTTCTCTTGTAATTAGGACTTGATTGTTGATGTCCCTTTTGTTTGAGGAAGTTCCCCTCCAACATGCTGCTAGTGAGCCATGCCAGCAGGTGTTTTGGGTCAGTGATTTGTGAGTCTGGATGAATTTTGCTCTGATATTGTTGAATCTGATCTATTGTTGTGCCTATCATGGGCCTCCTGGAGCTCCTCTAGTGCAGGTGAATGTGAGTCACTGTTCCTTCCTGGCTCTGGGAAACTTGAGTGGTTGAATCTCCTATTAGTCCAGTGGTTGGGGACTCCTTACCTCAGAGGCTGGGTCTGCTTTGAATGCCACACTTTGATTAACTCTATTCTGTACTATACTCTCTTCCCTCATGGAGCTGGTCCTGAAGGTTTCAGCTAAAGGCACTAGCTTATGTCTTGTTGATAAGTCTGTTTGGTGTTTGAATCAGGAACCCAAACTGCTGTTTCTGACTAATTTGACCAGGCAAAGACATAAAGCCTCCAGAGATCTCTGCTTGCAGACTGATTGGATTCAGTTTGGAACAGCCTCAAGCAATCATCTACAGGTGGTATGATTTTCTGAATGGGTGAGACAATTGTTTCTGCTTGAAGGCTATCACCTGAATCTCATAATGGAACTCAGAAACTCCACAGGGTGGGGCAATGGATTTTCCAATAGGGTGGGTCAACTGTTTTAATCCCAGGCCAAAACTACTGGATACCTTGTTTCCCCGAAAATAAAACATCCTCAGAAAATAAGACCTACTTACAGGTTTCCTTCTGAGTGAAATATAAGGCATCCCCCTGAAAATAAGTTTGCCCCAGGCTCTGTCTCAGAATGAAAATTAATTTACTGAAAACTGGTCTCTTGGGCCACCCGGACTGGCATCTAGCAACCAGTGACGCTATGTGGAATCCTGACATCACTGCTGTGTGGAGGTGGAGCAGAGGTCAGAGTGAGCGGTGAGCACGTGGTTGGAGAGAGGAGGAGAATTTTGCAGATGTGTGTAGAAGAACAGGAGGATTAGAGCGGACAGGACACGGTGAAGGTGGTGAGTGCTGGTCTGTCTCTGGTGACACTACCCGATGCTCACAGCCACACTCATGATGACTGAAGGTTCTCAGTCAGTGGCAGACCCTGCTACAGCCCAGATCCAGGCCCCAGCAAGCCCAGTGACAGTCCCCAGGCAGGCCCCAGGGGGTAAATGTCTGATAAAGAGGTAGGGGGGATGTCTGGTGAAGGTGTTCAGTGGCACAGGGGTGGGGGGAGGGAGATCACTTAAAATGACACATGAAGATCAGAGGGGGCAATCAAAATGACACAGGAGGATCAAAAGGAATTACTAAAATGGTAATCCGCCCTCTGATTCTCCTGTGCCATTTTGATTCTCCCCTCTGATCCCCCTGTGTCATTTTAAGTGATCCCCTTCCCTTATCTTGATACCCCAATTCCTTTTTTTTTTTTTTTACCCCTAGAAATGAGCGCAGAAAGAAAAAACTACTCCGTGCTGTACAAGAAAGAAATCGTGGAAGATTCTTGGGGCCAAAATCTTACTGCTTTCTGCAAAGAGAAGATGTTGAGTATCCGATTGGTCCAAAAATGGTGAGCAGAGTATGGTAACCTCATTGAACAAGTGGACAAGGGAAATGCTAAAAAGCACAAGTGTGGATCAGGTCAGCAACCATTATTTTCTGAGCTGGAAGACCTGATCTGTGAATGGGTTGTTGACAGGAGAGCAAAGCCTTTGGTTGTCAATAGGGCTCAGATTTTGAATTTGCCCTTGCAATGGCACCACAGTTTGACATAGCCCCCGAAGACTTCAAAGCATCACAACACTTGCTGGATAATTTCCTTCAGCGAAGTGAACTGTCTTTAAGAAGATCTACAAGATTGTTTAGGTTGGAAGATACTCAAGTTATTAAGCGAGCACTTGCATTCAAGTACTTTATTGATGATGCTGACTTCTCTAAATATAATCTTTCCAACATGATTGCTATGGATGAAACTGCAGTGTTTATGGGCCAGTCATCTCAAAAACCAATTGGACAGGGGGGTGCCTCCTTTGTGTACATTCCCTCCACTGCTTACAAAAGTGCACATGTTTCCTGTATTTTGGCAATTCGTCTGGATGGCACTAAAATCCCACCTTTAATCATTTCTAAAGGCAAGAAGGAAAAGAATGAACATCTTTTGGGAGTTTTTATTCTTGAAACTGAAAAAAGCCTGGGCCAAATAAGAATTTAAAAGGAAGTGGGTCAATTTAATGTCACCACTTGTTATGCAAGGGAGCCAAAGAGGTCTCCTAGTCTGGGATGCAGCCAGCACTCACCTTGCTAAAGATATGAAGACATTTCTTCACGAAAGAAAAATAGATCAGATAATGATTCCCGCAGGAATGACGGCCTATCTCCAAACTCTTGATATTGTAATAAACAAGCCATTCAAAGACAATTTGTGCATGGAAATTAATGACTACATTGAAAATAGAATGGAGAGAAATCAGCGTGGAAACTTTGTGGAACCTAAACTGCAAGAAGTTGTGACTTGGGTGATGAATTCATGGGAGAAAATCACTGACAGTTGCATTGCAAATGCACTGCGAGCAGGCTACCTTGACAAGAAGTACTCATTTAAAGACAGTGCTATTGCTAAACATGAGAGATTTGGTCCACTGATTCTGAAAGAAATGGAGTCACAAGAAATTCACCAGGATATTCAGGAATTGGATTGTTATGATGCTGTTCTAGAAGATGATGACATGATTGTCATCGAATAAATGAGTAAATTCTTGATACTGTAGGATTCAATTTGTCTGGTTTGTGTTGACAACTACCACACTACCGTACCGTATACAGGTAATAAATTCCCTTTATTTTCATTTAACAATAAATGGGTACCATATTCTTCTTCATGGAAAAATAAGACATCCCCTGAAAATAAGACCTAGCACAATTTGGGAGCAAAAATTAATATAAGACACTGTCTTATTTTCAGGGAAACAGGGTAGCAAAGTTTCGCGTGAGAAAGATGACCTCCACAGTGTGATGGAATGACTCAGTATAGGAAACCAGGGTGTCTGCATTTTGATCTCTAATCTTAAAGTCCCCAACCTTATGTTATGTTGATAAAGTTACAGAACCCTCTGCTCTCCCTCTTCTGGAGCCCAAAATGAGTGGCTGTACTCAAAATGTTGTAAATTGTTTCTTTAAGGGGGACCCTGAATTTACAGCTGTATTTCAGGCAAACAGAAACTCTGCTGCTTTTCACAGCCAGATGTTATGTGGGCACCTTTCTCAGTTCTGGCACTCTCTGCTTGGTGCCCAACTTAGGGATTAGACCCCAGAGTTCTCAGTGTCAACGCCCTCAGCTGAGATATCTCTCCAGAACTTCAGCTGCTATCTGTGGGAGCCTGGCCAGCCCTTTCTCACCTCAGCCCTTCATACTAATCTATATGCAGTCTCCACTTTCTTTCCTTGGTTTTCAGTGTTCTCCCCAACTAGTCTTTCATTGATTATTTAGGGTTATTATTTTTTATATATTTTGGTTGTAATTCCAGATTTGTTCTGAGAGCATATTTGTGAGCTTCCACTTACTCCATCACCATTGTTAATCTCTATAATTAGAGCTCTTAACTGTTAGAGAAATCCAGAGAAAATACTGATGAGCAAACTTTAATATTTCATATACACTGTATATTCATGCTTTAAATTAATTAAGACTTAATTTTGAATTAAGTCTTTTTCAACACAATTTTGGTTGAGATACATTAAGGCATGTTGTACTTCTCCAAATCATACTGTAAAACTGTTAATATGGATTTGGTTCTGGCAAAATATAACTTGGTTTAACCAGAAATAGACAACACATGAAATATCTTCTTATCTGCAGTAGAAGATTGTGAGGGAGGGATTTGTAGTAGTAATTTTTACACATTGCATATTTTGATATATTTTTGTTTATTTGTTTTTAGAAACTATCATTATGATTGTCACTAGAAAATATAAGATAATCCCACAATAATTTTATCCAAAAAGTGACTTATACACCATTTACTAGTAATATTTTAAAATTTTAATATTTCCTTCTTCATTTGGCCTTACCAAGCAACCAAAATTAGCAAGGATATGAATAATTAGCATACATGTAAGTGTTGTTATTTACAATAAGTAAATAACAGTAATAAATAAATACATTCAACTTTCTCTCCTGATTGGTACCAGAAGAGTGGGCTACATTTTGGAGGTATTCTCTAGAAGCGTCCTTTCACACTGGAGTACTCACCTTTTATCATTATTAACATGAATTCCTATGAACATATGGAAGGAATGCATGAAAGCTAGAAGATATCCCACAAGTCTTACTATTTCTTAGATTTTTATATTCTGAGAACATCTATGATAGAAGTCCATGCTGTGTTGGCAAAATGTTAGTGACATGAACATTTGTAATTGATTTCAAAAATGATCCTCAGTGAAGGGAACATGCATTTTGTAATCAGTTATCAAAGTAAATGCTAATAGGCTAAGTGTTCTACCATCTGACCACTATGAGGTGCACTGACCACCAGGGGGCAAACACTCAAAGCAGGAGCTGTCAAACTGCAGTGACTTGGCAGTGGTGGTTCTTGGTGACACACTCCAAAACCAGAGAATTGCAGGGGGCCATGCAATTCCACCTTGTCCATGGGTTATATTGGTACTGGGGCACTGTTGGTCCAGAATATGGATTACTGCACACTTAGGTTTATGTTCTACATCCTGTATGGCAGCAACTTTGCAGAGTGTACTTTCTCACTGCAGGATCCCTCAGGGGATCTCAGAGAGTCAGTTTTGACTTGATCCCTTCAGGCTAAGCCAAGGGACCTAACCTGCCAGAGGGACCCCACTCACTCTTACAGATGCCCTTTGAGCCACAGTGCCACCCCAGGTGTGGCCAGGTGGAGAGGGACCAAGAGAAGTTGGATCCAGGACATGTCTTGCTCATCTTGCCCAGTGCCACCCTGCTGACCACCTTTTAATTAATTTCCTTTCAATGTACCTGAATCCATGCACCAGGGCATGAGTTTTTCTATAAAATGGGTAGTATATTATTGTGTATCTCAGAGAGTAGATGTGCAAACTAAATGACACATTTATGTAAAACTCCCAGTGTAGTGTTTGACATTTACTAGCTGTATATTTATATTTTGTTTTTTTATTGTTTTCATTGATGTATGGAGATTTAGGAGCACAAGTGTAACTTGAAATGTACATTTTCTTTCATAATCAAGTAGCATTAATAATATGAGTTGTGGTTTAGCTGGTTTTCCTCAGTGGATAGAGCATTAGCCTGTAGACTAAAAGTTTCTGTGTTTGATCCTGGTCAGAAGCACATACTTTGGTTGCAGACTCAATTCCCAGTCCTGATCTGGATGGGTAGGGGAGACAACCAATCAATGTGTTTCTCTCACATTGACATTTCTCTCTCTCTACCTATTCCCCTCCCTTCCACTCTCCCTAAAAATCAATGAGAAAATATCCTCAAGTGAGGATTAACAATAACAACAACAAAATCTTCCTGCTGTTGATTTCAGTGTAATTGAGTTTAGTCTCTCTTTCTAATGTAAAAAGAAAAAAAATAGTATTAGTTGTAGTAACACAGTGACAAAAGTCTCTGAACACACAGTACATTCATGGAAGCAGGAGAATACCAAAGCAAACTAACTTTGCCTAGAGTCAGCTTCATATTATGGATCCAAGAAGAATCTATGTCATTTTTTTCCTTATTCTAAGATCCCCTAGTGGCCTAGCCTAAGAACAGGGTTTGAATAGGTGCACTTTAACCTAAATTTTATCTATACATCATCTATCTATTTTTTCCATTTACAAATTCATGTCACAATGTGCAAATTGGGTTTTAACATTTACCAATATGCTGTTCAATAAAAAGGAGCAATTGAAAAGAACATAAATGAACTATCTTTCATAAATGCTACACATGCATTTTTGAAAAATCATAACAAGATTTTATAATTTAATGATATTACTTTTTGTTAGCATATCTTATGAAAAGAGAAAATGACAAAATGTGTCAGTCTTGTACAGAGTGTATTAAATATTTTTACTTGTAGTTAATAAACTATCATTGGCTAAAAGTGGACTGAAATTTTTTTAAAAAAAATATTCAATTAATAGATATCATAAGTAATTGTGTATGGCCATACTGAAAACTTAAATCTCCTAATTTGTTGGACAGGTTTTCTAGTGCTAATTTAGGGGAGGGGATACCATCAAGTAAAACACATTAAAACCCATTAATTTGTAGTGAAAATAACTTAGAGACTAATAAAATTAAAGAATTTAAAAAAATTGGAAAAAAGTGATAACATATTTTTTTTTACAAAGGAGTAAAACTGTTTGAAATTTTAAAATGTAGTGCAAACTAAAAACCTCACATTTTGTTTTGAATTAAATAAGCATGGACAAAAAATGTAAGGTGTGTAGGAGACAGCCGATCAATAGTTCACTCTCATCATTGATGTTTCTTTGTATCTCTTTCCTTTGCCCTTCCTCTCTGAAATCAATAAAATATATATTAGTATATATATATGAGAAACAATATATTATTGGCAATTATAAAATACTACTGTCCTTTGATTCAACTGGTATTAATTCAATGTGATTTTACAAAAAAAATTACAACTCAGTAGTCTCTATGATAGCATCTGAGAGTATGAAAACATACATAAAGAGAATCATCAAGTCAGATGGCACTTTCAGCCCCATACTTTTTATTCCAACCATTTTGTCTGTTTAAATATATGACATGCAAATAATAAAATATGCATAATAAAATAATCAATTTATTTGAAAAATTGAAGTAGTCCATTCAGATAATCTCTCTAAATTGATGTATTGGGAGAAAAAAACAAAAAACCATTCTCAATAAATAATGTTCACTAAGGGTCTCAATTTTTAGATAAATTTAAAGTAAAATTAACAGAACATTGCTTTGGAGAATTATACAATATTTATAACAGCAAAATATATAATTTTGAAATTAGTTCATATTCATTATGGATTTTTCGAAATCATGCTTTAATGTACAAATATGTATCAACCTCTGCCCCAAATAGAATTTACGGAGATAATATTCAAAATTTAGTCATATGATCTATTTTCTTTATGCTTTCTATATGTGATAGAAAAATACATAATATTTTTGTAATATATGTTTGTAACACAAATATACATATAAATAAAATCTTTTTGTCTCCAAACTATACCTGAAGCAGTGTGTAGAGCTTAATATTCCTAGAAAACCATCTGTTACTGCACAAGGACTAACACTCTGAAACTTACAAAATGAATTTTTACTAATGAAATAATATCTTCAAGTATTTTAGTAAAAGCCATTTTCTGATATCATGTCCACTTATACAAATATTTTAACTACTGCTTTCTTTATATGAAAGCTGATTTTTAAAATTTGTTATAGAGCAAACAAGTTGGTGAATATATAAGGGAAAGGTTTCAAACCTATATATTATAATAAAAGGCTAATATGCAAATCGACAGAATGGTGGAACAACTGGTCACTATGATGTGCCCTGACCAGCAGGGTGGTGCACACAGAATGTGGCGGACATTGGCAGTGGTAGGATGGTGGAGCAGGTGAGCAGGAGTGCCAGACCAAGGCACAGCACTGGTTACTTTCATTGGGGGGAGCCTCTCGTGGATACTGAAAATTCTTTGTTCCTGCATGCCAAGGTCCTGCCTGGCACTCACACCTGCTGCTGGCACCAGAGCTGTTGCTCACACCCACTGCCAGTGCCCGAAGTGGCACCATCAATTACTGGGCACAATCAATGTGTGAGAGTGGCGGCTCCTGTCCCTGATCACCCCTGAGGGATTCTCCACCTCCCCCTGCTCCTGAAGGGCAATTGGGGCAGCAGCCACTGCTTGCACCTGCTGATGGGCTGGCCCCAATAGATCCATGCACTTAGCAAGTGTGAGTGGGGCCTTTGTCATTGAGATGTGGGAGCTGCAGCTGCTGGCAGACAAGGGACCAGGGCCTGCAGCAGGAGGGGCCCCCGGCAGGGGCACAGAGGATGGGCCGAGACCACCTCTGTGCCCACTGCAGCCTCAGAACTCACAATACCTTTCAAGGTGAACAAATTTGTACACTGGTCCCTAGTTTTACTATAAAAAGTATTTTTAAAGGAAAATTTTATTCTATTACAGCACATGCCTCTAGATATAATTGAGTTTCATCTCTAGTATTTTTATGTGTAAACAACTCATATAGGTTTGTTGACAAGCCAGCCAAAGCTTCTAAGCTTGTGTAAACTAACTAAAAGAAAGTCATAATTAATTTCATAAAGAAGAGATTAAAAACTTAAATCCTTTAGTAATGTATAGATTGTACTGGTACACTATATAACTTGGAGACATGCATTTTGCCTGCATAATAAGGCAAGAAAAAAGTCTTTAAAATAAATTTATTTTTATTTTATTTTTATTTTTTTATTGATTATGGTCTCACATAATTGTCCTTATTCACCCAAAAATTGCACAGCATGTTATGAACCTAAAGTAGTCATAGTGTAGCGCAAATAAGTTAAAATGTAAAAGCTATCAAGACTACATTTTATAAAATTTCCAAAAGTTTCCTAATATTTAAAGTAAAAAAGGGGGTGACAGTGGAAGAATATCATGTAAGGAAAAATATCCTAAAATAAATTTCTTTATGGACAGAAAGACCAGAGACATTACTTAGTCTTATCATAAAATGATCTTAATTTAATATGTTATTGGATAAAGATTGAACAGTAAAAAGTGAAATATTTGAGAGCTACAATTGTTTCAAACATTTTGGATAGCTAAGAAATATTGATTTATTAGTATTTTCCTTGCCTAACTGAAAAAAAAAAAAAAATGGATCCAGCCCATTGATAACTTTTGGAATTTAAAGCTTTCACTTTTGGAATTTCTCACAACCATTTAAATTTGCATATCATCAGCACTCTTTCATGTGCCTCTTAAAGTAGTGGAACAAGGACCTTGGTAGAAACTTTCAATGGACTGTGAAACTAATCCCCACTTGCTTTCATGAAAACTTCAATCCATCATGCTCTGATTTTTTTATTGATTGATTGATTGTTGATTGATTAAGGTATTACATATGTGTCCTTATTTCCAATTGCTCCCTGACTCTCCCCCCAACACTCATGCCCTTACCCACGACCCCCCCGTGTCTGTTTATTGGTTAGGCTTATATGCATGTATACAAGTCCTTTGGTTGATCTCTCACCCTAACCCCCACCCTCCCCTACCTTCCCACTAAGGTTTGATGGTCTGATCCATGCTTCTCTGTCTCTGGACCTGTTTTTATTCATCAGTTTATGTTTTTCGTTATATTCCACAAATGAGTTAGATCATGTGATATTAATATTTCTCTGACTGACTTATTTTGATTAGCATAATGCTCTCCAGTCCATCCATGATGTTGAAAATGGTAGAAATTCTTTCTTTTTAACTGCAGCATAGTATTCCATTGTGTAACCACAGTGTTTTAATCCACTCAACTGCTAATGGACACTTGGGCTGTTTCCAAATCTTAGCTATTGTAAATTGCATTTCTATGAACATATGGGTGCATATATTCTTTCTGATTGGTGTTTCTAGTTTCTTGGGATATATTCCTAGAAGTGGAATCACTGGGTCAAGTGGGAGTTCCATTTTTAGTTTTTTTGTTTGTTTGTTTGTTTTCCTTTTTTTTTCTTCTTTTTTTCTATTTATTTATTTATTAAATTATTATCTGTGTACATATTTTGAGGGAACTCCAAATTGTTTGCACCAGTCTGCATCCCCACCAGCAGTGCACGAGCATTTTTTATTCTCTGCATCCTCACTAGTACTTGTCGTTCGTTAATTTGTTGATGATAACCATTCTGACAGGTGTGAGATGGTACCACATTGTAATTTTGATTTGCTTCTCTCAGATGATTAATGACTTTTAGCATGTTTTCATATGTCTCTTCGTCTTCCTTATGTCCTCTTCAAAATTATATATATATTTAGATCCATTGCCCATTTTTTTATTGTGTAATCCTCCTTTTATTAAGTGTATGAGTTCCCTTTAAATGTTGCAGATGAAACCTTTATCAGTGATAACATTGGCAAATACCAGATATCAAGCTGTATTACAAAGCCACTGTTATCAAAACTGCCTGGTACTGGCACAAATAAAGACATATAGACCTATGGAATAGTATAGAGAACCCACAAATTGATTGAAAACACTATGCTCAATTAATATTTGACAAAGGAAGCAAGAGCATACAATGGGAGTCAAGACATTATCTTCAATAAATGGTGTTGGGAAAATAGGACAGATACATTTAAAAAAATAAAACTAGACCACCAACTTACACCATACACAAAAATGAACTCTAAATGGATAAAGGACTTAAACGTAAGATGGGAAACCATAAAAATCTTAGAGGCATTCATAGGAAATAACATCTTAGACATATGCCGAAGCAATATCTTCACTAATACAGCTCCTAGGGCAATAGAAACTAAGGAGAAGATAAACAAAGGAGACTATATCAAAATAAAAAGTTCTGTACAGCAAAGGAAACAAACCATCAACAAAACAACAAGAAAGCCTGATCCAATTTTCTTAAGTTCCTTTTTAGGAGTCTGCATAATCCTTAAAAGAGAATCTTCTCCCTTAAATAACTAACCTAACCTGAGGTTTTGAAATGAAATTTGTGTTGTTTGGAAGAGTTTAACAATGTAAGTAATGAAGCCAAATTATTTGGAGAAAAACAGTTGACAAAATAATGTGTCCATATGATTTTTTTCTCTCTCTAGGGTATCCAGTCCTATATATCTCAGAATTTTTCTTCTCTTAATTATAACTGTCAAAAGAAATTATACTGATAGGGCAAATTCTCTCCATATGGTTTTTAATCATTTAAAACAGTAAGGCCAGATTTTGAGATGAAATGTTTTGCCTTAAATCTTTTGGGAAAATGAGGAATTGCATTCTATTTTGCTTTAGGACGAACATAAATTACAAATTACTACTTTTAATTGGTATTGTCAAGTTTATATTTGTCAAATCAACATTTTACTTCTTTAAGTATCATCTTCTATTGATCTCCCCTTGTCAATTGTTGTGTACACGAGGAGGAAAATTACATTTAATATTCACCTAAGTTGGAATTTTCCAAATATATATACTAAAAAGCACTGATCTTTTGATAATTCCCTCCAATAAATTATGCCTTGGGCAAAAATGTTTGAGTATACATATTATTTCCATGTCTTGACGTTGCCAGTTGATAGTAGTATTTTATAGTATAATAGTGACCCAGTGCATGAGATTTGTGCACGGGAGGGGGGGTTTCCTTCAGCCCATCCTTCACTCTCTCCAATTGGGGACCCATTGGGGAATGTCCTAATGCCTGTTTAGGCACGCAGTCATATATCCCTATCACAATCATGGACTACTGATTCCTAACCATTCACCTGCCTGCCTGCATTATCTCCCCTAACTTCCTCTGCCTGCCTGATCACCCCTAACTGTTCCCCTTTGTCAGCCTTTTCTTGCCCCCAACAGTCCTCACCTGCCAGACTGATATCTCCTCCAAAGGCCCTCCCCTGCTGGTGTGATCTTGTTCCCAACTGCCCACCCCTTGCCAGCCTGGTTGCCCCCAACTGCCCTCCTCTGCTGGCCAATTTTTTTTCTAATTGGTCAGTTTCTATGGCAGTCAGTGTCAAAAGTTTCACCTCCTAGGCAGCTATTGGCTTCTCACAGTTGACCCAGATTTGGTTCTAATTGGTCAGTTTCTATGCCAATCAGAGTCTCTGGGCCAATCAACAAGTCCTGATCAGAAAGGCAGGGCTTATTAGCAGCCCCCATGAAGGCTTGAAGAGAAATGGAGGCAGGGCTGCTGGCCAGGCTGAGAGGGAAAAATAGAGGCAAGTGCTGGTCAAAAGCTCTCTCAGATGCTGCATATCAGCCCTGCTTCTCTCTTCAGGTCTCTTTCTGGGCCTGATTCAAAGACCCCTCAGCAGTCACTGCTGGGTCACCAGGCCTGCAGCCACAATAGTCAGTGCTGGGTCACGATGGCAACCCAATGCTGACTTCTGGTTGGTTAGCCTTTGGTCGTGATCAGTCGTTATACCCTGGCTCTTTATTATAGAGATGAGTTCTTTAATAGAGAAAACATGAATTCCTATTCTACTTCTAACTTGTTGTATAGATCTTAGACATGTAATTTCAGTTATTATTTAAATTTGACATATAACGCTGTGCAAGTTTAAGGTGTACAATGTGTTTACTTAATACATTTGTATATTGAAATATGATTGCCACTATAGCTTTAACTGCCACCTCTATCACATCACATAATTGTAATTTATTTTCCAGGAGATATCTAGTCTCCTAGAAATTCCAAAGACTATAATACAATACAATATACTCACTATGCTGTACCTTAGACCTCCAGAACTTATTCATCTTCTAGCTACAAGTTTCTACCTTTCAAGCCATTTCTTTATCTTGATCCCATTTACACACATACACACACACACACACACACACACACACACACACACACACTGAGTATGTTCAATCAGATTTCTGTGATGGTAATGAGCCTCTTCCATGAAATCATGAGAAAAGAATTCCAAGGATCCATGCAAGAGATAGTGATGTGGAAAGGTGTTTTTTTTTGTTTGTTTGTTTTTTCTGTTGTTTTTGATGGCTGCCCCTGCTGCTGAACTTCCAATGTCCCATTTCCTTAATAGATAAAATCCAACCCTCGCTTCATCAAAACAGTGTTTAGAAATTCTGCTTCATAGTTCTTGAAAGCCCAAGCTGTCTTCAGGCTCCAGGTGGCCACTAGACCCACAGGTTCATATGCTGCCAGGTGGTAGAGAACTGGAGAAGAAACAGGGTGGAGTGAGTGTGTGGGAGGGAAAGGAAAGAAAAAAAGAGGGAGAGAGAAAGAGAGAAAGATAGAGTTATGCTATCCTGGCATTCTGTATATTTAGGCTTAAGAGAAACCAAAAGCTTATCTACACTAATAAAAGAGAAATATGTAAATTGGCCATACCTTTGCAACCCCCGCCAGCCAACCAGGAATGAGTTTGCAAATTAAGATAACAAAGAAGGCTGGTTAATTTGCATACACAGGTACCAAGTGGCGGGGAACAGGCCGCTTGTGTCATTGCCAGCTATCATGTAGGCATTCCACACTGATCCAGTCTCTCCAGTCCTCTGGGCAGCATAGGAAGGTGGAAAGGCAGCTCTGGCCAGAGCAAAGGCAGTGGTGCCAGCAGCCAAGGGAAGGAAGGCCCATTCTTACATGAATCTTCATGCATCTAGACTCTAATTCAAAATAAATAATCAGCTTCCCAAATATTTTGCAGGCTTGCATTAAGGGTCCACACCACACTCAATCTTTTTCTCAGATTAGACTGTCAGGTCTCTATGGTCCAACACTTCCCCCACACCATTTTGGCTTTATTGTGCATGTCTTTTTCTCCCCCTACTCTCCCTCCAGGGCACACACAATATGAATGAAAGGGGGCAAGTGAGGGCTGCTAGTCCCCTTGGAGGGACAATGCTGCCTGCCATTTCTCAGGGTGTGAGGCTGTAGCTTCCTTGAAACAGACTCAGTATCCAAACTCCACTTTGCTTTCTTTTCGTTATTAATAAGTAATACAATGACTTTCTAAGGACTCTGGTCCTTGGCCTGTAATATTGTTTTATTTTAGATAAAATATAAGTTGTACCTCTTTGCCCTTTATTTTTAAAAGGATTTTTAAAAAGATATGTTTTATTGATTTTTTTATAGAGAGGAAGTGAGAGGGATAGAGAGTTAGAAATGTTGATCAGCTATCTCCTGCACACCCCCCACTGGGGATGTGCCTGCAACCAAGGCACATGCCCTTGACTGATATCAAACCTGGGACCCTTCAGTCCACAAGCCGACACTCTATCCACTGAGCCAAACCAGTTACAGCCCTCTTTGTTCTTTAAAGTGCTAGAACACTGTCAATTTTGGGGGGGAAATGTTTGAAAATACTATGTGTTTTAGTGGTACCAAAGGTACCACTCAAATAAAAGCTTAGAAAATGTAACCAAGATTATAGATTACAAAGATTTTGTGATGAATAGGAAATTTTAGTTAATTTCAGAAATTTATAAAAGTCATACAACTCTGGCTATAAAGAAGAAGGAGTCATTTGGTATGGCACAGCAAGAGTTTGGTCAACCAGTATTCTATTGATGAGGAAAATGGTAATTACATATTTAATTAAAAAGTTTAATTTTTATTTCTAAGACTTTGATGAACTCCATAATAAAGCCAACACCATGATTTTAGTTGTCAATTTTGAAATGAATATTTCTTTGATATAGTAATAAATTAACTTTTATAAAAATCAGGACCCAGAGAGCTATGGATGGAAATTTTAATATACAGAGATGAGAAATGTATTATATGTTTGCAACATTGCTTTCAATGTAAATAAATATAATTATATTAATCATCTTGCAGAATTTGTATTTGTAATCTTAATCTTTCACACAATTTGAACAGAAAATTTGATTTGAACTTCACTATTTTTGTGGTTTAGACTCCATGTGATCTACATAAGTACATTAATGCCACAGCTTATTAGTTTTGCAATCCGCAGTAGATGCACTGGGGTGATTTGAATTCTACATCAAGAAGAACTGAATATTTTGGCACATCTTGTAGAATGCTTTAAAATTAGCATTATTCAAAGAAAACTAGGTATAGGCCTATTAATTTGGCATTATGATCTTCAAGTACATTGTTGTGTGTTTTTGTTTTTTTTCTTCATACTGATTTTGGAATGTTCTGTGACTTTTGGTACAAAACCCTGTGGGGCTGATATAAGAAAATAATTGAGGAACTTCTTAAAAGTTAATCTATAATACTTTTGAACTGTTAGGTTTCAGGTACATTTAAACTTGATTGATCAGATTTTTCTCTGGAAACAAAATAAATATTGAAATGCACTTAGTTAAGAATAAATATTTATTTAATTAATATTTATATAAAACATTATCCTTCAATTGATTCTAGTGACAAAGATATCTAATGATTTCCCAATGAACGTCCATAAAATTATTTTAAATTTTATTCATCTGCAACAATTATGACATTTTAAATTTCATTAAAGTAGCTTTATGATGTGACTCTAAAATTATGCATAATAAAATATGTAAACTGTTACTTCTCTCCAACACCCTTTCCTGATAAAAACTCTTAACAAGGTGGGAGTACAAGGATCATACCTCAACATAATAAAAGCTATATATGATAAACCCACAGCCAACATTATACTCAATGGGCAAAAACTAAAACCATTCCCTCTAAGAACAGGAACAAGGCAGGGATGCCCACTCTCGCCACTCCTGTTTGACATAGTACTGGAAGTACTAGCCATTGCAATTAGTCAAGAGGAGGAAATAAAAGGCATCCAAATTGGAAAAGAAGAAGTAAAGTTATCCTTATTTGCAGATGACATGATATTGTACATAAAAAACCCAAAAGACTCCATTAAAAAACTAATTGACTTAATAAATGAATTTGGCAATGTAGCAGGATACAAAATTAATGCCAAGAAATCCATGGCATTTCTATACACCAACAGTGAAACTACAGAAACAGAGGCTAAAAAAGCAATTCCATTTACCATCACACCAAAAAAATTAAGACACCTAGGAATAAATTTAACAAAGGAAGTAAAGGATCTATTTGAGGAAAACTACAAGACACTGAAAAAAGAGATAGAGGAAGATGTAAGGAGATGGAAGAACATACCATGTTCATGGATTGGTAGAATCAACATCATCAAAATGTCCATACTTCCTAAAGCAATCTATAGGTTCAATGCACTCCCCATTAAAATACCAATGACATATTTCACTGACCTAGAAAGAACTCTCCAAAAGTTCATTTGGAACAATAAAAGACCCCGAATAGCCACAGCAATCCTGAGAAAGAAGAGTAAAGTAGGAGGGATCTCAATACCAGACTTCAAACTATATTACAAAGCCACTGTTCTCAAAACAGCCTGGTACTGGCACAAGAACAGACATATAGATCAATGGAATAGAATCGAGAACCCAGATATCAACCCAAATCACTATGCTCAATTAATATTTGACAAAGGAGGAACGAATATACAATGGAGTCAAGACAGTTTCTTCAATAAATGGTGTTGGGAAAATTGGACAGACACATTCAAAAGAATGAAACTAGATCACCAACTTCCACCATTCACAAAAATAAACTCAAAATGGATACAGGACTTAAACATCAGACAGGAAACCATAAAAATACTAGAAGCATCCACAGGCAGCAAAATCTCAGATGTATGCCAAAAGAACTTCTTCACCGATACTGCCCCTAGGACAATGGAAGCTAAAGAGAAAATAAACAAATGGGACTTCATCAAAATAAAAAGCTTTTTTACAGCAAAAGAAACCATCAACAAAACAACAAGAAAGCTCATGGTGTGGGAGAACATATTTGCAAATAATACCACAGATAAAGATTTAATCTCTAACATTTACAGACAGCTTATACAAATAAATAAAAGGAAGATGAATGATCCAATTAAAAAATGGGCAATGGACCTAAATAGAATATTTTCAAAAGAAGACAGAAGGAAGGCCAAAAGGCACATGAAAACATGCTCAAAGTCACTAATTGTCCTAGAGGTGCAAATTAAAACAACAATGCAGTACCATCTCACACCTGTCAGAATGGCCAACATCAACAAATCAACAAACGACAAGTGTTGGCGAGGTTGCGGAGAAAAAGGAACCCTCGTGCACTGCTGGTGGGAATGCAGACTGGTACAACCACTGTGGAGAACAGTATGGAGTTTCCTCAAAAAACTGAAAATGAAACTCCCATTTGACCCAGTAATCCTACTTCTAGGAATATATCCAGAGAAACTAGAAACAACAATCAGAAAGGATATTTGCACCCCTATGTTCATAGCAGCACAACCTACAATAGCCAGAATTTGGAAACAGCCTAGTTGCCCGTCAGCAGATGATTGGATCCAAAAACTATGGTACATCTATACAATGGAATACTATGCTGCCATAAAAAAGAAGGAATTCTCATCATTTGCAGCAACCTGGATGGAATTGGAGAACATCATGCTGAGTGAAATAAGCCAATCAATGAAGGAGAAACACCACATGACCTCACTCATTGGTGGATGATAAAGATCATTATAAACTGATGAACCAAGAGACAGATATAGAGAAAGTAAAGCAACAGGCAGACTGTCAAATAACAGTGGGGAGGGGAGGAAGATCTGGAGGTGATAATAGATCAACAGAAGGACTTGTATACATGCATATAAGTACAACCAATGGACACAAAACTCTGGGGAGGGAGGGGATGTGTGGGAGGGAGGAAGGGGGGCAAAAAAAATTAATAAAATATGTAAAACTAACTAAATAAAAAAGACAAAAAAATAAAAAAATAAAAAAATAAATGGCAATTATAGATTTATGGATGATACTTCATTAACAAGTATTTTCTTAATACTATCAATTTTGTAGTGAGCTCCTTTTACCTTTAAGCTAGACATACATTATTTATTTATTTGTAATTATGTCTTTCACATTAGGCAGAGTTCTCTGATGTGCATGGGTACTTAAAAACGTGTGTTAAGATTATAAATAAATATTAAAATATGTTCATTTATAACAATATAGAATGTTTTGGCAGTGTTCTAATGATAAAATTTAGCAATTTTATATAACTTAAATAGGAGCTACTTTTATAATAATAAAAGGGTAATATGCAAATTGACCTAACAATGAACTTTGAAATGACCATCTGACAACCTATCTGAGGAAGCCTGGCCTGTGAGGGTTGGGGCAGCAGCCGGGGCTGCCAGGACCTACCCTTGTACAAATTTCATGCATCAGGACTTTAGTTTTTATTATAAAGCGTGTTTTCTTAATTTAAACTCTGTAATACAAGATCTTCAATACTTGTTATTTTAATTTACTAATTAAAATATTTTTGAGTCTATAGACTCAGAAAATAATATAAAAAAAACTCTGTTATATTTAAAAGTAAGCACATACACAAACTTAAATTTTAATATTATTATTGCATTTATGCAAGTAAAATATATATGAATTTTTATTTTGTTTTAATTTATTAATTAATAAATTTAGTTTCAGAATATTTAATAACCTGAAAACAAGTTTCTCTGTGGAAACATATTTAAGTATTTAGCTGTATTCATTTTGTATATTAGTAAAATTATAATTTAAGTTACACATAGATGATATACAGAGTCATTCATAGCATAACACTTGGTTGTATTAATAAATTTCATTTCTGTTATAGTGATTCAAAGCAACTGTTATATTTCAAAGGATTAGGACTGTGCTTACCTTGATATTGAAAAACTCCTGAACAGTATGAATGCTTTAAAAATATCAAATAATAAATTTTTAAACTTTAAGAAACATCTTGAAATTTAAGGATATATTTGGAGATGGACTTTATGAAAAATATTTTGTAACTATAATGGATGTAGCTATTAATTTCCATGTCAGCATATATTATTACCTTAGAGGGCAGAAAAGGTTACCCACTTTTTTTTTTACCATGTTTCAAATGATGAATTTAAATGCCTCTTAGAGTCAGTCTTGAAAATTTTATACAGAATCTGTTTATTATCCTGAATTTTAATGAAAAATTAATCAACATTTGACTTTAGTGGATTACAAACCAATTTTCATTTTTCAGCTTGGGAGCTAATAGTCCCCTGGGATAATTTTTTTAAATGTGTTCTTTATTGTTGTCATGTCACTTGTTTTGTTTCTTTTACTTGTACCTCTTTACCCTTAGAAAAGTCTATTCAATTATTTTCTGACCTTTTCAGTTACCAAATTAGAAACGATTTGATAGCTAAGGTCTAGACTAAAGTGATATTGCATTCTTCAAAATGAAAGCAAGCACTTTATTGCTTCTCTGCTTAAAGAGCCTTTTTTCACTCAAGTATTTTTGAAAACTACATTTAAATATTACACGAGTTGGTTATATATTACAATAATAAGTTAGAAATATTTTGTGTGCCATGTGTTCACAGTAGTTATTGAAGTAGAATGATTATTTGAGAGGTAAGGGTTGTGAAATTTATTTAGAGGTTCAATCCTACTTGAAGTGACCTGGGAAAGCACTGTTTTGATACTTCCACATATATTACCATTAAATTACATTGCTAATAGAAGGTGTCCCAAAATTTATACATACTTTAACAGCTGATAGTTCAATTTTGAAAATGAAAGGCATTTGAATAAATGCTTCCTTTATAATTATTCAAAGTGTGTGTATACATTTTTGGTTAAACCCCATGATGAAACAAATGTATGGTATGTGTCAATAACATTAAAATAGTTTAGTGTTCTCTCATTAATCCTCATCATTTCATAAGGACATTACTTTCACATACACTTTTCTATATCTGACCAGTTCATTTTCTCTAAGCATTTAATATGTCCTTAGTTTCATGGTATTTTAATTTTATTAAAAATCCATTTTAAAACAAGTTCACAATGTTTATTTTTAAAGTTTTATCCTTATATGTATATTGTTGGCCTTAAATTTTACAAAAAAATAAATCTAATAGTCTTTTGGCCAGATCAGCACATTTTAAAGTTTTTATAAACAAATTAGAGGTTTGATGCACAAAGATTTGTACAAGAATGGGCCTTCTTTCCTATGGCTGCTGGCAATGCCTTCTCTCAGGCACAGAGCTGGATTTCCACCTTCCCATGCAGCCTAGAGGCACAGAGCTTCTGGGGTGGTGTGGACTGCCTGCGTCGTCCCCATGGCCACTCAGTGCCTGTGTGTGCAAATTAAGCCACCATCTTTGTTGAGTTAATTTGAATACTCACTCCTGATTGGCTGGTGGGTGGAGTGAAGGTATGGTCAATTTACATCTTTCTCTTTTAATAGTATAGATAATTGTTTTGTTTAAAAATAAACTTTGGGAGAAAACAAAGATGGCGACATAGGATAGACACTCGAATGCAGCCTACCACAACAAATTTGAATTTAGAACTGAAAAACAGGGGAGGCATTGCCCTGAAGCGCCGGATGGCTAGCTGAGAGGAGGCTCTGCCATCTGGAAGGAGAGAGAAGGCACACTGAACCTCAGGAACTGTGAAGGTAAGGAGAACTGTGTGCGCGAAAAGGCCCTGGCTTACTCCAGGCATGCAGAGAGAAAGGGCTGGACCGAGATTGCTGCTGGCTTACTTCTGGTGCGCAGAGAGGGCAGGCTGGGCTGAATTCGCTACTGGCTTACTCGTGGCACGTGGCGGACAGCTAACGCGTGGCTGGCTTTCTTGTTCAGAATCACCCTATTGCTCTGATAGACGGCCCCAGACAGGGAGAAGCCAGACTTTCAGGCAGTGGGCAGAGATCTCTTGGAGGTGAGTGAAGCCAGAGGCCATTGCTGCGGGACTTGGGGAAGAGCTTAAGGGAAAACAAAGTTTGTCTGCACTAACCCAAGATTCAGCCCCATCTGTGGCTGAGCACAGAAGCTCTCCCAGAGGCTGGCTTTCTCTAAGGAGGGACTGGCCAGAATCTAAAGCTTGTCTGCACCTTTACCAAAGAGGTGCATGTGCCTGCAACCAATCTTCCTAAACTCTCCATGAACAGGAGTTTTCTAAGGCGAGACTGACAGGGAACCAAAGATTGTCTGTGCCAAGCTGAGACCCCGCTCTATCCAAGCAGAGTACAGAAGCCCTCCTAGCTGAGACACTGTTGATCTTCACAGCCAATTGGCTTGGAGATCAACGCTTCCCAGTGATACCAACAATAAGCAAGGCTTAACAACAAGACGGCACACACAGCCCACATAGGGCTACACCAAGACTGTCCACCACAGGTAACTGGGAAGGCTGTGCTACTGGGCTCTACCAGAACACCTAGGACACAAAACTATTCCATCAAATCAGGGAAACAACTAAAATGCAGACAAGAAAAAGGACACAAAGGAAGGAGATGGAGGAAAAGAAAAGATTGGACATTGAGTTCAAAACTACAGTTATAAGGTTATTCAACAATATCCTAAAAAAGGCCGATAAAATAAATGAGACCTATGAGGATATGAAAAGGGAGCAAGTAGAAATAATAAGGGATCAACCAGAAATGAAGAAAACATTGTCTGAAATAAAAAATATTATACAAAGTCCTAAAAACAGACTGGAAGATGGCAAGAATCAAGACAAAGATTTAGAACACAAAGAGCCAGAGGACACTCCTCTGCAGAAGGGAGAAGATAAGAGAATCCAGAAAGTTGAAGATAGTGTAAGAAACCTCTGGGCCAATTTCAAGCAAACCAACATCAGAATTATGGGGATTCCAGAAGAAAAGAGAGAACAAGATACTGAAAGAATACTGGAAGAAATAGTGACAGAAAACTTCCCCCACCTGGGGAAAGAAATAGATTTACAAGTCCAGGAAGCCCGCAGAACCCCAAACAAAAGAATCCAAGGAGGACCACACCAAGACACATCATAATTAAAATTCTAAGAGCAAAAGACAAAGAGAAAATATTAAAAGCAGCAAGAGAAAAGCAGGTAGTTACCTATAAAGGAGCACCCATACGATTGTCAGTTGATTTCTCAACAGAAACCATGCAGACCAGTCAGGAATGGCAAGAAATATTCAAGGTGATGAATAGCAAGAACCTACAGCCAAAAATAATCTACCCAGCAAAACTATCACTCAGAATCGAAGGACAGATAAAGAGCTTCACAAATAAAAAAAAAAAGCTAAAAGAGTTCATCAGTGCCAAACCAGAATTATATGAATTGCTGAAGGGGGTTATATAGGAAGAGGAAGAAGATAAAGATAAAAATTATGGTCAACAAATATGTAACTATCAACAAGTGAATCTAAAAACCAAGGGAATTAAAAAATCTGATGAACAATATTAACTGGTGAATATAATAGAATCAGAGGTATGGAAGGGGAGTGGACTGACGATTCTCGGGGAAAAGGGGAGTAGGGGTGCAGGAAGAGACTGAACAAAAACTGTGCACCTATGGATGAGGACAATAAGGGATGGGGAAAGGACAGAGGCTGGGTTGGGAACCTGGTGGAGGGGAGCAATTGAGTGGGGAAAAAGGATCACATTTCTAATAATCTGAACAATAAAGATTTATTTTTTAAAAAATTTTAAAAAATAAAAATAAACTTTGTTGCCAAAACCGGTTTGGCTCAGTGGATAGGCGTCAGCCTGCTGACTGAAAGGTCCTAGGTTCAATTCCTGTCAAGGGCATGTACCTTGATTGCGGGCACATCCCCAGTAGGGGGCGTGCAGGAGGCAGCTGATCGATATTTCTCTCCCATTGATGTTTCTAACTATCTCCTTTCCTCTCTGTAAAAAATAAATAAAATGTATTAAAAAAAAAAAACTGTTATTGGTCCAAGGTGAAGCAGAATCTCAGTGTTTTGAAAGAAGTCACTTAATGCAATGCCTAAATTTATTTATGTGGAAAATAAATAAATTTATTTTAATCCCCATATTCTAATTATGAAAAATAAATGAAATTTTAGTTATGAAAATAGGTATATTAAAGAAAAAGTATCTAAATAAAGAAGAATTCTTCTATTGGGCCATCTTCATGTTAGTCCGTTGATTATTTTATTTTCTCATTACTTTTTCCACATCAGATTTGTAGTCAAAGAAAGCTAAGACAAAAATATTCCCCTGTAATATTACATTTCTTGTAGGAGGTTCTATGAGAAAAACTGAAATTTCAATGTAGGGTTATACTTTGCTAACATAGAAAATGAAACTAAAATCTGTCAAGTTTTTACAAAATATTGCATTCAACAATGCAGTGGCTTTAGGTTAAGAACCAATCATTTCTTCCCAAGAAGCCAGCATATAGTATAGGTTTTTTTCTGATATTATAAAAACATATTACAGTAGGAGATTTAATGGTCTATTGGTTTTCTACCTTATTTATCTCAGCCATTACATTATCTGCAAAATGAAGTTGAAAATATATTGTCATATATTATAATTTACATTTGTTTACTAAATTAATATAATGTCTAACTTTATTAAACTCTCTTTTTAGCTTTCATTCCTGGACTAAAGAAAGGTATAGTAGAAATCACCACAAACCATAACCATGGTGTATGTGTCATTTTAAAGTGTATTGTGAAACTGTGTTTGCTTTAAGAACTTTTGGCCTTTTCACTTCTCATAAAACATTTTAATTTCAACTGTGTGTTTCAAACACATTTTATTATGTTTAAAATGAACTTATATCTAGTAAAATATTTAGTTGGTTGTGTATCTTATATATGTCAATATTTTTCCCCCAAGTTATGTGTAATTCATCTTTATTAAGCAAAATTACCATGAGCCTATAGTCAGTCATTTTCTTATTTACAGTAACTATCTTCCAATTATCTACATATTTAATTATTCATTTTTTCCCTCTGACACAGTAAACATATTCAGCATTTTGTCTGAGGAGACATTAAAGATATAATCTACTTTTACATATTTTTACTTAAACTCTATCTGTAAAATGTACATGCCTAAAAATTACCCATTTATATTCTTTGTGAATTTATAAATAATATGCATTTTATTTGCCAAATTATAATGCATATATTACATGTGAATATATATTAAGTTATGGCTGAAAGAAATTAAATTTATTTAAATGTAAAGTTTAAACAATCATTTAAATACATATAATTTTATTGTGCTGATAAAGTTGGAAAAAAGATGCAGGATATTTTGTATATTTGCACTCATTATGAATTATGTACCCATTTATTTGTCATCTACTTTATATTTGGGTATGAATCTGTCATATTGTTCCATTGCTATTTTTATTTTGCTTCATACACTTATTTTGAATGTAGTTTATGATCCACTAATATTTTGACCAAGTAGACGTAGTACTCAAATAATAAAATCTTCATGAAATTAATCATAAACATTTAAATTATTATGTAAAGAACCTCACTTTCAATCTTTTATTTGGACATATCAATACTATCAAAATGCTTCATTATTTTTGGTATTTTAAATGTTTATAAAATGTTGTTTGGGTCGCTTTTATATTATATTGGAATAGCTATATTGAGATCTTATATATTTAGTTCTAAAGTACATTGTATTGATAAATTTTTTACTATCACCTAACTAACGGAATTTCAAGCTAAAAATCTTATTCTCCTTGAAAGTCTTGTGTAGGCAATGCTTATATAGGTAACTCAGGTGGAAATGAATACATTGCCTGTGTTTTTCTTTTTGTATCTTTCCTTCTCATTAGTTTTTAGGTGCCCCATAATAAATTTTGCTGAGGAACTATAGCTATCTCAAGTCATGGGGATGTATTTGCAGTTGTAATACAAAGTCACGGTGTTTTGGTCATAACTATTGAGAGGAATAGTGGAAAGAACATTTGAATTTGTGTCAGGACATACTGAGTTCTAATGATAGTTCTCCACCTGACTAGATGTACACACTTGGCCAAGTCATTTAACTGATTCTCCATTTTTCCTCCTCATTTAAAAAAAAAATGTAGTGATCATATTTATGTTTAAACATCACAGAGAAACCATACTGCTGAAATGTAAAAATACAATAATAACAAACAAAAACCCAACAACAGTTATTGAGTGTGTACTATGTTCTAAATATTTTATTTAATAATCTACAAGTTTCTATTTTTATATTTACAACACTTTTATTTGGAAGTGTTATTATTTTTCTTAATTTTTTTCAGAGATGGAAGCTGAAGCAAATAAATATTAAACAATATAGGGATTCATTTGACCATTTATAAAGCACTATATCTGTGCAAGCATTAATATTACTTTGATTTTGAACCTTCTTCAGTACACCAAAGTGTAATGATCATTACAATTAAAACCACACTTTAAATTTTACTGTAATTTACTTAGTATATTCATAACATAATTGAGCTTTGACTTGAAGCTACACTGAAACAGCATAATAACTTTTGTGATTATATTTTGTGACTAGAGGCCCGTTACACAAAGAGTCATACAGTAGGCTTTCCTTCCCCTGGCTGCTGTTACCAGTTTTCCTCTGGCACCTGGGACTCAGGCCTTCACTCTGGCAGCCACCTCCCATCTTTGTTCTGGCCAGAGTCTTTGCTCAGGCTGGAGCCTCTAGTGTTCACTCTGGCTGGAGCCTTCAGCCTTCACTCTGGCCGGAATCTTCAGTCTTCTTTGCTCCAGTGGGAGTGCCGCTTCTGTAGCTCCCTCCACCTCCTGCCATTCCCATCATAGCAGGTGGCTCACTCCTCCTGACCACTCCATGCCTATGTGTGCAAATTAACCCACCATCTTTGTTAGGTTGATTTGCATATTCACTCCTGATTGGCTGGTGGGTGTTGCAGAGGTACAGTCAATTTGTATATTCCTCTTTTATTAGTGTATAAATTTCATATCATATTTTGTATAACCCTTTTCCATTATTAGTTCATTTCAGTAGACTTGCTATTATTTGCCTCAAATAATATAATTTCTTAGGCATATTTCGTATTAATAAATGTTAGTACTTAAGAGAAAAAAAGCTTTCTGTGACCCTAATCATAAATTTATAAAACAAAGATTTTTTTCATTCATTTAAACTTCAATTGAAGGCTGACTGACTACCTAGAATGACATTATTTTCTTAAGTATAAGAAAGGAGGTTCTTTCTTTCATAATAAATTAGATATGCAAATGCATGTTCTTTTTAGTAAGAGAATTGCCTCTACTTCTAGGGATGCTTTACTGATCCCCAGTGAAGAAACTGCAAGTGCAGGGTGGAACAAAAGTAAGTTTACAGTTGTTTGTATGGAAATTAATACAATAGTTAATATATAAGAATATAATAATAAACTTCGTTTCATGTATTCACAAATGTAAACCTACTTTTGCCCCACCCTGTATGTACTTATCAATTAATTCAGTGCACAATCTTTTATCCCCCCTCCTAAGGAAAATATACATTAATAAACATTTATAAAGTAAAAACTTTCATTGAATTTGTTTGCAAGTGTTTTTTTCCTGTTTTTGGAACATGTTTTCATATCAGAGTGAAAGTTTCAGCTATCGCATTTCCTATTTTAATTGAGGTCTAAGATTTGAGCAGTAGAATGTTAACTCGTTTGTCTTTCAGCTGTCATTTGTCGGTTGTCCACAGCAAAAGCTCAATTACACAAGCTGATTTTTTTCATATTCTTATAGTGTTTTATTAGACAACCTTTAATCTTTTGGCCGTCAGATTACTCTAAGATCTGTTCTAGAGCTAGGATTCAGTATTTATTATTTGTTTTCAAAGGCCAGCTGTAATCTATGAGTTCATTACTTAGATTTAATTTTGAGTAAGGGGAAACTGGTTTAGGGCTGAGAATATGGAGGGAAAGCAAGTTGAGTTGTAAGGTTTTAGGAGAGACTGACAAAACAAATTATCTCTAAGCCGAATGAATCTCTTTACCTATATTCATTTGACTACTTAATTAATAGGAGTTTGTGAACGTAAAACATAATTAATACTTGTGCATGATATTTATGAAGTTTTTCATTTGTCAATTAATAAAAAAATTAATGCGTTATCACAAAGTATTTTTCCCATGGTCAGGAGTTAATGAAAACGCATGAGTAAGTTTTCAAATGACAGATTTATAGCACAGATCATAATATTAATTCCTTTATGTTAATTTAATGTCACTAAGTTCTCTGACCACAGAACTGAATCAACATGAAGTTTTTTTAGACTATTAATAATAGACTCAAAAATATAATAGAACAATATTTGTAAAAATATTTAGTCTTTTGAAGCAGTTGATATTTTAACATCTAAAATTCCTTTCTTTAGATAACATAAAATAAGTTAATTCCACCATATTCATTATATATTATACATTGATACATGGAGCTAGAAAAATATGCTTTACTATAAAACTGTATGCTTTTTAATATTATTTTCAAAATAAAAAATAAACAAATGTGATATTATTTGTCACAGAAAAGTAGACTAGGTTGAAAATTAGTATATTTTTTGAAGCTATACAGTGTTATTAAAGTTAGAAAATAAGTGTGATACTGTAATGTCATCCTGATAAAATCCTTTTGCATAGTTTTGAAACAGTTTGCAATCTGTTAATATAAAATGCATTTTTAAAAATGGAATGTTCTGGGTTTATTGGTTTATTCTGTTTTGTTTTGTTTTAATTTCATGTGTGTTAAATACATGTCTTTGCTAAGTGACATATTAGCTGCTTCTTGGCAAAACACTCCTCAAACTTAAGCCATAAACATTGAGAAAGTTCTAAATACTCATTTCTGCTACAGCTAATTTGAATAGTAGTCTTCATTTCATAAAGCATAATTTTAACATGTGTCACTTTTCTCCAGGTTGTCTGAAGTTGATTCTATTTGACATGGAAAAAATAAAATATTAAATTTATTTACTTACATTTGCAGATGCCACATCAAAAGTTAGGTCTATTATGAGGTGGAGATTTTTGGTTGAAATATACTTTACAAATAGGAATTTTTTTTTGTAGAATACACACAAAAATTGATTATTGTAAAGGCAACATTTTTGTTAAGTAAAATGTCAATCTAAGAATATAGCCCAAAAGTCTTGAATTTCAAGTGGTTTATTATCATTGATTTTTATCTTCACTGTCAAAGGAAAGTATAATGAGATACACAGTTATACTTTTAAATGGTATAATTGGTATACATTTTAAAAAGTAAAAACAAACAGGCGAAATTAATTTTGGTTATATATTTATGTAACCCATATACCCAAAATATAATTATTCCTCCATGTAATCAATATAAATTTGTTAATGAAATATTTTACATTTTTATAGCACTACTTGCAATTGGTATGCAGTTTACACATTTGGCACTTCTTCAACTAACCTCATTTCAAGTGTTCAATAGCTATGCGTAGGTAGTGGCTACTATATCAGCACAGCTTTAGATCCTTCTCAAATACAAAGGATTAGTAATAATTGTTGGGTTTGGGCTGCAGAGAAAAAAAAGGCCTTTGTATACATTTGTTTGATATTATACCTTGAAGAAAAATAAACAAACAAGCAGAAGCCCTTGAAGCCCTTGATTTTATGCTTGTTCATCTGAGAATATTTCCCCCCTGGCTGGTCAAAGTTCAAAGGAAGAAGGAAAATATGTGGGGAAAATACTCTACTTGATTTTTACTGCCATGAGCAATGAAAAAAAAATTAAATGTGAAGCAGCAAAGAATTGTATAGATCAAAGTCAACACTTTTAATTGCATACTTTGTGTAATATGTTTGAGGCTCTTAAGAACCACAATTTCTTACAGTTCACTTCTTGAAACTCCTGAGGAGTTTGCAAGAGGAGCCTTTAGTATAGAAAACTGATTGGAACTAGTTAATCTGGAGGCTACACAGGCATGGCTAATTTTTTAAAATATATGTTTTTGTTGATTTCAGAGAGGAATGATATTTCAGAGGGGGAGATAGAAACATCAATGATGTGAGAGAATCATTGATTGGCTGCATCCTGTACACCCCCTCCTGGGTAATGAGCCTGAAACTTGGGCATTCCCTAGTTCATGGGTTGATGCTCAACCACTGAGCAACACTGGCAGGATGGCCTGGGTGAGTTTTGAATGTGTATTGTATAATGTTTTATAATAGTCAGTACTAATCACTGCCAGAACTGGAGCCAAAAGGCTGCAAAGTTTTTATCTCCCAGTGCAGTACTTCAATTTTAAGAGATTAATAATAAAATTTACAATGTTAATTTGAATCTAAGAATCTGAATTTCTAAGAATGTTATATAATAAAGAGGTAATATGCAAATTTCTATCACTCCAACACACAAGATGGATCCCCCATGTAGTCAAAGATGGTTGCCCCCAAGTAGACACAAGATAGCCCCCACAAGATGGCCAGAGGGGAGGGCAGTTGGGAGGGGACAGGCCTGCAGGGGAGGGCAGTTAGAGGCAATGGAGCCTGCAGGGGATAGCAGTTGGGGGTGACCAGTCAAGCAGAGGAGGTCAGTTAGGGGCGATTAGACTGGCAAGGGAGGGCAGTTAAGGGTGACTGGGCCAGCAGGGGAGGACAGTTAGGGGTGAACAGGCTGCCAGGGAAAGGTTATTAGGGATGACCAGGCTATTGGGGAGGACAGTTGGGGGCAACCAGGCCGACAGGGGAGCAGTTAGATGTTGATCAGGGGCAATCAGGCAGGCAAGCAGGAGAGCAGTTGGAAGCCAGGAGTCCTGGATTATGAGTGGCCTGAATGGGCAGTTGGAGATCCCTCAAAGGGCTCAGATTGGAGATGGTGCAGGCTAGGCTGAGGGACACACACACACACACACACACACACACACACACCATGAATGAATTCCATGCACTTGGCCTCTAATATTAAAAAAGAGTATATAATATCTTAAGAAAATGCAAAATATTTATATAATAGAAGTCTACATGTGTTCTTCATGGTGCTCATACTTACAGGATATAGTTCTGAGACTTATCAGCTATAAAAATAATTCGAAATAGCGTTGTGTGTCAGAGACAATTTAAAACATTGTTTTATTTACTCTATAATTACTTATTATTGGCTCAAATTATCACCAAACTAAAAACAGAAAATGTCGCTGGGGCTGGTTTGGCTAAGTGGGTAGAGTGTCGGCCTGCGGACTGAAGGGTCCCAGGTTTGATTCTGGTCAAAGACATATACATTGGTTGCGGGCACTTCATCGGTGGGGCGCGTGCAGGAGGCAGCTGGTCGATGATTCTCTCTCATCGATGTTTCTAGCTCTCTATCCCTCTCCCTTCCTCTCTGTAAAAAATCAATAAAATATATTTTAAAAAAACAAACAAACAAAAAACAAACAAACAGAAAATGTCTTACAAAGTGATTAAATTCAATGTTCATTTAGTAGAACAACATTCCAATAAATTGATAAATGCTTTATATTTTAACTACAATCCATCTAATTATATCATGGCTTATTGATTAATATGTGAACTATATTATGCAGCTATTATTCATAATCCAAGTGAAATTTAGAACATATATTTGCACAGTTTGCAGCTTGGAGAAAGCAACTGTTGATGCTTTAAACAGTTTGATTTTTTACCAGATTAATAAAAGTGTATTTCCTTTGTTGTCAGTAGTTGCAGCTGATCTCCAAATGTAATATTATCCAATAAGATAAGTGGAAAGAAATAGGAAACTTTAGAGAAACAACATTAAACATTTTTCAAATATATTTACTTAGGCCTTCTTAAACTTTTAAAAATGCATTTAAAATCTAAAGAATAAGAATATATTAAAAACTAAAAAAAAGGGAAATGTTTTTGTGAGAAAGTGTCAGAATATATAGCCAAAACCTGTTTGGCTCAGTGGATAGAGAGCGTCGGCCTGCGGACTGAAGGGTCCCAGGTTCGATTCCTGTCAATGGCATGTATCTTGGTTGTAGGCACGTCCCCAATAGGGGGCGTGCAGGAGGCAGCTGATCAATGACTCTCTCATCGATGTTTCCAGCTATCTCTTTCCCTTCCTCTCTGTAAGAAATCAATAAAATATATATATATTTTTAAAAAGAATATATAAAGTGTAAACAAAGCATGATGGTAACTATGCAGAAATTGGTAGATCAATTTGGTAAAACAAAATAGTATTGAAATGGACCATAAAGCATATCTAAAGTTAATATACGATTTAAAAATAATCAAAATAAGATATGATGACATTAATTATTTTTTTTAAAGTGCTTGGAAAGTTGGCAAAGTTTTTGGGAAAAAATTATCACTCCAAAATACATATACAAGAATTGTATAGCAGATCAAAGATATGACTATGTTAGTAAGTCTATTGACAAAGTCATTTGCCTCTCAGCAAGTAACCATTATGGCTTGTCTCATTTTCGTTTCTTATAAGTGTATTCCTTGTATCACATGATCTCAAGCATCTAAGGGAAATAATGAACAACATAAGCTGAAGAACAAAAACAGACCCGGTGACAGGGAAGCATCAGACTGTCAAACCTCAGAAGGAAGGCAGGGGAGGGTAGAGGAAAGGGGAGAGATCAACCAAAGGACTTGTATAATCCTAACCAGTGGTCATGGACAATAGGGTGATGGGGACATACGTGGGGGAGGGGTTTGGGATGGGAATAGGGGGATGAGGACAATTATGTGATACCATAACCACTAAAGATTAAAAAAAAAAGAAGATAATAGCCTATCTAATAAAAGGGTAATATGCAAATTAACAATTATTCCATTACAAAGAAGCCAGTGCCCATAGCCACAAACAAGATGGTGCTGCCCAGTCCCCTCAGTCTTGCTAGAGTCCCCCAGTCCTGGGGTGGGGGGTGGCTACTGCTGAGAGTGGGCAGCGTGAGGGGCCTGGCGGGATGTGTGCTTTGTCACCACAGCATTGGAGGGCCTCTGGGCACCAGGTGTGGAGCAGCTGGGGTGGGACACTTGCTTCATCACCACGGTGATGTTCCAGCTTTAGAGGGTCTCTGGGGGAGAGGAGGAAGGCAGCAGTCTCAGTGGCCAAGCTCAGACCTGGAGAGGAGATGGTAGGCCAGCCTCCCACAGAAGCAACATGGCTCCTCGCAGCAAGTTGCAGTTCCCACTGGCTTCAGTGGAAGCAGCAGGTGTCCTACTGCTTGCCATATCTCACAATGGCCCCCTAGTAAGTAAATATTGACCAATCAAAGAAAGATGCATTTTAACTTTTATTCTTGAATATCTGTAAAATTAGTGGAAAAACTAATCTTAAACAGTTCTAATAGAACTATTTAGTTGCATTACATTACTGAAATTAGTTCTCATCATGCACTGTAGAAATTACTGTTACTTTAGTTTCACAAAACATTTCAATTCTAGAATGGTTCTCTCATCATTAATTTAGACACAGTTCTTGAACTAAAGCATGAGCATAGAAGGCAGCATTAAGTACTAATTTTCTCTTTTTTAAATATTAATTTTGATGATCAGGATAAAAATAATCAACTTTCAATGAGCAGGTGTAAAACATTACTCATTGTATGCATTTCAAAACAGCAAGAGATTAAGTCACTTTGAAACAAAATATTATTTTTAAATAGATTCATTTCTTCTAACAATATTTGATCAAATGATCTCTGTATTTACAGATGTATCCCTATTTATCCTTTAAACTAAAATTTATTTTGAGTGCATGTTTCATATGTTTTGTCCTACCTTTTCCTCTCACCTCTCCTTTTTACAGGCCTCTTGAGAGCTCTCCTTTCCTTCCTTTCTTTTATTCAACAATCATTGTTGAGTACTTGTTACATACAAGGCACTATACTAAATGCCCTTCTTTCATCCTCTTCTCTCTCTGTAATGGGCAAGGTATAATAGGAGAAAATTAGTAAGTGGAAGTAAGATAGAAGTAGAAGTAGAGGTACTTATTCATCAGTAGGTTAAAATAAGATTTTTATTACTAGTATTCAATGATATTATATGTAAGAAATTTTGATATATTATGACCTTGCTTCAGGATAGCATAGAAATAAATTTTGAATGGGGTTTCCAGATAGAGAAGAAGAAAAAAAAAAACTACATCCATACTTCTCAGCATTTTCTCAAAATACTCATAGGCAGAAGGTATAAGCCAAAGTCTGCCTAAAGGGGATCACTTTGATAATGTGCCCTTATATGCCTGATATAAAATTCCTTTTCATTTTTAAAACCAAAATGTTAAATAAGTAGCTCCATCATGAAAAAATAATATTATTGGAATTTTACTTAGAAATTTATAAAAATACTTTTTATCACAGATAACTTTCTGTATTTTTCAAGGCCCTAAAACCATCAGAATTGTTTGAGAGTTAGATAACAGAACTACTTAATCTTATAATCTAATTGCTGAAGTATAAAAACATTTTCTTTCTGTAGTTAGCAATAATGACTTTGTATAATTTATTTTGATGTTAGGGCTGTGATGTCCTTAAACTTAATATTTCACTGTAATTACTTGATGCTCAAAAACAGATTTTTTATGAAGGGGAAATGCTCCTAAAGTTTTATTTATTTCATCTTTTCTCTTAGGTTTCCATGTGAGTCTCTGAATTTCAATTTTATCTATGATAATGTAATAATAATAACTTTATTTACACTCTAATGGAAATTCAAAATTATTATTATATTTTGCAACATTTACTTACTTTTAGTATTTACTTAGCAAATACAATCAAATTAATGAGCTAAATAAACTGTCTTGAAAAGATTTTCTTTTGGAAATCATAAAAGCTTTTATACTGACTAATCAATAGACTTTATATTTTAGGAATTTTGTATTATTATAGAATTGGATTGTAGAAGTTTATTCAACTCTCCTGTCTTCCCTTGAATACAATTGCTGTAAAAGTTTTATCTTTGTAAGTTTATGTAGAACTATAATGTGTTGATTATTTTTATTGAGATATAATTCACATATTTACAGTTCAAATTTTAGAGTGCACAATTCAATAGTTTTTAATATATTTATGTATTTGGGCAACCTTCACCACTATTAAATTGGAGAACATTTTCATTACCCACAAAACCCCCACATAACCATTAGCAGTCACTCCCCAATCCCTGAAATCTCCATTTTGAAAATCAATATTCTTACTTCTGTCTCTATAGCTTTCCTATATTGGACATGTCTAAAAAAAACCCATACATTTTGTAGTCTTTCATTTTTGGCTTCTTTTATATAGATACTACGAGGGGGGTGTCCCTCAGCCCAGCCTGAGCCCTCTTCAATCTAGGACCTCTCAAGGGATGTCCAACAGCTGGTTTAAACTGGCAGTCAGACATCCCTTGCACAATCCAGGACTGATGGCTCCTAACTGCTTGCCTGCCTGCCTTCCTGATTACACCTAACTGCTTCAGCATGTCAGCTTGATTGCTCCCTAACCTCTCCCCTGTTGGCCTAATTGACACCAAAGCACTCCCCTGCCAACAGCATTGACACCTAACTGCTCCCCTGTAGGCCGGGTCACCCTCAACTGCCCTCCCCTCTATGCCTAGTTGCCCCCAACTCCCTCACTGCAGGCCTGGTCCCCCCCAACTGCTTTTCCATTCAGGCCTGGTCACCCTCAACTGCCCTCCTCTGCCGGCCATCTTGTGACAATGTGGGGGTGGCCATCTTGTGACACAAGGACGGATGTGAGGGCCAATTTGCATATTACCACTTTTATTATATAAGATGTTTTTAAGATTTATCCATATTTATAAGTATACTTCACTACCTAATTCCTTAGTATGGCTTATTAATATATCATTACATGATATACCATTTTATTATCCATTCATTAGTTGATTAACATTTCTCATATTTTGGCTATTAAGAGTAATACTACTAAGTACATTTATATAGTAGTTTTTCTGCGGGCATATATTTAAGAATATAATTGCTGAGACATTTGCTGGAATTGTGCTGGCAGCCAAATAAAAAATGGTAACAGTATGTTTAATATTTTAAGAAATTTCCAAAGTTTTCTAAAGTGACTGTATGCACCATTTAACATTCCCATTAACAATGTATGGCCAGTGGTTGAGTGTCTACTACCCATAAACCAAGAAGTCACAGATCAATTCCAAGTCAGGGAATATGCCAGGATTGTAGGCTTGATCCCCAGTAAGGGGTATACAGGAGGCAGCAGATCAATGCTACTCTCTCATTATTGATGTTTTGTCTCTCCTTTGCCTTTCCTTGCTGAAATCAATAAAAATATATTAGAAAAAAATGTATGAGGGTTTCAATTCTTACCAATACTTTCTAATGTCTCTTTTTAAAAAATATATATATTTTATTGATTTATTACAGAGAGGAAGGGAGAGAGATAAAGAGCTAGAAACATTGATGAGAGAGAAACATAGACCAGCTGCCTCCTGCACACCCCCTACCGGGGATGTGCCCGCAACCAACGTACATGCCCCTGCCAGGTATCGAACCTGGGACCCTTCAGTCTGCAGACCGATGCTCTACCACTGTGCCAAACCAGTTTTGGCTCTAATATATCTTTTTAATTATAACCATACTAGTGAGTGTGAAATATTTTCCCATTGCAGCTTTCATTTACATTTCCCAAATGGTTAATGATGCTGAGAAGCTTCATATGTGTATGGGTAATTTGTATAACTTTTTTGCTCATTTTTCATTTGTGTTATCTTTTTATTATTGTTATAATAGATCTTGATACATTCTAGATTTTATTGTTATATAAGATATAACATCTGCAAATAATTTCTCTCATTTTGCAGGTTGTCTTCCCATTCTGTTGATAATGTTTTTTGAACCACAAAAGTTTTTATTTTGATAAAATTTTATTAGTATACACACACATGTATATTTGTGCAACCTTCATGTATATGTTGTGTGTGTGTATGTGTGTGTTTTCTTATTGACAGCAGTATAGTATTACAGACGTTTCCCATCCTCTCCTTTTTCTTCCTCCACTGAGGCCCTGTGCCACCTCAGGCCTTGATATATTTTTAATTTGCTTGTTTATGCTTTGGGTTTTATATTTAAAATAATTGTTTAACCTGAAGTTGTCAAAATTTGCAACCATGTTTTCTTATAGAAATGCTTATAGTTTTGGCCCTTATATTTAGGTATTTGATTCATTTTGAGTTGTTGTTTGTATATGGTGTGAGGTAAAGATCTAACTTAATTTATCTGCATATGGAAATAAAATTGTTCAAGCAGTATTCATTGAAATTGCTGGAATTGTGTTGGCAGCCAAATAAAAAATGGAGCAAAATAAATGGTTTCGTTTCTGAATTACAAATTGTGGTCCACTAATCTTTATCTCTGTCCTCATGATTTTGCCTCTAAGTCTTGAGAATTGTAATTTTGCTCTGTTTTGGAATCAAAGAACATGAGGCCTCCAAATGTGTTTCTCATTTTCAAAATTATTTTTGTTAATTTGGATCTCTTGAATTTCCATAAGAATTTTATTATCAGCTACTCAATTTCTTAAAAGAATCAGCTTGAATTTTAATAAGTATTTTGTTGGATCATTAGATCTATTCATAGAATGTAATCATCCTGATAATATTAAACCTTCTGATGTAAGAACATAAATGTTTTCAATTTATTCAGATTAGATTAAAAATTCTCAATGTTTTTGTTGTTTTAATGTATGAGTTGTATTTTTTTATTAATTATATTCCTATCCTATCTAATAAAGAGAGAATATGCTAATTTGACCCTCATGCTGTCACAAAGATGGTGGTGCTCAAAGCCAATAAGGAGGTCTTATGCTAATTGACTGTCCAGCCCTAAAAAATGACAGCGACCCCAGCCTCAAGATTGTGGGACACATGTCTCAGAGTCCCCCAGTCCCCTCAACCCCTCAGCCACCCAGGGTAGGCCCAAGGTACATGCAAACCTTGAGTCATGGCTGCCCAGCCACCTAGGGCCACCCAAGGCTCAGGTAACTGGGGCCAGCTGAGGCTTGCACTACCATCAGTGTCAGCAGCAGAGGTGTGATGGGGCATAGCCTTCCCCTGATCACTGGGTCACCTTCTGCCCTGAGGGCTCCTGGACAGTGAGAAGGGGCAGGCTGGGCTGAGGGGCCCCCATTCAGTGCATGAATTTTCATGCACCGGGCCTCTAGTTTGTGTGTGTGTGTGTGTGTGTGTGTGTGCACGTGTGTGTATTATTCATTTAATATGAATAAAATTTTAATTAATTTTTATAGTTTATGGCTAGTGTATAAAAAAATCTATCGAATTTTCTACTTTGATCTTGTATCCTAAAACTTTGCTAAATGGTTTATTAATTCTAACATTCTTTGTGTGGTATTTGTTTGGATTTTCTTGGCACAAGATTATCTCATATGTGAATAGAGATAGTTTTAGTTCTTCTCTTCCAATATGGATGTTTTTTCTTTTTCTTTTTTGCATAATATACTTCTTTGTTGCTACAACATTTTTTTTTCTTTTCCTACTGTGTCTTTTGTCTGTTTGCATAATTACTACATCTCTCTTTTCATTACCATTTCCCTGGTATCTCTGTTTTAAATTATGTTTTAAATTCATTAACAGACTTCTAATAAATATTTGTGATCAGTATTTTAAATAACATTTAGATTTCTAGTACATTAATCTAGCATATTAGAGCAACTTTTAACTTGTATTAATTTCTTATTAATGCTGTAACAAATTATCACCATCTCGATGTCTTTAAACAGCTTAAATTTCATATTTTACAGTTCTTGAGGGAAGAAGTTCAAAATACATTCCATTCAGATAAAATCAAGACATGGATTAGACTGTGTTGCATTCTGGAAGCTCAAGAGAAGAATCCATTTTCTTGCCTTTGCCCAATTGCCAGAATTCTTGGCTCATGACTGCTTTCCATTTTCAAAACCAACAGATGTTGGTTGATATTTTTCTCATGATGTCATCTCTGTCTTTGACTCTTATTACTCTCTTTTCTCCTTTTAAGGACCTTTGTGACTATGTTGGGTCCACTGAGATAACCCAGGAAAATTTCCTTATTTTAAGATCATCTGTTTAACAATATTAATGTCACACAGAATTTTACTTCCCCCTTGCCATGTAATATAAAACATACAAATATCTGAAGGATTAGGACTTAATGTTTTGGAGGAAGGGAATGTTATATTACCTACCACACTACCCTTTATTCTCTGAAATACAATTCTATTGAGGTAATCATGATCAGAAGGTGCCTAAACAACATTTTAATAAAGCAATTTTAATAACGTTTATCTTTGAGATATACCCAAGTCAAGAACTATCTTGGAAATTGGAGTAATTTCTGACATTCCATGTTCATTCAGGTTTTTAGAATTTTAAATCCCGATCATAAAATGGATTTAAAATATTAAAAAAAATAATGACTCATTGCACAGTTTATAATCTGATTTGCTGTAAAAATATGTCCTTGCCTTTGCATCTCAAATTAAAGAAAAACACTCAACTTTTTCCCTAGCAAAGACTTATTTAGCCTCTTCAAGTCTGTTTTCTCATTTGTAGAATATAAATACCAGTCAAAAATATCTCATACAGTGTGGTGAGGATATAATGAACTAACTCTTCAAAGAACTTAGCACCATTCATTCTTTTGACATTATAGGTATTCAATATTATGCTAATATAAACACAAAATTATTATTTTCCTGTTACTATTATTTATCTGAATGCAACTTTTAGTAGCCTGCTTACACTTTAGTCAGAATTCATATTATTATATTTTATTCTAAATATTAATAAAGAATTGCCTTCTATTTCATTAAACGTGGAATCTATTTCTATAAATTTTTAAAACAATGCTTGATGTATAATTCTGATTTTTGTTTGTTTTTTGCTTTTTACCATTGTCAGTATATATATATTTAGTTGAAAATAAGGAGAGTTTCTAATGAGTTTATATAAAATTAGAACTGTTAGATATGCTTTGAACCTTCCAGTATCCTAACTGTATTCAGTTTGACCTTTACCTTTAACCAAGCTAGCTTCTCTGTTAACTCAATTAATGTCTAACTCTAAAAATGATAAGAAAGTTAGCAAGGTTGAATTTGCATAGTTTTGCATATTTTAATATTTTAACAAAGTCTTGATAGAAATTATTACATATATACATATAAATCTATGGTTATAGTATATCTCATAACCATGTGTATTTTATTAAAATTATAGGGACTTTCTTCTTTTATCCTGTTTTTAGTCTCCAAATATTTATGTGTATAGACTCCTTATAAATAGTCTCAATTTGATTGTGAGTTATGCAAAAGGATACCATTTTTAGAATCAGACAGCAACATTTGCATTTTAACATCTGTGGGAATGCTATATTGTGTCTAAATTAAGAACTTGACATTAAACATTTAACATAACATTTTATCTCATCCTTTGATACATTTTAGTGTATCAAGTATGTCAAGGAAAGATGTGGAACATGCAAATTAATTATTTGTTTTACCCTTCAATGCTAATTAGGATATTTATTAAATTCCCTGAAAGCATATGACATAGAGCTAAACTCAAACTTAATTCTCTGACTCTTGTAGGTTTTATGTATGACATAATAATAATCCAAAATCTGTTCTTTAAAAAAAATAGACAAGATGAATTTATAAGTTATCGCTGACACATGAATTACCATAATTTCATAAAGACAAAGAGAATCACTACTATATAGCACGTGCCTCTTTGACATTCTTTGCCGCTAAATGATTCATTACCTTTTACACAGACTAAATTCAGAGGTAGTGAAGGATTACTGTGAAAACAACATTTTCTCAGGGCTTTAGAGTTCGAATTATTCAGCAAAGACAAAGTTCCTGCAGTGGAGAATGTAGCTGTGTTGCCAACTAAAATTTGGAAAATTTTTTCTCAGCCTTTCTTATGTACTTGCAGGTACTGATTCTTAATGATCATAATGCATATGAACAGTTTTGCATTGAAGGGGGATTGTGAGTACATAAATAGAAAAATAATTATTCAAGACCATAATATCTGGAACTGTAGTTAGTTCACAAAGCCTCAGAACACTAAGGAGCCAATAATACACTGCAAATAATCTCTATATTATTGCAGTTATATAAAATAATATTCATTTTCATACATGATATATTTCTGTGTTGTATATTATACAATTTATTTTATTTATAAAATCATATTCAATATATTGCTGAAATTTATTACCCCATACCCTAAGACAAGTGATGTTGCCTCTTAGATTCTGTACTTTGATGATGCCAATAATTTAACATGTATATGTTTCATCATGAAAGGGAAGAACATGAGATAAAACATTTTTACCATATATACATTATATTTATTATAAAAACCATATTTTACTATTAATATTTTACCACTGAAAGAATAATTTTGTATCTTTTTAATTAAGTTATCTGTAAATTGGAAGTAATAGTCACATGTACTATATTTCTAATATTTTATTATAGTCAAATTTGTTATTTATTGTATTTTAGAATACTTCTTTTTAAAGAAAATCTGTGAAGATGATACAGTTCCCAGGTAGCTGTCACCCAGGTTACCCTGATATTAATATCTGACATAAATATGGTACATTTATTAAAACTAAGAAATCAATACAGCTAAAAAGCAGCTAAACTATAGACACTATTCAAATTCAACCAGTTTTCCCAATAATGTTATTTTATCCAGGATTTTATCCAGGATAGCACATTGAATTTAGTTGACATTTTCCCTTTGTCTTTACTGATCTGCGACAAACTCTCATGAACTTAACTATTTCAACTGGTCTGGTTTATCTAGACTGAAAATCCATTTGCTTTTGTCTAATATCTGTTTTATGATTAGGCTGTGGTTATGGGTTACAGGGAGGAATGACATGGGTGAAATGCTTGTTTATGTCACATTATTTCAGGGAGTACATGATATCCCTATGACATCATTGGTGTTAGTTTTTTTGAACACTTGCTTAAAGTGTTTTCTGCCAGGTCTTCAAAGTTGTTTCGTTTCACACTCTATTCTTCAGAAGTGAGCCTCTATGACAGACAGAGATAGATATCAATTGATCAATAGATGATAGATGATAGATAGATATAGATAGATAGATAAATTTTAGCAGCTTCACTGGGGTATAATTTAAGTACAATAAAATTTAGGGGTTAAAACATTCAATTTGATGTTTTTAGTATATTTAGAGAATTGTGCAATCATCACCACAGTGTAACTTTATAATATACTAGAGGCCTGGTGCATGAAATTTGTGCACTGGGGGGGGTCCCTCAGCCCAGCCTGAACCCTCTCCAATCTGGGACCCCTCATGGGATGTCCAACTGACAGGCTGATCACCCCTAACTGCCCTCCTCTGCAGGCTTGGTCACCCCCAAATGCCCACTACTGCAGCCCTGGTTCCCACCAACTACCCTCTTCTGTAGGCTGGGTCCCCTCAAACTATCCTCCCTCCCCTGCAGGCTGTGGTCACCCCAACTTCCCTCTCCTAAAAGCCTGTTCTCCCCCAACTGCCCTCCTCTGCAGGCCCGGTTGCCCCCAAGTGCCCTCCCTTGCTGGCCTGATCACCCACAACTGCCCTCCCCTGCCGGCAATCTTGTGGTGGCTATCTTGTGACCACATGGGGGTGGCCATCTTATGCCAGGTCATGATGGTCAATTTGCATATTACCTCTTTATTATATAGTATTCTTCACCCCATAAAGAAACCCCATACTCATGAGCACTCACCTGCAATTACTCCACTCCACCTTCTTTTGCTATAGGCAACCAACCATTAATCTATTTCTATCCCTATTAATTTGCTTATTCTGGATATTAAATAAAACGAAATGATTTATTTGGAATCTTTAGTTACTGTAATCTTTTAATTATCATAAAACATTCAAAGTTCATCTCCATTATATGTATATCAGTATTTCTATTCCTGTGTTGTTTATAGATGCAAAAAATAACAACACATGACATAAAATATATCTTCTTAATCATTTTAAATATACAGTTCAGTATTTTTATTGATAAAAAAAATCCTCATTGTATTAATATATCACATATTGCCTAGCCAGCCACATTTGATGGATATTTGTTTTCCCACATTTGGGGTATTATAAATAATGCTGCTATCATTAATTTTGTGTGCATATATATATATTTTTTCAATTCTCTTTGGTATATATTTTGTCTTTTTTTTTTATTGTGACCATTATAGTGGGTGTAAAGCAATATCTTGTGATTTTTATTTGAATTTTAATAACACTAATAATGATGAATATATTTTTATGTGCTTATTGTCATTCATATACCAGTATTTTACCAATATAAATATCTACTCAAAGTTTTTGCCCATTTTTAATTGGGTTATCTATCTTTTATTGTTGAGTTGTAAGAGCTTTTTGTATATTCCCTTATCAGATAATGATTTGAAAATATTAATACTCAGTACCAGTATATTGCTTATTGTTTTTGTCCTGTTAGTAGAGTCTTTAATCTTTTTAATATGGCTTTTCTTAAAGCAATTTTTAAATATTTGATAAAATTTAATTTTGTTGCTGTGTGTACTTTTGGTGGCATATCTAAAAAATCATTGCCAAATCTAAGTCACAATTTGCTTTAAAGTTTTCTTCTTTATGTTTAATTCTAAAATGTACTTTGAATTTATTTTGTATATAGTGTTAGTTTTGCATGTGGATATATAGCAGAATTTGTTAAAAAGACGACTTCCAACTCCTGCTATTGAATTATATTGGCATAATATTCTTTATAATGTATTAATAGATTAAATTCCCTAAAATCTATTGAATTCTATAATAAAAAAAACACCTTTGTTATTGGTTAATTGTACTATTTTGAAGCTTATAATATTGTACTTGAATTGTGAGTTGGGCATGGACATGAAAATCTGTACACAAAAAAGAGGGTTATGTTGCTCTGAAAACAATCAGTACTGAACAATTATGTCATTTGATACTCTGGGCATTATGAAGGAGGGGACACAGTGATTTTCAGTGAGATATTAATCTGGCAACCTAAAGTGACATTAAGAGAAATAGAATGTGCCTTAACTGGTTTGGCTCAGTGGATAGAGTGTCAGCCTGCAGAATGAAGGGTCCCAGGTTCAATTCCGGTCAAGGGCATGTACCTTGGTTGCTGGCACATACCCAGGAGGGGATGCAGGAGGCAGCTGATCCATGTTTCTTTCTCATCAATGTTTCTAACTTCTACCCCTCTCACTCCCTTGCTTTAAAAAATCAATAAAATATGTTTTAAAAAAGAGAGAGAAATAGAATATGACCTAACCAACCTCACATCAGGAATTGTATCCATTTCCTTTTTCTCTATTCTTCACTTTATTGACAAGAATTCTGTAGTATATTCCAACTTTTTATATAATGTTAGAATACCTAAGATTTTTTAACACTGTCTATCTGTTAGGTACATTGCTATGTGATTTGCATAAGCCCATGTTCTAAATGCATGAATATAATCTTTTCTTAAAGTGTAAGGGAGTAGATATAGAGCATTTAACAGCACTATATAATATTATATATTAATTTTACTACATCAAAAATATATTAATGATAATACAACTCTATTATTTGTGCAGGTTATTTTATGTTTACTAGATAATGCCACTAGCTGTTTGCCACGGGAACAAGTAACTTAATTTGTTTGTGCCTTCAGGCTTTATGTAGCAGTCTCACAGTTTAAATTCATCCTACATTATTAGAAACCCCTTTCTCATTCTATGATCTCCAAAAGATACAATAAGTTGTAGATAAAATGTAAATTATGTTATTTTCAATGTAATTTTCTTTTTAAAAATGTGTGCACACATTAAAATTATTTTGCGAACTTATAATCATTTGAATTAAGAAATTCTAGATTCTATTTCATATCACACAAGATGAGAACAGTGTCTGAATAAATAGAATTATACATATGAAAGGTTATAAATACATTAGATCCTGACATTTTATCATTGTCTATAGCTTGAGAAATAACAGACTGAGTTATTTTTACTGTTTCTATCTTATGGTTTCCTCTAAACGCTTATGTCAATTATCTATGGATATTCTGAGTTAGAGTTAGAAGGATGGATTAGAGGACTACATTACATAAAGCCATATCACAAATGAGTGTCAATTTGGAAAATGTTCTGAGCTGAAAGTAGCACCACAATTCTTTGGACCATATAATGAGAGCATGTGAAAAAAGTGTCTCCCAGAAACTATAACTAAAATCTATGACTGGGTCAAGGGAAAGGGTGATGTGAGGACACATAACTGGAAAACAGAAACACAGCTAGAGAGGTAGTTCTTTTTGTTATCAGAGTTATCTCTATCATTAAAATTTGCAGTTAATGGTTTTAGAAATGAATGTGTTCACGATTGCAAGAGAGCTTCATCTGTAGATGATTTAGACTGAATTTTAGACTTGCTTATCAATTAAATGTTATTGCTATTTTATAACAGCATATTTTAAACAAGAATTTATAACTAAGTATTTACATACTCTACCTCTGTTTTCTCAGAATATAATTCAGTGTGTATTTACACACATATTTTTAATCATTCCATTTTTTCTCAGTAATATGAACTTTAATTTTAAATTATTTAGAGGAAAACACTGTTTTTAGCTTTTAAGATATGTTCAATTCATAAAGTGATAATTTTATTTATTGTTTAGAAGAAGGTGGTTTACTTTATCCCTTTACTGTTATTTATTTGACTTTTTTCAGAGTGGTATGAGTATCTGAATATCACACAGAGTCCCAGAATGTGCATAGTAAGGGATAGCTTCACTTACTGGTAAAATGTCTCTTGATACAAATTTACTGATTATCTAGGAGATCAGCACTAAATAATGTATCTTCTCAGTTATATTATAGCACCTTATAAGTCATGATCCTTTTACAAATAATTTTATTTAGCTGAGACCGGTTTGGCTCAATGGATAGAGCGTCGGCTTGGGGACTGAAGGGTCCCGGGTTTGATTCCGGTGAAGGGCATGTACCTTGGTTGCGGGCATATCCCCAGTAGGGGGTGTGCAAGAGGCAGCTGATCGATGACTCTCTCTCATCGGTGTTTCTAACTCTCTATCTCTCTCCCTTCCTCTCTGTACAAAATCAATAAAATATATTAAAAAATAATAATAATTTCATTTATATATCAGATTTATTAGGGAAATATGCATTTAAAATTTTTCATGAAATCGATCTGAATTACTTTGTCTAGCTCTAGTTATTCTTGTAAAAAGCCAATAGATATGATAAACTCTAGGAAATCCCCAATTAATTAAATATTCAAACTCCTTGTAGTTAAGTCCTTAGCCCTATGCATCTATAAGCATCAGTTAAATTTAAATCCCTACCCTCAGCAAATGAGCTTATCTATTTTTTCATCCATACATTAAAAAAATGACTTCATCATAATAGTTTAAACATTCAAGCAATATTTTGCATTTGATATGTTACTTACAAATCAAAGTCTAAATCTTAGTGTGAGGTTATTTCTGACTTTATGTCATTTCTTCTAGACAATGTGAATAGCTGAGGATGCAGCGGGATACCCATGTAATATGTAACTGTACTCCTCAGAGTATTGTTGGTTAGAGAAGGAGCATGGTTCAATAGAAAGAACACTAAAGTTGCCGAAACCGGTTTGGCTCAGTTGATAGAGCGTAGGCCTGTGGACTGAAAGGTCCCAGGTTCAATTCCGGTTGGGAGCATGTACCTTGGTTGCGGGTACATCCCCAGTAGGAGGTGTGCAAGAGGCAGCTGATCAATGATTCTCTCTCATTGATGTTTTTAACTCTCTATCCCTCTCTCTTCCTCTCTGTAAAAAATCAATAAAATATATTTTTTAAAAAAGAAAGAACACTAACGTAGACTTCAGAGGTCATAGTCATGTACATTTGATTACCATTCAAGTGCTAAATGATGAGCCACGTTGATCCTTGTAAAAAGTAATGTATAAGCCACAAAACACCATTCAAATTAATGAATTAGAAATAACTGATATACTAAAAGTATTAATCATCTGTTACAGAAGTTTCCACTATGCCTAGGTACCAAAGGGTATTCTAATATTAATAGCAGTTTTGTTTTGTTTCTTTTCTATGTCCGGAATGGTAATTATCCACTTTCGTTAAGATGAGGAATGCTGACTGTATCTTGAGGAACTTTATTTTCATTCATATATAGGCTCTGCTTATATGATACCAAATTAGTATTTCAGACTGTTACTAACTGGAGTTAGGGGGATAGATCTCAATTTTTGTTGGCTTTTCTTTCATCTTAGCCTTCACAGTCAAGTAATGCAGTTATAAGACTATTTTATAATTTTTTTATACTTTCTTTTCTCATTGGCTAATAAAGTTCAAATTTGGGCATCCAAATTTCTAAGATTAATAAAGATAAACCCTTATAATATATTGTATAGATACATATGGATAATACACATGAGAGAAATTCCATGTTTTCAAAAATCAGTACTTTAAAAATATCCTAGCCAAAACAGGTTTGGCTCAGTGGATACAGAGTCAGTCTGCGGACTGAATGGTCCCAGGTTCAATTCAGGTCAAGGGCATGTACATTGGTTACAGGCACATCCCCGGTGGGGGTGTGCAAGAGGCAGGTGGTCGATGTATCTCTCTCATTGATGTTTCTAGCTCTCTATCCCTCTCCCTTCCTCTCTCTGAAAAATTAATAAAATATATTTTTAAAAATATATCCTATCTAATAAAAGAGTAATATGCAAATTTACAATCATTCTGCCATACCCACAAGCCATGCCCATCAGCAATCAAGAGCAAATATTCAAATAAACCCAACCAAGATGGCTACGGCCACAGAGATCAGGAGGGAGTCTTGGGATTCTCTGGCAATGGAGAAAGCCAAGCTTTCTCCCTGCTCTTGCCAGCCTAGGACTCCACTCAAGGCTACAAAGTTTCAGTTATAGAAGATACATAAATTCCAACAGAAATGGCTGCTGCCAAGGAGCAAGCAGAAGGCTTGGCTCCTCACCAGGCTACAAAGTTTCAATTGTAGAAGATAACAAAACCACAGACACCAAGGCCTCTGATTGGGTCACTGGGGGGCATGGCCGCCTGCAAACGACCACAGGCCCCCTCCCAGGCCAATCCATGCCCCAAGGAAACCCCCACCCTAATCTGGGACATCCTTCAGGCCAAACCAGTTGTCTCCCACCAGTGCACCAGGCCCTCTATCTTATCTAATAAAAGAGTAATATGCAGATTGACCATCACTCCAACACACAAGATGGCTGTCCCCATGTGGTCAAAGATCCTTCCCACAGGTGGACAGAAGTTGGAAACCACAAGATGACCATCTGGTTAGGGCAGTTGGGAGGAATGGAGACCTGCAATGGAGGGCAATTGGGGGCAATTAAGCCTGCAGGGGAGGGCAGTTAGTGGTGACCAAGCAAGCAGAGGAGGGAAGTTGCGGCCAACCAGGCCTGCATGAAAGAGCAGTTGGGAGGGAACCAGGTCTGCAGGGAAGAGTAGTGGGAGGGGGGGCAGGCCTGCAAGAGAGGGCAGTTAGGGGCAAACAGGCTTGCACGGGAGCAGTTAGGCATCAATCAGGATGGCAGGGGAGTGGTTAGGGGGTGATCAGGCTGGCAGGCAAAAGCGGTTATGGGGAATCAGGAAGGCAGTCAGGCAAGCAGTTGGGAGCCAGCAGTCCTGGATTGTGAGAGGGATGTCTGACTGCCCGTATAGGTCCTAAACAGGCAGTCAGACATCCCTCCAGGGATCCCAGATTGGATAGGGTGCAGGCTGGGCTGAGGGACAACCCCCTCGCCCTGTGCATGCCTGTACTGGGCCTCTAGTAACTATATAAAATGAAGAAGATACATTATATAAAAAACATGTATAAAATTTCCAATTTATTTTGGATAAGTACCCTTGGATCATATTAAAACTACCCAATTTTCATCAAAGGCCAACATAAATTTTCAAGTTAAAAAAGGTTAAGACATATTTATTTGTAAAATTAGCATTGAGACTTTTCAAATGAAGTATGTTTTTGGATTTACTTTATAATTATTATAATAGTAAAAATTATAAATATTGTAGGCAGTCATATTTGGAGTATTTTATTGGTCATGTTCCTAAAATTATTAAAAATATATTTTAAAAAAGATAACTGACATAAACAAATAGCAGTGCATTTATTTCCCCCTGCCCCCAAATTACTTCCCTCTCTTGCAGGCCTACCTTTTAGTGGAGGCATTGGCTCATCAATTTGTGTGAAAAGCTTGTCTTCCTCCATCGCTGGGGAAACCCTTGCTTTCCTCCTGCTTGCTCTGTGGTTGCAGCAATCTTGGTTGGGGTTAATTTGCATACTCACTCCTGCTTGGCTGATGGGCCTGGCTTGTGGGCATGGCTTGTGGTGTAGCATAGTGATGGTTAATTTTCATATTGCTCTTTTATTAGATAGTTTTCCCCTTTTGTTTCCCTCACTGACCCCCTCCACCCCACTCCACACCCCCGACACCTTCACATACATGGGTTATATATGGTGTACATGGTTATGTATATATGAATACTTGATCTTATTATTTTTCACAAAATTAACTGTGCACAAATTGAGAATATTTTTAGCATGCATTTTTTTATTGTTTGGAGAATTACATATGACTCCTTTTTCCCCAATTGACCCCAGTTAGCCACTCCCACCCACAAGGGAGAGCCTCCACCAACACAGTCTCTGTATCCATTGGTTATGCTAATATGTATGCATATGAGTCCTTTGTTTGATCTCCACTACCCTCCCTTGCCTTCTCTCTGAGATTGGAATGTCTTTTCAGTGCTACCTTATCTCTGGATATATTTTTGTTCATCAGTTTATGTTGATAATTATATCCTACAAATTAGTGAGATCATGTGATATTTATCTTTCTCCAACTGGCTTTTTCACTTAGCATAATGCTCTCCAGCTCCTTCCATGCTATTGCAAATGGCAAAAGTTCCTTATTTTTCATATTAGTGTAGTATTCCATTGTGTACATGTGCTACAGTTTTTGTAATCAACTCATATGCTAACGGGGACTTAGGCTGTTTTCAAATATTAGCTATTGTAAATAGAAAACTAACAAACAAACAAACAACAAAAAAAATATTGGCTAGTAAAGAAAGAGAAAATAGAAGGGTACATGCGCTTGGAGGAGGGGAGAGGAAATTAGATAATTTGATATATTTATATGAGTAAGCCAACAGAGACTACTATAATAGTAAGGCATTAATAAAGCAGATAAAGATCAATTTTTAACAAGGTGTAAAAAGAAAGTAGAGAGAAAAACTAATGCCAGAACAGTTGAAGAGAAATAGGATGAAGAAAGGGGAAGTGAGGAAAAAAGGGTTGGCATAAAGGAAAAAATGTAATAGAGTAAAATAATAAAAAATAAAAGTAGATTGTAGAACATTAATCCAAAAAAGTGAAAGGTTAAAATAATAATAATAATAATAATAATAACAACAACAACAACAACAACAATAAAAATAATAATAAAATAAACTGAAACCTGTTTGGCTCAGTGGATAGAGCATCGGTCTGCGGACTGAAGGGTCCCAGGTTCGATTCCAGTTAAGGGCATGCACATTGGTTGCGGGCACATCCCAGGTTGGGGATGTGCAGGAGGCAGCTGGTCGATGTAATAATAAATAAATAAAAGAGAGAAAAGTTAGTTTGATAAGTAAAAGATAAAAAATAAAGAAGTGAAGTGTGTTTTCTTCAGCTGAATTTTAATGTGTCATGGGGGCTGGTTTAAGAACCCTCTCTACTGTTCTGCCTGCCACATCTCAGTTTCCTGTTAGTCAGCACTGTGCTGAAGTTCCTAGTGTTCCACTGCTCCTCAGTGTCAGATGCCACGTGTCAGATGCCACAGCCTTGATTTCAGGCAGGCAGGATCAACCTGCCCACTTTGTTTTTCTGCCTGCTTTCAGTCATATGTACACAAGGATCTATTTCTGACATGGCCTCTAGATGGCGATATTCCTATATTAGTTTCTGGGACTAAATGGCCCCTCAACCCAGTCTCTGAGGGCTCCCTGAGGGTATTTAGCATCTTTGTTCCCAAAAGAGCTCAAGGCTGGGTACAGCTGCACTGTTAGGTGAGGCCTGATCTTCAGGAGGGAAAAAAAAAAGAAAAAAAAAAAGAAAAAAAAAGAAAAAAAAAAGAAAGTCTGTTCAAGGTTGGAGGGATGGCACAGTCCCAGAGATGGCTTTTTGATCGCCTCTCCCTATTTTACTCCCCAGTTTCCACAAAACCACCTTCCTCTGCACCTCAGCCTCAGTGAGTAATTGTAAATGAAAGATTCTATGAACTGGGTTTAGTGAGTAAAAGCAAGGAAATTATAAAGACACTAGAGGCCCGGTGTACAAAAATTGTACAAGATGGGGGAAGGGTGTCCCTCAGCCCGGCCTGCACCCTCTCCAATCTGGACTCCTTGAGTAACCAGCAGTCAGACATCCCTCTCACAATCCAGAATTGCTGGCTCCTAACCACTCATCTGCCTGTCTGATTGCCCCTAACTGATTCTGCCTGCCAGCCTGATCATCCCTAATTGCTCCCCTGCTGGCTTGATTGCCCCTAACCACACATGGGATTCAGGATCCCTCCTCCAGCCTACCACAGGCACCCAGGATCTGGACTTCCCTCCCTCTGGTCAGCCATTGGCACCTAGGCAGGCTGAAGCTGCAGAGTATGATTGGCAAGTGGCTTTGGCTAGGCTGCAGATGCAAGTGTTGGTGCCCAGGACTGCAGGGTGGATGGCTTCTCCATCTACCAAGGTGTAGCCAGCTGCAAGTGCTGGTGCCTGGACCATAGGTGGGTGGCTTCTCTGTTTTCCCTAGGATGCAGTGTGGGGGACTTCTCTAGCTGGCTGTGACATGGGATCAAGGGGCAGGTGGCTTCTTCTTCTCCTGGCCCACACCCAGCCTCAGGCACTGGCACCAGGTTTCTCCATCTCCCCCAGGATGTGGGGCAGGTGCACATGAGGCTTCTGCTGTTAGCTGTGGCCTGGGATCATGGGGAAGGCGGCTTCTTTATCTTTTGGGCTGCAGCCAGCCTTAGCCACTGAGGCCTGATTTCTTCATTTCCCCTAGGTCACAGTGTTTCCCAAACTTTTGACATATGTATACCCCTTTTATAATTTTGGTAATGATGAGTACCCCTGGTACTCATGAGAACGTAGAATTATGCGCAGCTAAGCACGGTGCAGTGCATATCCCCACCAAACTCCAGTGCAACGCATACCCCCACCAAACTCTTCCCTTACCCCTGGGGGTACGTGTACCACACTTCGGGAAACACTGCCCTAGGATGTAGGGCGAGTGGCTTCTCCAGCTGGCTGTGGCCTGGAATCATGGGCAGGCAGCTTCTTTGTCTCTCAGGCTGCAGCCTGCCTCAGGAGCTGGGGCCCAGTTTCTTTGTTTCCCCCAGGATGTGGGGCAGTCAGACATGAGGCTTCTGCTGCTGGCTGTGGCCTGGGATCACAGGCAGGCAGCTTCTTCTCCTGAGCCGCACCCAACCTCAGGTGCTGGGGCCTGGTTTCTCTGTCTCCCCCAGTACTTGGGGCAGGCAGACATGGGCCGGTGGCTTCTGCGACCTGGGATAAAGGGGCAGGCGACTTCTTGGTCTCCCTGGCCGCAACAAGCTTCTCTGGCACTGGCGCCCTACTTCTCTGACTCCTACAGGCTTGGAGTGGCTGGTGGATGGGGCTGCTGCCATCTTTGCAGGTTAATTTGCATACTCACTCCTGATTGGTTGGTAGGCAGAGCAGAGGTACAGTCAATTTGCATATTTCTCTTTTATTAGTGTAGATAGTAATCATGCTGCTGTGCATCTCCCTCTCCCCCCAGCACTACATGGAAGGTGGAGAATTTCAGGCTGCCTTTCTGGGTGCAACTTCCCACATCTGTGGGCTTAGATATAGAGTTCCATACTGCCAGCAGCCCTATAAAGCCCCTTCCACATATGAGTGTTACATGTGTCCCCAAGGGACATGTATTTGGTGCATCACAGTCTCCCTCTGGGACTCTAGACCCCACTGCACGCATTTCTCCCTTCAGCCCAGATCCCTGATCTCACTGCTCTCCAGGTGACCTCTACATTTCTGGCCATGGATTGCCTCAATAGCTGTGTTTAATTCCCAATTCTGGGTGGATATTATTTGAATCAGCTGTTTCTTCTATCTGCTCCATGAGAAAGCACAGGACCCATTTGCCTATTTGGCTGTCATTCTGTCTTCCCCTGGATAATCTTTTTAGGTACCTGTGGCCAGGGAGGCTGAGTCTCCGTATTCATAGATTTGCAGCTGAGGTAGCAGTTCCCTAGTGTGTGTCACTGAAGGGTCATTAGTGGTGTCCCAGGTCTCCGCAGGTAGAGGTGAGGCTGGGCTCCCAGTCACAGCCACTCTCCCCTTCAAGATGACAAGGTCTCTGTGGCAGAGCTAGCCACTCTGGGAAATATTTCAGCAGTAGTAGAGGCCATTTAGACAGGGAAACCTGGTCTTCCAGTACCCAATAGTCCTGTGGAATATAACTGTCCCTTACACATACACACATGCCCCACACATCCACACACTCCCCTTTCACTCATTCACTCACACTCTCTTCCTCACTGCTGCCCTGTAGGCCACCATCTTGAATCTTCGAGCATGCATTTTTAAGAGAAAGTAAGTTCATCATCATATGGAAAAGGATTTTAGAAATATCCTCTTAGAGATTTTGTATTGCAGTTTTCTAACTGTCATATAATCCCATGTTAAGTATTAAATTGATGTATTACATTGTAAAGCCTTAGAACTTTATATGATTTGTGGATAAAGTACTTTCCTTAGGAAAGCTTTAGTTACATGAAAAATGCATAGTGTTTTTTTTCCATTTTCAATAAATACGTTTTATACTTTTTTGTTTAACTTGAACTTACCAAAATGCAACTTCCTAATTTATTTAGTCTATTAAAGACTTTGGAATGAATTTAAGAAGAAAAGATTAGCCGAAACCGGTTTGGCTCAATGGATAGAGCCTCAGCTTGGGGACTGAAGGGTCCCGGGTTCGATTCCGGTCAAGGGCATGTACCTTGGTTGTGGGCATGTCCCCAGTAGGGGGTGTGCAGAAGACAGCTGATCGATGACTCTCTCTCATCGATGTTTCTAACTCTCTATCTCTCTCCCTTCCTGTCTGTACAAAAATCAATAAAATATATTTTTTTTTAAAAAAGAAGAAAAGATTACAGTGATACTACTTAATGTTAACTTTTCTGCCATTACAGATTTATGAAAAAGATCCTACTTGTTTAGCGAATATCTGTGGCTACCATTACCAGATAATATCTTTAAAACATAGTTTTATATGAACATGCCCATCCCAACTTTCTTTAGGTTCTAAAACAAAAATTCCAGATTGTTTTAGAATGTTACACTTATTTACTTAATAATGCCCCAAAATGAAAAGAAAAACTGTTTCTATGTATAAACCTTATCAACAAGAATCACGGAAAAGAGATAAGAGGGAATCGCTAATACTTGTTAATAGTGATATACCATTATGATTTTTTCTCTTTCTTTTTTCAAGCCCCTATGAGCAAATTTAAGAGATAATATCTCATGCCTGTATTGTCCAATATGGTAACCACTAGCAACATGTGGCTAATGAATCCTTAGCACAAATTGAAATGTTCCCTAAGGGTAAATTATACACGTGATTTTAAACACATAATGCTAAAAATGTAAAATATCTTAAAAATTTTATATTTATTACATGTTGAAATGATATATCATGTTAAATAACATATATTCACATTAATTTCACCTGTTTTTTCTTACTTTTTTTTAAATGAGGCTAAGGAGAGTTCTAAATTACCTTTGTGGCTTGCATTTGTGCCTATCACACACACACACACACACACACACACACACACACACACACACATATATATATATATATATATATATATATATATATATAATTTTAAATTATTTTATTAAGGTATCACATATTTGTCCTCATCCCATCCCAACCCCATCCCAGCGCATGCCCCCACCCCCCTGTTGCCCATGACCACTGATTAGGCTCATATGCATACATACAAGTCCTTTGGTTGATCTCTCTCCCTTATCCCCACCCTCCCCTACCTTCCCTCTGAGGTCCAACAGTCTGATCAATGCTGTTCTTGTTCATCACTCTATGTTGTTCATCATTTCCCCTAGATGAGTGAGCTCATATCATACTAGAAATACACTTATAAGAACCTAAAATGAGACAAGCAATAATGGTTATGCTGAGAGGCAAATGAATCAGTCTGTAGTGAGTTTCTTTCTTGGCCAACAGTTCTTTTGAGTCACAATTTCTATGTCAAACAGTTCCTTATGTGTACATGTCAGCAATGATTTTTAAGTTCTGGATGGTGGACAAAAGGTGGTAATGCAGGTCCGACTCTCTCTGGATTGGTCCTGGGCAACCTGCAGCGATGCACAGCTGTTGACTGCTAGTAAGGCAAGCATCTTCCATCACTGGACTATTTCTCTTCTGTCTTCATGGCTGGAGCACTCCTGAATCACATATTTTTTACAATGCTGTTGTAGAGGAAAGGAGTAGGTTACTGAGGAGTTACTTGTTAGTATCAGGTGATACAACAAAAACTGAGTCCCAGAAACCATGTTAATTTCCCTGAGACCTCAAAGTTGGTGTTGCATTTAAAGGAAAAGGGTGCTTATTTATATTCCCTTTTAATTTATTTTTAAAAACACATTAGAAGAAGCACCTTTTGTGGATATTTATGAACTTAAAACTCTACTAGTTGATAGATGTTGCTTGTGCTGTGACTTTAAATGTAGAGTCAGAAATAAAAGTACCAAAATTGCATAGCTTTCCCATTCTTGAACCTTATCATGCATTTATCTTTTAAAATATATTTCCTTGCTGCAATGACAAGATATTTAGTTTTTTTTCCCTACAGGTTTGACATGAGATGTGGCTTTTGGTATCTCTTTTGACTTGAAGATGTCTTTAATGTCATTTTCGTCCTGGATAAAGCCACAGTTCAGGATAATCTGCAGTAAAGGAGGTTGCAGGTCTGTGATGAGGATAGATTGAATCAGATATTATTTACACTACTGCACTCTAGAACCAGTTAACATTTGTTAGGTTATTATTTTCCCATCTGAAAAATAAAAGGTTGGCATGCTTGAATGTGCTTTCTTGTTGCCCCCTGATTATCCTTTATATATGAAATTCAGAAGAAAGGTGCTCAGAGGAAAGAGAAGACTTTCATATATTTTCAGGTACTGTCTTTATAAAATTTCTCCTCAGTATCAGCCATATTCAGGTAATCTGAAAGTATTACCCACCTTGAATCACATTTGGCAATGTACATATGTTCATTATCAAATAACAAATATTCAGCTGTTTTAGAGGCAATTAATATTTGGTTCTACTGAAAAAGTAGGACTCAAAGCTTATTTTAAATTAGAATAGAAATTTAACATTAATTGTCTCTGGGTTATGGGACTGTGGAAATTTTTATCTTCCTTCTACTTTTCAAGCCCTCCCTCCCTCCATATTTTACCAATTTTTCATTAATGGAACATTTAGCCACCATCATCATCTAGATTTTTACAAATTATGGTAGAATTTTTATTTTCTATAATCTTTTAGTCTGCATTTATCTAATGCAGAGTTTCTCATTCTCAACACAATTAACATTTTGGGCTGGATAATTCTTTGTTGTGAGGTAGCTGTCCTGCATATCGCAGCATGTTAAACAGTATTTGAGGCCACTATTTTTTATCCAGTGATGCCAATAGTAATCCAACACTCATCCTAAGATGTGACAACCAAAAATGTATCTAGATATTACCACATATCATGATTGAGATCACTAATCAGATACCTTTTTCATCTTGTATTTGAACTAATACTAAATAATAATAGTTTCATAATTATCAGTATTTTAGTATTTAATTATGCCAAGTTATTCTGCAAACCGAAAAATATAGCAAAAATGGTATGATTTTAAAGTGGTTGCTGCTTATAAATGATATTTAAATTTTGATTATAAAAAAGAATCTACTTACTCAGTGATAGCTCAGTTAGGAGTCTGAGTCCTAATGCTGTGTCAGGTATTGTGGTAGAACGTGGGGTTCAGAAATAAGAATGCTGTTATCTCAAATTCTAGGAGAGATTTAGAGTAAAAATATATTATTTCAATATAATATATAAGTGATTAAATCATTATGGAAAAGGTTTTCTATTCCAAAGATATAAGATTCTTTTTTATTCCTATGAACTTACCTATTTCTCTCAGGACCTTTAATGTTGACAAATTAATGATGTGTACATACCACTGGCAAGAATACACTATCCTTGAATGAACACCCTGTAATAATGTGAATGAATTACCTTTCAATTAATCTCAAATCCTGAATAGCAGTAAGGAGAAAACTTGGTTAAGTATTATTAGAACATAATCATCTTCTTGGTTAAGTTCTTAGCATCAATATCTTCTTTTGAAGGTGTGAGAGCCTCTACAGGTTGTAAAAATTGAGAGGAGGTCTCTATTATTGGGAGAGTTATATTTAGTGTCCTGAATATTAGCAGAGGTATTTCTCTTTAGAATCACTTGAACTTAAGTTCATCATTATATAAGGTCCATAGTAGCAGAGGTCTTGACTGCATTGCTCACTGATGTTTCCCACAAGCCTATAATAGTACCTGACATTTAGAAGCTTTTCAAAAATACCTATTCATTAAGATTTTACTCCAATGTAACAATTATTTATCTATTCCTGCAGTAGAGTACAATTATTCTAGGAGTCTTACAAATATACACAAGACCTGTGCAGTATAAATAAGGTTGAATTATCTTTTCAGCTAGTTAACTACTAGACAACATAATTGCTAGACTCAGGCAGGCTCCCTTTTGTTCTCCCCCCCCCATTTTTTTAATTGATAATGGTATCACATAATTGTTCACACCCCTCCCAATACCATCCCAAACCCCTCCCTACATATGCTCTCACCCCCACCCCCTTCATTGTCCATGGCCACTCGCCAGGCCCATATGCATGCACACAAGTCCTTTGGTTGATCTCTTCCCCTTTATCCCCACCCTCCCCTACTTTCCCTCTGAGGTTTGAAAGTCTGTTCGGTGCTTCTCTTTCTCTGAGTCTGTTTTTGTGCATCAGTCTATGTTGTTCATCATTTTCTCTAGATGTGTGAGATCTTGTGATCTAAGAAATACTCTTGTAAGAACCTAAACTGAGAAAAGCCATAATGGTTATGCTGAGAGGCAAATGAATCAGTCTGTAGTGAGTTCGTTTCTGGACCAACAGTTCTTTTGAGTCCCAATTTCAATGTCAAATAGTTCCTTTTTATACATGTCAGCCATGCTATTTCAGATCTGGTTGGTGGCCAAACAGTGGTGATGCAGGTCCGACCGTCTCTGGTTTGGTCCTGGGCATCCTTCAGCAACACACAGCTGCTATCTGCTGGTATGGCGAGGTGTCTTCAGCATCTCCCATCTCTGAATTGTTTCTCTTCTGTCTTCATGGCTGGAGCACTTCTGTCTATTCCTCCCTGTTACAGGATTCCAGATGGTCTCAGAGTTGTTTTCTAAAAATATACATGTTCTTACTTAAAGAAGTCAATGTTTGTTTTTCAAAATGTACATTCAAAATAGTTTCAATGTGGTGTGCAAAACAAAAAAACAAAAACAAAAACCACTCAGTCTAAATCTAGATTTAGTAAAATCTTATTGCTACAAAGCAGGTATATACTATACAAATTCTCATCTGCAGGAAGAACACTGTTGCAGATAATGTATGGATTCCATTATATTTTATCTTCATGTGGACAGGGAGGGAAGAAAGAACAGGAATGGGTGATATGACAAACTTTAAGATGGTGATTTGGAATAATGAATTCCAGCTCAACTTTATAGAACACGACACCTGAAACTTTGTGGGGATGATTTCCTACACAAACTAATTTGTATCTCTTCCAAATGTTTAGATGAGCCCAAATCCAGAATACAGATACACACCCACATTCAGCAAGCATTTTTCAATATGCTATCCAATAGCATAGTTTCATATCAAAACTATTTTTTTTTTAAATCAATCTTTATTGTTCATATTGTTACAAAGGTTCCTCATTTCTTCCCCCCTCCACCAGGTTCCCACCACACCCTCCGCCCCCTCCCCATCCCCCATTGTCCTCATTTATAGGTGCAGTTTATGTTCAGTCTCTTCCTCCCTCCCTTTCCCCGATAGTAAATCCCTTTTCAGATAGTAAATCAGTTACTTAGCATTTTCTCATATCAATAATACCACCACATGCCCAATGATACATTTCACACAAAAGACATTTCCAAATAAGTCAACCAGCCTCATCCAGGCCCCACCAAAGGCACTCACAGATCAATACCCCAGCCCTATACTAACTCAACACATCCAGATCTAAGCCTTCATCACTTGATTCAGCAGACCCTCAAGTTCCCACAAAAGTTTCCAGCCATGTCTGAGAGGCCACCGTGGGGCAGGGGCAGGCGAGAAGCGAGCTGTTCCGGGCCTGGCTGCTTCGGGCCTAGCCTCTGTTGCTCTGGTTCGTTCCACAACCAGCTGCTCCGGGTCTGGTCACCGCTGCTCCTGACCAAGTTGCTCTGGACCTGGCTGCTGCTGCTCCGGGCCTGGCCGCACCCGACCCGGCTGCTCTGGGCCCGGCTGCTCCGGGCCTGGCCGCTCCCAGCCTGGCAGCCGCTGCTCCGGGCCTGGCGGCACCAGACCTGGCTGCTCTGGGCCCGGCTGCCCCGGGCCCGGCCGATCTGAGTCTGGCCGCTCCCAGCCTGGATGCTCTGGGCTTGGCTACTGCTGTTCTGGACCTAGCTGCTCCCAACCTGGCTGCTCTGGGCCCAGCTTCTCCGGGTCCGGCCACTCCGTGTCTGGGTATTCCTGGACTGGCCACCCTGGGCTTGGCTGCCTCCTCCTCAGGTCTGGCTGCTCCAGTGCTGGCTGTTGTTGCTCTAGTTCTGGCTGCTGCTGCTCTGGGGCCTGGCCGTTGCTGCTCCGGGCCTGGTTGCCACTGCTTTGTGCCTGGGCACTCTAGGCCTGGCAGCCGCTGTTCCAACATTCTGTCCTTTTTTAAAAAAAAAGAAAACCGCATTTATGTTGCAATGTTGGCTAGTGAGTTGAGTTCTGACTTAGTCTTTGATTTTTCAAGATCTTCTTTGTATTCTTTCTTAAGTAATTTTACTATCTTTTGCTCTCACTTGATTTCTTCACATTGAGAACTTTGGTTACTTCCTCTTTGTCCTGGGAGCTCAGCAGGTTGGCCTGTGGCACCCCTTTGTTCTCCGTGGGCTCCTGCGCTGCTTCAGCCTGTTGCCGGGGTCGGTGCCGCCCAGGAAGCAGCCCCCGGCCTTGGCTCTGTTGCCCGCGCTCAGAGGTTGAAGGCTCAGGGGCACCCCCCGCCCCCCGGGGGCCCCGTCGCCCGGCTCCCTGCTGGCGCCTGGCTGGCTGGTGTCCTGCAGCGGCTCCTGCTCCCTGTCGCATTCCTCCAGTCTGGAGCTTTTTTTTTTTTTTCTCCTTCCCTCTAGGGGAGTCTAGGATCAGAGTCAACAGAATGTCCTCTGCACACAGTGCCTGCGACTCTGGGGGCTCCGCTTTTCACCACTCTCCTGGAATTCCGCCTCACAGCCCCGTCTCCCCCTGCCCGAGCCTGGGTCCCCAGGGTCTGGTCCAGGACTGGGGTTCAGAGCAGACCGGACTGAAGCTCAGTGCCGCTGGAGGCTTTGTTTCTTCCCACTAGGGTAATCCAGCATCAGAGTCAACATTCAGTCCTCTGCGCGCAATGTGCGCACGACTCTGGGGGCCCTGCTTCTCGCTGCTCGCTTGGGGTTCCGCCTCACAGCCCCGTCTCCCCCACCGGAGCCTGGGTCCCCAGGGTCTGGCTCATATCTGGGACTCAGCGCTGCCAATTCGGGGGTTCAGCCCAGGCTGGGGGTTTTATTTTCTTCCTGCTAGGGAACGCCAGGCAGCACCCAGCCCTCTCCTCCTCTCTGGCTGTGACCTCTCCGTGTGCACGCGCGCACGCGTGCAAGCGCGCAGCATGTCTCCGTACCTTAGGCTTTTTTTCAGCTCCTCTGATTTTCCTTCTGGTTTTCTCTTTCCTTCTTGTTGTAGAATTTTCAGTCAGTCGACTACCTGTAGCTCTGGGCGATGTCCACTCTACATTTTAGTTGTACTCCATTGAAATTGTTGTGTGCTGCTGCAGTTAGGTGTCTACCCGAGCAGCCATCTTGGATCCTCTCCCAAACTGTTTTTTTAACTGTGAACTTCTAACCTATAAACATGAGGGAAGGATTAAATTAAATTTAAGCATTACAATAGATTATCATTTATCATGAGTATAATTATTGTGGCATTATACCCTTAGAGAGATAAATGTTACTGAGTTATTTCACTCACTTTTGAAGTCTACTTGATTATCCCTACATCTGAAGAATTAAAGGTATGAAATACAGTGTTTATGGAATTATTGCCTGGGGAAGGGAACTCAGCATCAGCTCTGAGCCAAAATAGCTGTCACTGTCAAAATGACAACCATAGGCAATGCCCAACCAAGTTAGGCTTGGGAAAGACAATGACATTTTAGAGAGCCACACCCAGAAATCCAGACATATTTGCAATTATATTTTTATTTACTAGGCAATATATTTGTCCCTTATCCCTTCCCTCACAATGTGTATTTTCTTCTTGGTCAGAGTCAAATTTTTTAATTTACTTAGGAAATTTGTTTAGGTAGCCCCACTCCTCCTTCCCTGCACCCCTTTCAGATAAATGAAGACAGAATAATATACTTCTGTCTGACTCCATTCTGTTCTTACTATCAAAAAAGATTTTCAACAATCTGAATCTCCATCCATTTACTCTCTAACTCTGCTCCATTTCATTTATTGAAATAATAAAAATTATGCCATAGAATTATCTACTAATAAAAGAGTAACATACTAATTGACGTAACTTTGTGACACCCACCATCCAATCAGGATTGAGGATGCAAATTAACCCAACAAAGATGGTGGGCTAATTTGCATATACAGGCGCTGAATGGCCAGGGATGGGGCAGGATGCAGCCATTCTGCACCACCCCAGCTGTACCAGGCCTCTGGGCAGCATGGGAAGGTAGAAAGGCAGTTCTGGGCCAGAGCAGCCTTTCTGCTCTGGCCAGAGCTAAGGTGGTGTAGGCAGCCAGGGGAACAAAGGCCCATTCTTGCACGAAGCTTCATTAATACATTGGGCCAGTATATAATAATTTTCATTCTTAAAATCAATAATATTCTCATACAAGTTGATGCACTAAATAAAGTGATCTTATTTGAACTTAATGAGTATTAATTATGGTATGTCATTTTTAACATCTATAATACTGTAATAATAATCATAATAGTGTTATAATAGTTAAAGTAATAATGTAATAGTTTTACAAATAAAATTTTGCTACTATTTGAGAACCGGGAGCTTCCAATTGCTTTTGTACAAGTTCTTAGCATCAGAAATACTAGGAATGTATTGATTATCATTTCAGCAGATGAGTGGATAAAAAAAACTGTGGTACATTTACACAATGGAATACCTTACACCAATAAAAAATAAATAAATAAAAGGCTTTCTTACCCTTTCAGACAGCACAAAGGGACCTAAGAGTATTATGCTAAGAAAAACAAGCCAGTCAGAGAAAGACAAGAATCACATGATCTCACTCTTATATTTAATCTAATACATATATATATATATATATATATATATATATATATGAAATATGCAAATTAGCCCAGATACCATAATGCAATAACAGAACAGCAGATACATGAGCAGCTGCAGGCTACAAGTGCCAACAGCCCCTGAACACCAGCACACCCTTGGGCCTGGAATAATGATGCATTTACAATGAGCCCAGAGTCACTGCACAGGGGGCTGCAGATCAGGGGGGCTGTGGATGGGGGGGGACTGCAGATTGGAGGGAGCTGCATATCAGGGGCAGCAGATCAGAGAGTTATGGAGCAGGGGGGCTTCAGTTCAGGGGGGGCTGTGGCTCGGGGGGCTGCAAAAATCAGGTGGTCTGCAGATTAGGGTGCTGCAGCACGGGGGACCCCAGCTCCAAGCCCAGAGCCTGGCCACAAGGCTGCAGCTGTGGCTGTGCTACCCAGCGGGGAGCCCCAAAATCTGCTCGCACAGATTCAGGAGAGCCAAGGGGTCCATGGGAATGGCCAGGAAGAGGCCTCACCTGGCGCCTTTTACTCCATGAGGAGGACCCCATGGATGGGAGTTGGGGACCAGACCATGACCAGTGACCAGTGTTTGAAAAAGGAGGCTTCAACCCTGTGAACTTTCTCTTGCAAAGAAGCTCTGGCTCCTCCCAGCACTCTGGCCCTGCCAGAGGGCCATGCTGGGCCCACATGGCTACTGCTCACACCCACTGGTATCTGCAGTCCCACGTAGGACCGTGAACTATGTCTGAGCCACTCTGGGTGAAGCCCATGTCATCTCTTTAAAGTTTTCATTTTTGCTGATCAGACCTTTGCCTTCTGAGGAATAGAAACCAGGATGGTGGGCACAGTGGAGCCCACAGTCAGGAACCCAGAAGCTCCTTGAATCCAGCTGCTTTATTAAGAGAAGGCCCCCATGCATCTCCCCACTGGCAACGCTCACCTTGGCCTGTGGGGAGCAGCACAGTCACCGCAACAGGCAAGGCCCCAAAGCTGCTCCTGAACCTCACTCTTCCTCCCTCAGCTCCCAAAGCCCAATGCAGCCTGTGTCCAACCCTGCAGAGGATTGGCTGGTGCCCCAAGGCCCTCACCAGTACCAGACTGGACCAGGCAGAAGGGGGGTGAGGATGGCCTGGTCAGACTTAGCACCTGAAAGCTGTGTCACAGTGGATCTTAAAGAGTGAGAACTTATCAATAGGAATATTTGTGAAGACATTTTAAACAACTTCCACTTTTAAAACTGAATTGAAAAGCATAGATTGTTGTTCTAGAGAGCAAAGCTTTGGCGGGACTCAGGTCACCATGGAGGCTAGAACCAAAAGTTTCATGATAGCAAGTGTTGGTGAGGATGTGGACAAATCCGAGCCCTCACACACTGCTGTTGGGATGGAAATGGTAAGGCTGCTCCTCAAATGATTAATATCAGTCACATAGGACCCTTAAACCTGCCACTCTGGGGTATATACCCAAGTGAGGCAGCAGGTCACAAACCACCCATTGTGTATGATCTCATTCCCATGAAATGTCTGAAACAGCAGTGTGCAGATGGCTGGGTGGGGCAGGCAGGAAGATAGAGAAGGTGGCAAAAGGTTTCTTCTAGAAGCAATACAACATTCTAAAAATGACTTGTGGTGCCCTGGCTGGTTTGGCTCAGTGGATAGAGGGTCAGCCTGCAGAATATAAGATCCAGAGTTCAATAGTGGTTAAGGGCATATGCCTGGGTTATGGGCTCCATCCCCAGTAGGGGGCATGCAGGAAGCAGCTAATCCATGATTCTCTATCATTGATGTTTCTCTCCCCCCCTTCCTCTCTGAAATTAAAATAAATAAATAAATAAAAACAAATAAATATATACATTTATATTATTATATTATATATAGCAATAAGACATGTAAATTGACAATACCTTCATGACACCCACGTCCAAATTAACCTAAACAAAGATGATGGGTTAATTTTCATATGCAAGCATGGAACGGCCAGGATGGGCAGGATGCCTGCTATGACGGGGAGGGAGGATGGCTGAGGGAGCTATAGGAGTGGTGCTTAGGCTCGGAGCTAGGACTTGCAGGTTGCAGGCAGCTGGGAGTGAAGCTAGGGGAAGGAAGGTCTAATCTTGCATGAATATCGTGCAATGGGCCTCTAGTCTACACTAATAAAAGATAAAAAATGTTAATTGACCATACCTCCAATATGCCCACAGCCAATCAGGAGTGATATGCAAATTAACCCAGCAAAGATGGTCGGTAAATTTACATATGCAGGCTGCAGAGGCAGAGATCTTATGTGGCTGATGGAGTTGGGGAAAGGGCAGGCAGTGGGGAAGGGGGGCCAGCACCTGAAGCCACAGGTGGGTCCAAGCTGAGATGGGGACCCTAGCAGGCAGCATCAGGTGGCTTGGACCCAGGCAGTCAGTGCCTGATGCCACCTTCCCGGGACCAAGCCACCCCAATTGTGGGGTGAAGAGCCAGTGTCCAAGCCACCCTGCAATGAGCAGCAAAGAGCCTGGGTCCAGGCCACCTCACAATCACTGGATGAGCAGACCAGGCCGAGCCGCCCCTCAATCACAGGGCAAGAACCTGGGTCCAAGCAGCCCTGCGATCATGGGGCAAAGAGCCAGAGTCCAAGCCACCCTGTGATCATAGGTGAAGAGCCCATGTCCAAGCTGACCCATGATCACAGGGCGAAGAGCACGGGTCAAAGCTGCCCCTCAATCACGGGGTGAAGAGCCTGGGTCCAAGCCGCCCCACGATCATGGGGCAAACAGGCAAGGTCGAGCTGACCTGTGATCTTGGAGAGAACAGACCTCTGATCATGAGGTGAACAGGCCAGGCACAGCCTGGCCAAGCCACCCTGCAATTCCAGGTGAAGAAGCCACTCTGCTGATCAACCTGCACTATGGACCTGTTCTAGCATGAGGTGCGGAGTTCAGGGCCTCTAGCCTGCAGCCATGGGAAATCTCATTTTCCCCAGAGTTAGGAGCAACAGCCCAGCTCTACCCAGCAACCTGGTCCTGACTGTGGTGGTCCCAGTGGCCAGCTTAGCAAAATATTAAGAATAATTCTGTTGGGGTTTCCACAAATTCCCTCAGCCCGTACTCACCCCTCTGTTAAGGTGCAGAATAAGTGAGGCCCTTAAATAAAAATCAGAGGTCTCCAGCAACAGTGGGCCTCTCTCATCATAGTCATTTGGACTGGATGGCATTTGAGTATTTATCTAGACACCATGACAGAGAAACACAAGCTCAAATCATGGTCTCTGCCCTTAAAAAATTCACAATCTTATTAAAACGAGTGGATTATAAAAGCACAGTAATAACATCAGAATGTAACTCAACAATACAGATAGGCAATTGTAGGATGACTTTCCAATAATTAGTACAAAGAGTATGTGCTGTGAATTAAATTTAAAACATGTGTGGAAGTAGCTGCTTCATGAGTATAGCATCCCTTCCTATTTTAAAGGAAGCTGAGTTCCATGTGAACTGTGTACTATGCTATGATATCTGAGGCACAGGACAAGGGAGGCCCAAAGTGTACTATACTTTGATACTTGAGTCATTCTTTATTGTTCAATGTAATTTATTTCTGTATACCTCAGTTTTGTAATAGATAAATTACTAGAATAATACATCTTGCTATAAAATATTACTAGAAGATCAAACGATCAGGTGACATTTATTGTTATTTTCTATAAAATAACACAATCTCTGGTATGCTAAAGTGGTAGGTATTACAGAAATATTCAGATAGAGAGACCTACAGGCTTGATTACAACTGAGACTTACTATCACAACCCAAATTTATTTCTTAAAAAAATCAGGGAGTCAACTAGAAACTGAACCAAATATAAGCCATTGAAGGGCAAATGTAAATTGGATAAGCTTTGGTATAAGAGCAAGGAGAAAAAATTCAGATGCAAGAATGAAAACTATATTGCATACACTCTAAGAAACTGTTAAAGAAAAAGAATGCTATACTATGAAAATACTTAATACAGATTGTAAAGACATTTGTTTAAAGAGTAGGTGACATTTCGGTTATTTTTTTTAATGTGAAAGGGTTAACTAGATAACAAAAAGGTGTAGGGGTTCCAAATTCCAGAGGGTGAAGGCAGAGCAGGGGGAACCCTCCTTCAGCGCACAAATTTCATGCACCAGGCCTCTAGGCCTCAATAATAAAAGAGTAATATGCAAATTAACCATTACTCTGTTACACCCATAAGCCATGCCCACCAGCCAATCAGGAACAAGTATGCAAATTAACTAATCTAAGATGGCTACAGCCATGGAGAGAGCAGGAGGGAGGCTTGGGTTTCCCCGGTGATGGAGGAAGCCAAATTTTCTACACACCATGGATAGTCCAGGTCTCCACTTAAGGCCACAAAGTTTCAATTGTAGAACATAAATAAATCCCAGATACCAGGGCCTCCACTTGGGTTGCCAGGGGCCTTGGGCGACCTGAAAACCACCATAGGCTCCTCACCCAGTCAGCCTCTCACCCAAGAGAACCCCCATCCTAATTCGGGACACCCTTCAGGGCAAACCAGCCTCCCCCCCCCCATGCACCAGGTCTTTATCCTATCTAATAAAAGAGTAATATGTAGATTGACCATCACTCCAACACACAAAATGGCTGCCCCCATATGGTCAAAGATCGTGCCCCCATATGGACACAAGAGGCCACCACAAGATGGCCAAAAGGGAGGACAGTTGGGAGGGACCAGGTCTGCAAGGAATGGCAGTTAGGGGTGACCAGGCCTGCAGGGGAGGGCCTTTAGGGGCAAACAGGCTGACAGGGGATGAGTTAATCATCAATCAGGCTTTCAGGGAAGTGGTTAGACATTAATAATGCTGGCAGAGGAGAAGGTGCAGGATGGGCTGAGGGGCACCCCTCATGCACAAATGTGGTGCACTGGGCCTTTCATATATTAAAAAAAGGGTAATATGCTAATTAGACTGGAAGGCCTTCAGACAAAGACATGGTGACAGGTCCAAGGTAGAGGCAATTAGGAGTGATCAGGTGAGGAGGGGAGGGCAGTTGGGGGTGAGCAGGCCAGCAGGGACTTATTTGTGGGCAAGCAAGACAATGGGGGAGGGGGATAGTTGGGGGTAATAAGACCAGCAGGGGGGAGCATTTGGGGGTAATCAGGCCAGCAAGGGTGAGAAGGTCAGTGGGTTGGCAGTTTGGGGCAAGCATGCTGGCAAGCAGAGTTGTTAGGTGCAATAAGCCAGGAAGGCAGGTGAGTGGTTAGGAGCCAGCAGTACCAGATTATGAGAGGGATTTCCAGCTGCCAGTTTAGGCCTGATCCTGGCATTCAGACATCCCCCTAGGGGTCCCAAATTGGAGAGGGTGCAGGTTGGGCTGAGGGATACCCCCACCTGTAAACAAATTTCATGCACCAGGACACTAGTTAACAAAATAAACTGATGAACAAAAATAGATCCAGATACATAGAAGCATCAAAAAGACTGTCAAGCCGGGACCAGTTTGGCTCAATGGATAGAGCGTCAGCTTGGGGACTGAAGGTTCTTTGGTTCTATTCCAGTCAAGGGCATGTACCTTGGTTGTGGGCATATTCCCAGTAGGGGGTGTGCAAGAGGCAGCTGATCAATGACTCTCTCTCATCGATGTTTCTAACTCTCTATCTCTTTCCCTTCCTCTCTGTATAAAATCAATAAAATATATTAAAAAAAAAAAAGACTGTCAAACTTCAGAAGGAAGGCAGGGGAGTGTGGGTGGGTAGGAAGAGATCAACCAATGAACTTGGATATATATATATATATATATATATATATATATATATATATATATGCATAATCCATGGACACAGACAATAATGTGGTTAAGGCCTGGGGTGAGGGACATGGTGGGCTAGAAGAGGTCATTGGAGGGAAGGAGACATATGTAACACTTTAAAAATTAAATATTTTTTTAATTAAAAAAATAATAAAAACAGAATTCTAGCTGTGAAGTTTTTAAAAATTTTCAGAAACAAATTGTTAAAAAAAAGTAAGGACATGGGTTATCTTTAAAGTATTCCTATATAATAAAAGAGTAATATGCAAATTGACTGTACCTCCTCTACACCCACAGAGGAGCAATGCCCACCAGCCAACCAGGAGCAAATATACAAATAAAGCCAACCATGATGGCTGCAGCCACAGAGAGCAGAAGGGAGGCTTGGGATGGCAATGGAAGAAGCCAAGCTTTTCACCTACCCTTTGCTAGTCTAGGCTTCCAATCAAGGCTACAATGATTCAATGATAGAAGATAAATAAATTTCAACAAAAATGGTGGCAGCCATGGAGCTGAAAAGAGCAGGAGGCTAGGGTTGCCCCTGGTGATAGAGGAAGCCAAGCTTTCTACCTGGTCTGATTATCCCAGGCCTCCACTTAAGACTCCAAAGTTTAATTATAGAAGAGAAATAAATCCCAACAGAAATTGCTGCTGCCATGGAGCAAGCAAAAGGCTTGCTACCCTCTAGGCTACAAAGTTTCAATTTAGAAGATAAATAAACCCCAGACACCAGGGCCTTCACTTGGGTCACCAGGGGCCATGGCTGACCTGCAAATCACCACAGGCCCCTCGCCCAGGCAGACTCACACCCCAAGGGAACCACTACCCTGAACTGGGATACCCTTCAGGGCAAACCAGCTGGCCCCCACCCATGCACCAGGCCTCTATCCTATCTAATAAAAGAGTAATATGCAGATTGACCATAACTCCAACACATAAGATGGCTTCCCCCATGTGGACAAAGATCCTGCCCCCATATGGACACAAGATGGTCACCACAAGATGGCCAGCAGGGGAGGGAATTTGGGAGGGACCAGGCCTGCAAGAGAAGGCAGTTGGGGGAACCAGGCCTGTAGGGAAGAGCATTTAAGGGTGATCAAGCCTTCAGGGAAGAGCAGTTAGGTGTGACCAGGACTGCAGGAGAGGGCAGTTAGGGGCTATCAGCCTGGCAGGGGAGCAGTTAGGCTTCGAACAGGCTGGCAGGAGAGTTATTAGGGGGTGATCAGGCTGGCAAGCAGAAGTGGTTAGGGTCAATCAGAAAGGTAAGCAGGAAAGCAGTTGGGAGCCAGCAGTCCTGGATTGTGAAAAGGATGTCTGAATGCCTGTTTAGATTATCCTAAATGGGCAGTCGGATATCCCTTGAGGGGTCCCCAATTGGAGAGGCTGCTGGTTAGGCTGAAGGACACCCCCCCTCCTGTGCACGATTTTTGATCACCTGCTCTGTAGTATGCATATAAATTCTTTGGTTAATCTCTTTCTATCCTCCTCTCCCATTTTCTCTGAGATTCATCAGTCCATTCCATGTTTCCACACCTCTGGTTCTATTCTATTCATCACTATTTTATTCATTAGATTCCTTGTTCATTTATTTTGATCTTTTTATGCAGTTGTTGATAGATGTGTATTTATTGCCATTTTATTGTTCATTTCTTTAAAAACAGTTTAAAAAGGGAAACAGGAGTTGAAAGAGGGAAAACAACAATGTATGTTACATAATAAATTGCACTTCAAAATTTCCATGATTCTTCCAGTGAAACATAAGCAATAAATTAAATGGAGAAAATACTGTGCATTCCTCCATGTGTTGCATTGTCAGAACTGTGTTATATAGTTTGAATGGCTTAAAACAAGAAATTTGGTGTACCAATATCTTATATAAAGTCATGCTTATTAATAGTGTGTTTCATGTGGCTTTGTTTTGGCCATATCTATACCCAATATCAAGAAACTAATCCTTTTTTTATTTAGTAGAGCAAAATTTACATTAATTGGGAAAATTGCAGCTTTTAATGATAACTTATGTGCTTTTTAAGTTTTATTTTTGTCCTCAACCCTCTATTTTAGCTGTTTCTAAAAATTAAAGTGAGTTGTGATTAATTAACTTTTTAATTTTTTTTAAAGAATTGTATGTATTTGTTATTTTTTTGGTAATTACTTCTGAGCCTCAGGAAACAACTTGAATGATTAGAAGCTAATTATATGTCTACAATAAAATAATAAGCCATTTAAACTTTAAGGTAATCTACATCATATTAGAAAACATTATTTTCACATTGGCAGCCTAAACAAAGAAGTTGATACAACTCAACTCTTTTGAATTTGCTTTTGCAAACATAACAACCTTTATTGTGATACTAGAGGCCTGGTGCATGAAATTCGTGCAGTGGGGGTGGAGTGGGGTCCCTCAGCCCGGTATGCTCCCTCTCTCAGTCTAGAAGCCCTCAAGAGATATCTGACTGACAGCTTAGCCGCCCCCCTCCCGCCATGGAGAGCTGGCCAAAGCCTTCAATCAGACATCCTTAGCATTGCTGCGGAGGCAGGAGAGGCTCCCACTACTGCTGCTGTGCTCGCCATCTATGAGTCCAGCTTATAGCTGAATAGTGTTCCCCCTGTGGGAGCGCACTGACCACCAGGGGGAAGCTCCTGCATTGAGCGTCTGCCCCTGGTGGTCAGTGTGTGTCATAGTAACTGGTCGTTTCATTGTCATGCTGAAACCGGCTCTCCAAAATCCCCTGAGGAGTTCTGGATTGCAAGAAGATGCAGGCCAGGCCAAGAGACCCCACTGGTGCACTTTCAGGACCAGGGAGGGATGTGGGTGATTGGCCAGCTGGAGAGGTGCTGTGGGAGGGCTGCAGGTTGGGTCTGGCCTGTCTCATTCAGTCCCAATCTACCAGACCCAACAGCAATTTACTGGTAACCTACTGGTTCCAGCATCTGCTCCCTGGTGGTCAGTGCATGTCATAGTAAGCAGTTGATAGGCCTTAGCATATCATTAGTATATTATGCTTTGATTGGTTGAATGGCTAACTGGATGACCGGACACTTAGCATATTAGGCTTTTATTATATAGGATGATGTAAATATATCATAACAGAGGCTGCGTGGTAAGGCATAAGAAGTCCCCTCTATTAAAGAAATCAGGGACCATATTTTCACACACTAATTCAGATGAACATCTCCAGCACTTTCTCTAGCCTTGAGCAGTCTTTCTATGGGGTCACAGGTGACAGAATCTCTGCCAACAACCCCTCGGGCCCCTAGGAGGAGACACTGCCAACAGATACTACACTGGCTTATCTGGCTCTCAGATTTGTTTTATTTTGTTCATTTGTATATTTCTTACAGTGGGATCTGTGTCTGACATGCAAGACTTGGACAGTTTCACATTGACAAAAATCTGTGTCTCTAGGCTCCCAAGCAAAATGTCCTCTGCAAGTCCTCCTGGGAGATCTGACAACTACCCATGGGGCCCATGGAGAATGGAACTGTTGTCTCCTTGGACAAACAGTTGGCAGGAGTCACACATTTCCCAACATTTAAGGTCAAAACAACTCTATGATAGGGTCTAGGGTGACTGGTGCCCATGGTGGGCAGAACCCCATGGCCCTGGTGTCCTGCCTTATGTGAACGCTTCCTCTTGAGTGTGGGAGAGGCTGTGGCTGCTCCTAACATTCCAGCCAGGGAGCTGGGATGTGGCTCCTGAGCTTCCCTGAGGCCTGTCCTCCTTGGTCATGGCAGCTGTGGACTTAGGCCCCCTTGGGGACTGGAGAAGCCATGGCAAGAAGCCGTGGTGGCCTCTAGGACCTCAGGGGGTTTCTGTCCACAGCCAGTATTCAGCTGAGCCTCTAGTCAGACAGTCCCCAGGACGGGTTCTGTCAGTGAACTGATGAGCATGGGCCAGAAGGATCTCCACTCTCCACAGCCTTTCACAGTGTGTGAGAGCTGGAACAGAGGATCTGCTTAGCTTCCCCACCCTGACCACAGGACCCTGTTGTTGGCTGAGTGCATGGGGGTTTTATTACCCCTCACCACTACCTCCCCTCTTATGAAGCACTGCTGTCTGTCTGCCCAGCTCCCATGTTCCTGCACTGCTCAGCACCCCCTCCCCCGCCCATGTATTCCTGAGTGAACCTCACTTTCTGAAGTTCTGGCCTCACCCTCCCCACCACTTTCTCTCCACTTGCTCGCTCATTAGCCACAGAGCTTCTGACCCCATCCCCAGGGCCAGTTTCTATCCTCCTATAATGAAGGACCACACACATGGGCTGACATCAGCACATGCTGACAGATTTGCAGTTTTGTCGGTGGAGACACAGTAGCAACACTGGGTGTGGCAGGTGTGGCTCTACCCAGGGGCTCAGGAGAACCACTGGCTCTGAGTCCAGCCTCTTCCTTCAGCAATAACAGCCCAGCCCCTAACACTTCCTCAGGTCCTCCTTCTGCCTCCCTCACCCTGTGCTAGGACTCCAGTGATCACAGAGACCCAGGGATTCAGGGCAATCTCCTGCCTCAGTCAGCTGAGAAGCCATCTCAATTCAACCCTTTTAACTTTGCCTGTAGCCCTGCAACACCTGGGGATGAGATGCAAATTTCATAGCAGGTGTTGGTTTTCTACCTTCACACATTGTGAGAGCTGCAAGTTCAAACAGTGGTCTGAGGCCTCCATAAAGCCTGGTATTCACATTCTAGGGGACGTACATCCTCAGGAGACACTAAAACACACAGAATGCTCATATTTAAGGGCTTTGCTCCCTGTGGTCTCCCTGGCACTGGGAACACTCTGAGGATATATTTTAAGGGGGGACATTTATTGGTTCACAAACCACATCATAAAAATGACTATGGGTCCGCCCTCTTGTGAAAACCTCTCCCAGTTTGGCCTTCACAGTTCACACCCTCTTATTCTCCTCTCACAACCTGAAGGGTTGGAGGTGCAGCTGTGATGATGAGCTGAGCAGTGAGAGTGCTGACCTCTTCAGAGCCGGTGCCAGGCCTGCAGGGCAGGGGAGTAGGGGGGCAGCCACTGTGTAACAGCCCCCAGCAGCAGTCATTTCAGGGGCTCTGCTGGGTGACACCCCAGCGTGCATAAATGGTTTCAATGTGAGTCCCAAATTTCACAATAAATCTCCAAACAAAATTAATTTTAATGGCTTTAATTAGCCTTAATGGAATATTCCTATTAGTATATGGTCCTTTTGTGAGGTTGTTGAGGACATACTTAAAGAGGAACAAACCAACAGGCCAATGAGGGAAACGATTGTTTCAAAACCTTTTGAAATTAATTTCTTGTGTGCTTTCTACTCATATCTCCTTCCATGTGCAGTGTGCACACACTTCATCTGAAGTTGGGCGGGCAACCTGGAGGAAACACTGGGAGAGCAGTAATCGCTGATGCTGTAAAGCAGTAACAGTGCTAGATGGTGCTGCTGGATATATCCTTTCTCCCTTGTGGAATGTCTAGGGAGGAGAAGCGGCCACAGTGCCCAAGGTCAAGTTCCAGGAGGCCAGCAATGCTATCAGGATCATGCTGGTGTTACGCCCAGACTTCGTGATCCCCAAGGACCACCAGGGATGCAATAAACAAAAGAGCCTTTTCCATGCTGGCCTGGGCTCTGTCCCACTCACGCCGGCAGCATGGCGGAAGAGAGAGCAAATTTCGCCCAGTCCAGGGGTTTTACTCTGATCGGTGGTGATGTCACTGCCTCGGCTAACCATGATTGGTTGGGTAAGAGCTAGGGATAACTCCGCCCTGCCCCACAGTGGAGTCAGGAGCTCATCCTCGCCCCACCCTGCCCTCTCATTCCCCCCTTGTCTAATGTGCCTAGTCAAATCATTGACTCAGCCTACTTCTTTTCAGCATAAACAACAAATACAGTTACCAAGACCCTTAGTACCACAGTTCCCATCAGTATTGTCCTCACAAAAGTCCAATTCCCCTCCTGCAGGCATCAGTACTCCTCCTGGCTTATAGTTGCCAGGATCCAGGCCATGCAGGAGCTGGGAGTCATGTAGTCAGGTCTGAGTGCCATCTACTTCAACAGCAGTGGGCGTGCTCAAGATAACAGTGCAGTGTCCCTTTGAGTCCTTGGGCAGTGAATTTCTTTGCCCACATTGAGTTCCTGGGCTACAGGGTCTACAGTGGGCACTGGCAGTGCATCTGGAACAAGCAAACTGCAGAGCCTGTAAGGACTTGAGCAAGGGAATGGTTACCATACATGATCCCCTCCCAAAAAAGGGGAAACTTGTCCCAGTAAGGGGTACACCTGGCCCTCAAGAGGGCAAAGGACAGGGGGCTGGTCCAATTTTCACCGATTCTAGGACACATTTAGTTAAACTCTTTTTCCAGAGTCTCACTTTACCTGTCCTAAGGCTAGAGCTATACTCTGAGATACCTTTGCTACCAAGGTAGGGCTGTTATCTGATACTGGCAGCCCAAATCTAGGTATAATCTCCTGAAGTAATCTCTTGACTACTATAGAGGTAGTTTCCATTCTAGTGGGGTATACTTCAACCTAATCTGAAGTGTCTACAAAAACTAGACCTTAATGCTGGTGGTCTAATCTCTGAAATCCACCTAACAATGCCCTCCTGGGGAAGTTCCCTGGGACCCGAATTCCCAAGGGGACCCCCCTTACTTTGCTTAGCATTTACCTGTGTACAGACAGTACTTCTAGCAATTCTGCCACACAGAAGTTCAGAAGTCTTGGTGACACTTAAGTGGGTAACCTGGTGTCACCCGGAAACTCTGACCTAGAGCCTCTGGGACCAACAGTCTTGTCATCTAAAGGGTCCACCCATCATCTGATCTGTCAGGGGCTTGCTTCTGTTCAGCCAATTCCTTCTGGTTGCAGTTGGTAACCCTCTTTTCTCTGTGGAAGGCACAGTGTCTTCATCAAAGGGCATGGATTAAGGCCAAAAGTTCTGAAACTGTGCCCAAATGGTGTGGTCCAGGGTAACTACCACTGCCCCTGCATATTAGGTCCCATCCTGAACGTAACTGCTCCAATCCTTGAACAGTACCTTGTTGTCTGTTACCTCTGTGCAGTCATGAATGAGTTCCTCCATCATCATCTGGAAGCAGGCTGGCAGGGTTGATGGCCAGAGTCTTATGACTGGTCCAGGAGAAAAGCCTGGCCCATCCAGGTTAGCTCTTGGCCCAGAGTCTGCTTATCTGCCTCCTTCACCAGCAATGCTGTGGTGGTCACTGCCTGGAAGCATGCTGGCCACCCTGCTGCCACAGGGTCCAGTCTCTTAGACAGATCAGCAACAGGTCTCTTCCAGGGACCCTAGAGTCTAAGTGAGAACCCCTTTGGCAATGCTTCTTACATCACTCATGTAGAGGTGGAAGGGCTTTGCGACATCTGGCAAGGCTAGGGCAGCTGTTGAGATGAGAGCCTTCTTTAGCTCCTCAAAGGCCCGTTGTTCCACTTTGGACCAGTTCAACATCTGCATTCCCCCAGTACGTGTTCCTTCCAAGGACCACAGTCCTTCTTGATGTCCAAGGAAAACAGGCAGTTTGTCCGGTGGCTTCCTGGGCTGATGTACAAGTCCTATCAGCTCTCTCAAGACTAAATAGGATTCCACAGTGCCCATCAGGAAACTAACAGGCTTGCCTCTCCTAGCTAACCTGTCAGGACATACTCTTTATAACTTTTATAAAAATCTTATCTTCCAAAAATACATAACCATGCCTAAAATTTTAAAGAAAAGGCAAGGGAGGAGGGAGCAGGTCCAGTACACTGTTCCCAGGCCTCCAGCCACTTGAAATTTAAAATGCCACATTTTTCCTACAGATACAGATTTATCTGCATTTCTAAGCCCCTTTCTACTCCCCCCCTCCTCCCGCAGAACATCGGTGAAAATTGTCCAAGCAGTCGCGGGGGGTTAAATCATACAAATAATTGTTTTCACATTGTTTTAACACAATTCTAAATAAATTATAAACCTTTGTGATGAAGTCTACTTAAATCTATAAAGTAGACACACATGACTGAAACAAAAAATGATTCCCAAAGTTTAAACAAAATACAAGATGCAGGTACAAGCCCAAATTCAACAACAATGGCATATGAGAAAAGCAAAACAAAACAAATTAATATGGCTATCACTTTTTCTACATTAAGAGAAAAATATATGACTTGGCCTACTTCTTCACAAGAGGCACATTATAAATTCCCAACAATTTTACTTAGGTCTGTATGAAACATCCTGGATAGGGCTCAAGCATCATATAGATACCTCATCTGACAAATGAGAATAAATCAATCCTTGAGATCTTTGATCATTACTGCTTATTCTTAACACATGTAATACAGTTTAGCCTGCCATATTCTAGGCATTTAGTTTCTGCAATTGACTCTTCCTAATTCAATTTATACTTTGAACTTTTAAAGCTGGCAAGTCAAATATAAACAAAGCACTGAATAATCTCTTTGCAGGAGAGCAAATAGTCTTGCCCTCTCCGGCCTCCCCTAGACCTCTCCGCACCAGAGGCAGTTTACTAAGATTTAAGACAATGTCAGAAAAAAGAATGAATTTTGTTCATAGGTCCATCACAATTCATACTTAAGTAGCTGTGACTCTCCTTAGCTGATACCAATGACAAAGACTAAACATTGTAAGCAAGGCCATCTGGGCAGCTTCACCACGGAATCACTTGCCACTCTCTGCAGATCACTGGAGTAGCATTCAAATGCAAATGAACACATTCTTTAGCTGAAGATTCCCAGCCAGCCATTCAGGTAAACTTGTTACCATTACCATCTAGTTTCCACCTCATGGCGGGGAATTTCAAAAGCTGCTTACAATTACTTGGGAAACGAGTTTTAATTTATCTCCCAGATAATCTCTACCATTTTTAAAGCTCATTCTGTACACAGAAAGAGTTTTAAGCACAGCCCAAAACTATGCACACTCGTTTTGAACTGGCCTTTTCTCTTTACTGAGCACAGAAATTCGCCCTTGAGCTCTACTCCCATACCCAATGTCTCTACGGACCAGATACCTCCATGCCGGCCCAGGGGGCCCAGGCCCCCAGAGCGAAGCTGCTTCGGCCACCCCAGCCACCTTACTCAGGTGGTCCCCGAGGAGAAAGCGTGGGTCTGCTCAGCGGCTTCCCAGCTCCGCCTCCCCTTCTCCAGGCAGCAAGCAAAGTTCACCCAGGTGCTTGCTCCCCGAGCGAGGCCACCACTGCCCAGCCCCGCTCCAACACACAGACTGAGCTCCGCAGAAGCCACCCTCCGACCCAGCGCCACCAGGGGGCCCCGCACCGCCATGCCGGCCACACTTCGCCGGCTCCATCCTGGGACACCATGTCGCCCACAGGTACCAAACTCAGACCTGGGAAAGGTTCCACAGGTGACCCAACAGCTCACACCACTCACCTCATCTTGGGAGAGGCTTCCATCCCTCTCCCCACATGAGGGTCCCTCTAGGGCCCTCCCGGGAGGTCAGAACATCTTCTGACCTTCTGCCTGTGGCCTTCATGGTGCGTCCACCAGGCATATTCAGGCACCAATTTCATGAGGGGTCTTACGTCCCTCCAGAGCACTCACACAAGGATACAGACAAACACACACCTACCGCGGCCAGTCAGACTCTCTGGATCGGGTTCCTCATGGACCTGGCTGAGGATCCCAGATGAATTCCCCCATATGTTACGCCCAGACTTCATGATCCCCAAGGACCACCAGGGAGCCGAGTCCGATGCAATAAACAAAAGAGCCTTTTACATGCTAGCATGGGCTCTGTCCCACTCACACCGGCAGCATGGAGGAAGAGAGAGCGAATTTTGCACAGTCCAGGGGTTTTACTCTGGTCAGTGGTGATGTCACTGCATCGGCTAACCCTGATTGGTTGGGTGAGAGCTAGGGATAACTCTGCCCTGCCCCGCAGTGGAGTCCGGAGCTCATCCTCGCCCTGCCCTCCCCTCTCACTGGCAGCTCTAGTCCATTAATGCCTGACCTTTCCTCTTGAGGTTGACCCTGTAGGACTATGAAGGAAGCCAGTCCAAGGGAGGGGAAGCTGCCTCAGTGCCCAAGGCTGAGTTCCAGGAGGCCGGCAGCGCTATTGGTATCATGCTGGCAGTGGTAGTCTGTTGGTACCTGGCCTGTCCTCTTGAGATTGACCCTGCAGGACTACTAAGGGAGCCAGTCCCCAGTTCTGCCCCTCCTCTGCAACCAATTGATTGGAGTCTGAGGGCCAGGAGGAGAAACCAAGAGGCCTGCCTTCCAACTGTTCACTAGTCCCAGCTCCACTCACTCCAGTTCCCTGTTAACCATTCCCTGATCAATGGAAGCCTGTGGGCTGAGGGAGGGACCAAGCTGCCTGCCTTCTGCCCTCTCACCAGTCGCTGCTGCCATGGATTCATTGGAGCCTGAGGAACCTCTTTTCCCCCATTAGCTATTCCCTGATCAATGGAGCCTGAGGGTCAGGGGATAGACTGTCAGGTCCTTATAGACCCTGGGTTTTTATATATAAGGATTATCTTCACTGTGGAATAGCTAGGTGCCAAATATTTATTTAACTTGCCATGCATATTTCTTTACCTTAGATAATCATTTTATTTTACTCTCTCTTGCAATTTTCAGAGTAAAATATATTTGCTTTGGAGAAAGCTGCTGTTTTTCTGTATCTTGTTGAGTTCCATCTAAAGTATTATTGTATTATTGATTAGAAATTCAGGTAGTGAAATTTTCTCCAAGTGGTTGAACAATTGGGGGGGAAAGTGTGTTTCAGACCTAACTATGCTCATAAAAAAGGAAAGGAAAGTACTTGCTTTATTGCGGTGGTCTAGAACTGAACCTGCAATATCTCTGACGTATGTCCCTATAAAAGCTAACACTTTTATGGAGATGTCTCACTTTCATTTACAATCCTTCCACAGAAAAAGTAATCTATTTGATCATGACAATCCATCAGTGTTTCAATTTATCCATAAGCTTTGTTCTTGTTTAACATTACTTCTGGGGTGTGGGTGAAAATAAAGGTTTATTTTGATTATTGAAAACATGCTACATATTTTAGGCTGATTTCTTCCATTAGTCCTAATAGAAGAATGGTAAGTTTCCTACATCAGCTGTTTAGGAACTTCAATGTACCTGAGGCTGGGGACTTAGAGATTTGCATTCCAGTCCTAGCTTTATTTCTGTCATTGACTTTGAGAAAAAGTCTACAGATTATATATAGCTCAATTGCTCCCATGTCAGATGGGGATAACCCTGCATTATTGCCTGGCTTGTGAAATTCAGATGGGAGGTAGGAGACTCATTATGAAAGTTAAACACAAATTAACATATTAGGCATAGATGTACTTCTCAGCAACTCACTTGTGAAGTTAGTCAGGTTGCTTCAACTCTTCGTTTTGGTGATTTTTAGTTCATTTTTACACATTGGCATACCATAGGGGTAGTCAAATTTATTCACCAGTATGAAAATGAGGCCACTGTGTTTTAACTTGCTTAGAATACAGGTATGCCCTATGAAAATAATCTGTATATATCCACGTTGAGGCCCTTTAGAAGCATAAATTGTATTCCAGTAGCATTGAAATATTTAAGTTCCAGGCACTAGAACTTGCCTGTGTGCCCTCCTCTGAAGTGCTTAATATCACTGAGATTTATCTGGAAAATGAGCCTACATAATGTCATAGATAAGGCACCAAATGATAACATTTTATTCAATCTAATATCCTACCTATTAAAAAAGTAATATCCAAATTAACTATCACTCCACTACAAGCCAAACCCACCAGCCATGCCCACCAGCCAATCAGAGCAAGTATGCAAATAAACCCAATCAAGATGGCTACCAGACACAGAGAACAGGAGGGAGGCTTGGGTTTCCCAGGCAACAGAAGAATCCAAGGTTTCCACCTGCCCTTGCCTGCCTACGCCTGCACTCAAGACTACAAAATTTCAAATATAGTCAATAAATTCCAATAGAAATGGCAGCTGGCCACAGAGTGAGCAGGAGGTTTGGCTCTTCTACATGCTACAAAGTTTCAATTGTAGAAGGTAAATAAATTCTAGATACCAGGACATCCACTAGAGTTGCCAGGGGGTGTGGCCAGCCTGCAAACCACCTCACTCAGTAGCCCCATGCCCAAGGAAACCCCCACCCTGATCCAGGACACCCTTCAGGGCAAACCAGTTGCCCCCCACCTGTGCACCACGCCTCTATCCTATCTAATAAAAGAGTAATATGCAGATTGACCATCACTCCAACACACAATATGGCTCCCCCAATGTGGTCAAAGGTCCTGCCCCTACGTGGACACAAGATGGCCACCACAAGATGGCCAGCAGGGAAGGGCAGTTGGGAGGCACCAGGTCTGAAAGGGAGGGCAGTTGGAGATGATCAACCCTGCAGGGGAGGGCAATTAGGGGTGACCAGGCCGGCAGAGGATGGAAATTGGGGACTAACAGGATGGCAGGGGAGCAGTTAGACATCAATCAGGCTGGCATGGGAGTGGTTAGGGGGTGATCAGGCTGGCAGGCAGAAATGGTTAGGGACAATCAGGCAGTCAGGCAGGTGAGTAGTTGGGAGTCAGCAGTCCTGGATTGTGAGAGGGATGTTCCAGATTAGAGAGGGTGCAGACTGGGCTGAGAGACACCCCCCCCACCACCACCCCATGCACAAATTTTGTGCACCGAGCCTCTAGTATATATCATATTACTGTGTAAAGATATGGATATATGAATGGAGAAGAGGTGTTCATCAACATGTATGTCATTGTCAAACAATATACTAGAAAATATGAAAATACAGGTGCTGGGTGATAAATGGAACTTTTGGAACAAGTATTTGGGTGAACCTGAGGGGCTTTGGTGAAAGATTAAAGAAGACAGACAAGAAAATAAAGCTGGATCTAGGTGGGACACTGCTTTAGGATGGAGAGACAGTGTCACAGCCTGCAAGCCAAGTCTTTATTTAGTAGCCAGATTCAACTAGGCAAAGTAAGGGTGTGGCCAATATGTTTAGAATGTTCTTGAGGGTTTTGAATCTACTCAATTAGATGCACCTGAACTCTATCAAGCTTTATTTTGACAGCACTTGATGCACCTCCTGCAGCCTACCTCACTTATCCACCTGGGACCACAGCTTGGACCATAAGGTCAAGCTTACCACTATTGCCTTTGGCTATAAAAAGCTGAGACTTTCACGTGGTTTTACCATGAGAGGACCTATTCTTGAACCTGTTGAAACACTGTAGCTACTCTCCACATTTGGGAACTGATTTTCAAAGAGCATCAGAACAAAATTTTCTAATATTTATTTTTCTGTTTCTTTAATATCTTCTTTCCTATCTCTAAAAGTCTACTCATATATTTCTTTAACTCATCTACCACATTACCAAGTGATAGTTAAGAGCTGAAAAACACTTTGTAATTTGCAAACCTCTTTATAAAACACACTTGAGAGCCCAATATGGCCTATGCATAGTTTGTGATTTCTCGAAATGTATGCTAATAATTAATTTATAATGTTTCTTTTATTCAAAATCAGACTCTTTTGAAACAAATATACATTTCTGAAGTATTTATATAAATATGCATGTGTTATGAATATATGGATGCATATTACACATGTTAAAATGTCATAAATACAGATCTCACTGTGTGAGATTATAGTTCATGAGGTATTTTAGTTTGGATTGGAAAAAGGAGGACCTACGTAATAATTTAAACAATAAAGTTTTTTTTTTTTAAATGCCCTGGCTAGTTTGGCTCAGTGGATGGAGTGTTGGCCTACAGACTGAAGAGTCCCAGGTTTGATTCTGGTCAAGAGCACATGCCTGAGTTGGGGGTTCAATCTTCTGTGGGGTGGGGATGGGAGGAAGCCAATCAATGATTATCTCTGACCATTGATGTTTCTTTCTCTCTTTCCTTCTCACTTCCTCTCTGAAAGCAATAAAAATATATTTTAAAGATCAACTGAAGTTTATTTCAGTAAATAAAACAAAATTTTCATAAATAAATGATAACATTGGCAATACACTATAATAAATAGGCTGCTCACACCTCTGTCAGTTTCAGTTTCACCAGAAGCCAATGAGGCAGTAGGGTGTTTATTTCAATTATAAAATTAATCTTTTTCAACCAAAAGAGATAGAAAAATTTTATTCAATACTTAGATTCTACCTAACACAGAAGCTACTGGGATCAAACCATAAAAGCTACATAATATTTACCCTTTTTATTACAGACGTCCTCAAACTTTTTAAAGTGGGGGCCAGATCACGGTCCCTCAGAGAGCTGGAGGGCCCGACTATATGAACTACTAATTCCTACTGTAACACCTCGGCTGCGCTCACTGCCCAAAAAACCTGGCGGGCTGGATCAGACTCCTCTGCGGGCCGCATGTGGCCCGCGAGCCGTAGTTTGAAGACGCCTGATTAATATTGGTTTTTATATCCTTATCACATTTTTTAAAAAGTATTTATTGTTGAGGGTAATTCAAATGTCCCTCTTTTTCCCCCTCATTGTGATCCTCCATCCAGTTTCCACCACACCCGGGTCATTTGCTACTATATTGTCTGTGTACATACATAATGCATATATGCATATAAGACCATTGGTTAATTCTTTCTCCCCCAATGCTCTTCCCTTTGAGAATCATCAGTCTGTTTTCATTTCCATGCCTCTGATTCTATTTTATTTACCAGTTTATTCTGCCCATTAGGTTTTTATTCATTCATTTTGCTTTTTATATTCAATTGTTGATATGTATTTATTGCCATTTTATTGTTTATATTTTTTATCTGTATATATTTCTTCTTCATCATCCTCTTCTTTAAAAATACCGTTCGACATTCCATATAGTTCTGGTTTGTTAGAGATGAACTTTAGCTTTTTCTTGTCTATGAAGCTTCTTACGGACCTTCAATTCTAAATGATAGCTTTGCTGGGTAGAGTAATATTGGTTGTAGGTTCTTGCTATTCATCAATTTGTATATTCTTGTCACTCCCTTCTAGCCTGCATAGTATCTGTTGAGAAATCAGCTGAAAATTATATGGGCACTCCCTTGTAGGTAACTAACTGCCTTTGTCTTGCTGCTTTTAAGATTATCTCTGTCTTTAACCTTTGACATTTTAATTATGATGTGTCTTGGTCTGGGCCTCCTTGGGTTCCTCTTGTTTGGGACTCTCTGTGATTCTTGGACTATTTCTGTTACCAAGTAGAAAAAGTTTTCTGTCATTATTTCTTCAAATAGGTTTTCAATACCTTGCTCTCTCTCTTATCCTTCTGGTACCCCCATAATGCAAATGTTGGTATGCTTGAAGTTGTTCCTTATATTATCTTCATATTTTGTTGTTGTTTTTTCTAATTGGGTGGTTTTTGTTTGTTTGTTTGTTTGTTTTTGTTTTTGTTTGTTTTGTTTTTGCTTCCTCATATATTATAATAAAACCAATGGCTGTTTGTTTGAGATATTTTAGGAAAGTCTGAAGCCTGATCCAGACAGGCCTTTAATATGGAAAATCTGTTGCAAACAGCTTGGATGGAGCTGAAAATTGCATGGGGTGGGGTCTCAGGGAATCACTAGGGCAGAGTAAACAGTGTACTGCAGGTTGATGGGGACTCAGATATGGTTGTCAGTCAGCCCTGGGACAGGGGAGGAACCAGCACAGGAACAATGACCCATGAAAGCACCTCTTCCTGGTAGAGAACCACTCCAGAGTTCCTGTCCCAATGCCAAACAATCAAGTTCCTCCCCGTATATGTCTGGGTCTCCCTGGGCTGCCTGGTGTTGTGAGTCTAAGTAAGTTCATACCTAGCCCTTTAAGAGGGACACCTAGGTCTCCAGCAGCCTCTGTGTCACTCAGCCATAATCCATGCTGTTTTTTTATAGCCCAAAGTTACAGGGACTTCGCTTCCCAGCTCTGGGACACTGGTTGGGGGGTCTTGTGTGGGGCTGTGACCCCCTTGCTTCTCACGGTCATCTCCACTGGAATAACCTCCCTCTGGATTAAAAAACAAAATAATAAAAAGCAGCCCAGTTGGATAACTCCACCCCTCCAACCAGTATCAACATGCTTTATTTATTACTTTGCTAGTTGTAAGACTTCCATTCAACCAGCTTTCAGACAGTTCTGACTGATGATTGCTCTTTATTTTAGTTGTAATTTTAATGTGGTTGTGGAAAGCGGCAAGTACCAGCATTTACCTACACTGCCATCTCGGTTCCTCTTTACTATAATACAACATTTTAAGAGAAAAAATCTTTCTTTTCACAAGGCTAATTATTGTAACACAAACAATAAGAAACAAACAAAACAAAACAAAAATGAGAGAAGCATATGCTAAATGGCCAAATACCCTTACCAAACAATCCATTTTGATATTTTATTCACTACTATTCTAAAGGGAGTTGAGAAAGCCACACCCTGAACTCATTCACACATAGTTTAACAATCCCTTTAAAGAAAACCAGGGTTAGATTATTCTACCTGAAATAATAAAGAATTATAAATTGTTCCAAACCTGTGATAAAATACCCTGGAGATTGTGGAAATATAGTTGTTCTAAAACCTTTTCATGCTATTTGTGATTCAAGAGATGTATGTTGCCTGGCCTTTCAATAGAATATCAATGCGATTTTGTCTTTTCTGTATGAACTGTCAAGCAGTTTCACAGATCAGGACAGCTATCCCCTGTTAGGAGTATTACATGTCACTGTCATTTTATTCTATGAAAAATTAAGTTTATGTTGGTGGGGCTGTCATGCCATATGTATAAACAGTTTAGCTATTACTTTCTTTAGAGAGAGGATGACACTTGATATTTTTTTAATTCAGCCATGTTCTTCCAGTGAATATTATAGGTCAGAAACACTGTAATCCATTATTTCTTGCTGACAATACTGAATTTATATAATGCACTCAAGGAAATGCATTGATCTACAGCTATGTCCTCTTCCAGGAATAAAGCTCCAAAGATAAACAGCTGTAAAAACATTTTTCTTTAATTTTAGTTATTACTAAATGCATAAGACTTGGGAATGGTTCACCTGTGCTATCAGTAAAAGTGAACATAATCATTTGCCTTTTTCAGTTCTCATTTTACAGCCACACACACACACACACACACACACACACACACACACACACACTAGGGGCTCAGTGCAAGAAATTCATGGGCTGGGGAAGATCCCTCAGCCCAGCCTGCCCCCTCTCACATAGGAGCCCTCAGGGGATGTCCTATTGATGCTTAGACTCGCTCCTCTTTGGGAGAGGACCTAAGCCACAGTCTGGCCTCCCTTTGCATGAGGCAACCAGGCTGATCAGGGGAAGATGTCAGCCACATTACCTTGCTGCTGCAGCCACTGCCAGTCACCACAGCCACCAAGGTGTTTTCAACAACATGACTCCAGTCCCTGTACCATGAAAAAAATGACAACTTTCTTTAGGCATTTTTCAGATGTGTCTTTCATATGATATGACAATACTTCCTTTATTTTTATTTTTATCCTCTCCTGAGGATATGTTTCCACTGATATTTTCCCCTCTCCTCCAATTCCAGGCTTGGTCCCTGCCCAAGTCTAAAGCCTCCACTCCAGGCTCCTCCAATCATGGGCTCAGGCTGCCAAGGCTTTAGGCTTGGGAAGGGGACCCCTCGAATTGCAGGCTCAATCCCTTCCCAAGCCTAAAGCCTGGGTTGGAGGCTTTAGTCTTGGGAAAGGGACCCCTACCCCTCCATTTGCCATCTGGGAGTGACCTGGGTGCAGAAGATGTTCCCAGGATACAGGTATGTATGCAAATTAACTGCCATCATTGTTGGGTTAATTTGCATACTCACTCTAATTGGCTTTGGGCCTAGAGGAAGTACAGTCAATTTACATGCTTCTCTATTATTAGGTAAGACATATATATCAGTATAGCATTTCACAGTTGATGAATCTTCCAGATATAAGTTTTTCCATACCATTGCTGGCACACCCATGATATCTAAGTAATTTGACTTGTTCACATGTACAAGTGGTTTAATATGTTAAGTAACTTGCCTGTGATCATAAAATTATTAAATAGAAGGGGTGATACTTAAACTCTGATTTGTCATACTCTATCCATATCCTTTTCTCATTACATCACACTGCATTTAATAGTGAGGTTTCTTTAATATTTGTATGAAATATTTTAAATTGATGCAACTTTATTTTTCTGGTTGCCATTGTCTTATTAACTAATGTAAATTAACTAGTCTAACAAGTCTTCAGTGATCTGCATCCCATTCATTCTCATCTCTCCACTTGTTACTCAATTCCATTGCTTTAATCATTCCAAATAAAAGTTACAGGTAATTTAATGATTCACTCAGCTTCATGTGTTTGCTTACACACTATTCTGTAATGTTCATTTTAAAACATCCTTCAATGCAAAGTTCAAGAGTTGATTCCTCTTATAATGCTTTCTGGGACTCCTCCCTCAGCTAGAAGTGTGCATTCTCTCCTCTATGACCTCACAATACCCTTTCACAGCAGCTAAAATAAGCTGAGTCTTTCGTCAGCTGTGCCCAATCTCCTATTGAGCCCCTCAAAACCATTCAAAAATAAAGCACAAAACAATTTCTCTTTTAGTATTTTTGATCTCTAGCATTTCTTTTTGCTTCTTTCCATTACTTTGTTTACATTGCCCATCTGTTTCTGTATACTGTCTATTATATTTATTAGGCTTCTCAGCATATTAATCATAGTTGTTTTATTTTATTATTTTCTTCTCTTCTTATACTTTTTATTTCTTCTTGTGGGATTTATAATTTTTTTAAATTTTTTAATTAAATTATTATCTTTGTACATATACCATTGCCCAACACCTCCCATACATGCCCTCCCTCCACGGGGTTTTGTGTCCATTGGTTATACTTATATGCATGTATATAAGTCCTTTGGTTGACCTATTATCTCCCCCAGATCTCCCTACCCTCCCCACTGTAAATTGACAGTCTGCTTGTTGATTTACTGTCTCTATATCTATCTTTTGGTTCTTCAGTTTATAATGTTCTTTATCATCCATAAATAAGTGACATCATGTGGTGTTTCTCTTTCATTGACTGGCTTGTTTCACTCAGGATGATGTTCTCCAATTCCATCCAGGTTGCTGCAAATGATGAGAATTTCATATTTTTATGGCAGCATAATATTCCATTGTGAAGATGTACCATGGTTTTTTTATCCAATTATCTGCTGATGGGCACCTAGGCTGTTTCCAAATCCTAGCTATTGTAGATTGTGCTGCTATGAACATAGGGGTGCATATATTCTTTCTGATTGGTGTTTCTAGTTTCTTGGGATATATTCCTAGGAAGGGGATTACTGGGTCAAATAGGAGTTCCATTTTCAGTTTTTTGAGGAAGCTCCATACTGTTCTCCACAGTGGTTGCGCCACTCTATATTCCCACCAGCAGTGCACGAGGGTTCCTTTTTCTCCGCAACCTCGCCAACTCTTGTAGATTGTTGATTTGTTGATGTTGGCCATTCTGACAGGTGTGAGATGGTACAGCATTGTTGTTTTGATTTGCATCTCTCAAATAATTAGTGACTTTGAGCATGTTTTCATATGCCTCTTGGCCTTCCTTCTGTCTTCTTTGGAGAAGATTCTATTTAGATCCATTGTCCATTTTTTAATTGGTTCATTTATCTTCCTTTTATTAAGTTGTATAAGCTGTCTGTAGATATTGGAAATTAAACCTTTATCAGTGATAATATTTGCAAATATGTTCTCCCATACAGTGGGCTTTCTTGTTGTTTTGTTGATGGTTTATTTTGCTGTAAAAAAGCTTTTTATTTCGATGTAGTCCCATTTGTTTATTTTCTCATTAGCTTCCATTGCCTTAGGGGCAGTATCAGTGAAGAAGTTCTTTTGGCATATGTCTGAGATTTTGTTGCCTGTGGATGCCTCTAGTATTTTTATGGTTTCCCGTCTTATGTTTAAGTCCTGTATCCATTTTGAGTTTATTTTTGTGTGTGTTGTAATTGGTGATCTAGTTTCATTCTTTTGCATGTATCTGTCCAATTTTCCCAACACCATTTATTGAAGAGACTGTCTTGACTCCATTGTATGTTTGTGCCTCTTTTGTCAAATATTAATTGAGCATAGTGATTTGGGTTGATATTTGGATTCTCTATTCTATTTCTTGATCTATATGTCTGTTCTTGTGCCAGTACTAGGCTGTTTTGAGAACAGTGCCTTTGTAATACAGCTTGAAATTTAGTATTGAGATCCCTCCTACTTTACTCTTCTTTCTCAGGATTGCTGTGGCTATTCAGGGTTTTTTATTGTTCTGAATGAATTTTTGGAGAGTTCTTTCTAGGTCAGTGAAATATGCTGTTGGAATTTTAATGGGGAGTGCATTGAACCTATAAATTGCTTTGGGCAATGTGGACATTTTAATTATGTTGATTCTACCAATCCATGAACATGCTATTTTCTTCCATTTACATCTTCCTCTATCTCTTTTTTCAGTATCGTGTAGTTTTCCACGTATAGGTCTTTTACCTCCTTAGTAAAGTTTATTCCTAGGAATCTTAATTTTTTTGGTGCGATGGGAAATGGGATTGCCTTATAAGTCTCTGTTTCTGCAAGTTCACTGTTGGTGTATAGAAATGCCATAGATTTCTTGGCATTAATTTTGTATCCTGCTACATTTCAAAATTCATTTATTAAGTCCATTAGTATTTTGATGTGGTCTTTTGGGTTTTTTATGTACAATATCGTGTCATCTGCAAATAAGGATAACTTTACTTCTAATTTTCCAATTTGGATGCCTTTTATTTCCTCTTCTTCTCTAATTGCAATGGCTAGTACTTCCAATACTATGTCAAACAAGAGTGGTGAGAGTGGGCATCCCTGTCTTGTTCCTCTTTTTAGAGGAAACGGTTTTAGTTTTTGCCCATTGAGTATGATGTTGGCTGTGGGTTTATCATATATAGCTTTTATTATGTTGAGATATATTTCCTTGTACTCCCACCTTGTTGAGAGTTTTTATCAGGAAAGGGTGTTGGATTTCATCAAATGCTTTTTCTGCATCAATTGATATGACTATATGGTTTTTATCTTTCAATTTGTTTATGTGATGTATCACGTTTATTGATTTGCGGATATTGTACCATCCTTGCATTCCTGGAATAAATCCTACTTGGTTCTGGTGTATGATCTTTCTGATGTTCTGCTGGAGCCGATTTGTTAGAATTTTGTTGAGGATTTTGGCATCTAAGTTCATGAGGGATATTGGCTTGTAATTCTCTTCCATTGAGTTGTCTTTATCTGGTTTTGGTATTAGGGTGATGCTGGCTTCATAGAAGGAGTTTGGAAGTGTTCCTTCCTTTTGAATTTTTTGGAATATTCTGAATAGGATCGGTTTTAGTTCTTCCTTGAATGTTTGGTAAAACTCTCCTGTGAAGCCATCTGGCCCTGGGCTTTTGTTTGCTGGAAGTTTTTTGATTACTGTTTCAATTTCTTCACAAGTCACTTTTCTATTGAGGTTTTTAGATTCTTCCTGATTGAGTTTTGGAAGGTTGTATTTTTCTAGGAATCTGTCCATTTCCTCCAGGTTGTTCAGTTTGTTGGAATAGAGTTGTTTGTAGTATTTTGTTACAATCATTTGTATTTTGGCGGGGTCTGTTGTTATTTCACCTCTTTCATTTATGATTTTGTTTATTTGGGTCCTCCAAGGGGCTGTCAAACTGGGCAGTCTTTGCACCACACACAAAGCAGACACTTTTGGGTGGCAGGTGTGGGCATGGAGACCAGGTCATTTGAGAAACAGAGCTGTTTGAGACTAGGATCCTGGCCTAAGACACAAACCAAGACCCTGCAATTACTGGGGGCAAAAAACTGCGACCACAGCTTCATACCAACAGACAATAAGAATCAAGGATTCCTGGCAGCAGATTTCTGTGAATCAAAGAGCCTATCCCACTCCACACAGGCTTGTGGATAGAACCATAGCAATTGATAGACCAGCCCCTGGCCCAAGCTGCAATGCCCCTACTGGGAATTTGAGAGCCTGGGCTGGACTCAGTTCACCTTTGGGGAATTTGAGAGTGCACAATGCCTTAGCAATTTTGGTTCAGTAGAGGGAACATGCAGGGACCCCAGCGCTGCTACTGGAATTTGAGAGACTGGAATCTGCTCCCCTCAACGCAATCGGGTGACCAAACCCAAAGCTCCCTGAGGGCAGGAGTGCCACCTGACTTTGATTCTGAACAATCCACATAGAAGTCAGGATTCTGCAGCACAGGCACCCCATAGAGCTATTGTGCAATCTAGTCCTGCATGGTAACCTGAACCCAAATTCCTCCTGCAAGAGGCAGCACTGAGCACTTGATTTGACTAGTTTCTTACCATGTGCGCCTGGGATTCGTGACTCATAGTGCATTCACACTAAGAGCCAGTGACTCCAATTCTCGGTGCATGCACACACAGGGACCCTGATTCTCAGCAAGAAGCTGCACAAGGCAATGGAGACACTGACACTAGATTTTTGGTACAGACACAGGGAAACTCTGACACCTGTGACCTGCTAAGGGACTCCTTTTGAGCACATACCAACAGTGTGGAGCAGGCAAGGTCCCTGATTCTAAGTGCGCACATGAGACCACAATGAACACTGGGGACACTGACCCTGGGCAAGTCTAGTTCCCACCAACCCACGGTAGCCACACTTCCTAGTGTGAGAGCACTTCAGTGAAACCCAGGTGATGTGAAGTTCCCAAGGAACATGGCCTAGGTCCACGCAAATTGGAGCTTGAATCTCCTGGTGATAGTCAGAATGAGGAGATGACACAATCCCCAGAGGAAAGAAAATTAGGAGTTGCCAAGAAAGGAAATTAGTGAAATTGAAGCATGCAGCATGACCAAAAAAGAGTTCAGAGTAATGTTCGTGGATTTTATACATCTGATGTATGAGAAAATCAGCAAATTATGCAAGAATCAGAAAGAAATGAAACATGATATAGCTACAATTAAAAACACCATGGAAAGTTTCAACAGTAGACCGGAAGAAACAGAAGACCAAATTAGTGAGTTAAAACATCTGGTTCAGGAAAAAGCTCAATCTGAAGAGCAATTGGTGAAAAATATTTAAAAAGCAGGTGGAAAGTCTAAGGGAGCTTTGGGACAGCATGAAATGAAGTAACATATGTATAACAGGACTGCCAGAAGGACAAGAACAGCAAGGTTCAGAAAAAAACTATTTGAAGAATAATGACAGAAAACTTCCCAGATATGGGAAAGAAAAAAGTTACATAAGTGCAGAGAGTCCCAAGAAGGATGCCAAAAGACCCATAAAACACACAATAAGACAGGTCATAATTTCAATAGCAAATATAAATGACAGAGTATCTTAAAGGTGACAAGGAGAGACAGAGAGTTACCTACAAAGGAACACCCATCAGATTATCAAATGATTACTCAACAGAAACACATCAATCTTGAAGGGAATGAAAGGAGGTATACAAAGTGTTGAAAAGCAAAAGACTGAATCCACGAATACTCTATCCAAGCAGGACTATCAATCAAAATTGAAGGGGAAATCAGGAGCTTCGCAAGCAGAAAAACGCTAAGGGAGTTTATCATGGCCAAATCAGCAATGCAAGAAATGCTAAAGGGAATACTGTAAAAGGAAGAAATAAACAGGTAAGAAGAATCACAGACACAAAAATAGATATGACTATAAAAAATACCTTTCAGTAACACTTTAAAAGTAAATGGACTAAATGTTCCAATCAAAAGACATCTAATGGGTGAATGGATTAAAAAAATTTACCCATATATATGCTGTCTACAAAAGGCCCACCTACAAGAGATCAAGAACAAGAGACTCAGACAGATTGAAAGTGAAGAGATGGAAAATATCTTTCAGGCAAATGGAAATGAAAAAAAAATTAAGATACCTAGGAATAAACTTAACTAAGGCAATAAAGACCTATATTTGAAAAAAACTGCAGGACACTGAAAAAAGAGATAGAGAAAGACATAAACAGATGAAGAACATACTGTGTTCATTGATTGGTAGAATCAACATCATCAAAATGTACATATTACCCAAAGCAATCTACAGATTCAGTGTAATCCCCAGTAAAATACCAATTGCATATTTCACATACCTAGAAAGAACTTTCCAAAAATGTATCTGGAATTAAAAAAGACCCCGAATAGCTGCAGCAATGCTGAGAAAGAAGAACAAAGTACATGGAATCTCAATACCAGATTTCAAGCTGTATTACAAAGCCATTGTTCCCAAAACAGCCTGGTACTGGCACAAGAACAGACATATAGATCAATGGAATAGAATAGAGAATCCAGATATCAACCTAAACCACTTTGCCCAATTAATATTTGACAAAGGAGGCATGAACATAAAATGAAGTCAAGATAGTCTCTTCAACAAATGGTGATGGGAAAATTGGACAGATACATGCAAAAAAATGAAACTAGACCAACAACTTACACCATAAACAAAAATAAACTCAAAATGGATAAAGGACTTAAACATAAGACCGGAAACCATAAAAATACTAGAGGAATCCACAGACAGAAACATCTCAGACATAAGCTGAAGGAAGTTCTCCATTGATACTGCTTCTAGGGCAATGGAAATTAAAGAGAAAATAAACAAGCGGGGCTACATCAAAATAAAAAGCTTTTGCATAGCAAAAGAAACCATCAACAAAACAACAAGAAAGCCCACTACAGAGGAGAACATATTTGCAAATGACATCACCAATAAGGGTTTAATCTCCATCATTTACAGGGAACTCATACAACTTAACAATTGGAAGAGAAACAATCCAATCAAGAAATGGGCAAAGGACCTAAATAGATACTTTTCAAAGGAGGACAGAAGGAAGGCTAAGAGACATATGAAAACGTGCTCAAAGTCACTAATTATCTGAGAGATACAAATCAAAACAACAATGTGATACCATCTCACACCCATGAGAATGGCTATCATCAACAAATCAACAAAGGACAAATGTTGGCAAGGATGCAGAGAAAAAGGAACTGTTTTGCACTATTGGTGGGAATGCAGACTGGTGCAGCCACTGTGGAGAACAGTAAGGAGTTTCCTCAAAAAACAAAAGAATGAAGCTCCCATTTGACCCAGTGATCACACTTTTAGGAATATATTCCAAGAAACTAGAAACACAAATCAGAAAGGCTATATGCACCTCTATGTTCATAGCAGCACAATTAACCATAGTTAAGATTTGGAAACAACCTAAATGCCCATCAGCAGATGAGTGGATTAGAAAACTGTGGTTTTCTACACACTGGAATACTATGCTGCAGTAAAAAAAGGCGTTCTTACCATTTGCAACAGCATGGATAGAACTGGAGAGCATTATGCTAAGTGAAATAAGCCATTCAGAGAAAGAAAAATACCACATGATTTCACTCATGTGTGGGAATATAATGAACAACATAAAATGAAGAACAGGGACCGAGTTAGAGGCAGAAAAGCATCAATCCGACTTCCAGACCTCAGAGGGAAGCTAGGGAGGGTGGGAGAAAGGAGATAAACCAAAGGACTTGTATGCATGAATATAAGCCTAACCAATGGACATAAATACCAGGGGGCTGAGGACATGAGTGGGGGGAGGTCGGTCGGGGGGTTAATGGAGGGATGAGGACACATATGTAGAAATTAAAAAAAATAAAAAGGGCAAAAATTATGTATAAAATTATAGAGGCTTTAGCTATACAATTCTATAATACATCATCTGTATATTATATTGTGTGTTCACCATTCCAAGTCAAGTTTCCTTCCCTCATAATTTATTATCCCTACACCCTCTTCAACCTCCCTCCACCCACTTTTGCTCTGGTAATCAGCATTCTGGTGTCTTTGTACATGAGGCCTTATTTCTGGTTGTTTTCTTTTTTTGCTGTAATTTTTTTTTTCTTGAGAGTAATACATAATAATTAGCAACCACTACTGAGGCAGGAATTTTTTGGGAATGTTACAAATGTGCCAGGAATAATGAATTCTTACAGTATGGCTGCTTTGGGCAGCCATTGTCTTCACCTTTCTGAGGATGTTAGGAACTATTTATTTTCATCCTTCATGGTGATGCTTCCAATACGTGACCAGTACTCTGCTGAATACCTTGGGGTGAGCCATTTTAGATTTCTATAGTCCTCTTTTTCCCACTCTCTCTGTCTCTATCTGTACTATTGTGTCCTGCTAATTTATCAGTTTTAAACTCCTTGACTAAAAGAGCTTTCCAGGCTCTGCCTATTTCTTGTGCAAGAGTCTGCATAATCAGATCTTACTTCACTTGTGTCTTGTCACTTGGTGATTGTTATCCTTTCTGTCTAATATCCAATATTAAAACAAACAAACAAACAAATAAAAAAACACTTTTTCACATATTCTGTATGTTTCCTTTTGTTTTTGTTATTTTTGTTTCAGGCAAGATGGTAAATCAGGTCCCTGTTTCTTCATCTTGGAAGTGGAGGCTCTTTATTATATTTATACTGATGGCCCGGTACACAAAATTCATGCACATTAAAAGGGATTTAACTGGAGAAAATATTTTTAAATTGCTATTTGTCCTTTCCCTATAATAGAAGTGTCAGAAATAAAAGAAAATTATTATATATTAAAATATCCCTCCAATCAGAGTCAAGGGCAAACCCCAGGACCCAGAGTCAAGTCCCTGCCCACCCATATGCACCTTGAAATCATGCAAGACCCAGACCAGGCTGGCCCCAACCAAACTGGGCGAGATCCAGGCCCAGATGGCTCCATCCTGGTCAAGACCCGCTGGTTGGGGGGCACAGCCTCAGGTCCCCTGGCCTGGAGCTGGGAGGGGACAGAGCCTCAGGTTTCCCATCAAGCCTCACTGGGTGGGGGCCACATCCTCAGGTCCCCCTTTAATCACCATTGGGCAGGGAGTGCAGCCTCAAGTCCCCCAGCTCATGCCAGGTGGGAGGGTGCAGTCTCAGGTCTCCCAGCACACCCTCAGGTCACCTAGCCCAGTGAGGAAGGGAGAAGGATAGAGAGTTAGAAACATCGATGAAAAAGAAACATCAATCAGCCACCTCCTGCACACACCCTACTGAGGATGTGCCCTCAAATCAGGTGCATACCCTTGTCTGGAATCGAACCTGGGACCCTTCAGTCAGCAAGCCAACACTCTATCCACTGAGTCAAATAGGTTAAGGCATAAAAAGCTTTATCACAGAAAAAGAACCATCAACAAAATAGCAAGAGAGCCCACTGTATGGAAGAACATATTTGCAAATGTCATCACTGATAAAGGTTTAATCTCCAACATCTACAGGCAGCTTATAAAACTTAATGAAAGGAAGATAAATGTTCCAATAAAATAATGGGCAACGGGCCTAAATAGAATCTTCTCAAAAGAAGACAGGAAGAAGGCCAAGAGACACATGAAAACATATTCAAAGTCACTAATTATCCAAGAGACGCAAATCAAAATTACTATGTGGTACCATCTCACATCTGTCAGAATGGCTATCATCAACAAATCAACAAACCACAAGTGTTGGCGAGGATGTGGAGAAAAAGGAACCCTTGTGCACTACTGGTGGGAATACAGAATGATGCAGCCACTGTGGAGAACAGTATGGAGTTTCCTTAAAAAACTGAAAATGGAACTCCCATTTGACCTAGTAATCCAACTCCTAGGAATATGTCCTAAGAAACTAGAAACACCAATCAGAAAGGATATATGCACCCCTATGTTCATAGAAGCACAATTTATAATAGCTAAGATTTGGAAACAGCCTAGGTGCCTGTCAGCAGATGACTGGATCAAAAAACGATGGTGCATCTACACAGTAGAATACTATGCTGCCATAAAAAGAAAGAATTCTCATCATTTGCAGCAACCTGGATGGAACTGAAGAGCATTATGCTAAGTGAAATAAGCCAGTCAATAAAAGAAAAAGACGACATGATCTAACTTATTTGTGGATAATAAAGAACATTATAAACTGATGAACAAAAAGGTAGATACAGAGGTGGTAAAAGATCAAACAGACTGTCAAATTACAGCAGGAAGGTTAGTGAGAAGTAGGGGATATAAAGATCAACCAAAGGACATGTATGCATGCATATAAGGATAACCAATGGACACAAAACACGGGGGTGAGAGGGCATGTATGGGAGTGGGGTGGGGGGACAATGGTTAGATATGTACACATATAATACCTTAAAAAATATAAAAGAGTAATATGCAAATTGACCATACATCTGCAACATCCACAAGCCACACCCACCAGCCAATCAGGTGTGAGTATGTAAATCAACCCAACAAAATTGGCTGCAGCCATGGAGAGTAGCAGGGAGGCTTGGGTTTCCCTGGCAATGGAGGAAGCCAATCTTTCTGCCCTGGACTGCCTTGGCCTCTGCTTAAGGCTACAAAGTTATAGTCACAGAGGACAAGTAAATCCCAACAAAAATGGTGGCAGCCATTGAGCTGCAGAGAGCAGGAGTCTTGAGTTGCCCTCAGTGATGGAGGAAGCCAAGCTTTTCTCAGCACTGGCCTGCCTTGGCCTCCACTTAAAACTATAAAGTTTCAATTATAGAACATTAATAAATCCCAAATAAAATGGCTGCAGCCACGGAGCAAGCAGGAGGCTTGGCTCTGCTCAAGGCTACAAAGTTTCAATTACAGAAGATAAATAAATCCCATATACTAGGGCCTCCACTTGGTTCGCCGGGGGTCATGGCTGGCCTGAAAACTACCAGAGACCCCTCACTCAGGCCTCTCCATGCCCCAAGGGAACCCCCACCTTGATTCAGGACACCCTTCAGGGCAAACCAGCTGGCCCCAACCCATGCATCAGGCCTCTATCCTATCTAATAAAAGAGTTATATGTAGATTGACTATCACTCCAACACACAAGATGGCTGTCCCCATGTGGTCAAAGATCCTGCTCCCATGTGGACACCAGATGGCTATCACAAGATGGCCAGCAGGGGAGGGCATTTAGGAGTGACCAGGCATGTAAGGGAAGGCAGTTGTGGGTGATTAGGCCAGCAGGGCAGGGCAGCTGGCAGGGACCAGATCTGCAAGGGAGGGCAGTTGGGGGCAATCAAGCCTGCTGGGGAGGGCTGTTAGGGGTGACCAGATCAGCAGAGGAGGAGAGTTGGGGCCAACTAGGTCTGCAGGGAGGGGCAGTAGGTGGGGGACCCTGCCTGCAGGGGAGAGCAGTTGAGGGGGGCAGGCTTGAACAGGAGGGCAATTCGGGGCAAACAGGCTGTCAGGGGAGCAGTTAGGCATCAATCAGGCTGACAGGGAGTGGTTAGGGAGTGATTAGGCTGGCAGGCAGAAAGAGTTAGGCGCATTCAGGAAGGCAGGCAGATGAGCAGTTGGCAGTCAGCAGTCCTGGAGAGTCAGCTGCAGAGAGCAGGAGTCTTGAGTTGCCCTCAGTGATGGAGGAAGCCAAGCTTTGTTAGAGGGAAGTCCGACTGCAGTCTGCAGTCGGACATCCCTTTAGGGGTCCACGATTAGAGAGGATACAGGCTGGGCTGAGGGACACCCTCCTCCCCCATGCATGAATTTTGTGCACTGGACCTCTAGTTATATTATAATTACTATGTATATTGACAAGTGGATATTGGAAATATCAGGGGAACACTTTTTAAAATATATGATTGTCTAACTAGTATGATGTACACCTGAAATTAATACAAAATAACTACTGCAAACTATAATTGGGGAAAAAGAAAAAAAAATGGCAAATTTGAAAGTTCCCCATAATGGCCATTGATATTTTAAATTACTTTTGGTCAAATCAGTCCATTTAGTTATACATAAATTAGCATGAAGAAAGACTGTGGATTTTAAAGATTAAATTAATTGGCTCATGTCACTTGGGTGAGGGTGGTGAAAATTCTGAAAGTATTTAAATCACTGGGATCCCATTTTTTTCTGAATATTTTATCTGGGACATAAGGCCCAAATAGCCTTCAGGCCAAGAGCCATGTAGTCCCACTAAGTACAAGCTGATCCCAAAGGAACAGAGCAACACAGTCTGATAGTGAAGGAGTCAAGCCAAAGGCTAAAGCAGTCAGTTTTGAAGAAAGGACCCATTCCTGAGGAGCCATGTTGAAGCTGAACAGTGCAACTTTTGTAGAACATCCTGCTTCCAAGGTGGCAGGCTGAAGGCTAAAGCAGAGTTTCAATGAGACAACCCAGTCTAGAATTGGACTAAAGGCCATTCCGTTTCAGTAGAAACAATTTGGTTGCAAAGAAAATCAGGCTAAAGGCCAGTAATGTCTCAAGAAACATCCTGATCCTTAAGAAGTCAGACCCAAGTGCCAAACAGATAACTCACAGAAAACAGGACCTTTAACAGAAAAGTACAACGTCTCTGAATATATCCTAAATAGAACCTTGAGAGCTTCAAATGTAAAGAGACCAGAAATACTGATACAGGAGAAAACTGACCCTTAAACTCTATGGTCAATGAGTTCTGCAAATGCCTCACCTGTTAGTTCACCAGGCTCAGAGCCATCAGGGGTCTTTTCTGGATCCCCACAAAGACCACCAAATATGTTGAAGGTAAACAAATTGCAAGCCAAATAGTTCTCCATCAACATAGGTTTATTCAAGAGCAACAAAGAATTGCAATCTTATATATAAATCTTGGCAACCCTCATGTAAGTCCACTAAAAAAAAATAAAATAAAATAGGACCTTCTTTTATAAAAGGGGAAAGGAAGCTGGGAAGAGCTATTACAAACAGTACCTCTTGTGTTTTTCTATCAGAATAGGGTCTGGGAGCTATCCTTTCTAGTCTCCATAACTCACTTTAAATGGGGTTTATAGACACACTCTGTAGACTCAGTCCAGTGATTTCTAGAGAATATGATCTGAATCAATTCAACTGAGCAAATTATCTTTTTGAAATAACATCACAGTAAACATTCATGACTATGAAAAGAAGCTGATATTTTGCATTCTCCATTTAGTCCAAGCCCTTTTTTGACTTGCTTGCTTAAGACCTAGTAGTATTTCCTCAATTTCACAAAAGCTAGAATGATCAGACCCTTCAGCATTATATCCTAACATGACACAAACTAATCTCATAGGGAGCATTCACTATGCTACTACTTATTGTGTGACCTTGGTCAAGTTCTTAAACACTCTGAACCCCATTTCCTCATCTGTAAAAATGATGATGGCTATGTTAACTACTTAATTTTGTGCGGAAATACATACAACAATGCATGTCAAGTGCATTGTCAGGTAAAATAGGTGTGTAGAAGTTAAATAACTCACTCGAGCTCACACAGCTAAGGAAAAATAGGACTAAGTATTAACTCATTCATAATCAAACCCAAGCTTGTATTTAACCTAATACAATATTATAGTAGCAAATAGACTTATCATCTCTATAAAAACATGATAAAAGTTTGACCTCCTCCTTCCCCTATAAACAGGCAATATGTGCTGTGTCTTTATTTTACTTTATGATTAAGCTAGTGCCACTTTCTGTATTGGAAAATGCTTAGTTAAATAATTATTACTCTTTCTTTTGTAGAGATACAAATATCATTCATTATTCTAGACTCATATATTAAAAGGTATATTAACCTATCAGTAGTAATTAGTTCAATTTATTGTTGGCATCTCAAAGCAGAAATACCATAATGAGATCATGTTCTGTGTTTTGTTTTACTTGTGACAGGAAAATGAGTAAAATTATATTTTTACGATTTTCATTTTTATTTATTTATTATTGGTTTTGAGTGTAAAGCTTAGTTGTTAAACAATCATAAACTTTACATAGTTTTTTCCTCAATATTTTCAGTTCCCCATCAGCATTACACACATAGCTATGTCAATATTATTGACAATATTCTCTATTCTGTTCCTGCATCTCCATGACTATTCTGTCACTACCAATTTTTACTTATCAATCCCTTTATCTCTTTTACTCAGCCCTCCTAACACATATCCCCTGGGGCAATCACCAGTTTGCTCTCTGTATCTATGAGTATTTGAAATTTTTGTTTGTTTATTTTGTTCTTTAGTTTCCACATACAATTGAAATCAGTTGGTATTTGTCTTTCTCTGACTGACTTACAAAATTATATCTTTGTCATTAGTTGATTTTAATAGTCACTCTATATTTAAATAGTATCTTTTAGTTCTTCATCATGTTATGAATACAGTAATATACTTTATCTTTATGCCTCTCACTCTCTTTTGCTTTGTTATCCCCCTTTAAATGCATATTAATAACAAATGATTGTTTCTTTACATGATTTTGAGGGCTTTTGAGGGTTTGTGGCCAGAGATAACAATAACATCAATAGCTACATCTTTGTACATTGAATATTTAATATAATAGTTGGAAACTATACTGACAAATATCAAGTGATTTCTTTGTCTTTGGGAAGGAACATTTGATTGACTTTTAATTATATAAATGAGAGATAAAATAGGATATTTGGACATCATTTGTTAAAATGATTCAGTGTGCAGAAAAATTGGTTAAAATACCAATATCTTGGGGTGGGCGTGACAAATAGAAAGGAATAAACATTAACATTTATTGTACCAGTAAATGTTATTTTAATGTATTTACCAGGTCCTATGTTTAGCAATTTACATACATTATGTCTAATTTCCTAAACAGTACTTCTGAGGGTTAGGAATTACAAACTCACTCTGGAGCTGATAAAAGGGGAATAAGGGGTTCTGAGAGAGATAGCTTTCTCAAGGTAAAAAATTACAAAGTGCCAACACAGATATTCAAGCCCACATCTGTCTGACCCTAATATGCATGATTTATCTACAACTTGTCACCACTGGATGAACTATATACAAGACTTGTTCTAAGCAGCTAAGATTTTGACCTTTCAGAAAGCAATGCTCTCTGACAAATCTGCCATAGATAGGCCAGTCAGAGTGTGAGATGAAATGTGGGAAAGAAACTTATGGACTAAGCCTCCTGCATTATTTTAATGATCATTAAAATAAATGTTGTGTTTGGGGGCATAATTGCTGAAGGTAGCAAAATAAAACTTCTCAGACTGTTTAAGAAAACTATAAAATTTGGCTGGAGATGATTTGTTTTGGAATATTGTTTAGATCATGCAGAAATTACATAAATATTCATATTTCTTAAAAGGTGTCTCATTTAAAATCTTTCGGCAACAGGCAATTCATTTGGTCATTGCTATCCAATGTCTTGTCACCTTTTTTTCAATGATGTACTGCTTTTTGACCAAAATGATGATATTTATTAGTTTGGATAAATCACCTCTTTTGCTTTTTGCTCTGCCCACAGGCTCTTTTGAATTATTTTCTAGATACACACAAAATTATAGTTGATCTATCTCTAAAATTTCATATTATTAAATTGGTCCACAAATGTTTTATCCACTCATCTCATTATTTCCCCCTAATATGAGCTACATTTTCATTCTATAAATAGTAAGACTAATGTTGGGCATTTCTCACATCTTGGATTAAAGATTGAAATTTGACTGAATAAAGATTGAAATTTGACATTACCAGGTGCTACCATAGACTTCACTATGTGAGCACCAAAGTACATTTTGGGACTCAGTGGCAGGAATCTTCTCCAATTTCCTCCATCTCTTCTTTGGTCACCCTTCCCTTAAAGTTCACATGGCCTCCCTAAAGGAAGGGGCATGCACATTAATGCACACTTATCTTCTCTTATAAAGATTTCCAGGAAAAAAGATTCTGCAGTGTTGAATCAGCCTTTCTATTACTTAACAGCTCATACCATCACTTTCTTGTTACTCACAGCCATGCTTCCTACATATTGAATCTAACACTTTCACTCTATTGTTTTTATTTTGAAAAAAATGTTCTTGACCTCACAATTCAGCACATATTTGTTTGTAGTGTTTATTTTTTTAAACATTTTTAAATGATTTAGACCCCATTTCTCTATCATTTTTCTATGACTCCATTTTCTAATTAAGTGTTTTAGAACATCTGGAAGATGACTTAAAGTATAAACAAATTGAGCCAAAATTTTGTTTTCAGAGTTAAATTTTAAATATCATGACATTTCAGTACCCAGTTTCTACAATTACCTCTACTGATTTTAAAAGAGCTATTTTTATTATTATCTTTTTAAGTTGCTTTGGATATATAATCAGTGTTTATAATATGAAGCACATAAATCATAAATCAACTTGAATTAATGGGGAAGATAATGACTTCCTGTCTAGTCTACTTAAAACTATCTGATGTCCAACTTGTGATAGGTATACCTTACCCAAAATCTGAATTCTTGCCCTATTCATTTTATTATAAGGAGTTCATGTAAATACATAGTATGGTAAAACTAAGCCAATAATATTTATCTGGCTTATACACTAATTTCTGACATGTTATCTTTCAATATAGGTATCTACTCCCACTTATCAGTTATCCCATCCCTATTTTTGTAACCTTACAAAATATTTTTGTTTAGTTTTCATTAGAGCAGTAGTTTTTAGGCTAAATTTGACCGCATATTTTCCAGAACCAAATACAGATTAAATTTAACTTCTCAGACTGATGCTCTGTCCACATAATAGACAATTGTTTCAATGTAAAGCCGTTTTGTGCCTTGCCATTCTCCTGAAATCTGGTGACTGACCAAAGTCACCTTAACAGTGAGATGGGGAATTAAGATAATGTCTTCTATTAGAAGTGTGTATTGTTAATGATTAAAGTCCAGCATAGGGCATGTGCTCATGTCTGTGACCAGTACCTAGTTTTTCTGCTATGAAGACATTCATGATTTTTGATACTTGATCCACAATTTTCATACAAAAAAAAAAATAAGTCTGACTATGAGAAACAACCTTGTAAAGCTTTTTCTTACCCACTTAAGTGAAAAACTGTGCCTGAAGAGTTCTTAAACGGAAACTTTTTAGAATATTTTAAAAAATATTACATCTTTAGCCCATAAAAATGAACTTAAACTTAGTTTTGATACGGCACTATGATTAATATTATCATGAATTTTATTCATTTTTAAGTTTGACTTTATATCCATTTTGATAACTGTTAATCTTTTTCTTTCTTAATTATATCTTCTTTTCAACTTGACAAGAAGCTGAGTTTTTTTTTTATAGATACAGGCCTAATGTCAAGAAAAGAAAAAATAATTCAAATTATTCACAAAAGCAATACTACATAAAATTACCAAAAATAATACCCTTTTTTTTTTTAACATAGAATCTTTATCTGACCAGGTTTTGGTCAATAGGCTACACAATTGCTTATTAAAAAGTTATTCCATTGGCTATCAACCTTGTCTTAAGAACATCCTAATTGTAATCTTTCTCAAAACCAGTCTGTTAAGTTTTAATTGATAACAATTTAAAAGGAAATATTACATGGGTCATGCAATTTTAGCAGAGCATAAAATAGGTCATTAGGTCATTTCTTAATTCCTTGTTCTATTTATTTTTAAATGAGAAGATAAAGAACAGAGTGCTATTGAAGTGACCTAAGAAGTACTTGGGATACAAGATTAAGAAATAGAACTCAGTACTCTGGCAGCAGATTCCATGCTGTTCCCTGTAGCCAAATACTTTTCAGGTGTCAGAATACAATAGGTCAGCATCTGAACTTTGAAAAGTACACCTATCCTTGAAATAAAAGTCATTCTTTATTCACTACAGAAGTTTTGTATCCTGGTAGATTCACCTTAGCATTGTCTTTCTTCTTTTATCACATGAAGCATTTGCTATATGCTCCCACTTCTATGATCATTAGCAGCTTTTTGAGTACTGCAGGTGGTGGAAGTCAAGTGAGAAAAATAAGTAATATGTATTTCTTCCATGAAGCTGAGATTTTAGATGAGATTTTTTTTTTTATGAGCTCTGCTTTACTCACTTAATAGCTCATGGTTATAAGGGAGAGTCATTGTTTCCATCTACTTTGTTCTATACTAGTGGTTGGCAAACTCATTAGTCTACAGAGCCAAATATCAACAGTACACAGTACAGTGATTAAAATTTCTTTTGATAGCCCAACTTTTTTAACTTAAAATTCTTCTAATGCCACTTCTTCAAAATAGACTTGCCCAGGCCATGGTATTTTTTGGGAGAGCCACACTCAAAAGGCCAAAGAGCTGCATGTGGCTCGTGAACCACAGTTTGCTGACCACAGTTCTATACCATCACACTTTAAAACAAAACCCTGCACTTTCTGAAAATTAAGAGTTTTTATGCTATGGAATTGGTTAGAGAGAGAAAGACATTTTTACTGAAAAATCCTAAGTTATTTGATATAAATACAAATCAAGTCAATATTAATCAGAATAAGAGCAAATACACATGCATGTTTAGATTCAGAGTGAAACAAAATGTGATTTATTCTACTAATAAAAATTGAATATTTTTGTTTTCAATTATGGCTCATTTGGAATGCACAATTTCCAAATATCTATAATATTATGATTGAAATGTTTATGTATATAACTAAACAAGCACTGTAATATCTGACATAATGTATTTGATTAATGTAACTTTGGAAAGGAATTTCATATATTGCCTGATTAGACAAAATACAAGATTGAATTAATTTTGTATTAAATCTTAGAAATGCCTGTGACAGAACACATGCATAAAAGAATATATTATAAAAATTAATGTAATATATAAAAATGAAATCAATGTCCCCATTTAAAAATATTGTGGAGTACAATTTCACATGGAAGATATTTGAAATAACTGGACACATGTATTTCATTTTTAACTACACGTGGTGTTATTCCCATATCAATAACCTGTTTTAGAATGCTGAGAATTTTGATAACCTTGTATTAGATGGCTTGTGTTACCTAATACAGGCTGGGAAATTAGCCATGATATTAATTTACCTTAAGAAATTTATCACTGCTGCAGGCATATCACCCTCAACCTAAAAATATTTTCAAAAAGATAAATATATCAAATTTCATTTAAGAACTAGAGATCCAGTGCATGAAATTTGTGCATGGGTAGGGTCCCTAGGCCTGGCCAGCTATCAGGGCCGATTAGGGCCTTCTGGCTGCTGGCCAGGACTTCCCTTCCCTGTTTACCAGCTGCCAGACAGGGTCTTGCTTCATTCTGCACCTCCCCGTGTTGGTCAGTGAAATCATAGCAAGTGATCAAACTCCAGGTCTCCTGGTCAAACTCCTGAGGAGACAATTTGCATATTAGGATTTTATATATATATATATATATATATATATATATATATATATATATATATATATATATATATAACTAGAGGCCCAGTGCATAATTCAATCATGTGCATGTAGGGTTCCCTAGGCCTAGGCTGCCATCAGGGCCATGTTCACCACCCCGAGATGCCTCACGTGCTTCACAGATGCTGCCAGTGCCCTGCTATGCTCCGCCAATGCTGCTGACACCCCAGGGAGGTTAGAGGGAAGGCCCAAGAGGTTCTCCAGCACCTTCTAGTGACCAGGTGTTTGTTCATTCTGCCGTTAAGGTGTCATGATCACAGGTCTTTTATTATATAGATAATGGCCAGTAGAAGTTACCTAATATAATTGACTATTTCTTTGGCAGAACATTCATTCATTCCTTCAAGTCCCAAGTAAATTGCTTAACCCAAATATCAGAATTGTACTTCACATCAAAAAAAGAAATCCTTCTTTTTAGCCAATAATGGGAAGTACATAGTCATGTGCTGCATAATCATCTTTTGATCAATGATGAACTGCATATATGATGGTGGTACCATAATATTGTAATGGAGCTGAAAATTCCTACCATATCATGACTTCATAGCCAGAATAACAGCATAATGCAACACATTATGTATGTGTTTTTGATGATGCTGGTGTAAATAAACCTACTGCACCACCTGTATAAAGGTGCCTACTATGATGTATAGTTCAAAAAATATAGTCATAATAATAATTTACTATATTACTTATTATTCATTAACTATGCTATGCTTGTTATTGTTATTTTAGAGTATACTCATTACTTATTAAAAAATGTATGCTGCAAAATAGTATCCCATGTTATGCTTGCAGCCTCATATATCTTGTGTTTAACACATGTCTTGATTGCATCTTTTTTTTTCTTGTACTTGATTTTATCTCATATTGTTTTGAGCAATAGCATCTTGTATACGCTTATAGCCTAGGAGAAATAGGCTATAGTCTATAGCACACGTGTGCAATTGGCTATGCCACCTAGGTTTGTGTAAGTGCATCCTATAAGATTTGCACAAAGATAAAATCACCTCATGACATATTTATCAGAATTTATCTCAATTGCTAAATAGTGAATGACTGTATTTAAAAATTACATATTGATTTCTTATGAATTAATGTAAAAATGTGTGATTAAATGAAATGCACCATGATTTGACAGGATGACAGATAGTTCTTTTCCTGTGAAAGGCCTTCTTGGATCCAGATGAATAGGTGGAAGTGATGGGTAATTGTAAGAACTAATAATAATGCATTTTTTATAAAAGAAGAATGAGAGTGGTAACTGTGGGATTAGTGGTAAAATAAGGTTTCTGGTTGGTTAAAATTTTTGATTCTCTAAGAACAAGAAATCAAATAATGCCACAAAAACTTAAAGAGAATTTTTTCTTTTAAGACAATTAAATTATATACATGCACAATGCACATGCATTTAATGAACCCTAGGTTGTGACAAGACTATTCAATGAAAATTTAGTTCAAGTTATTTCCATGTAACCCTGAAAAGACTATATGTGTCTATGTTTTATTAAAGATTTAAATTATCATGTCAAAATATCTGAGAAAGAAATGGTGATATTAAATATATATATATATATATATATATATATATATATATATATATATATATATATATGTGTGTGTGTATATATATATATATTTGAATATCCAAGAAAGAACATTTAGTGGTCTTTGTCCCTACAAATGTATATTAAATTATAGTTATAAAATAAGGGTATTAATATTGAGACTTAGAAAATTATGCTATTTTAAGTCATAGTATTTGTTATAATAGTGAAAGATCAATATAAGGTTAATAAAAAACATAGAGGGAAACATTAAATGATATAATAATCAGAACCACATATCTTATAAAAACCTATATTAGACTTAGATTTCTGGCTGGATTAAAGTGTAGAACTTCTTAATGCACTACTTTTTCCTGACATGTTATATTTTACACTGTGAAAGACTTCCCTTATTATCCCATATAATAAAAGTCTAATATGCAAATTGTTCAACCTGGAATTCGACCAGTCACTATGATGTGTGCTGACCACCTGAGGGAAGCATGGAACATGGTAAGCATTGGTGGTGACCCAGTGCTGGTAGCAGGTGGCAGTGAAGGTGCTGCTGACACTGATGGGCCCTGATGAGAATGGGACCATGGCAGGATGGTGGAGCAAGTGAAGGGGCAGCACCGGGACAAGGCAGGTGCAAGAGGGAACTCGATCACCCTGCTGATTGCCCCACAGACAGTGACCAGTGGTAGCAGTAGGGGGCAGAGCTGATGCCCCGCTCCCAGAAGCTGAGGGAGTTGGATAAGAAGCATAGCCCCAACCAATCATCCCTCAGATGGCAACCAGTGGCTGATAGGCCCTGATTTCCTGATTAGAGCTGGGCCCGGGGCTCAGATTGGGAACTGGGTGTGGGTGGTGGTGACTAACATCTTATGGTGCCCAGCTTGGGGCTGCATCCTCTTACCATTGACCCAAGAACATCTATAAGTACTATAAAAAATGCCAAAGCTACTTTGTTTAGCAGAATGGCAGTGTTCCAACATTTTTAATTTTAGATTTAAATGTTATCACCCCCATTAGTAAATGTAATTTCCTGTAATAGAAATATTTTACAGAAATGTGCTGTTTTCTGAAGATAGGAACTCTGTGTATATCCTTAGTGAATTTGTTTGATTCATAAATATGTTCCTATATATGACTTGCTTAAACCATCTTATTGGATATTAGCATCCTATCTAATAAAAGAGTAATATGCAAATTGGTGTACCTCCACTACACCCACAAGCCACACCCACCAACCATTTAGGAGCAAGTATGCAAATTAATCCAACAAAGATTTGGCAGAAATAACAATTCAAAATTACCTTATATAAGGATTTATTGATAAATATACAACCAAAGTACTTCTTTATGAGATACCATTTCTTAGAGAGCTCTAGCCTTTTTGTGTGTGAAATAGTTTCATAAATAAAATATGTCTAATAGACTTAAGGATATTAAAATGTGCATTGAAATATTGTGACATCATGTTTTTCTTCAACAAATAAAGGAAAGAAACCTTTGAACCTGAAAATTAACTTTCAATTCCTCTCCTCAAAGAAAAACAATGATATTTTTAAAGATTAATATTTTTTTATTATTCTTTAAACCCAAAATTCAAGGTGTATAATAGATTGCCTAAGTAGCCCTGATATATGATGGAAGTAGAAATTATTCCAACAAGACTTAAAATCATTTGAATATTGACTATTTTTTTCAACTTAGCTTGACTCCTCATTTTATCTGTAATGTTTATGAATGCAAAACTTCTTGTGAAGGATGGGAGAGAGCATCCACTTCTATAAAAACAGACACCACATTGGTGTTGTTTCAATTATAAAATATATAAATTATTTTACCAATAATAGATACAATCTATAGCTATTAGGCAGTGGAAATCCCAAGAGATGACTAGAAACAATGTTACCAGCATGTGTAGCACTTTGCTAATTCTTTGTCATGCATGCTCTTTTAAAATATCTTGTGATCTCTTCATACATAAATTACAGTAATGTCTCACAATGGTTTGTGCTCAAAAAATAAGATTGCAAAATTTTGAAAAGGCATACCATAAATACCTCTACCACAAATACTCCAAAGATAGAATATGATATCACTTAGGAGATGAGTATCTGAATAAACTGTTTTTACCTTATTTTTTAGTCTCTCTTGACAACTGAATTCCATAGAAACAATTGCATTAGTCATGGAGACATCTGATATGGACCTAAGGTTGATCACAGAATTTCAAGCCAAGATTTTAAATTACACTTTCACAAATTGAAACTGATATAGATGGTACCAATTTCAGTTGGTGGTAAGGTAGATTGGTAGCAAATATAGATATAAAATATACTTTTAAAAGTTATCAGGTTAATGCATTATTTATTTTTAAATTTAATTTAATTTTTAAATTAGAGTTCAGGCACAGAATAGTTTCAGGTATACAACTCAGTGATTGGACATTTATATGTTACAAAGTGATCATCCCTATAAACCTAGTACCATCTAACGCCATATATATTTGTTATAATATTATTGACTATATGTTTTATGCTATACTTTACATCCCCATGCCTAGTCTGTATCTGCTACATTATTTCTAAAACAATTTCTCTTATGTTGGGAGAAACACAACTGTGGCACTCCCACGTGTGAAGAAAAAAAAAAGATGAGAAATGGAAATGTTTCCTTGAGACAAGAGTATATATATTTAGTAGGAGTAAACCTTCAATTTAAAAGTCTGTGTGCACACACACACAGGGTCTTACTCAAGTCAACTCTTCTAAATTGTCTTTTAAGATTTTAAACCCAAATGTAATGTCTTAATTTAAAACCGACTCTGTGAATAAAACTCATAAAACTCTATCTCTTGCATCCCCAGATTAAACAGGAGGCTCGGGTTTCCCTGGCAATGGAGGGTCTCAAGCTTCCTGCACACCCTGGCCAGACCAGGCCTCCATCCCAGGCTACAAAATTTCAATTATAGAAGATAAATAAACCCCAGATATCAGGGCCTCCTCTTGGGTCGCCAGGGGCATGGCCAGCCTGAAAACCACCACAGGCACCTTGCCCAGGCCACCCCTCGCCCCAAGGGAACCCCCACCCTGATCCAGAACACCCTCGGGGCAAATCAGCTGGCCCCCACCCATGCACCAGGCCTCTATCCTATCTAAAAAAGAGTAATATGCAGATTTACCATCACTCCAACACACAAGATGGCTGTCCCCATGTGGACACAAGATGGCCACCATAAGATGGCTAATAGGGGAGGGAAATGGGAGGGACCAGGCCAGCAAGGGAGGGCAGTTGGTAGAAACCAGGCCTGCAAGGGAAGGCAGTTAGGGGTGACTAGGCCAGCAGAGGAGGGAAGTTGGGGCGACTGGGCCTATATGAAAGGGCAGTTGGAGAAGAGCCAAGCCCACAGGGAGAGCATTTGTGGTGGGACCAGGCCTGCAGGGGAGGGCAGTTAGGGGCAAACAGGTCAGCAGGGGAGCAGTTAGGTATCAATCAGGCTGGCAGGAGAATGGTTAGGGGGTGATCTGGCTGGCAGGCAGAAGGGGTCAGGGGCAATCAGGAAGGCAGGCAGGCAAGAAGTTGGGAGCCAACAGTCCTGGATATTGTGAGAGGGATTTCTGACTGCCCTTTTAGGCACAATGTCAGTCGGACATCTCTTGAGGGGTCCCAGACTGGAGAGGGTGCAGACTGGGCTGAGGGACACCCTCTCCCCCATGCATCAATTTTGTGCACCCGGCCTCTAGTATTACATAACAAGTTCTGAGAATTTGTTCTATACCAGTTTATGAAAAATTGGCATAGGAAAGTTTTTATGAATGTATTAAGACTAAAAATCTAATTTTGACGATATTTTATATACCTGAAAACTTCACTTGGAAAATATTAATATTAAATGACTGACCCATTTATGTAATCATCCTTAGCTTTTTCTGAGGTTAGTGAGAGCCTTGCTTTGTAAAAAAAAAAATAATAAAGTCAATTATCTGTTTCAGAGAGAAAATCATGATAGATCATGGCCTAACAATGTGCCTGCAGGACTGGAAATGAAAAGTTATTTGAGTTTATTAATTTCATTAATGTGGATAATATAATATCTATTTTTTTCATTGATATTATGAGTATATATGAGATTTTTGTCAGGTTTAAGTAATATATCAATAATGATTCCACAGAGGCACCTCAGTAATCAGTGTGCATTGTACAGGTAAATAGACACTGGGGAAAATACTGCCTAATGTATGGAATATATAAAAGAAAACTATACCAGTAGTAATACATTTTAATTGTAGTAGAACCTATGGTACCTTGAGAGTAACTGGTCTGGTTTTTTTTAACAATTCAAGTTTCCATTACTTAGCTGATATTTATAAAGATTGGTTGATTATAAATATAGTGTTCATTTTTCCAGGTCAATAAAAGGTGAGAGAGGACATTTAATACTAAAATCTTTTCAAATAGAGATGATTAAATTAAACTAAATTTCACTTAAATTTGCATTATCCTTAATAAATTAAATTTAATGATACCTTTACTATTCAAATACAATGAATAGCTCTAATTTTCCTTCATTTTTTAAAGAAAAAAATACTAAACACAATATACTAGTAAATAGAATAATATTATTATAAATCAACTATATTATTATAACCAACTAAATTATATGTGAGAGTATACAGTAGAGACAAGTTGTATTTAGTAAAATTAAAAAGAATAAATCAGAAGATAATACAAAATGATAAGGGATAGGTATTAGTTTCAAGTAAAATTCAACATATTAAGTGAGGCGATGTTCACATTTGGATATAGTGAGGTTTAAAATATATTAAAAGGAACTCAAGATAAGTTGTGCAGTATGTATTTAGCAATTAAAGTTTCTTTATGTAACCCAAACATTACTATAAATTTAAAAATTGTAAACATTAAGAACTGATTAGAAAAGAAAAAACAGGTTGTATGGAATCCATGAGAAGGATATCATAGTAAAGATACAATACAAAAAAGTGTCTTTGAGAGACAAATATTAAAAAGATAAATAACAGTAAAATATAGCCATGAAACTTGTTATTTTATAAAATAATTTATATGTATTATCAAATTTTATGTAATAATTGCCAAAACCGGTTTGGTTCAGTGGTAGAGCATCAGTCTGCGGACTGAAAGGTCCCAGGTTCAATTCCAGTCAAGGGCATGTACTGTGGTTGCAGGCACATCCCCAGTAGGTAGATGTTTCTCTCTCGACGTTTCTAGCTCTCTCTCTCTCTCTCTTCCTCTCTGTAAAATATCAATAAAATATATATTTTTTTAAAATTTCATGTAATAATATTTACCAAATATTCTATACCAAGTCCTCTTCTAAGTAGGTGGGTTCTATCAGAATTCAAAACAAAGAAAAAGTGGCACTGCCCTCTATGAACTTATATTTTAGAGGTGAATGTAATGCAATAAACAATCAACGTAAGAAGTAATTTTTGTAATATTTATTAAGGTGACAGTGCTGTGAAGAAACATAAGGCAGAGGTAGGGATTTGCAAGTTGATATTTAGAGGCCGGTCAGACTGCAATTTTAGATAGGACTGTCTAGGGAAGTATCTTGAAACGGTGATGGTTTTTCAAGACCTGAAGCAAGTAGCCACATTTACATTTAAATTTTCCTTATGTAACCCAAACATTACTATTAGATTAATATTTTATATCTATATTAAGGAGGAGTTATGTATCTAGTAAGATTTTTGAAATTATAATAAATTATTAGTCTCTCACTCTAGAACTTTTATAACCATTTTTCAAACAAAGATATTAATGTGATATTCTCAAGCAATCCTTTACTTTTTAAAAGCTCCATAAAACATAGTGTAATAGTTTCCATAATGTAATGATAAAGTTTGTACAAGCTTCTTAGAAGCTATGTTATTCTCTAGGACAGTATGTTTCAAGAGTGAAATTTTATTTAGTGAAACTTGGTATTTCCATATGAGGAAATTATTAACTGCTACTCTGTATTGTTAGTCAAAAGACTGCATAGCCAATTAAAATACTGATCTTTTCCTTAATAAGCAGTATAGCAAAACCAAACTCTGGTTAAGATGGTAAGACACACAGAATGATAACAAATATTAATTTTTTCAATTTTAATTGATTAAGTATTATATGTGTTCATATCTCCTCATTGCCCCCACCCCCCTCCCATACATGCTCTCAACCCCCAGTGTCTTGCTTCCATTGGTTATGCTTATATCCATGCATACAAGTCCTTCTATTGATCTCTTAACTCCCCCCTTCCCAATCTTCCAGCTGTAATTTGACAGTCTGTTTGATGCTTCTCTGCATCTGTATTTATTTTTTTGCTCATCAGGTTATAATGTTCTTTATTATCTATAAATGAGTGAGGTCATGTGGTATTTTTTCTTTCATTGACTGGCTTATTTCACTTAGCATAAAGCTTTTCAGTTCCATCCATGCTGCTGCTAATGGTAAGAATTCCTTCTTTTTTATAGCAGCATAATATTCCATTGTGTAGATGTACCATTGTTTTCTAATCCAGTCATATGTTGATAGGTATTTAGACTGTTTCCAAATATTAGCTATGGTGAATTGTGCTTTTATGAACATAGGGATGCATCATATATTCTTTCTGATAGGTGTTTCTAGTTTCTTGGGATATATTCCTAGAAGTGGGATTACTGGGTCAAACGGGAGTTCCATTTTTAGGGTATTTTTGTTTGTTTGTTTTGTTTTGGCGTGTGTGTGTGTGTGTGCTTTGTTGTTGTTGTTTTTTTAACATTAGGGATATTCTCGACTGTGGCTGCACCAGTCTGCATCCCCACAAGCAGTGCATAAAGGTTCCTTTTTCTCCTCATACTCACCAGCACTTGTGGTTTGTTGATTTGTTGATGATAGACATTCTGACAAGTAGGAGATGGTACCTCATTGTTGTTTTGATTTGCATCTCTGGGGTGATTAGTGAATTTGGACATGTTTTCATTTGCCTCTGGGCCTTCCTATGTCCTCTTTCAAAAGTATCTATTTAGGTCCAGTGCCCATTTTTTGATTGGGTTGTTTATCTTCCTCTTGTTAAGTTGTTTGAGTTCCATGTAAATGTTGGAAATTAAACCTTTATCAGAAATAACATAGGCAAATATGTTCTTCCATGCAGTAAACTTTCATGTTGTTTTGTTGGTTTCTTTTGTTGTGCAAAAGCTTTTTATTTTGATGCAGTCCAAGTTGTTTATTTTCTCTTTAGTTTCTATTGTCATAGGAGCTGTATCAGTGAAAATATTGCTTCAGCAAATGTCTGAGATTTTGCTGCCAGTATATTTCTCTAGTATTTTTATGGTTTTCCATTTTACATTTAAGTCCTTCATCCATTGGGTTCCTTTTTGTGTATGGTGTAAGTTTGTGGTATAGTTTCATTTTTTTTGCATGTATTTGTACAATTTTCCAAAGACCATTTATTGATGAAACTATCTGGACTTTATTGTATGCTCTTCCCTCCTTTGTCAAATATTAATTGATCAGAGTTTTGGGTCAATTTATGGGTTCTATATTCTATTCTATTGGTCTATATGTCTGTTTTTATGCCAGTACCAGGCAGTTTTGAGAATAGTGGCTTTGTAATAGAGCTTGATATCTGGTATTGAGATCCTTTCTACAATATTTTTCTTTCTCAGAATTGCTGCAGCTATTTTTTTTTAATTTCAGTTGAATTTTTGGAGTTAATTTAGGTCTGTGAAATATGCCATTGGCATTTTAATGGAGAGTGATTTGAATCTATAGATTGCTTTGGGTAGTATAGATATTTTAATGATGTTGATTCTAGCAGTCCATGAACACTGTATGCTCTTCCATCTACTTTTGTCTTCCTTTATCTCTTTTTTTCAATGTCCTGTAGTTTTGTGAGTAGATATATTTTACCTCCTTAATTAAGTTTATCCCTAGGTATCTTTTTTTAAATTAATTTTTTAATTTTATTGATTATGGTCTCACATAATTGTCCTTATCCCCCCATTCCCATCCCAAATCCCTCCCTACATATGCCCCCATCCCCATGTTGTCCGTGGCCACTGGCTAGGCCCATTTGCATGCACACAAGTCCTTTGGTTGATCTCTTCCCCTTACCCCCACCCTCCCTTACTTTCACTCTGAGGTTTGAGAGTCTGATCACTGCTTCTCTTTCTCTGGGTCTGTTTTTGTTCATCAGTTTATGTTGTTCATTAGGTATCTTAATTTTTTTTTTTTTTGGTGTGATTGTAAATGGGATTTTTTTTCTTAGTCTCTTCCTGTAGGTTCAGTTTGTGTATAGAATGCCATATATTTCTTAGCATTAATTTTGTATCCTGCTACATTGCCAAATTGATTTATTAGATCTAATAATTTTTATGAAGGTTTAGGGTTTTGTATGTACAGTATCATGTCATCTGTGAATAATGATAATTTTACTTTGTCTTTTACAATTTAGATGCCCTTTGTTTCTTCTTGTTGTCTGATTGCTGTGGCTACCACTTCCAGTACTATGTTGAACAGGAGTGGTGAAATAGGGCATCCTTGTCTTGTTCCTGTTCTTAGTGGAAATGGTTTTAGTTTTTGCCCATTGAGTATGATGTAGGCTGTAGGTTTTTCATATAAGGCTTTTATTATGTTGAATAAATAAAAATTTATTCTATTTCCACCTTGCTGAGCGTTTTTATCTGAAAAGGCTATTGAATTTTGTCAAATGGCTTTTCTGCAACAAGTTATATGATTATGTGATATTTGTCTCTCACTTTGTTTATGTGATGTATCACATTTATTGATTTGCCCATATCATACCAGCTATGCATTCCTAAGATAAAGTCTACTTGGTTATGATGTATGATCTTTCTAATGTAATGCTGGATCAAATTTGCTAGAATTTTGTTGAAGATCTATTGTATGTTCATCAAGTATAGTGGCCTGTAATTTTCTTTCTTTGTGGTGTCTTTTTTTTCAATATATTTTATTGAATTTTTAGAGAGAAAGGGAGAGGGATAGAGAGCTAGAAACATCGATGAGAGAGAAACATTGACATACTAGGGATGTGCCCACAACCAATGTACATGCCCTTGACCAGAATCGAACCTCAGACCTTCCAGTCCACAGACCTACCCTCTATCCACTGAGCCAAACCAGTTTTGTCTCTTTGTGGTGTCTTTATCAGGTTTTGGGATTAGGGTAATGCTGGCTTCATAGAAGGAGTTTGGGAGTGTGTGTTCTTCTTTAATTTTTGGAATAATCTGAGAAGGATTGGTTTTTAGTTCTTCTTTGAATGTTTGGTAAAACTCCCCTGTGAAGCCATCTGGTCCAGTGCTTATGTTTGCTAGAAACTTTTTGATTACTGTTTCAATTTCATCAGTAGTTATCTGCCTAATCACTTTTTTTTGAAGCTTCCTGGTGAGTTTTGGAAGGTTGTATTTTTCTAGGAATGTGTCCATTTTGTGGAGGTTGTCTACTTTGTTGGAGTGGAGTTGTTCATAGTATATATTTTTAAAATCCTTTGGGTGTAAATATCTCCACTTTCATTTCTGATTTTGTTTATTTGGGCCCTCTTTCTTGTTTCTTTGTGAGTCTGACTAGAGTTTCATCAATCTTGTTTCTTCTTTCAAAGAACCAGATCTTGGTTTCATTGATCATATGTATTGTGGGGTTTTTTTTGTTTTCTTTTCTTTTCTTTTCTTTTTTATCTCTATGTCATTTATTTCTGCTTTGATCTTTATTATCTCCTTTTCTTCTGGTTACCTTGGGCTTTTATTGTTGCTCTGCTTCTAGTTCTTTAAGTTGCAAGGTTAGATAGTTTACCATTTTTTCTTTTTGACGTAGGCCTGTAAAGCTATGAACTTCCCTCTCAGGACTGTTTTCATTGTGACTCAGATTTTTGGATTATTCTAAAATCTATGACTCATTTCATTATCATTTGTTTCCCAATCATTGTTTAATATCATGCTATTTAGCTTTCAAGTGTTTGATTTTTTTCATTATTTTTATTGTATTTGATTTATAGTTTTATGCCATTATGGTCTGAGAAGATGCTTGTTACGATTTCTATCTTCTTGAATTCAAAGAGACTTTGCCTGTATAACAATATGTAGTCTATCTTTAAAAAATGTTCCCAACTGCTCCCTCCAACAGCCTGGTTGCCCTTCACTGCCCCCCTCTGCTGGCCTGGTCACCCCTCACTGCCCCCCTGCTTGTCTGGTAGTCCCCAACTGCCACCCCCTGTGGGCCTGGTCTCCCCATACAACATGCTGTTCGTTCATTTGGTCACCCCTTACTACCCCTCCTGCTGGCCTGGTTACCCATGCAGCCTGTTTGGTTGTCTGTTCAGTTGCAATGGTCACTTAGGCTTTTATTATTATGGATAAATCAATTTTAAGAAAAAGTTGATAAATCAATCTAGAGAGTTTATAAACTATCACTAATAAGAAATATTAATAGGAAATATAGAGTCCATAGGAAGGGGATAGTTAAAGGTAAATTAATTAAGGCTTAGGTACTTGAAGTACCTTATGGAAAAAAGCAAAAAGCAAATGAAGGTCTTCCACCATTGCACTCAATTCAATCATGTGTTTTACTGACCTGATATAGGATAAATTATTTTTAAAGTATCAGAAACCATTCTGGCACTCAGAAGAAAATTAATTATATATATATATATATATATATATATATATATATATATATATATATATATATATGCCTAAGCAACTATTACAACTGAATAACCAGAATGATCAGAATGAAGTTGACCAGTCGCTATGATGTGCACTGAGCACGAGGCGTCAGACGCTCAACACAGGAGCTGCCCGCTGGTGGTCAGTGTGCTCCCATAGAGAGAGCGCTGCTCATCCAGAAGCCAAGCTCACAACTGGTGAGCACAGCTGCAGTGGCTGCAAGAGCCTTTCTCAAATCCATGGAAGTGCTAATGAGCAGCAGGCACAGTGGGCCTGGATGAGCACAATGCTGGCTTGAGCTTCTCCTTGGACACCTACTGCTTGGCACAGTACAACATCCCCCAAGGGGTGCTGGATTGAGAGAGGGTGCAGGCTAGGCCTAGGGGCCCCTCCTCCTGCTGGGCACAAATCCGTGCACCAGGCCTCTAGTTTTAAAATATATGTAGAAAATATAAGAACCAATTTGAAATAATTAGCTTCCTTTCAATATATGTTTTCCATCCTATGAATATGTTTTATTTATGCTTGTTTTGGTCATTAACAAATTATAGATAGCTTCAGGATAAGTTGGTGGTATCTAAACTTGATTAATTATGCTTAACTAGTTAGTTTATATACAGTTTAGTAATTGCCATGTCAAATAATAGTAAAAATAATTGTTCTTGCTAGGGCTTTAAGCTTATTTCAAGCATCAAATGTTATAGAAATTATGAATCATATAAGTATTTTTAAATATATATATATATTACTATTTTTAGCTTGACTTTTTAAAATGTATTTATTGTTGGCAGTATTACAGATGTTCCCCAATAGCCCCCCTTTACCCATCTCCTCACAGCTCCTGCCTCCCTTCCTTCTGGCCATCACCACACTGTTGTCTGTGTCCATGGGCTATACATGTATGTTATTAGGTTAATCCCCTCACGTCTTTCATCTAGTTCCCCCTCCCCAGACCCCTCTGACTTTTGTCAGTCTGTCCCATGTATCAATGCTTCTATTTTTATTTTGTGTGTCAGTTTATTTTGTTCATTAGATGCCATGTGAACACATTGCAATTTAATATTTAAGATAAAAACTAAAATTCAAATTGGATAATCTTTGTCAAATATTCCATCTGACATGTAGTTTATTATACTTGTCATTAATTCAAAGTGGTGAGCAGGCACATAGAAATGTGTTTGAAAATATTTCTATATTTTGTAAGTAATCTAGACTCTCTGAATGAAAAAAGAGATGTCAACAATTGTCTGAAAACTATGCTCATACCAGAGGCCTGATGCACAAAATTCATGCAAGAATAGGCCTTCCTTCCCCCTTAAGCCAGCACCAGCTTTCCTCAGGCATCTGGGACCTGGGCTTCCCTCACAGAGGAAGTCCCCACCTACCCACCGCAGCCCACAGGTCAGTGGTCTGGGTCTTCCTCTTTGGGGAAATGATGGAATTCCCCCAATTGATCACCCTGGCCTGCCAGTGGCCTGGGCCTCCCTCTGTGGGACAATCATTGGGAAATGGCCCAGCCCTGGATCAATCACATTGCATCTGTGGTGGCTATCCTGGCGCCAGTGGGTATCATAGCGTGGTCCTGGATGGTTGTCTGGATCAATTTGCATATTATGCTTTTATTATATAGGATATATTGTCATGAGTGCTTTGGGAAATATAAAACATAATTATTTTCAGAGTTAAAAAATTGAAATGCTATAAAATAGATCTCTGTTTCTAAATTTTATGACTAATAAATATTGCTGTTTATTAAATATTCCGTTTAAAAATAAAAATTAAAGCCAAAACCGGTTTGGCTCAGTGAATAGAGCGTTTGTCTGGGGACTGAAAGGTCCCAGGTTCGATTCTGGTCAAGGGCATGTACCTTAGTTGCTGGCACATCCCCAGTAGGGGATGTGCAAGAGGCAGTTGATCAATGATTCTCTCTCATTGATGTTTCTAGCTCTCTGTCCCTCTCTCTTCCTCTCAGTAAAAAATCAATAAAATATATTTTTTTAAAAATTAAAATGAAAATGAAAAAATAAAAATAATATGCTTAGTTCATACTAACTGAAGATAAATCTAATTTCAGATATACTACAGATCTTTGAAACAGTTATTCTGGTGAATGTGATTTTCTATACAATACATATATCCAATTAACATCAACAGGAAATGTTCAATTAAAAAACATTTTGCTGTTCCTTTGGTCTGAATATTACCATGTAATAAGCCATATAAAACCCAAAATAATCCATCAAATCATATTAATGAAATGATTTTATTAAAACGCCAGTAGATATAAAAAAGTATAATATGAAGTTGGTTACTATATTTTTATATCACTTAATGATTAGATGGTGAAAAATATATTTGAGAATATGCAAAGACCAAATATCAATATAAAAGCAGACAAATCTATTAGTATTTTATTCAAAAAGTAGTTAACTTGACCTCTAATTGTAACTAATTGGAGGGAGAAATAGATATTACAAATAAATGTTGCTATTTAAGGAAATATATTTATCACATCTGTTTAAACATATTTAGATGAATTAAATCTAAATTTAGAAATACATATTCCAAAGAATAACCTGAATGAATTTTCTTTTACTCTTTAAAATATACATTTTTCACCCAAAAGAATGTGGTAAAACTAATGCTGGATGATACTTCCTGCCAAATGTGCCTGCATTTCAACTGTAAAAAAAAATTAAGCAACTATGTTTACTTCAATGATGCATATTTCAAAAGTAAATATTTATGATAACTGAGCACTTAGTTACCATTTACCTTGAGTATTCCATTTTGAAAAAACAATTTTAACTTTTTACTGAGTTTTTGTACCCCAGTGATATTGAATATTTTGGTGTTTTTAAACACACTATGTTTTCTAGGTTTTAATGTTTTAAAAATCATTAGAGTTACAATAGATACAAAGAACATACTGATGGTTAGCAGAAGGGTGGAAGGTTTGGGTGCTACCAAAAAAAAAAAGGTGAAGGGATTAGCAAGTACAAATTGTAGTTGCAAAAGAGTCATGTGGATTTAAAACACAGTATAGGGAACATAGCCAATAATATTGTAATAATTAAGAATGGTATTAGGTTGGTACTTGAATAATCAAGGGAATCACTTTGTAAATTATATAACTGCCTAACGATATGCATTAAATATGAAACTAATATAAAATAATGTGTCAACTATAATTGAAAAATAAAAATTTTAAAAATAACAAGAGTTATCCTAAAGTATCTTGAAGCCAGACTTGAAAATTGAATTTCACCAAAGCACAGAAATATCCATGAGGTGATAGGGGTGGAGGCTATGGGGGGATAAGGACACATATGTAATACATTAAGCAATAAGAAAAAAAGAAATACCTATGAGAAATAATAGAATGAAGCATAGGTAAGTTTCAAGAATAAAAACTATTATTTAATTATACATATATTAATCCTTAACTATCTCTGAAAAATTTAGAAGCTGTATTTAAACACCCAGAATCTTTAAATAAGATTCCATGATTACCAGCATCACTTTATTGTGAAATCTGGGAAAAACATACAACTGAAAGCATCATAATTGTACAAAATCTTATCTAATAAAAGAGTAAGATGAAAATTAATCATCACTCCACTACACCCACAAGCCATGCCCACCAGCCAATCAGGAGCAAGTATGAGAATTAACCCAAACAAGATGGCTGTGGACACAGAGAGCAGGAGGCTTGGGTTTTTCAGGCAATGGAGTAAGCCAAACTTTCTGCATACGCTGGCAGGCCCAGGCCTCCACACAAGGCTATAAATTTTCAATTATATAAGATAAATAAATCCCAACAAAAATGGTTGTGGCCCAGAGCAAGCAGGAAGCTTGGCTCCACTCAAGGCTGCCAAGTTTCAATTATAGAACATAAATAAATCCCAGATACCAAGGCTTCTGCTGGGGTCGCTGGGGGAGGGCTTGGCAAGCCTGCAAACCACCCCAGGCCCCTCACCCAGGGCACCCCATTCCCCAAGAGAACCCTCACCCTGTTCCAGGAAACCCTTCAGGGCAAACCAACCAGCCCCCACCAGGCCTCTATCCTATCTAATAAAAGAGTAATATGCAAATTGACTATCACTCCAACACACAAGATGGCTGCCCCCATGTGATCAAAGATGGCTGCCCCCATGTGGACATAAGATGGCCACCACAAGATGGCCAGAAGATGAGGGCAGTTGGGAGGGACCAGGCCAACAGGAGAGGGCAGTTGTGAGTGAACAGGCCAGCATGGGAGGGAAGTTGGGAGGGACCAGGCCTGCAAGGGAGAGCAGTTGCGGGGGGACCAGACCTACAGGGGAGGGCAGTTAAAGGTGACCAGGCCTACAGGGGAGAGCAGTTATAGGCAAATAGGCAGGCAGGAAAGCAGTTAGGCATCAATCAGACTGGCAGGGGAGTGGCTAGGGGGTGATCAGGCTGGCAGGCAGAAGCAGTTAGGGACAATCAGGAAGGTGGGCAGGTGAGCAGTTGGGCGCCAACAGTCCTGTATTGTGAGAGCAATGTCCAACTGACCATTTAGGCCCAATTCCTAAACAGGCAGTTGGACATTCCTTGAGGGGTCCCAAATTGGAGAGTGTGCAAGCTGGCTTGAGGGGAAACCCCCTCCCCTGTGCACAAATTTTGTGCACCAGGCCACTAGTTGGTATATAAAAATGCCATACATTTCTGGATATTAATTTTGTATCCTGCTACATTGCTGAATTCATTTATTAAATCTAGTATTTCTTTGATGGAGTCTTTAGAGTTTTCTATGAGCAATATCATGTTATCTGTGAATAATGACAATTTTACTTCTTTTCCAATTTGGATACCTTTTATTTCTTCTTCTTGTCTGATCACTATGGATAGCAATTTTAATAGTATGTTGAATAGGAGTGGTGAGAGTGGGCATCTCTTTCTTGTTCCTCTTCTTAGGGGAAATGGTTTTAGTGTTTTTCCATGATGTATGATGTTGGCTATAAGTTTGTAATATAAGGTTTTTATTATGGTGAGATATGATCCATCTATTCCTTCTTTGGAATACTCCACTGCTGTAAAAAAACAAAAAACTAAAAACAAAAAACAAAAAAAACAGCTCTTACTATTTACAGCAGAATGGATTGACCTGGAGAGCATTTTGATAAGTGACATAAACTAGTCAGAGAAAGATTAAGTATCATATGATCTCACTCTTTTGTGAAATATAATGAACTACATAAAATTATGAACATAAACGGATCCAGAGACAGAGAGGCATTGAACAAACTGTCAAATCTCAGAGGGAGAGGAAGGGAGTGAGGAAGGGTAAGAGATTAACTAAGGGGCTTGTATGCATGCATATAAGCATAACCAATGGACACAGACATTAGGAGGATGAAGGCTTGTGCTGGGTGGTGGGAGTACCTGGGGAGAGGTCAATGAGGGAAAAAGATACGTATATAATACTTTCAACAATAAAGAGTTTTAAAAAATAAAACAAATAAAGATTAAAAAAAGAAGCAATTTTGCCCCTAGGGCAATGGAAGCTAAAGAGAAAATAAACAAATGGGACTACATCAAAATAAAAAGCTTTTTTACAGCAAAAGAAACCATCAACAAAACAACAAGAAAGCCCACTGTATGGGAGAACATATCAATATTTGCAAATATTATCACTGATAAAGGTTTAATCTCCAACATCTACAGACAGCTTACACAACTAAATAAAAGGAAGACAAATGATCCAATTAAGAAATGGGCAATGGACCTAAATAGAATATTTTCAAAAGAAGACAGAAGGATGGCCAAAAGGCACATGAAAACATGCTCAAAGTCACTAATTATCCGAGAGATGCAAATCAAAACAACAATGCGGTACCATCTCACACCTGTTAGAATGGCCAACATCAACAAATCAACAAAAGACAAGTGTTGGCGAGGTTGTGGAGAAAAAGGAACCCTCGTGCACTGCTGGTGGGAATGCAGACTGGTGCAACCACTGTGGAGTACAGTGTGGAGTTTCCTCAAAAAACTGAAAATGGAATTCCCATTTGACTCAGTAATCCCCTTCCTAGGAATATATCCCAAGAAACTAGAAACACCAATCAGAAAGGATATATGCACCCCTATGTTCATAGCAGCACAATCTACAATAGCCAGAATTTGGAAACAGCCTAGGTGCCCATCAGCAGATGATTGGATCCAAAAACTATGGTACATCTACACAATGGTACCATCTACGCTATGATGCCATAAAAAAGAAGGAATTCTCATCATTTGCAGCAACCTGGATGGAATTGGAGAACATCATGCTGAGTGAAATAAGCCAATCAATGAAAGAGAAGCACCACATGACCTCTTTCATTTATGGATAATACAGAACATTATAAACTGATGAACCAAAAGATAGATATAGAGACAGTAAAGCAACAAGCAGAATGTCAAATTACAGTGGGGAGGGGAGAGAGATCTGGGGGAGATAATAGATCAACCGAAGGACTTGTATACATGCATATAAGTACAACCAATGGGCATAAAACTCTGGGGATGGAGGGTATGTATGGGAGTGAGGGAGGGGGGGCAAAAAAATCAATAAAATATATATATATATATTTTAAAATAAAATAAAAAAGAAGCAATTTTCACCTTGGTTGTTTTTTCTCAGTGGATAGTGTGTTGCCACATGGACTAAAATGTCTCAGGTTTGATTCTGGTCAAGGGCACATACCTCTGTTGCAAGCTTGAGCCCCCAGCTCTCATGGGGGCCTGTGTGGGATGCAACCATTTCAATGTGTTTCACATCAATGTTTCTCTCTTTCTATCTCTCTTCCTCCCTTTCACTCTCTTAAAAAAATCAATGAAAAAGAATCTTCAGGTAAGGATTAATAAAAATTTTTTTACCACCCCCATAATTTCTTACCTTACAAGGTTGCCATTATAATAATAAAATCATAATATGTTAGTTAGACCATAAAACTGAACGACCTTCTGGATGTCATTCCAGATGTCTTTCTGGAAGAAGCCGCTGCTGCAAGGCCCAAGGCAGAGGCAGTTAGAGGCAATCAGGCAGGTAGGAAAATGGTAAGGGGCAATCAGGCAGGCAGGCGAATGGTTGGGGTGGTCTGGCTGGCAGAGTAGTTAGGGGCAATTAGGCAGGAGGCCAGGAGTTGGGGTGATCAGGCAGGCATGTGGTTAGGAGCCAGCAGTCTCAGATTGCAAGAGGGATGTCCAACTCCCAGTTTAGGTCCAATCCTGCAGGTATCCTGGATTGTGAGAGGGTGCAGGCTAGGCTGAGGGAACCCCCTTCCATGCATGAATTTCATGCACCAGGCTTCTAGTAACAAATAAAATGTCACATGAACTGTACCACACACTGCATGTGACATGTAATTGGTTCTTAATAAATGTGATTAATATTTAATGGTGAGTCAAACTATATGCTGAATACTGTGCCACACAACATACACACTTAAAACTTATTTTATTCATGCATTGATACACATTTAGAAATCTGTTAAAAAACAAGCATTTAAAAACATTAAAGCATTACAATCAAAATCATTTAGGCATAAATAATGTTAAAATATTTATGTAATACTGATTTACTGCATTCATTTCTAAAATTTTAGTATATGCAACATTTTTTGCTTTGGTTTTAAAATACTGGGAACATTAACTATTTGATATCTTTATTTTACACCATTAGCTCTTCCAATATCATTAACTATTCGTAGGTATATGCAGTTTTTAAATGATGCAGTTTAAATTTTACCATATGCACCAAAAATGTTTTCTCTAATGAAATGCACATGTGCAGTTTTATGTGTATATCTTGCTAGAAAAAAATAGTAGTTATTATTTCCATATCTTAGAACTATATTAATTCATATTTTATGAAATACTATTATAGACAGTATATTAAGACAGAAAAAACATTGTCTAACAAGAATCGCTTGACTGTGTTAGACTATTGATTAGCGTTTGTATTTCCCAATGAACCAAATAGCATTTCTGAAAAGCTAAATAAACTCCCTGTTAATCACATTACTTCTTTGAGGTGCCATTATAAAACTACAGTCTTCACTGTATGCAAAAATAAGTCAGTGATCTTACTGGTCATTATAGCCTCAGAGTAGCAAGGATAGAGGGGATAATTTAAAAAAATTAATCAAATTCAATATTGTGAAATATGCATATTTTAACTTCGTTTTCCCCTATTTTCTAATCTCCACTGTTACTGAGTATTCCAAAAATACATTTTCATTTTCCAAAACACATGCAGCCTAGTTGGAATGATGAATGTTCATATCTATGAAAAATTATTCACTGTCAGAATTTATATTTATCATTTAAGTCTGATTATTTTTGATGAATATATTCTGCTAACATGATCTTCAAAAAAGCAGTGAGCTATAATGAATAAACTATAGACTATAAATGGTTTTTCTTTGAAAAGCAGATTAGAAAATAAATGAAAGCAGAGAAAAAAAATAAACATGCAGATATTTAACACTCCTTATGAGGCCTCTTTGTTTTAATTTACATGGATTAATTGAGTAGTAAATTCAATAAAGAATATCTATGGCAATTTTCAGAATTTACATAAATTACCTCATATTTTTCAAATTAATGACAGAGTTAATTTAAAGGTTTTATAAAACCATACATCATCTTTATTGTTAATTCCCAGGCACATGTTGTGAATGAAGCACAGAATAAGTATGATACATTAACATCCCTTTGTTCCAAGGTTGTTCTTTCTGGGATGAGTTTGATCATCAGATACTTGCATTTTTCATCTATATATATATATATATAAAACCCAAATATGCAAATAGATTGAACAGCGGAACAATTGAACAACTGAACAACCAGTTGCTATGATGTGCATCGATCACCAGGGGGCACATGCAGAACATGGTGGGCATTAGCAACAGAGGGCAAAGTGCAGAACCTAGTGAGCAGCTGGTGGAGCAGGTGATCAGGGGTGCCAGACCAAAGTGGGTCACAGGTTGCTGTCATTGAGGCGAGCCTTGAGTGGCTACTGAAAATTCTTTACTCTCACCTGCTATAGTCCTGCCTGGCACTAAGTCTGCTGCTGGTGCCAGCCCCACTGGAGCCACTCACACCTGCTTCTGATGCCCAGTGCTGGCCCTGATCCCTTGGTGCCATAAATGAGTGCCAGTGGAGGCTGATGGTCCCAATCACCCATGAGGGCTTCTCCACCTCCCCCTGCTCCTGAGGGACAATTGAGGCCAGCAGTCACCTCTTGCTCCCTCTGCTAGTGCTGGCCCCATTCTCACTCACTGCTAGTGCCAGCCCCAATTGCTTCATGCTGTTGGCGGGTGCAAGCAGCAGGAGTGGGGCTGCTGACAGATGGAACTGGGACTGTGCCAGGAGGGGTTGGGTGGGGTGTGGAGGATGGACCAAGACCCACCCCTCTGCCCACTGTAGTCTCAGGGACCACAGTTCCTTTCAAGATGCATGAATTCATGAATTGGGCCCCTAGTTTATATCTATGAGGGGAAATCTGTCATTGGTCTGCTTAGTTTATGGCCAGACCACACAAACCCAGTTATTACTGTCCATTAAGTTTTAATTACTATTAATTAAATTAATAGTTTAGTAAATTAAAAACAAATGAAAATAAAATAGTAATCAGTAATTAAATATTAAGTTGATGTTAAGGAAAATTATTTGGTAGAAAAACATGGAGTTAATATTTGGTATTATAATAATACTAGAGGCCCGGTGCATGAAACTCATACACGGGGAGGGGTGGGGTGGGGGAGAAGGAGGTGGTGGTGTCCCTCAGCCCATCCTGCACTTTCTCCAATCTGGAACCCCTTGACGGACGTGCAACTGCCTGTTTAGGCCCGATCCCTGGAATAGGGCCTAAACGGGCAGTCGGATGTCCCTCTCATGATCAGGACTGCTGGCTCCCAACTGCTCCCCTGTCAGCCTTCCTGATTGCCCCTAACCGCTTCTGCCTACCAGCCTGATCACTCCCTAACCACTCCCATGCCAGCCTGATTGATGCCTAACTGCTCCCCTGTGTGCCTGTTTGTCTCCAACTTCACTCCTCTGCTGGCCTGGTCACCCCTAAATGCCCCCCACCCCTGCAGGGTTGATTGCCCCCAACTGCCCTGCCTTTAAGGCCTGGTGCCTCCCAACTGCCCTCCCTTGCTTGCCTGATCACCCACAACTGCCCTCCTTTGCAGGCCTGGTCCCTCCCAACTCCCATCCCCTGCTGGCCATCTTGTGTCGACATGGGGCAGGATCTTTGACCACACGAGGGCATCTATTGTGTGTTGGAGTGATGGTCAATCTCCATATTACTCTTTTATTAGACAGGATAGAGGCCTAGTGCACGGGTGGGGGCCAGCTGGTTTGCCCTGAAAGGTGTCTTGGATCAGGATGGGGGTTCCCTTGGGATGTGGGGCGCCCTGAGCGAGGGGCTTGTCGTGGTTTGCAGGCCAGCCAAGACCCCTGGTGACCCAAGTGGAGGCCCTGGTATCTGGAATTTATTTATCTTCTACAATACAATTTAAATTTTGTAGCTTGGTGTAGAGCCAAGCCTCCTGCTTGCTCTGTGCTGGCAGTCATTTCTGTTGGAATTTGTTCACCCTCTATAATTGAAACATAGCCTTGAGTGGAGGCTTAACCTGGCAAAGACAAGCAGAAAGCTTGGCTTCAACCATTGCCAGAGAAACTGTCATGGCTGGTGGGTCTGGCTTGTGGGTGTAGCGGAGTGATGGTTAATTTGCATATTACTTTTTTATTATGTAGGATGCAGTAAAATTGCCTAGAGTCTCTGGGACTATAACTGAAACTTTTATAAAAAGAAATTTGGGGTTTTAATGAACTATTTGGAATTATAATAGTGTTGACTCTAAAAGGTCCTAGATTGAAAAATTTCTGTGATGGATTAAAACAATGACTATTCTAGAAGAAAAACAATACTCTGTATATGTTTTCATCATTTCTTTTTATTTAAACTAGCTTTTAATAGGAAGTTCTACTGAGAAATCATCTGTATTCATTGCAGGAATAAAATCTCATTCACCTCCACTACCACCTACACTGTTTCGAGTCTTTATCACTAAATCTGTGGAAAGGAAAAATAAATGGTTTTGGGGAGGTAGAATATTTCTCTACCCTACAGTTTCTCTTGGGTGATGTAATAATCAAATTGGCATGGAAGAGACTAACAGGAGAAAACCAAATTTAATTCTGTACATACAGGAAATATACATACATGAGATGTTCAATGACAAAAAGGTAAAATGAGTTACATATACCATTTTTAGCCAAAGAATAGAATGGAGGCCTGGGCTTCAGAGAGGAGGATAGTAATTCACAGGATAATAACAGCAGACATTCAGTATTTAGGCGTTCTCACTATCTTACAGATAGGTCATAAAAACTTGTTTCTGGTAATAATAAGGTCAAGGCCCCCAATTAAAAATCTCTACTCGTGCCAAAACCGGTTTGGCTCAATGGATAGAGCGTCGGCTTGGGGACTGAAAGGTCCCGGGTTCGATTCCGGTCAAGGGCATGTACCTTGGTTGCGGGCATATCCCCAGTAGGGGGTGTGCAAGAGGCAGCTGATAGATGACTCTCTCTCATCGGTGTTTCTAACTCTCTATCTCTCTCCCTTCCTCTCTGTACAAAATCAATAAAAATATATTTTTACAAAAAAAAAAAAATCTCTACTCGAGAAGTAAAAGTTTCTTTTAAGCCCATAGGGCCCTGATTGCCTTCAGCTCAAAATGTTTCAATTATAGAGGGTGAATCCTCATGCTTGTCAACTGTAAACATGAAGTTTACTTGGTATTCTATCAATGAAAAGGATTTAGTCATGAAAAAAAGGAAAAGAAAAAAAAGAGTGGTAATCCATTAAGCACAGCCATGGTGAGTAACATTCAAGTTCCTGGGAGCAAGAATAAGGAAGTTCATAGAGTTATGTTATAACCATAGAGTTCTTGCTGTAGGACCTTTGCAGCCAACATAGGGTATGGAAGAACTTGCTATAGGTCAACCCAATACCTGTATTACTTAAGGTCTCTAACATAAATTTTGACATTTCCCAATTTTGATTGAGATTTCTCTATGAGATCATCAGAGATCAATAGTCACATATTTAAATTTCAGCATACCTTTTATACTCCACAACAGGAAGGACTTTTTCTGGATGCCTGGTCCCATGTCAGAGGAAATGTATGCTGACTGGAACCATCTGGGTTAATATTTGGCAAGCAACAGGTCCAGAACTTAAATAATAAGAATACAAAGCAAAATTAACAACAGCATAACAACTTAGCCTTTATGATTACTCTGAACCAGGCTCTCCAATCTGAAGATAGGGAAATAGTGAATCATTATTTTATTGGATAAATTGAAGATCTTATTGACAGACAGGTCCAGCAACTGGAGAGTTTTTCCACTTTCACAATAAATTGGGAAATGTGGAAGCAGGCAATTCCTTCTAAGAAAGAAAAATGAAACTAATATAAGAAACAACAGTAAGAAATATACAGATCTGATCCCATTGTTTTGGGAAAATTGTCTCCTTCTGATGCTGTCTGATTCAGTTTTTTTGACATGTTTAATTTTAGGTGAACAGACTGTGCTGTGTGCCATTCCCAGTCAAGGTTTGGTGCCTTATTTATATGCAACACATGAATCCAAGAATCTATTCCTTGTAGTTTAACAGCACAGGAGTTATTCAACAGTACCTGATAGAGACCTTTCTAGTGAGGCTGGAAGGAATAATTTTAGAGGTGGCTTTCCCAGTAAATAAAGTATCCATGTTGTAGAGTGTGGTCTTTAGAATTTTAATCTCCTTGGAGAACACTGTGAAAATATTGCTGAACCAAGCACATTTTCAGTGGAAGCAGTTAGGCCTTAACAATATTGAGGTATATCTCCCTTTATCAACTGTGGGTGGAAAGAAGCAAGAGTCAAATGCATGGGAAATCCAATAATTATCTCTAGAGGTGAGAATGAATAAGTTGTAAGAGGAATGGACCTGAGATTTATTATTTTGTTTTTTAAAATATATTTTATTGATTTTCTTACAGAGAGCAAGGGAGAGGGATAGAGAGTTAGAAACAGTGATCAGCTTCCTCCTGCACACCCCCTACTGGGGACACACCTGCAACCAAGGTACATGCCCTTGACCAGAATCGAATCTGGGACCTTTTAGTCCGCAGGCCGATGCTTTATCCACTGAGCCAAACCGGTTTTGGCTAGACCTGAGATTTAAAAGGACCAATGGCAATGCTTTTGGCAGAGCTATTTGAAGGGTCTCTACAAAATTTGGCAATTGAATTGTAATAATGCCAAATAATCCATTATACTAAAATGAGGATTGAGAGTAGTAGCCATGGTGAAAATATTGTAGGAATGGCCAAAGAGCATAGACTTGATCACAGTGGAGTTTAAGAGAAAATTCTCAAGTAGGAATAATCTTTTCTAATATGACTTTAGCCAATAAAGAGGCAGTAGCTTGTCTAAAATGGAAAACATTAGTGCAGTGAGAAAACATAAGAATCATGACTAAAACATGTGTGTATCCATGAGAGGATCAGTGATTATAGAAACTAGAAGACTTTTGGTTTTGTATAGGACCCTACATTTGCTAGGACTAAAATTAAAAATCTTAGTGACATCCTATCTAATAAAAGGGTAATATGCAAATTAACCATCATTCTGTCACAAAGATGGCAGCACCCATAGCCACAAGATGGTGGTGCTCAGTACTCTCAACCCTGCCAGAAACCTCCTTTCCAGGAGGGTGGCCACTGAGAGCTGGCAGTGTGAGAGGCCTGGCAGAATGTTGGCTTTGTCAGTGTGGCCACAGAGACTCTGAAAGCAGGTAGGAGGAATTCTCACCTCCACAGAATCAACCAGAATCAGCCATTGGTCAGATACCTCTCAATGGCCTGGCAGCCAGGACTCCCATTCACCTGCATCTCAGACCTTGACAGCAGGGAGGTGGGACTATGTCTAAAGAGCAACTATTGATACAAAGTAGCTAAACAGCCAAAAGAAGCTGGCTTTATCAACAGAAAATGTCTGAAGACCAATGTGCATCTGATTTTGAAAGAAGGCAATGCCTGTGACAATGTATCTGAAAAGTTACTATTGTCAAAATGTAGCTCTGAAGCTGAAAAAAAGCAGCTATCATGGACAAAAATGTCAAAAGACGAACATGCCTTTGAAGTTGAAAGAAGGTGGTGTGGATGACAGAATATGTCTAAAGAACAGTCATCAACAAGTACTACCAATACTGGTAGGAACTGCCTACTCACACAAAATTGAATACCATGGTGAAAATGTTGTAAGGATGCAATTCTCGAACATAGGAACATAGTTGTGGTGGAATGTAATTCTCAAACATAGGAACATAGTTGTGGTGCAATGACTATAAGATGTCAATTTTGCCTATCACTAAATTTCTCTGATGAAAAAACATCTGATAGAAAATTTACTAGATCTTGTAACAAAGGTAAAGTTTGTCCAAATGATATACATTTTCCAGAATACCCAGCGTATTTATAAAAATTAATGACAAATGAAAATTCTAACAGTAAAAATGTCATGGAAAATATTTTTTCCATAAATAATTATTTTGCTTTTGCTTTCATGGGCACAAATATTGCATTGCCATCAGGATATGGGCCATACTGTTTTAGATTACAAGGACAAGTTTATCACCGTACTGGAACTTTACATCCTATGGATGGTTCTTCTCAGAAGCAGAGGAGGGCAGTTGGGAAGGGACCAGGCCTGCAGGGGAGGGCAGTTGGTGGCAATCATCAGGCACAGGAGCGATTAGGCATTGATCAGGCTGGCAGGGGAGTGGTTAGGGGAATTCAGTCAGGCAAACAAGCAAGTGGTTCGGATCGGGTTTAAACAGGCAGTTGGACATCCTTCGTGGGGTTCCAGATTGGAGAGAGTGCAGGCTGGGCTGAGGGACACCCCCCCCCCCCAAGTGCATGAATTTCATGCACTGGGCCTCTACTTACTTATAAATGTCTAAGGTGTGAGCAACCTTATTTACCAAATTAACCAAATCTAAAGTGGATATGTTTTCCCATTCCATCCTGATTCTTTTTACTAAAAATGAAAAGAGCAAGGACATTGGAAAACAATTTGTCACAAATATAAGTCCTTGAGGCACCCTAACCTTCCCAGTGGTCCACTGACAAAAAGTTATAATTTATAAATCAATATTGGTGGAGAAATAATAAGGACACAAGATGGCCACCTCAAGATGGGCAGCAGGGGAGGGCATTTGGGAGGGACCAGGCCTGCAGGGGAAGGCAGTTTGGGGGACCAGGCCTATAAGAATGGACAGTTTGGGTTGACCAGGCTGGCCAGGCAGGGCAGTTAGGAACAATTGGGCCAGCCAGATAATGCAGTTAGGGGTGACCAGGCCAGCATGGGAGGGCAGTTAGGGGCAATTGAGATGGCAGAGGAGGACAGTTAGAAGTGACCAGGCTGGCAAGGGAGGGCAGTTAGGGGTGACAGGGCCAGCAGGATAGGGCAGTTGGGGTAGACTAGGCTAGCAGGGGAGGACAATGGGGGTGACCAGGCCAGCAGGGAAGGCAATTAGGGGCAATTGGGCCAGCAAAGGAACAGTTAGGCGTCAATCAGCCTGCCAGGGGAATGATTAGGGAGTGATCAGGCTGGTAAGCAGAAGCGGTTAGTGGCAATCAGAAAGGCAGGCAGGCAGGCAGGTGAGCAGTTCAGAGCCAGCAGTCCTGGATTGTGAGAGGGGTGTCTGACTGCCTTTTGAGGCCACACCCACTGGAATCAGGTTTAAATGGGCAGTCAGACATCCCTCGAGGGGTCCCAGATTAGAGAGAGTGCAGGCTGGGCTGAGGGACACACACACACACACACACACACACACACACACACACACACACACAGCATGCATGAATTTCATGCACTGGACCTCTAGTCATAATAATAAAAGACCAAGAGGTGTCATGTCCTAAACAACCAAGCAACCAGTCTCCATGAGAGGACCTCCCACCTGGATCAAGGGCATGGCCAACTTGTAAACTGCCAGCAGCCTCACCTAGGCTGTCCCTTCACCCAAGACCCATCCGCCTTACCAGAAGCAGTGGCCATCTACCAGGGCTGTCACTTCATAGGCATGCCCGAATGTGAGGTGCTTCTGGCCCAGTGTGTAGTCTATTTTTCCAGAGCCCCAAAGTCTATTGAGGTGTTCAGTGCCTACAACAAAGTCAAAACCTGCCTTCAGAACCACCAGGGTTCTCTCCCCCATCACGCTGCACCTGAGGAGCACGCCTAACCAGCTCATGAAGGACCTGGGCTATGGCAAGGGTTACAAGTACAACCTCATGTACAGCGAGCCTGTGGACTAGGAATACCTGCCAGAAGAATTGAGAAGAGTGGATTTCTTCAAGCAGAGGTAATGCTGACTCTTTGAGGTTATGACAGCAGACTGAGGCTATACTTTCTTTTCTTTCTTCTTTAAATAGGAATGGCCAGAGAGAGAGTAAATGGGTTGTGAGGTTTGTTTCCTGGTAAAAGTTAAAACAACCCAACTTTTTGTGCTGGAAATGTGAGAGTTTCTTAAGTGGAGACACAGCTGCTTTAGCTAAGTGTGTAATTTGCACTCTGCAATGGTTATGCGTATGGAAGTGTCTGGCAGCTTTGTGCAATGAGTTAATTCTATTAGGAATTATCTATTTTGTCATAGTATTTAAATCATAATGTCATTTCAGAATTCAGTTCTGTAGGATTTTTTTCCCCCTTTAAAAATGTGTGTTCTGGATAGTTTTAATTGGGAAAAAAAAGGAATTGTGATTTAATACTGCATAGTGATCTAGGGTATTATTTTTTACATGCAAAGGTATTATGAGCCAATAAAACTATTTCAAAGTAAAAAACAAACAAACAAACACACACAGAGAAACTTTGCTGGGGAGGCTGGTGGGACTCCAGCATGTTTCGGGGTAGCCTATTTATGTCGGGACCAGGTGGGCAGACACAAACATGTGGTGGGCATGTGCTGGGAGAGTGTCGCAGTCATTATATGGGCATTTGTGCATGAAAAGGTGTGCACATACCTTTGTGTGCATAAATATATCTCTTTCTCAGAAGTGTACCTGGAAAGGTGCTTTATCTGTAATAGGCATTTTCAAGATATAACCCAGAGCAAGGGATCTGTAGTAAAACACGCTCACAAGAAAAGGTTTTTGATACTAAACACAAAGCTGCGATTGAAGTGTTCATGCCCAAATGTACCGTGAATCAAACATATGGTGATATTTATCATCTGGTGGGTCTGTTTGAAAGGTTTGGTATTATAAATCAGTTCTCATTTCACAAAAATAAAATAATGTAACTAAGTGATTACTAAATATATACTTCTAAGGCAGAGTAGATTGCTGACTCTGTGTACTTTTTGCACGTGTGTAGTACATCAAGGCTGTTTTTAAAGTAACTCTTGGATGATGTGACAATATGGTTGAGGAAGGGGTGTGGCAAGTTTTTTTTTTAAATGAGGCACCTCACAGTTTTGTTTTGTTTTGTTTTTTTGTTTTGTTTGACACATCACAGTTTTTAAGACAAACATGTTAACCTAAAATATTCAAAAGGCAGGGTCATGGGTCTTTTAAAAACATTGTATAGGCCTAAGACATAAAAAAAGCTGCTACCTTGCTGAAACCGGTTTGGCTCACTGGATAGAGTGTCGATCTGTGGACTGAAAGGTCCCGGGTTCAATTCTGGTCAAGGGCATGTACATTGGTTACGGGCACATTCCTGTAGGGGTGTGCAAGAGGCAGCTGGTCAATGTCCCTCTCTCATCAACATTTCTAGCTCTCTATCCCTCTACCTTGCTCTCTGTAGAAAAATCAATAAAAAATATATATATTTTTAAAGCTGCTACCTTTTTAGGATGTGGCCTAAAAGAAACCTGTTATTTTCAGTTATTACTGTCTTCAAATAAAATAACATTTTGCAGCCTTTTTATGTGAGATTTTTTTTCATTACAGTATTTGAAATAGGTGTTGCCATTTTTTTTAAGCAATAGTTTTTTTCCTCTCAATATCAGAGACCCAGTTTTTCACATACACCCCAAAAGTGTTTATTTGAAGTAACTTATGCATCTGGACTCCGGGAGGCCGAATAAGCTCAGTGATTAAACAGGTGCTTTTATAGCCAAGATCAAAGGCTCTTTCCCTGATTAGCCCTTCAGGGGGGAGCAGCCAGAAGCTCTCCTGACCAGCATAGGGAAAGTGGGGAGTGGCAGGAAAACCATTAGAGGAAAAGGAGTGGGATTGGAAACTACCTCCCAACCACCCTTAAGAGAGTTCAAATGCTGTGAGCAGCGGGGGGCAGGTGGGCCTTGCACAGATGGGCAGGGTGATGGACTACCATACTATTTTGTGTGCTAGGCCTCTAGTCTATCTATACCACATGTGTCAAACACAAGGCCCGCGGGCCAAATCCGTCCCGCCAGGCCTTGCAATGTGGCCCGCACCGCGCTGTCATCACTGCACTCCGCTGCGTTTCCATCAGAATGACAGTTTATGACTGTTCAGAAAACCATTCGGCCCGCGATTTAGGCTGGATTTTAGATTTTGGCCCCTTCTCTGATTGAGTTCGACACCCCTAATCTATACTAATAAAAGGGTAATATGCAAATTGGCCAGGACACCCACACAGTAACAACCAAACAGCAGGCTGCATGGGGCAACCAGGCCAGCATGGAGGACAATTGGGGGCAACCAGATCAGCAGGGGCAGGTAGTTGGGGGTGACCAGGCTGGTGGGGGTGGGGGCAGTTAGGGGAGGCCAGACTGCTATAGGGAGGAAGTTGGGGGCGACCAGGGAAGCAGGGGAGGCAGTTAGGGGAGACCAGGAAGGCAGGCAGGTGAGCAATTAGGAGCCAGCAGCCCAGGATTTGGAGCAAGATATCAGATTGCATGTGTAGACCCCCTGAGGGGTCCTGGATTGGAGAGGGTGCAATCTTGACTGAGGGAAGCCCCCCATGCATGAATTTTGTGCACCAGATCTCTAGCATCCTACCTAATAAAAGAGTAATATGTAAATTAACCATCACTCCACTCAAGCCATGCCCACCAGCCACTCAGAGTGAGTATGCAAATTAACCAAGATGGCTGCAGCCACAGAGAGCAGTTGAGAGGCTTGGGTTACCCCGGCAACAGAAGCCAAGCTTTCCGACTGCCCTAGACGGCCTAGGCCTCCACTCAAGGATACAAAGTTTCAATTATAGAAGATAAATCCCAAGAAAAATGGTGGCAGCCATGGAGCTGGAGAGAGCAGGCTAGGGTTGCCCCCGGCAACAGAGGAAGCAAAGCTTTCCACCTGCCCAGGCCAGCCTAGGCCTCCACTCCAGGCTACAAAGTTTCAATTATACAAGACACATAAAACCAAACAGAAATGGCGGCAGCTAGAGTGAGAAGGGGGCTTGGCTCTGATCCAGACTACAAAGTTTCAATTGTAGAAGGTAAATAAATTTCAGATACCAAAACCTCGGCTTGGGGCGCCGGGGGGGGGGGGGGGGGGGGGGGGGGGGGGGGGGGGGGCATGGCTGGCCAGCAAACCACCACAGGCACCTTGCTTAGGCCACCCCACACCCCAAGGGAATAGGTCTAAGCCACAGTTGGACATTGCCCAAGGGTTCCTGGACTGCCAGAGGGATGTCTCACTGCCAGGTTAGGCTCAATGCCCCTGCAGGTGGACATCCTCCAAGGGGTTTCATACTGTGAGAGGGCACAGGCCAGAATGAGGGACCCTCCCTCAAGTGCATGGATTGTCATGCACCAGGCCTCTAGTAGCTTATAAACTGCTACATCCAAAACACAGTTAAACAATGAAGATTGCTTCTGCAGTATTTGAAAAAGAGAATCTTTGGCTTCTTAGTCCTAATTAACGAGAAGACTCATCAAACTGTCCACATCGTGTTTATTCTACATGGGTATGAACATGCATTCCTATATATTGGAAATAGTCTCCTAGATTTAAAAATTAAAACCTGGCAAGGCTGCTCTAACACTAAAAAAAAAGATGATTTAGCAATGACATTCATGGACTCTGGCTTGCACATTTTGTGGTCAACCCTGATTCTGACATTTATAACTGTGACAAAGCCAATTACGTGACTTTTCTGCTTCAGTTTTCCACCAATAAGATATGGAAAATGGTCCTACTGCCTCAGAATGATCATGTTATGTATACTTTTTATAATCAGGGCAAATAATGTAGCTCCCATACAACAGCAAGATGCCTTTCACCTGTGTGAAAAGTCTGGTCACTGGTGCATGCAGTGTCCCAGATTGCAAGAGGGAAATCCGGGATTGCAAGATGGTGCAGGCTGGGCTGAGGGAACCCTCCCTTACCCCCTCGGGCAAAATTTCATGCACCAGGCCTCTATTTTCAAGTACAACAGAGAAGACTGTCAAGGACATTTTCAATTTCCTAATGGACCATTTGAGGTTTGGCAGATACATTTCATACAGATCCACCTTCTCTTATACAATTGACATGAGCAGTAGGAAATTATCACATATAACTGATAATAGCTGATTGTGGCTCACATTCTAAAGAGAGGAAAGATAAATAATAAAGTGCTTAACTGTCTAAATACAGAATACCAACTTCAACACTGGTTGAATTTTGTTAGTTTATATCTAACACATAGGAGTGCTTTTTCCCCCCAGCAACTTAAATATTATTGCTCTAAATTATTCAATCTTTTACAAAAAATGAAAAGTAAAATAAAATTAGAGTTCAATATGTATAAAGGAAGTTCAGAAACTTTGAGAATAAATGTACATTATTTTCCAGAAAGAATCACAACACAACCTGTGATGCACTTATTAAACATTGTATTTTGTCAATCCTAAAAATCATTCCATCTTTTTAATATAAATCAAATGTTTTTGAATAGAGAATATAGCACATTACATGTTGTAGTCATTATCCCACAGGAGCAAAAGATAATTAGAAAAACAATAAATTGGGTGTTAAGAATAATAATATTCTAGGTCTGTCTATAGGGTTAACAATCTCTGTGGATGTGGACATTTCACTTATAGTAAGAGTTATTTAATTTCACTCTTTCTAGGGTCTAATAAAAATTGATAAGTTTATCCTTGGACTATGGAAAAACATTCATTCACCTATAGGGAACTACATGAAGCATTTATGATAGAAATTTACACCACATTCCAACTGAAAAAGAACTAAAATTGTTATTCATGTTTGTAAAATCATTTAAATAAATTCAATTACCTAGACACCACTATATATGTATTTTTTTGCCTTTATATTTTATTTCTTGGAAATAATAATAGATGTAATAAGATATTAAGGTGAAGTTCTGTAGGATTCTAATATAATGAAAATTTAGTATGCTTCCATGATTACAAAATATGTGCTTAAGAAGACAGTAATAGAAATAGTCAAAAATAATACAAATTAATCCTCATTTATGAAGATCATCTTAGTTAAAATTAAGCATTCCGTATGCCAAAGCAAAAACTGTAGTTTAATGCAAAGTCAGGTCGTTTTTAATGCTTTTAGATGAAATTCATTTGTCTCATTTAAGATTGTGAATGTCCTTTCACTATATAATTATGGTATTTAGAATGCATAAATTATTTTCCATACTGGAAATAAAGTGTATGTCATATGAACTGCATGGGATAGGAATAAGTTCTAAACTATTTTCATCATAATATGGAGACTATGGTAAATAGACCTTTTTTTCTTTTGTAGATATTGGATCTAGTAATAATTAATGTCGTTTTTTTAACATTCGTTTAAAATCTTGCTTGGCATTGACTTGTATTGACATAACCTTCAAACACGTGGTATCTACAGAACGTGTGAAGTGCAATTAACAAGTTTTGCTTGAAAAAGTTTGTGTTTGGTTTGGTTTTTGTTGCAAAACTAGGGCTAAGAAGATGGCGGATGAAGAGCATATTTGGCACTGCATGCTTTACGAGTTCCAATTAGGAAGAAAAGCAAGTGAGGCTGCAAAAAACATCTGTAGTGCTCTTGGTCAAGATGCAGTTAGTGCCAGAAAATGCCAGCGTTGGTTTGAGAAATTCGCGAGGGAAATTTTTCGTTAGATGACAAGAGTGGTAGAGGCCGTGTGTCCAATTTTGATCAAGAAGCTCTTCAAGCTCTTTTGGTGCAAAATCCTCAAATTACCCAACAAGAGCTTGCGACAACTTTAAATTATTCACAAAAAACAATTTCCAATCAATTGCGTGCACTTGGCAAAGTCCAAAAGTTTGGAAAATGGGTTCCTCATGAGTTGACCGACAACAACCGTAATCAAAGAGTCACAATTTGCAGTTCACTCCTCTCTCGTCAAAACCGTTTGCCGTTTTTAGAGCAAATTGTTACCGGAGATGAAGAATGGGTGCTGTATGTTAATTTGAAAAGGCAGCCTCAATGGTTGGACAAAAATGAGGCTTCGCAGCCCACGCCAAAACCTGACTTGCATGCGAAAAAAGTGATGTTGTGTGTTTGGTGGAATTTTAAAGGAATTCTTCATTATGAACTTTTACCATCTACCCAAACCATTACAAGTGCAGTGTATAGTGCCCAATTGGAAAGGTTAGCCCAAGCTTTAAGAGAAAAAGAACCCGCGCTGATTAATTGGAAGGGCGTAATTCTTCACCACGATAACACATGACCGCATACTTTAAGAATCACTGCTGAAAAACTGCGCCAGTTGGAATGGGAAGTTCTCCCTCAACCTGCATATTCTCCTGATATTGCCCCTTCCAATTACCATTTGCTTCGTTCTTTGCAAAACTTTCTTTTTGGAAAAAAATTTAATAATGAAGAATGCCTCAAAAATCCATTGACAGAATTTTTTGCATCAAAATCACAAGAATTTTACAACAGAGGAATTAAAATGCTTCCTGAGCGTTGGGCACAAGTAGTAGAAAACAACGGCAACTATATTGTTGATTAAATTTTGTTGTATTGTTTAAATAAATTCGATTTAAAAAAGTATTAGAAAACGACATTAAATATTACTAGACCTAGATTCACTTTTAAGTGCTAAAACCATTTTTTTTTTGTCACCATGTCTTGGGGAGTAAATTTTCAATACTATTAAATTCTATGTTGAAAATAAGGAGTCTACTTTTTGTTAAAAATCACTACTGAGAATTTAAATAAAATTAGTGAGTGGTGGTCTGATTAATTTGCCTCCACGTTATTTTGAAAAGAGTTACACTTTCTTTATATAAAGTAGAAAGTGTTCACTATGATGAATTATATTCAATTTATCAAGACCAATAAATGTGAAATGCCTTCATCATGACACATTAATTCATTCTGATAATACTCACATCCTGAGGTAATTATGGTAGAAATACAGGGTTTCATGTAGTTGAGAGATATGAAAATCCTTTGCCAAAATATACATTTTGCTTTTAAGGACTTCTTATATTCTACCTAATTCATGAATATAATATACAGAAGTCAGGATATTATTCATTTATTTTCTCAAATATAATAAGACCTTTAGTTAATTTCAGTTATTAAAATGCCCTTCAAGTCTTTCACTATCATCATCTGATTAAATTAATTGATTTGTTCTTCCTCCATATCAAGTGCATAGAAATGAGGTGATTGATTTACTAACAACTAAGATTAATATTTATTTATACAATTTTAGTAATTGCTTATAAATTTATAAAACTTTATACATTTTATATTTTTTTAGTTTTCAAGTAGAGTTTATATTTAGTATTATTTTGTATTAATTTCAGGTGTACAGCATAGCGGTTAATTGAAATATTAGGGGTGTAACTTTGAAAGGTTTATACATTTTAGAGGTAGTCATCTATTATATATTAGGTGCCCAGATAAGCAGGTTTTTATATGTAAAGATTATTAGAATTTTTTTAATACTTTGCTTAATAGCTATTTCTCTTAAAGCTTGAAAGTTTGGTTGAGCAAGCTAGAATGAGTACTACTTCAAAAGTGGTAAAATATTGGGAATTTTTTTTCAAGCATTTAATAATATCTTAAATAAGACTGTAAAAGTATGTAATTTTGGTATTTTAGAAAATTTAAATAATCTAGAATGCTTAAATTATAAGAAAGGCTGATGAAAGATTTATCAGTTCATATTATTTAGCTTGTTACATTGTTTTGCTATAAATAAGCACGCATTTATACATACATATGCATTTCTATCTCAAAGTTCCTTAAATTTGGGCATATATGGGTAAAAACTAATTTTTAAAAAATATTAGGTTTCCCTCAGCCCAGCCTGCACCCTCTCCAACTGAGGACCCCTTCGGGGATGTTTGATTGCTGGCTTAAGCATAATCCCTCTTTCAATCTGGGACTGCTGGCTTCTAACCACATACCTGCCTGCCTGCCTGCCTGATCACCCCTAACTGCCTCTGCCTGTCTGCCTAATTGTCCCTAACTGCCCTCCCCTGCCAACCTAATCTCACCCACAACTTTCCTCCTTGCCAGCCTGATCTCACCCCCCAACTGCCTCTGCCTGCCTGATCACCTCTAACTGCCCTCCTCTGCTGGCCTGACCTCGCCCCCCAATGGTGCTCCCCTGCCAGCCTGGTTGCCACCAACTTCCCTCCCCTGCCAGCCTGATAGTCCCTAACTGCTGCTGTCTCGGCCCACACCACCATGGCTTTATCTGGAAGCAATTTGGATGCCCAGAAGATGGCCAGTCTAATTAACATATTACTCTTTTAGTAGTACCTTGTTTCCCCGAAAATAAAACATCCTCTGAAAATAAGACCTATTTACAGGTTTCCTTCTAAGTGAAATATAAGGCATCCCCACGAAAATACGGCCTGCCCTAGGCTCTGTCCAGAATGAAAATTATTTTAACCATAAACTAAACTGGTCGCTAGGGCCACCCCGACTGGAGTCTAGCAACCAGTGACATTACCCAGAGTCCTGACATCACTGCTGTGTGGAGGCGGAGCTGAGGTCAGAGTGAGCAGTGAGCACGGGGCAGGAGAGAGGAGGAGACTTTCACAGATGCCTGTAGAAGAACAGGAGGATTAGAGCAGACAGGACTCAGTGAAGGTGGTGAGTGCTGGTCTTTCTCTGGTGACACTACCTGATGCTCGCGGCCGCCCTCATGATGACTGAAGGTTCTCAGTCAGTGGCAGACCCTGCTCCAGCCCAGAACCAGGCCCCAGCAAGCCCAATGACAGTCCCCAGGCAGGCCCCAGGGGGTAAATGTCTGATAAAGAGGTAGGGGGGATGTCTGGTGAAGGTGTTCAGTGGCACAGAGGTGGGGGGTGGGGGATCACTTAAAATGACACAGGAGGATCAAAAGGGGTTACTAAAATGGTAATTCCCCCTCTGATTCTCCTGTGCCATTTTGATACCCCCCTCTGATCCTCCCTGTGTCATTTTAAGTGATCCCCTCCCCCCACCTTGATACCCCAATTCCTTTTTTTTTTTTTACCCCTAATAATGAGCACAAAAAGAAAAAGCTACTCCGTGGAGTACAAGAAAGGAATCATGGAAGACTCTTGGGGCCAAAATCTTACTGCTTTCTGCAAAGAGAAGATGTTGAGTATCCAATTGGTCTGAAAATGGTGAGCAGAGTATGGTAACCTCATTGAACAAGTGGATAAGGGAAATGCTAAAAAGCGCAAGTGTGGATCAGGTCGGCAACCATTATTTTCTGAGCTGGAAGACCTGATCTGTGAATGGGTTGTTGACAGGAGAGCAAAGGCTTTGGTTGTGAATAGGGCTGAGATTCAAGAATTTGCCCTTGCAATGGCACCACAGTTTGACATAGCCCCCAAGACTTCAAAGCATCACAACACTGGCTGGATAATTTCCTTCAGCGAAGTGAACTGTCTTTAAAAAGATCTACAACATCGTTTAGGTTGGAAGATATTCAAGTTATTAAGAAAGCACTTGCATTCAAGTCCTTTTTTGATGATACTGACTTCTCTAAATACAATCTTTCCAACATGATTGCTAAGGATGAAACTGCAGTGTTTATGGGCCAATCATCTCAAACAACAATTGAACAGCAGGGTGCCTCCTTAGTTTGCATTCCCTCCACTGCTTATGAAAGTGCATGTGTTTCCTGTATTTTGCCAATTCGTCTGGATGGCACTAAAATCCCACCTTTAATCATTTCTAAGGGCAAAAAGGAAAAGATTGAATGTGTTTTGGGCGTTTTTATTCTTGAAGCTGAAAAAGCCTGGGCCACACAAGCAGTTATAAGGAAGTGGGTCGATTTAATGCTGCCACTTGTTATGCAAGGGAGCCAAAGAGGTCTGCTAGTCTGGGATGCAGCCAGCACTCACCTTGCTAAACACATGAAGACATTTCTTCACGAAAGAAAAATAGATCAGATAATGATTCCTGCAGTAATGATGGCCTATCTCCAGACTCTTGATATTGCAATAAACAAGCCATTCAAAGACAACTTGCACATGGAAATTAATGACTACCTTGAAAATAGAATGAAGAGAAATCAGCGTGGAAACTTTGTGGAACCTAAACTGCAAGAAGTTGTGACTTGGGTGATGAATTCATGGGAGAAAATCACTGATAGTTGCATTGCAAATGCACTATGAGCAGGCTACCTTGACAAGAAGTACTCATTTAAAGACAGTGCTATTGCTAAATATGAGAGATTTGGTCCACTGATTCTAAAAGAAATGGAGTCTCAGGAAACTCAGGAATTGGATTGTTATGATGATGTTTCAGAAGATAATGACATAATTGTCATTGAATAAATGAGTAAATTCTTGATACTGTAGGATTCACAGTTTGTCTGGTTTGTGTTGACAACTACCATACTACCGTAACGTATACAAGTAATACATTTCCTTTATTTTCATTTTACAATAAATGTGTACCGTATTCTTCTTCATGGAAAAATAAGACATCCCCTGAAAATAAGACCTAGCACATCTTTGGGAGCAAAAATTAATATAAGACACTGTCTTATTTTCAGGGAAACAGGGTATATATAGATTATATAGAATAGGATTGTTGAACTGTAGGGGAAAACCTTTTTCAGCAGGAAGAGATGCTCTTGGCAGACAAAAACTCATAATCCCTGTGTTTGGACTGATAGCCAGCCATATGCACTATATTACCAAACCAGTCATGAAAAAATTTAATCACTTTCTTATACCTTGTACCAAACAGCTGTTGCCCTTAAAAACCCTCTTCACCCCCCACCTTAGGTTCTGCCTTTGCAGTTCATCCAGATTAGATTCTGATTGGTTGGTTTCTATGCCAGTCAGCATCAAAAGTTCTGCCTCTTAGGCAACCATTGGCTCCTCACACTTCACCCAGATTAGGATCTGATTGGTAAGTTTCTATGCCAATCAATTTTAAAAGCTGCATCTCCTAGGCAGCCATTGGCAACTCACACTTCACTCAAATTTGGTTTTGATTGTTGGTTTTTATGCCAGTCAGCATCAAAACCTCCATTTCCTAGGCAGCCATTGGCTCCTAGCACTTCACCCGTATTTGGTTTTGATTGGTTGGTTTCTTTACCAGTCAGCAACTCCGAATCCATCTTTTGGCCTAATAAGAGGCAGAGCTGATCAGCAGCCTGGAGAGAAACAGAGACAGGGGTGCTGGCGAAGTCTGGAGAGAAAGAGAGAGGCAATGGCTGATGAACAGCTGCCACAAAGGCTGGAGATTAGAACCTGCTTCTCTCTCTGAAGGCCTCTCTCTTGGCCTGATCTGCAGCCCCCTCAGCAGTCAGTGCTAGGTTGCCACAACAACCCAGCACTGACTTCTGGTGTTCAGTAGAGCCTTGGTTGTTACAAACCCTGGCTCTTTATGTATATAAATATACAGAGTGGCTGGATTACTATGATCTCTGAATGCAAAATAATCTGGTCACTCAGTGTATGTCCTATATAATAAAAGGCTAATATGCAAATTGTTCCCTCAACCAAGAGTTCGACCAGCAGGCAGGCCAGCCAACTGCTCAAGTCCCCTCCCCCTGACCAGGCTGGCCGGACCCTACTCATGCATGAATTCATGCACCAAGCCTCTAATATATATCTATATATACACTGATTGGCCAGATTATTATGTGTTCAGAGATTATAATAATCTGGCCACTCACTGTGTGTGTGTGTATGTGTATTGTATTTATGTGAATAAATGAATGCATATGTAATTTAAAGATTTCATAGCTAATTTACTTAAGTTATCTATGGTAAACTAGCTAGTACTACAGACTATGCTTTATTTTTCTTGCTATCATTTAAAAATCCATATTGCTTTCACCACAATCTTTTAACATGTTGCAGGGGTTGTTTCTAATTTCTAAATATTCTACTTATAGGGAAAGAAATATTATAATTTATTAAAAATTTATTTTAAATTGTACTAAAATAATGCAAGGTGCAATAATTCAGTTTACTGTATTCTTCCCCTCCCCGCCCCCTTTTGCTACAGTTGACTTTTTTAGAATGAGGCTATCATAGGTTCATTACTAAAGAAAAATGGTGACTACTATTAGGCTTATGTAAAATTATGACTGAAGTAAATGATGATGCCATACCTCTATCTAACACAATTTAAATTGTTACTATATTCATTTAATAACTAAACTCCCACACAAATTCCCACAAACATATTCAGAACACAATAAAGAAATAAGGCTCTTCTGTGTGATTAGCTAGTATCTGTATTATAAAGAAGAAAATAGCTCCCAAAAGTTAATTATATTAATCTTTTTGGTTCTTATTGATATGCAGTTCTTAATCTTGACTCATTTTAATATATCATACCCCTATGACTCTAAGTATAGTGCACTGACATGAACTTGCTGGAAGGGAATTTTGTAGATTTCCTGGGGAGCCAATCCAGTAGCTTTTGGCCAACTGTTGCTATGACATATATAAGCAAATATCTATTTATACATTTCAGAATGCCAGAAAAATCTTAATTGGATTCATGTGTTATTGTTATTTATTTTTTCATATCACAATATATATTATTAATAATTAATTAATGTAGTATTTTATATCCATTGTACAAATATTTACCCCTTATACCTGGAAAAATGTGTTGGAAGTGTTAAGTGGTAACTATTTTATAAAAAGTTATTTTTACTTTTTAAAGTCTGATCAAAAGGATGCAAGTAAGCCACCCACTAACAATATACTACCCCAATCCACTCTTCTAATAAGCAACACCAATTATAGAAATGCCAGATGATGTACAGTACATTACTCAGAAACACACTTTAGAACTGTTACCTTTGGTAGAGGCACAGTGAAATCTGGGTCATACTATTTTAAATTTTTATACATATTAAAAATAATTTTATTTATCAAATAAGTTTTAAATGACTGTAGCCAAGACCAGTTTGACTCAATGGATAGAGCATGGGCCTGCTGACTGAAAGGTCCTGGGGTCAATTCCAGTCAAGGGCCGGTACCTTGGTTGCAGGCACATCCCCAGTGGGGGTGGTGCAAGAGTCAGCTGATCGATGATTCTCTTTCATTGATGTTTCTATCTCTCTATCCCTCTCCCTTCCTCTCTGTAAAAAAAATAATAATAATAATATATATATATATATATATATATATATATATATATACACACATTTTTTTCACTTTAGAAGAGTTTATTTATATATAATAATAAGCTCTAAATTCATGCTAATCTAAAAGTTTATTTTGGAAAGGGAATAGATAGAAATGTAAATTATATTCAAAGAACTATCAATGGCCTTAATAAGGAAGAGTTAATCTAAAATATGAATATTAACACAAATTTTATCTTTTGTTAGAAATGTAATTTACTCACCTTATCACTTCTTTTTTTTATCAATCTTTATTGTTCATATTATTACAAAGGTTCCTCATTTCTTCCCCCCTCCACCAGGTTCCCACCCCACCCTCCACCCCATCCCCATCCCCCATTGTCCTCATCCATAGGTGCATAGTTTATGTTCAGTCTCTTCCTCCCTCCCTTTCCCCGATAGTAAATCCCTTTTCAGATAGTAAATCAGTTACTTAGCATTTTCTCATATCAATAATACCTCCACATGCCCAATAATACACTTCACACAAAAGACATTTCCAAATAGGTCAACCAGCCTCATCCAGGCCCCACCCAAGGCACTCACAGATCAACACCCCAGTGCTATACTAACTCAACACATCCAGATCTAAGCCTTCACCACTTGATTCAGCAGACCCTCAAGTTCCCACAAAAGTTTCCAGCCATGTCTGAGAGGCAGCCGTGGGGCAGGGGCAAGCGAGGAGCGAGCTGTTCCGGGCCTGGCTGCTCCGGGCCTGACCTCTGTTGCTCTGGTTCGTTCCACAACCATCTGCTCCGGGTCTGGTCACTGCCGCTCCCGACCTAGTTGCTCTGGACTTGGCAGCTGCTGCTCCGGGCCTGGCTGCTCCCAGCCAGGCAACCACTGTTTTGGGCCTGGCCGCACCTGACCGGGCTGCTCCGGGCCTGGCCGCTCCCAGCCTGGCAGCTGCTGCTCCGGACCTGGCCACACCCAACCCGGCTGCTCTGGACCCTGCTGCCCTGGGCCCTGCCGCTCCGAGTCTGGCCGCTCCTGGCCTGGATGCTCCGGGCTTGGCTACTGCTGTTCTGAGCCTGGCTGCTCCCAACCTGGCTGCTCCCAACCTGGCTGCTATGGGCCCAGCTTTTCTGGGCCCGGCCACTCCTGGTCTGGGTGTCCCTGGACTGGCCTCCCTGGGCTTGGCCGCCTCCGCCTCAAGCCTGGCTCCCACTGCCCCAGGTCTGGCTGCTCCAGCGCTGGCTGTTGATGCTCTGGTTCTGGCTGGTGCTGCTCTGAAGCCTGGCCGTTGCTGCTCCAGGCCAGGCTGCTCCCAGGCTGCCACTGCCTTGTGCCTGGCCACTATAGGCCTGGCCACAGCTGTTCCAACATTCTGTCCTTTTTTGTTTGTTTTTTTTTGTTTTTTAAAACACATTTATGTTGCAATGTTGGCTGGTGAGTTGAGTTCTGACTTAGTCTTTGATTTTTCAAGATCTTCTTTGTATTCTTTCTTAAGTAATTTTACTATCTTTTGCTCTCACTTGATTTCTTCACATTGAGAACTTCTTTGGTTTCTTCCTCCTTTTCCTGGGAGCTCAGCAGGTTGGCCTGTGGCACCCCTTTGTTCTCCACGGGCTCCTGCGCTGCTTCAGCCTGTTGCCCGGGTCGGCGCTGCCCAGGAAGCAGCCCCCGGCCTTGGCTCCATTGCCTGCGCTCAGCGGTCTAAGGCTCAGGGGCACCCCCGCCCCTGGGGGCCCCGTCGCCCAGCTCCTTTCTGGTGCCCGGCTGGCCGGTGTCCTGCAGGGGCTCCTGCTCCTTGTCGCGTTCCTCCAGTCTGGAGCTTTTTTTTCCTCCTTTTCGCTAAGGGAGTCTAGGATCAGAGTCAACAGACTGTCCTCTGAGTGCAGTGTGCGCGACTCTGGGGGCTCCGCTTTTCGCCGCTCCCCTGGAATTCCGCCTCACAGCCCCTTCTCCCCCTGCCGGAGCCTGGGTCCCCAGGGTCTGGCCCATAACTGGGGCTCAGCGCTGCTGGTTCAGGGGTTCCGCCGAGGCTGGAGGTTTTATTTCCTTCCTGCTAGGGAATGCCAGGTGGGCCCCCATCCTTCTCCTCCTCTCCGGCTGCGACCTCTCCGCCCGTGCATGAGTGCGGGCGCGCAGCATGTCTCCGTACCTTAGGCTTTTTTTCAGCTCCTCTGATTTTCCTTCTTGTTTTCTCTTTCCTTCTTGTTGTAGCATTATCAGTCAGTCGACTACCTGTAGCTCTGAGTGATGTCCACTCTACATTTTAGTTGTATTCCATGAAATTGTTGTGTGCTGCTGAGGTTAGATGTCTACCCGAGCAGCCATCTTGGATCCTCCCTGTAGTTTTTCACCTTATCCCTTCTTGATTAAAGCAGACAATTCATGAATCTTTGGCTAAAACTGGTTAATAGGTTTAGCCTTTTCAAATATACTCAGTGCATCATTCAGCTTCTTTGGATTGGATGCAGCATGTGAATTTTTTAATTTTTTTTTAATAAATTATTATCTCTGTACATATACTATTGCCCACCCATACATGTACTCCCTCCCCAGAGTTTTGTGTCCATTGGTTTTACTTATTTGCATGTATACAAGTCCTTCGGTTGATCTCTTATCTTCCTAGGATCTCCCTCCCCTCTCCACTGTAATTTGACAGTCTGCTTGTTGCTTTACTGTCTCTATATCTATCTTATGGTTCATCAGTTTATAATGTTCTTTATTATCCATAAATGAGTGAGATCATGTGGTGTTTCTCTTTCATTGACTGGCTTATTTCACTCAGCATGATGCTCTCCCATTCCATCCAGGTTGCTGCAAATGATGAGAATTCCTTCTTTTTAATGGCAGCATAATACTCCATGTGTAGATGTACCATGTTTTTTTATGCAATCATCTGATGGTGGGCACCTAGGCTGTTTCCAAATCCTAGCTATTGTAAATTGTGCTACTATGAACATAGGGGTGCATATGTCCTTTCTGATTGTTGTTTCTATGGATATATTCCTAGGAAGGGGATTACTGGGTCAAATGGGAGTTCCATTTTCAGTTTTTTGAGGAAGTTCCATACTGTTTTCCACAGTGGTTGCACCAGTCTACATCCCACCAGCAGTGCACAAGGGATCCTTTTTCTCCGCAACCACGCCAACACTTGTCCTTTGTTGATTTGTTGATATTGGCCATTCTGACAGGTGTGCAATGGTACCGCATTGTTGTTTTGATTTGCATCTCTCAAATAATTAGTGACTTTGAGCATGATTTATGTGTCTCTTGCCCTTCCTTCTGTCTTCTTTTGAGAAGATTCTATTTAGAAACATTGCCAATTTTTTTTTATTGGCTCATTTATCTTCCTTTTATTAAGTTGTGTAAGCTTTCTGTAGATGTTGAAGATTAAACTTTTATCAGTGGTTAACATTTGCAAATATGTTCTCCCACACAGTGGGCTTTCTTGTTGTTTTGTTGATGGTTTCTTTTGCTGTAAAAAAGCTTTTTATTTTGATGTAGTCCCATTTGTTTATTTTCTAGTTAGCTTCCATTGCCGTAAGGGCAGTATCAGTGAAGAAGTTCTTTTGGCATATGTCTGAGATTTTGTTGCCTGTGGATGCCTCTAGTATTTTTATGGTTTCCCGTCTTATGTTTAAGTCCTATATCCATTTTGAGTTTATTTTTGTGTATGGTGTAAGTTGGTGATCTAGTTCTTTTGCAAGTGTCTGTCCAATTTTCCCAACACCATTTATTGAAGAGACTGTCTTGACTGCATTGTATGTTCGTGCCTCCTTTGTCAAATATTGATTGAGTATAGTGATTTGGGTTGATATCTGGATTCTCTATTCTATTCCATTGATCGATATGTCTGTTCTTGTGCCAGTACCAGGCTGTTTTGGGAACAATGGCTTTGTAATACAGCTTGAAATCTGGTATTGAGATCCCTCCTACTTTACTCTTCTTTCTCAGGATTGCTGTGCCTTTTTTGGGTCTTTTATTGTTCCAAAGGAACTTTTTGAGAGTTCTTTCTAGGTCAGTGAAATATGTGGTTGGAATTTTAATGGGGAGTGCATTGAACCTATAAATTGCTTTGGGAAGTATGGACATTTTAATGATGTTGATTCTACCAATCCATGAACAAGGCATGTTCTTCCATCTGTTTACATCGTCATCTATCTATTTTTTTCAGTGTTATGTAGTTTTCCGCATATAGGTCTTTTACCTCCTTAGTTAAGTTTATTCCTAAGTATCTAAATTTTTTTGGTGCTATGGTAAATGGGATTGCCTTTTTAGTCTGTTTCTGTAAGTTCACTATTGGTCTATAGAAAAGCCATAGATTTCTTGGCATTAATTTTGTATCCTTCTACATTGCCAAATTCATTTATTAAGTCAATTAGTTTTTTGATAGAGTCTTTTGGGTTTTTATGTACAATATCATGTCATCTTCAAATAAGGATAATTTTACTTCTTTTACAATTTTGATGCCTTTTATTTCCTCTTCTTTTCTAATTGCAATGACTAGTACTTCCAGTACTATGTCAAACAGGAGTGGTGAGAGTGGGCATCCCTGTTCTTAGAGGGAATGGTTTTAGTTTTTGCCCATTGAGTATGATATTGGCTGTGGCTTTATCATATATAGCTTTTATTATGTTTAGGTATGATCCTTCTATTCTCACCTTGTTGAGAGTTTTAATCAGGAAAGGGTTTTGGATTTTATCAAATGCTTTTTCTGCATCGAGTGATATGATTATATGATTTTCATCTCTCAACTGGTTTATGTGATTTTCGGATATTGTACCATCCTTGCATTCCCGAAATAAATCCGACTTGGTCATGGTGTATGATCTTTCTGACATTCTGCTGGAGCTTATTTTATAGAATTTTGTTGAGAATTTTGGCATCTATGTTCATGAGGGATATTGGCCTGTAATTCTCTTTCATTGAGTTGTCTTTATCTGGATTTGGTATTAGGGTGATGCTGGGTTCATAGAAGGAGTTTGGAAGTGTTCCTTCCCCTTGGATTTTTTGGATTAGTCTCAGGAGGATAGGTTTTAGTCCTTCCTTAAATGTTTGGTAAAACTCTCCTTTGAAGCCATCTGGTCCCAGGCTTTTGTTTGCTGGAGGCTTTTTGACGACCGTTTCAATTTCTTCCCAAGTCACTGGTCTATTAGGATTTTTAGATTCTTCCTGATTGAGTTTTGGAAGGTTGTATTTTTCCAGGAATATGTCATTTCTTCCAGGTTGTCCAGTTTGTTGGAATAGAGATGTTCGTAGTATTTTGGAACAATCCTTTGTATTTCAGCAGGGTCTGTTGTTATTTCAACTCTTTCGTTTCTGATTTTGTTTATTTGGGTCCTCTCTCTTTGTTTCTTGGTTAGTCTGGCTAGAGGTTCATCAATCTTGTTTATCCTTTCAAAGAACCAGCTCTTTGTTTTGTTGATCTTATGTATTGTTTCTTTGGTCTCTATGTCATTTATCTTCACTCTGATTTTTGTTATTCCCTTCCTTCTGCTTACACTGGGCTTTTCTTGTTGCTCTTTTTCTAACTCCTTGAGTTATAGAGTTAGATAATTTGTTACCATTTTTTCTTGTTTTTTTTTCAATAGGTTGTAGAGATATGAACTTCCCTCTCAAAACTGCTTTTGTTGTATCCCATAGATTTGGGATTGTTGTGTTTTCATTGTCATTTGTTGCCAGGATATTTTTAATTTCTTCCTGATTAATCTGGTAACCCATTCCTTGTTCAGTAGCATGCTATTTAGTCTCCATGTGTTTGATTTCTTTGGATTATTTTTATTGTAGTTGATTTCCAATTTTATGCCACTATGATCTGAGAAGAAGCTTTATATTATTTCTATCTTCTTAAATTTGAAGAGACTTTGCCTATGTCCCAAAATGTGGTCTGTCTTTGAAAATTACCCATGTGCACTTGAGAAGAATGTATATTCTGTGGCTTTGGTGTGAAATGTTCTAAAGATGTTGATTAATTCCATCTGGTCTAGTGTGTCATTTATGATTAATGTTTCTTTGGTGGTTTTTTATTTAGATGATTTGTCCAAAGGTGACAGTGGGGTATTAAAATCTCCTACTATGATTTTATTGCTATTAATCTCTCCTTTAATGTCCTCCAGCAGTTTTTTTTTTTTGTTGTTGTTTTGTTTTTTTTTTTTTTTTTTTTGTATTTGGGTGCTCTTGTATTGGGTTTACCAGGGTTATTTCTTCTTGTTGGATTGCTCCCTTTAGTATTATGAAGTGTCCTTTATTATCTATTGTTATGTCCTTCACTTTGAGATCTAATTTGTCAGATATAAGTATTGCTACCCTAGTTTATTTATTATTATCATTATTATTTTTTTCATTTCCATTCGCCTGGAAAATTGTTTTCCATCCCTTCACCCTCAGTCTGTGTGCGTCTTTTTTTTTCTGAAATGGGTTTCTTGTAGACAGCAGCTATATGAGTCTTGTTTTCTTATCCAATCTGTTACCCTGTCTTTTGATTGGAGAATTTAGTCAATTTGCATTTAAAGTTATTATTGATAGGTTCTTATTTGATGCCATTTTTATTCTATACCCCTGTGTTCCTTCTTTGCTTCCTATTTCTTTATTTTTACAGTAGACCCTTTAGCATTTCATGTATTGCTGGTTTGGTGGAGATAAATTCCTTTAGTCTTTTTTTTTTTTTTTTTTTTTTTTTCTGTGAAGCTCCTGATTTCCCCTTCAATTTTGATGGATAGCATTGCTGGGTACAGTATTCTTGGATTCAGACCCTTCCTTTGCATGACTTTCTATATTCCATCTCATTCCCTTCTGGCTTGATGAGTTTCTGTGGAGAAATCAGTTGTTAGTCTGATGGGGGTTCCTTTATATGTAACTTTCTGTCTCTCTCTAGCTGCTTTTAAGATTCTTATTTTGTCTTTGGTGTTTGCCAATTTAATTATAATGTGCCTTTGTGTCGGTCTTTAGGGATTCCTTTTGCTTGGGACTCTGAGAGCATCTTGGATTTGTGTGGGGTTTTTTTTTCTCTATCTCAGAAATGTTTTCTGTCATTATTTTTTGAAATACATTTTCCATGTCTTCCTCAGTTTCCTTTCCTTCTGAAACTCCTATTATTAGAATATTGATTTGTTTTTTATTGTCCCAAAGCTCCCTTAGGCTCTCCTCCTTCTTCTTCTTCTTCTTTTTTTTTTTTTTTTTCCTGGAAGCTGCTCTAATTGTTTATTTTTTTTTTTCCATCTTGTCTTCTAGCTCACTGGTGTGGTCCTCTATTTCTTCTAGTCTGCTCTTGATGCTTTCTATTGAGTTCATAGTAGCAATGTCATTTTTCATTTCTTCTCGGTTCATCTTCATTTCCTCTTGGTTCTTCTTTATTTCCTCTTGGTTCTTACTCATATTGTCAAATTTTTCTTTCATTCTTTTTAGCCATCTTATGTTATTACTCTGAATTTTTGCTCTTGTAGTTTGCTTACCTCTAACTCATTTACTTCCTTTTGTGGTGATGCCTGCTTTTCTTTCATTTGTGGTCTGTTTCTTTGTTGCCCCATGTTCTCTCTTTTCAGGATGTCTGGTTATGTAGACCTCTCTCTCCTGTGCTGATTTAAAGGCACAAAATACAACACAACCAGGTACAACAAAGAAAGCACTGAACCAAAATGCATTTGCAATATTAATAACCTCCAATAAAGGTGACCACTAGGCAAAGGCAAATTAGAGGATAGGAGAGAAAGAAGAAGAGTAAAAAGAGAAGGGGGAGGGAGCAAAAGAAAAAGATAGGGGGGAAATATATATATATATATATATATATATATATATATATATATATATATATGGAGTGTCAAAATGAAATTGGAAAACAGGTAGAAGAAAAAAGAATGAAAAAAAGAGAGCAAGAGAGAGACAAGAAAGAGACTATGGGAGAAAAGGGGAACAAACTATATATGGGTGGAAAATTTCAGTAGAACAACCACTAACCCCAGAAAATGCTGGCAACAGTATTTGGAGAATAATACACTACACACCCCCACTAATATCCAGCAAAGGAAGGGAAAACAGAAGTAAAAAACAAACAAACAAAAACAAAGCAAATAAAAAAAAAATACCAAGCAACAGCAACAACAAAAGAATAAAAAAAATACTCTCACTAAAAAGCATAAAAATACAATATTATCAACATTCACACAAACAGCATCAAAAGGACAGAGAGGAAAACTTTTTTTTTTGTTTGCTAGTTAATAGAGAGTTGTGTGTATGCACTTGGCACAGGGGATTGGAAATTAGATATACAAGTAGGGTAAAAATTTTAGCAATGGGGAGACGGAAAGAGTTGGGAAAATCTAAAGCAGGAAAGGGTTAAGATAAACAGGATAGCCAAAAGGGGGAAGGTTAGGAAGAGAGTGATGGTGTAAAGGTCTTGTTGAGGTAGGGTAAACAATGCTAAAGGGGAATTGGAGATAGAATGAAGAAAAGTAATTCCAATGTAAAATAAAGAGAAAATAAAATGGCACTTAAAAAAAAGTTAAAATAGCAGTAGTAATAATGCTGATTGAACCTAAAAATGTAATAATTAAAAAGTTAAAATCAAGTGAGGAAAAAAGGAAAAAAATTGTTTCTTAAGTAAAAGATGCAAAAAATGAAAATAAAATAAAAAAATTAGCAAAACAGTGTGCAGTTGTGAAGGCTATTCACTTCTTCCATTATTCTGTTTGGCATGCCTGTTTCTCAGTCCAGACAGTATTGCAGTTCCCTGCGTTCCACTGCACCTCAGTGTTGTAAACTAGTCCTTAATTTTAAGATGGCGATTCCTTAGTTTCTTGGTTTCTGATTAAATAAAACTAGTAATAAACACAGTCAGTTTGTACTCCTAGGTGACAGTGTTTCTGGATTGATGTCCCCGTCTTTTTGGCTGCTCTAGCCATCTTTTTCTATTGCACTCAATACTGTTTTTTTTGCCTCGGAGCTGAATCCTGGATTATTTCTCCCGGCTCTGCTTCCAAAAAAGCTGTTTCCCCCTGTCTTATCTCAGGGCCAGCTAATCTGGGTGGTCTCTCCTTTGTAATCAGAAGCAAAAGGGTGTAGGGGAACCAACCAAGGTACGGGATGGGCTAGTCTGCGCGCACTTATAAACAGACTGTGTACCTTTTCAACTCCTATGTTCCCCCTCCTTGTCTGATCAGAATGGGTTGCTCCCTAGAGAACCCCACTATTAGCAACCATGGGGACTCCCGGCCACTCTCTCAAATCATGCCAGACCCAACAGCAGCTGGGGGCTTTTGTGGACACAGATTTCCGAGGTCCCAGTGTGCATGCGCCTTTGTCTCTGCAGCCACAGCTGCCACAGCCTCTGCAGCTGCTGCCCTTGCTGCCTGGACTCAGACACCCCACGTTATCCCCAGCAAAATCCAACCTTTCTGTGGAATCCGTGTGTCCGCACCGGTAAGGTCACAGCTGCTCGGTGGTCTCCACAGTTGTGGTCTTTTCAGTTCTCAGATAAGACACCCAGTCTCAGCTTTGCTGTGGTTGTGAGAGACAGCATGTACATGTGTTCACCTTGCCGCCATCTTCCCTGGGCCCTTCCCAATAAAATATATTTTAAAAATTAAATAAATAAAATGACTGTAATTCAAGAGTTTGACCTGACATTGATGTGAAAATTTTAGAGTTTATATCATTTCTATTTCTCAGTTTGACTAAACATTTTCCCTTCATCTAAATACTGAATTATTTCTTCAAAGCATGTTTCATTTTATGTTTATATTTTCTAGTGCAATTACCTAATAATAAAAATGTATCACACTCTTTACCCTTTTTATAGTATAAGACATTATTACACATTTAAAAAAATATATACTTAACTATACCTACATTTAATTCACATGAAAATGATTTAATTTTCAATGACAGGAAGTAATTTGTTTTTCAATGAAGAAGTAATTATAATTCATAATATATAAAATAAAACTTTAAAAGCCTATAACAATCAGATATTAACTAAAAAATAAAAATAAATTGTGCACACACTTTTGCATGTATTTAATGTGTATGTATGATATATTTACCATCATAATTTGGATTGGTATAAATGTGAGGCACTGGTATTATAAATCCTAATATACATCTTTCATATTAGTTGTGTTTGTATTCCTGGGAACATGACAAATGGAACCTAATAAAATTTCTAAGTTGTATGATATAAAAATGAAATTAGTTAAAGAACATGAAATAGAATTCAATTATATTTTACTAACTCTACAATATTGCAAATAATTGGCAAACTAGCTGTGAATAACCATAGTAGTTGGGTATTGAAAACTTCATGCATTGTATTGTTCCTAGAGGTGTAATATTATCAGAGCAATTTAGAATATATTTTTACCTAAGTAAATAGTATGCATCATTACAAAGCTATAGCAAACTTTTAAATGTGAAATCATCAAGGTATAAAGTGCATTTTCGAAAATGTTACTATAATAGTATATTGACTGTCTTAAACTAATTTGGTAAAATATTTAAATAGTTTTAATAATGTTTCATTTTACAACTTATGAAACCACACAATATTATAAAATGTCTAATTCAAAATTATGCACATTTCAATTATATAATGTTTGCTCTGTGAAATTGAAAGATATTTCAAACCTTGGGGAAAAATGTGTTTTGGGTTGAAGTTGAAACATTTTATGGATAAATAAAAATATAGGCATACTTTATATTTATTGACATTTTTAGATGCAATAGCTTTGGTACAAATAAAAAATATAGGTACATACAATCACTTGTGTATAAAACATACTTTTATTGTATAATAGTTCAGAAATCTCACTGTACTTCGTGTGATAAAAAGGCAAAAATAGGTTTGTCTTTCTTCAAATGTGGATCCTTGGTCATAGGACAAGAAAGAAAGTGTTAATATTATTGTATCATAAATCATCAAATGAGATACAAGATTCCTTAATTATCCTCTATTCTAGAGGAAGGTGTCTTTTTCCAAATCTGAGCAATCATACAGGAAGTTTTTCAGTATTTATACTTTTTGAGCCTCTTTATTTGCAGATATTACAAAGGGCTCTGTGTAAGTTATTGTTACAGACAGTTGTAACCTTGAATACATAATGAGTTTGTACTTGGAATAATAATTATCAGTATTAGTCTATAGTAGTCTATTACATTGCATGGCTAGCTTGCAAGGTCACAAAGTTAAGTTTATCTTTTTATATTATTTGAACTAAAAACAAAGTCATCTTACAGAATAACAGACTGTCTTAAAGTGACAGAGTTTATAATGACAGACTTTACAGGACCAGGGATTATCTAACAATAGCAGAGAATTCAAACAGCAATTTTTATACAAGATGGACATTACTATGCTTCAATATAACAGTGTAAAACTGTGACTGCCCTCAGAAAGACCTCAAATTATTTCCCTTATTTGCTTTGAATTAGTACAATAATATTTATAAGTGGATAATAACTTATCAGTTAATTTAAGATGACCAGAATAAGTGAATGCATTTCCTTAAACATTGTTTCTTAGTCATAAGCTGAAATAGATTGGGTCACAACAACAACAAAACAAACAAACAAAAAAAAAAAAAACCAACAGATTTACCAAAATACATCTATATATGGTTGAGCCTTCATAAATATCAGAAATATTAGAACCTAACACATATTAACTACTCAATACAATTTGTCTAAAATATATCATACCGTAATTGTATTCATTAAAATATTTACCTATTATATTATACATATACAGGGATTAAAGTTATTATCTATACTAGAAGCCCAGTGCATGAAATTCCTGCATGGGTAGGGTCTCTAGCAGCTGCTGGCTGATGGCTTGGGCCTCCTGCTGGATGCCTGCTGCCTCAGACAGCCAGGGCTTCCTTTTGCACATGTCTTGGCCTGGCACCACCTTCTCACCTGCTCCACCATCCCGCTGCAGTCCCACTTTTGTTGGGGCCCATCATTGAGGCTGTATTGCCAACGCCTACCATGTTCCACACCACCTCCTGGTCCTCAGAGCATGTCTAACTCCCCATCAGTCAAACTCCTACCTGAAGGGACAATTTGCATATTAGCCTTTTATTATATCCTATCCTACATAATAAAAGGCTAATATGCAAATAGACCAAACAGTAGAACAACTGGTCTCTATGACATGCACTGACCACCAAGGGGCTCACACAAACCATGGCAAGCGACAGAAGCAGGTGGCAGAGTGCAGAACATGGCAGGTGATGGCCTGGCGGGATGGTGGAGCAGGTGAATGAGAGCACCAGAACAAGGCAGGGTGCCTGTCGCTGTCATCGAGGCGAGCCTCTGGTGGCTACTGAAAATCCCTTACTCCCATGTACTGCAGTCCTTCCCAGGCTCACACCCACTGCCAACGCTTGCCCAGCTCTCACCTGCAGTTGGAGCCACTGCTCGTATCTGCTGCCAGTGCTTGGCACCAGCCCCAATTGCTCAGCACTGTCAGTGGGTACCAGTGGTGGTTGCTGCCCCCGATCGCCCCTGAGAGCTTCTCCACCTCCCCTTGCTCCTTAGGGGCAATCATGGAAGCAGCTGCCACTAGCATCCACTAAGGGTGCCTACACTGCTTAAACCAGCTGCTAGTGTTGGACCCAATCGCTCTGTGACATCAACGGGTGCAAGCAGAACCAGCGCCATCAGCGCATGGGAGCAGTGGCAGTGGGAATATGACTGCCAGCAGAGCTGGTACCAGGGGCTATGGAGGGAGGGGCAGGGTGGGGTCATGGAGGATGGGCTGACACCCATCCCTGTGCCCACCACAGCCTCATGGCCCACAGTTCCTTTCAAGGTGCATGAATTCATGCACTGGGCCTCTAGTAGGACATATAAAAGGTTAATATATAATACATACTATGTGTCCCTCCCTCCATCCAACTGGTAGCTATGATGTGCACTGACCACCAGGCGGAAGGTGCTCTACACAGGAGCTGCTGAGCTACAATGACTTGGCAGCATCGGTTTTTGGGTGATGCAACCCCAAACCAGAGAAGAGGGAGCCTGATTCCTCCTTCAGTAGTGGGTTATGTTGTTACTTGGGCACTGTTGGCCTGGAATCTGGTTTACTGCACATTTCCATTTACATTCCACACCCTGTATGATGGCAACTTTGCAGAGTGCACTCTTGCACTCCAGGACCCATTGGAGAATGTCAGAGAGCCAGTTTTTGCCTGATCCCACAGGCCAGGCTGAAAGACCTCACCTGCTAGAGGGACCTTGCTCACTCTGCAGATGCCTTATGAGCCACCGCACCACCCAGGTGTGGCCAGCTGTGGATGGGCCACCTTAGGTTTGCTCTAGGGTGTGTCTGGATGGTTTCACCCAGTCCTGCCATATTGTCCATTTCTAATTAATTTCCTTTCAATATGCATGAATCCATGAACCAGGTCACTAGTTTTAGCATAAGCTTGAAAGTAATTTATCAATGATGTTATTTATAATAACTATGCACTTATAGAAAAAGCATGGATATACTGGAACATCATAATAAGAATAGGACTACCAGATATATCTGATACCCAGATAAATTTGAATTACAGATCAATAGCAAATTTTCTGATAATTAGTTGCATTTCTTGAAGGAGGCATATTTACACTGAAAAATTAAGTATAGTTTATATGAAATTAAAAATTAACTGGGTATCCCATACTTTATTTTTCAAATATGGAAAACCTAGTGAAAAAGCATTCTTAAAATCCTTTAGGTTGAATAAAAGAACATGGTCTTGGAAGATTTTCTGTTAACTCTTATATTTGTATTAAAAACAAACAAACAAACAAAATAACACAAACAAACAAACAAAAAACTGTAAAAGTTTTTCGGTAATGTGCCTACAGGATTTAATATAACCACAACAGCAATTATTATTATTATTATTATTATTATTATTACTATTTAAGAAAATAATGTTGAAACTGTTACCTATGTCTCCTTTTTCCCCATTGACCTCTCCCCATCCACTCCCACATTCCCAATACATGACTTCAACTTCTATTATCTATGTTCCTAGATTGTGCTTATATGCATGCATACAAGTCCTTTGGTTGAACTCTTACCCCACCACACACACACCCTTCCCTGCCTTTCCTCTGAGGTTTGCCAGTCTGTTTCATGCTTCTGTCTCTGTATCTATTTTTGTCCACCAGTTTATGTTTTTCATTATATTCCACAAATGAGTAAGATCATGCAATATTTACCTTTCTCCAACTGGCTTTTCACTTAGCATAATGCTCTCAGATCTATCCATGCTGTTGCAAACAGTAAGAGTTCTTTCAATAATAACAGGAAGCTAAGAGTCCTTAGCTTCCTGTTATTATTGCCTTTTTTACTGCAGCAGAGTATTCCATTGTGCAGATGTACCACAGTTTTTTAATTCACCCATCTACTAATGGGCATTTAGGTTGTTTACAAATCTTAGCTATGGTGAATTATGCTTCTATGAACATAGGGGTAAATATTGATATATCCTTTCTGGTTGGTATTTCTGGTTTCTTGGGATATAGTCCTAGAAATGAGATTACTGGGTCAAATGGGAGTTCCATTTTTAGATTTTTGAAGAAACTCAGTACAGTTTTCCACAGTGGCTATACCAGTCTGCATTCCCACCAGCAGTGCACAATGTTTCTTTTTATCCACATCCTCGCCAGAACGTGTCCTTGTTTGATTTGTTGATGATAGCCATTTTCACGGGTGTGAGATGGTACCACATTGTAGTTTTGATTTGCATCTCTCAAATGATTAGTGACTTTGAGCATGTTTTCATATGTCTCTTGGCCTTCCTTATGTCTTCTTTCAAAAAGTATATATATAGGTCCTTTGCCCATTTTTGATTGGGTTGTCTATCTTCCTTTTGTTATGTTGTATGAGTTCCCTGTAAATGTTGGAGATTAAACCCTTATTGGTGATAACATTGGCAAATATGTTCTCCCATGCAATGACTCTCTTATTGTTTTGTTGGTTTCTTTTGTGATGCAGAAGATTTTATTTTGATGTAGTCCCATTTGCTTTTTTTTCTCCTTAGTTTCAACTGTATTAGGAGATGTATCAGTAAATATATTGCTCCAAGATATGTCTGATATTTTGTGGCTTATGCATTCTTCTAAGATTATTTGGTTTCCCATCTTATGTTTAAGTCCTTTATTGATTTTGAGTTTATTTTTGTGTATGGTGTAAGTTGGTGGTCCAATTTCATATTTTTTGCATGTATCTATCCAATTTTCCCAACAACATTTATTGAGGCGACTGTTTTGACTCTATTGTATGCTCTTGCCCCCTTTGCCAAATATTAATTGAGCAAAACGACATTGGTAAGTTTCTGGGTTATCTATTCTGTTCCATTGATCTATATGTCTGTTCTTGTGCCAGTACCAGGCAGTTTTGAGAACAGTTGCTATGTATTGTAGCTTGATATTGTGATATGAATTATTATTCCCTCCAAATTTGTTATCCTGTAATTCTCTTTCTTTGTAGTGTCTTTATTTGTTTTGTTTTGTTTTGTTTGCTTGTTTGTTTGTTTGTTTGTTTATTAGGGTAGTTCTGTCTTTGTAGAAAGTACTTGGAAGTGTTCTGTCCTCTTGAATTTTTTTTGGGTAGTCTGAAGAGGAATGTTATTAATTCTTCCTTGAATGTTTGGTAAAACTCCCCTGAGAAGCTATCTGGACCAGGGATTTTGTTTGCTGAAAGTTTGTTTGTTTGTTTTTTAATTCCTGATTTAATTTGATCAGTAGTTATCAGCCTATTCAGATTTTCTGATTATTCCTGATTGAGTTTTAGAATATTGTATTTTTCTAGGAATGTGTCCATTTCATCTAGGTTGTCTAGTTTGTTGGAGTAGAGTTGTTCATAGTATTTATACAATCCTTTGTATTTCTGAGTTGTCAGTGGTTACTTTTCTATTTCATTTCTGATTTTGTTTATTTGGGTCTTCTCTCTTTGTTTCTTTATAAGGCTGGCTAGAGGTTCATCAATCTTATCTATCCATTCAAAGAACCAGTTCTTGGTGCTATTTACTTTTTTTTTTTTTTTTTTTTTTGGTCTCTATGTCATTCATTTCTCCTCTGATCTTTATTATTTCCTTCCTCTACTTACTTTGGATTTTTGTTGTTGTTGTTGCTCTCTGTCTAGTTCTTAAAGTTGTAGGGTTAGATAAATTATTAACAGTTTTTGTCATTTTTTGAGGTAGGCCTGTTTGCTGTAAACATCCCTCTCAGGACTGAATTTATTGTGTCCAGTAAAATTCAGATTGCTGTGTGTTTTTTTTTAATTTCGATTGTATCCAGAATGATTTTTATTTCTTCTTTGATATCTTTTGTAACAATCATTGTTTAATAGCATGCTATTTAGACTCCATGTGTTTGATTATTTTTGAGTTTTTTATTGCAGTTGATTTCTAATTTTATGCAATTGTGATCTGTGATGATGCTTGATATGACTTCAGTCTTCTTGAATTTGTAGAGAATTAGCATGTGTAATAATATATGGCCTATCTTTGAAAGTGTCCCATGTCCATTTGAGAAAAATCTATATTCCATAGCTTTGGGGTGGAATGTTCTGAAGATGTAAATTAGTTCTATCTGTTCTAGTGTGTCATTTAGGGATGCTGGTTCTTGGCTTATTTTTTGACCATAGGATTTATCCAGTGGTGTCAAAGATGTGTTAAAGTCCCTAACTATGACTCTATTGCTGTCAATGTCTCCCTTGATATCTTCCATAAATTATTTTTATTTGGGTGCTTTCTTATTTGGTACATATATGTTTACCAGAGATATATCCTCTTTTTGAATTGATACTTTTAGTATTATGCAGTGGTCTTCCTTATCTCTTGTTATGAGTTCTGTCAGATATAAGTATTGCTACCCCAGCTTTTTTTTCCTTTTTGTTTGACTTAAATTTTTTCCATCCCTTCATTTTCAGTCTGTGTGAGTTCTTTGTTCTGAGGTGGGTCTCTTGTAGACAGCAGATATGTATGGGTCATGTTGTATTATCGAATCAGCTACCCTATATCTTTTGATTGGAGCATTTAATCCATTTATGTTTAAGGTTATTATTGATCAGTACTTGTTTGTTGACATTTTTATTCTTTATGCAGTGTTCCTCAATTTCTTTCTATTCCTATTTCTTCTCTCTCTCTCTCTTTTTTTTTCAGCAGTCACTTTAGCATTTCTCTGCATTAGTGGCTTTGTGGTAATAAACTCCTTTAGCCTTTTTATTGTGTGCAAAGTTCCTGATATCCCTTTCAATTTTCAATGTTGGCTTTGCTGTATGGAATACTCTTGGATTCAGTCCCTTGTTTCATAGCACTTTGTATACTTCATTCCAATCCATTCTGACCTGATGTGTTTCTGTTGAGAAAGCAGTTAATAGTCAAATTGGAGATCTCTTGTAGGTAAATTTCTGTCTCTCTCTGGCAGACTTTAAGATTCTTTGTCATTGATGTTTTCCATTTAATTACAATGTGTCTTGGTATTGGTTTGGGTTTTTTTTGGTGTTTTTTTGTGGTGGTGGTGGTGGTGAGTTCTTCTTGTCTTGGACTCTCTGTGCTTCTTGGACTTGTGTGGCTTTTTTTTTTCTTCCCAAAGTCAAGGAAGTTTTCTGTTATTATTTCCTCAAATAGGCTTTCTATTCCTTGCTCAGCTTTCTATCCCTCTGGCACCCCTATTACGCAGATGCTGTGGTATCTTTTTGTTTTGTTTTGTTTTGTTTTGTTTTGTTTTGTTTTGTTTTTGATTTGACAAAAAGCTTCCTTAGACTCTGCTCTCACTTTTTATTTATTTTTTCCAGTTGCTGCTCTGCATGGATGTTTTTCTACCTTGTATTCTAAGTCACTTATTTAGTCCTTAGCTTCCTCTATTCTACTGTTGAAATCTTCCATTGCATTATTTATTACAGCTATTCTATTCTTTATTTATTCTTGATTTCCACACATGTTGGTGAATTTCTTGCCTAGCCTTTTGAACATCTGTATATCCATTACTCTGAATTCTTTCCCTGACAAATTGCTTGCCTACTTTTCATTTATTTCCTTTCTGGTGATCCCTCCTTTTATTTCATATGAGGTTTGTTTCCTTGTTCATTTTTGCTGTTGCTTTGTGATTGATTTTTATGTATTAGATCAAAATGCTATGCCACTAAAAATTTTTGGATTTGTCTTATGTAGTGGATGTTTTGAGGGATCCAGTGGTGAAGTCTCTCAGGTCGTCCTGGCTTTCAATTCTGGAGATGCCCACTACTTGAGATATTTGAGTTTTCTTGATGTGGTTGGGACTTGAAAATTATTGTCCTGTTCATAGCATCTTCTCTAGTGTTTATGGTTAGGTGTCTCACCCTCTCCAACATTGTATCGATATTAACCATTGTGGAGGTGCTGATCCACCAGACCAAAACATGACACAACACAACACAAAAGGAACAGAACATCAATTTACATAAGACTCTGACAGCCCCAATTAAAGTGACCACCAGAGAAGGAAAAGGAAAGAGAAAACAGCAAAAATGCTTATGAAAAAAAGATAAGAAAAAAATAAAGAATATGGGGAGATAAAACAACAAAACAAACAATTAAATTAAAAACTGCAAGCAAAAAACATCCAGAAAAGAGAAGGGTGCAGAATTCTAGAGGTAGAGCTTAAATACAGAAAATAAGGTTAAGGAATTGGATGAATAGGGGAAGAACAATAGTTTAGTGTAGAGGAGGGATAAAAAGAATGAGTAGATAAGAAGAAAACTAAATAAATAAAATTACAAAAATATTTATTTATTTATCTATTTATTTATTTATTTAAAAGGGGAATAGAGGAGAGAGCATATAGGCCTGAGTTTAAGAAATAGAACTAATTAAGCATTAGGGGGAGAAAAAAGTAAGATAGGAGAGGGGGAAAATGAGTAGTGAAGAAAAAGAGAAGGGAAAATGGATTAAAAGCAGGGAAGAGAAAATTTTATATATGAATAAGCCAACAGAGAGTACAGTAATAATAACACATTAATAAAACAGATAAAGAAGATCAATTTTTAACAAGGGTAAAAAGAAAGAGAAAAAAATAAAGTGTGGAAAGGACAAGAAAAAAAAGCTGAACAAGCAAGAAGCAAGGAAGAAAAAAAAAGGTGAGCCGAAACCGGTTTGGCTCAATGGATAGAGCATCCGCTTGGGGACTGAAAGGTCCCGGGTTCGATTCCGGTCAAGGGCATGTACCTTGGTTGAGGGCATATCCTCAGTAGGGGGTGTGCAAGAGGCAGCTGATCGATGACACTCTCTCATCGATGTTTCAAACTCTCTATCTCTCTTCCTTCCTCTCTGTACAAAATCAATAAAATTTATTTTTTTAAAAAGGTGAAAGAAAAAAAGAGAAAATAAAATAAAAAGGTAAAAATAAAATAAATTAGAATACTAAAAAATATATAAAAGTGAAGTGTTGTTTGCTTCAGCCACATTTTAATAGGGGCTGGTTTAGGGCCCACTCTTCTGTTCTGTCTGACAATTCTGGGCTTCTTTTTAGATAGTAGGTGCATTTAGTGCCAAAGTGATCCACCGCTCCTTTGCTTGTATCTATCTCCATACCCTTGGCTGCAAGCAGACAGGGCCAATCTTCCTGCTTTGGCTATATGTCATCTGTTAATTTTAATCACTTAATCTTCTATATTTGACAGGGCTTTAGGTGGAGGTGGTGCTGTTTCACTTTCCAGGAATCAGATGGATTTTTTTTTCCCTGAGAGCTACTCCTCTACTAGTGGCCCAAGATATTACTCTGGCCTTGGTTGGTCAGAGATCCTTGTGTGGAAGCCAGTGGTGTTGGCTGGCAACCTAGAGTTTTTTGTGTTTTTTTTTAATATTTGTCTGGTTCCTAGAATAGTTGGCCTCTTTTCCAACCCAGTCACTGAGGGTTCTTTGGGTCTATTCAGAGCTTTTGTTTCCTTTGTAGAGAACAAAATGCAGGTAGGTTGTGAGAGACTGTATTCCTTGTCTTAAGGTACTGGAGTGGCTGGGTCTTTAGGGGACAAATGGCTTAGGTTTGGAAGATTAGGAATGTCCCAATGCTAGAGTCCTGGTCATGTCTCCCTGCCCTGCTTTCCTGCACAGCCACTCCTCAGGCTCCACAAATCTGTGTCTCTCTCTGCTCCACAGCCTTGGGTGAGTTCTTGCAACTAAATAGTCCTATGTTCTCGGTTTAGATTTTTAAAGCAAAGACAAACCAAAAGTGAAACAAACCATCAGAAAACTGGGTTTCTCTCCCACTAGCACTGACCTGCTCAGGCCACTTTAAAGGCAGCCTGTCGGGGGCATAGCATTTTGTGGCTGTGGTCTTAAGTCTAGAATCCCCAGTCACTAGCAGCCCTGTGGGTTTTCCTTTTCTCAGTTGAGTATTAGGCCTGTCACCAAGGGACATGGCTTTGGTACAATGCAGCTTCTACCTTGCTCTCCCTACCTGGTGGCCTAGTGGCCCTCTCAAACACAGATCCCTATTCCTACCATTCTCTAGGTATCCTCCGCCCTTCCTTGTTGATAATTATCTCCTCAGCTATGTCTTATTTGTTAATTCCTGGTGGATGTTCTCTGGATTTAGTTGCGTTTGCAGTCTGGCACCAGGATGAGGTGCACAACACATATGCCTATTCGGCTGCCATTTTCTTCTCAAAATATAATTATTATTAATGAGTCATTGCTCAAAGAAAATAGAGACATTTAGCCCTAACCAGTTTGGCTCAGTGGATATAGTGTTGGCCTGTGGACTGAAGGGTCCCAGGTTTGATTCAGGTCAAGGGCATGTACCTTGGTTGCGGTCATATCCCCAGTAGCGGGTGTGCAGGAGGAAGCTGATCAATGTTTCTAACTCAATTGCTCTCCCTTCCTCTCCTAAAAAATCAAGAAGATATATTAAAAAAATAAAATAGAAATATTTAAAATCTATTTAAGTTATAAATATAATTAAAATATTTCATATTTTCTTAATCAATTAGTAGATGAGTTTTCTTTACATATTTTTCTTCTTTCACGATATCAATTTTCTTTTATAATAAAGAAATTATATTCTTTAAGTCTTCTCCAAAGAAATATGTAGGGGAATGACAAACTGAGTCATTAAAAAACATTGTTATGCAAAATAGCTTCACAATTCTTGCTTAATACCCTATATTTTGGTATGTATTCCAAATAATCCTATATCATAAAAGCCTAATATGCTAAGTATCTGGTCATTTGGTCATCCATTCAACCAATCAAAGCATAATATGCTACTGATATGCTAAGGCTGCTCAACCGCTTGCCATGACATACACTGACCACCAGGTGGCATACAGTCAACTGGTTGACCCGTCATTATGATGTGCACTGACCACCAGGGGGCAGATTATCTGACCAATATGTGAGTTTTGCTTCTGGGGTCAGTCCAATTGGAACTGAATGAGATGTGTCAGACATACCCAGGAGCCCTCCCATGGTTCCTTCCCAACTGGCCCACCTCCTGCCTCCCTACCCAGCCCTGATTGTTCACCAGTGGACCCCTCAGATTGGCCTTTGCCCTCTCCAATCCAGGACCCTTCAGGGGATGCTGTAGAGCCAGTTTAGGCCAATGGCAGAACAACTGATCACTGTGATGCTCACTGACCACCATGGGGCAGAAGTTCAATGCAAGAGTTGCCCCCTGGTGGTCAGTGCACTCCACAGAAGGAGTGCTGCTCAGGCAGAAGCCGGGCTAAGGATGTCTGACTGCCCATGGGGAGTGGGCCTAAGCCATCAATCAGACATTTCCTAGGGCTCCTGGACTGTGAGAGGGCATAGGCTGGGCTGAGGAACCCCCGCACCCTGAGTGCAAGAATTTCATGCACCAGGCCTCTAGTAAATCAATCAATAAAATAAAAATAAATAAAGGCAGAAAGAAATATTCAACTTTTTGAAGTCTGGAAAAGATGCACTTGAAAAATGTAAAGATACAGAATCCTTGAATATAAATGGATGTGTAAAGATGTATCATTTAACAGTAAGTATAAGGAAGCCAGAGTGGCTATATCAATATTAGAACATAGTTTACAAGACAAATAATTATTACCAAAGAAGTCTATTTCATAATGATAAATGTGTTAATGTATTAGGAAGACCAAAACAACACAATCAACCACATTGGCTTACTTGAGACTTGCATAAAGAACATTTAATCGTAAATGCATTTTTTCCAAATGCTCATAGTACATGAACTAAGGTAGGCCACTTGGTGATCTAAACAAATCCTAATGTGCTTTCAAAAATTGAAATCACACAGAATATGTTTATTGACCTTAATAAAATTAAGTTATAAATAACAATAAGATATCTAGAAAAATCACTATATTTGGAAATTAAACACATATTTCCATAAGATTAAAAAGAAATTTAAAAGTAAATTAGAAAATATTTCAAACTGAATGGAAATACAGTGGTGCCTCACACAACGAACTTAATTCGTTCCAGGAGCAAGTTTGTTATGCGAAAAGTTCGTTATGTGAAACGTGTTTTCCCATAACAATACATGTTACAAAAAATAATTCGTTCTGTAGCATAAAATATGCTAAGATGACATAAAAAAAGATAAATTTTTTTGTTATTATTTTTATTTAGATAAATCTAAAAACATATTAAAAAAAAAAAAACATTTTTTTAATTTTAAGACAGACTAAGTAGAGTCTACCGAATCTTGCACATCTTCATCCATTTTCTGCTTTTTGGCCGATGGTTTCATGAAAAACCTGTCCAAAGTCGTTTGTTTTTCTCTTTTCTCCAACATCTGCCGGAAATAACGGACAAGAGTATCGGAGTAAAGATCGTTGATCCTGTTTGCTTCAGCTGAATCCGGATAGTGGGCATTGGTAAACTCCTGAACTGCTTTCCATTTGACCAGGATGTTCTTGATGTCAGCAGTTGGGATTGGTTGATTGTTTGATTGTTGCTCCTTGTTATCAGATGATGCTTCCCTTTGAGCATTGTCCTGTTGCTGGACCAGAAGTGCTTGGAGCTCTTCAGTTGTCAGCTCTTCTTCGTGTTCCTCAATAAGCTCCTCTACATCCTCTTCCTCTACCTCTAATTCCAACCTTTGGGCCACTGTGATGATATCCTTCACCACTTCTGTGTCATCAACTACTGCTTCTTCCTGGGTCCACGAAGGCACAAGCATCTTCCAAGCAGAAATGAGGGTCCTTTGTGACACTTCTTCCCAGGCCTTCTGTATAAGTCGTATTGCCATAAGGACATCAAATTTCTCCTTCCAAAACTTTCGGACAGTCATATTGTCTCCACCAAACTCGCATTCTTCAAACACCTTATTAAAGAGGGCTCTAGTGTAGAGTTTTTTAAAGTTCGCAATAACTTGCTGATCCATTGGCTGAAGAATGGATGTGGTGTTTGGTGGTAAATACTGCACCTTGATAAAAGAATAATTTTCCTGCAATATTTCCTCTAGGTCTTTTGGGTGAGAAGGGGCATTGTCAAGTATCAGAAGGGCTTTGAGCGGCAGTTCTTTTTCCAGCAAGAATTTCTTCACAGCAGGAGCAAAGGTTTCCAGAATCCATTCATTGAAGATAACTTGGGTCACCCAGGCTTTTTGATTGGACTTCCAATGGACGGGCAGTTTGGACTTAATAACGTTATTTTTCTTGAAAATTCTTGGATTTTCAGAGTGATAAACCAATAGAGGTTTGATCTTGAGGTCTCAGCTGGCATTAGACGAAAACATAAGGGTAAGTCTGTCCTTCATGGCTTTGTGTCCTGGCAATTTCTTCTCCTCTTTTGTAATGAAGGTTCTGCTCGGCATTCTTTTCCAGAAAAGACCCATTTCATCGGCATTGAACACTTGTTGTTGGCAGTATCCTTCATCCTTAATACATTTTTGAAAGTTAATAGAGAACTTTTCTGCTTCTTTCTTGTCAGCACTGCCAGCCTCACCATGCATAGTCACGCTGTGGATTCCACACCTTTTCTTAAATCTAAAAAACCACCCCCTGCTGGCTTTGAATTCTTCTTCATTATCTTGATTGCTGCTACTTCCAGGGACGTTTTTCTTTAGATCGTCATAAATTCTCTTGGCTTTGTGACAGATATCTTGGGTTGTTACGTCACCTTTCACCTGCCTGTCCTTAATCCAAATCGCTAATAGCCTCTCCATTTCCTCGTGGATTGAAGACCTGTTTTTCATGAAATAGTTTTGATACTCCTTTGGCTACTTTGGCTGATTTGATTGCATCCTTATTTGTCAAAATGGTGAAAATGGTGGTCTTGCTGAGGCCAAACTCTTTGACGAGGTCACACTGTTTTACCCCACATTCACTCCTTCTAATTATTTCCTGTTTCATTTCAACAGAAATCACCTTCCTGCTTTTTTTAGAAGCCATGATATAAAAAAAATATTGAGTTTAACTTAAAAGGACGACTGCCGTGATACGTGTGTGATTTAATTCGTAATGAAGAACGATTGCCGCGATACGTGCTTAAGTTAAGCGCAGTGACTAACGACTGCCTGCAGTGCCTGCGCGGAAGGATGCAATACATCGGCAGCGATCGTGGAAGCTCGGGCGAAGCAGTCGTGGAAGCTCGGGCAAAGCGGTCGTGGAAGCTCAGGCGACTTCGTTGTGTGAAACGAAGTTTGTTGTATGAATCATGAAATGAAGTTCGTTGTGTGTAGCGTTCGCTGTGCGAGGCGTTCTTTATGCGAGGCACCACTGTAAAATATATCAAATTTAATGAGTTGCAACTAACAAATATTGTGTTCAGAGAAAAATTTCTAGCTCTACTTATATTAGAAAAGTCTAAAATTAATGACCAAAATAAATGCAAAGTAAACCCAAAGCAAGTAAAAGAAAATAATAAAGAAAAAAGCATAACTCAACAAAATAGAAAACAGTCAAGAAAATAAATAAGCCAATAGTTTATCCTTTGAAAACTTTAACAAAATTGATATATTCCTAGCTAGATTGCTCATGAAAATAAATAAGGAACAACAACAACAAAAAAAAGTCATCTCTACAGATCTTAATGACAGCAAAAAATAAGAGAATAATTATGCACAACTTGTTTCCCAAAAAAATGGACAACTTAAAAAACACAAATGTCTTGAAAGACACAAGCTACCTAAGTTATCTCAAGAAAAAATTACATAATCTGAATAGTTCTATGTATATTTATAATACATGTTTTTAAAATTTTTCCACAAAAAACACACCAGGCCCAGATGGCATCAAAAGTCTACTTTACCAAAGATTTTTTGAAAAAAGCATAATAATTCTACACAATTAAAAACAAAACAAAACACACATGCACACAAAAGAAAGGAATGCTTTACAACACACTTATGGGTCCAACATTACTCTGATACCATGAACTAGAAAATTATTATGAAAGGAGAAAAAAAAATGATAAAAACATGAATATAGACACAACCTTCCTAAATCAAATCTAACTGTATAGAAAATGTTAGATAAATATTGAGGTATGAGGTGCATCCAAAGAATTTATGGTTTATTTGATACTCAGAAATATGTCTATATAATTCAGCCCAAAAACATAGTAAAATAAACTTAATACTTTATGTGGTAGAATGATAAAAGTGACTAGGAAACTTAAAGAGTTAATGAGAAAATAAAAATGTGAGGTTAATCCTTTCTCCTTTACTAATTAAAAGAAAGTGCATGAATATGTACTAAATTTAACTGAAGTTGTATATGTATATATCTTCAATAAATCCATATTTAGAAAAGGGTATACGTGTTGGTAGAGAAAAAAGACAATTTTAGTGAAAAATATATTGAAATAAGTATTCTGTTTAATTCAGAGAATGTTCTTATATTCTATCTTAATCTATATACAATTCACATGTTTCTTCTATTGCTGTGCCAATTTATCAGGATTATTTTGGTTCATTTCTCTTAACTGAAAAAGAGTACTGCCTTTGGGACTTTCTCTTCTGTTAAGGTCCCAAATATCTGTTTGTCAAAAAAAGTATTTACACTAGCTCACTGCAAATCTCTCTATACCTATTTCTTTCCTTTGTTTCAGTTATGTTCCATGCCAAGTTCTCTAAATGTATTGCACTCTCCCCAATATACCCATTATAGTCACATCCTCCCTAACTTTACACACACACACACACACACACACACACACACCTCCCATACTTTATTTATCATCTTCCTCTTAATGAAATAGTTAAATTGGTTGTCATAAATTACATGTATATGATGCTTGGATCAAATATTGATACATTTCTTAAAATCCCATTTTTTCCCTTTCTCTCTTTCTCCATTTTGTAAGCAACATATGATTGGTTCCTTATATCATTACAGTTTATCTATACTGTTAATTAAAATTCATTTTCTGTGAAGAAAGGGTATTATTTAAAGGAATACCATACCCCATAATACTCTATAGGTTTTGATAATACATACACTTCCTTAAAAATCTTGCAGAGAATTTCAAATTCAAGCTTTTGGCAGTGCAAACATCAAAGTTACAATTTATTAGACAAAATTTGATTTATTGCTTGTCTATCTTACAGCTGTACAAACATTCTAATATCTACTCATTGCAATGATTGATACCATATCTATCTATATAAAAGCCTAAGCAGTCATAGCAACCAGACAGGCGACTGAACAGGTTGTGTGCGGTGACCAGGTAGGCAGGGAGCTTAGTGAGGGTGGCCAAATGACCAAGTAGCAGGTTGCATGGGGCAGGGGAGGGGGGGCAGTTGGAGATGATCAATCCAGCAGGCAGAGGCAGTTAGGGGTGATCAGGCTCGCAGGGGGGCATTGAGGGGCAATCAGATGGGCAGACCAAGGAAGTTAGGGGTGATCTGGCAAAAGGGGCAGTTAGGGGCGATCAGGTAAGTAGGTAGGTGAGCAGTTAGGAGCCAGTGGTCCAGGATTGTGAGAGGGATGTGTGACTGCCAGTTTAGGCCCAATCCCTGGGATGGGGCCTAAACCAGCAGTGAGACAACCCCCGAGGAGTCCTAGATTGGAGAGGGTGCAGGCTGGGCTGAGGAGATCCTCCCCCTGTGCACAAATTTCATGTGCCAGGCCTCTAGTCCTTTATAATAAAAGGCTAATATGCAATTAGATTGAATGGCTGGTCACTATGATGCCCACTGACCACCATGGGACAGATGCTCAACACAGGAGGTAACATGTATTGCCATATAACTGGAATAGACTTTAGTATTAAATAAATTGGACAGCATTTGTTATTAATGATTCGGGATTCTAAGACAACTCTGCTTGAAGGACCTATTATGCTTACTAGAAACTCTTGGAATTTATAGAAGGAGAAGTTTATAATGGTAGCATTAATTTTTATATGTAAAAAACAACTTCTATTTCCTGTAAGATTTATTCAAAAGAGTAGAATGGATTAAGACTGAACTGAGGATATTTTTCCAAATGAGTTATTGAAATAAGGTAACTGTGTCCGTTTCCTCAATGTAAATAAAAACAGGTATCCTACTTTATGGAGTAGCAATAGTTATTATCAAATCCATTTAGCAAATCATTAGCAAAAATTAGCCAAGATTATTGGATGAATGTCATTGGCTACATTTACTGGTCACTAATAATTCTGTTACATCTTTCATAGTATATGTAAACCAAAGGGCGCTTTTCCCATTTACTGAAAAGGAGAATCTATGTCTGATAAATTCTCTATTAAACTAAAAATGTTACAAGTAATACTGATGGCATACAAGTCCTTTGGTTGATCTCTTACCTCCCCCCTCCAACACTCTCCAGCCCCGTTCTGGGGCTCTGTAATCAATCTCAGAGCAGAGGTAGGTTCTTGCCACCTGGCCTGGGCTTTGCCATTCATCGCCACCCACAGGGAGGCCCTGCCCACCTAGCCTGGGGCTCTGCAATGGGCCCTCCCAGCCATGGAGGCTTGCCTCGGCTCTCGTAACTGTGGCTTTTGTCGAGAAGGACGTCTGGAAGACGTCTGGTCTATTTGGTCTACTTAGCATATTCCCATTTTACTAGTTTAGATTATTGACAATATTCTCTATCCACTTCTTTATATTCCCATTACTCTTTTGTGTCTACAACTTTGTAGTTCTTAATACCTTGAACTTTTCCACCCATCTCTCTGACATCTGTCCCCTCTAACAATCAGCAGTCTGTATCTGTGAGTCTGTTCCTATTTTGTTTATTGTACTCTTTAGATTTCATGAATAAGTTAAATCATATGGAATTTGTCTTTGTCTGATTAACTTATTTCACTTAACATAATACCCTCTAAGTCCATCCATGCTGTTAAAAATAGTAAGGTTTTATTATTTTTATGACCAAGTAATATTCCATTGTATATATTGTACCACTGCTTTTTTATCCCCTCAATTATTGATGGGCACTTGGGTTGCTTCCATATATCCACTATTCTCCATAATGCTGCAATGAACATGAGAGTGCATATATTCTTTTGAACTTGTGCTTTGAATTTCTTCAGATATATAAACCCAGAAATGAAATCATTGGGTAATAAGGTAATTATTATATACATTTTTTTAGGAAACTTTATATTGTTTTCCACAGTTACTGCACCAATCTGCATCCTCACAAACAGTGCAAGGGGTTCTCTTTTTCCTACATCCTCAACAACATTGTTTTTTGTTGTTTTATCAATGTTAGCTCCTCATATCTCATTGTGATTTTAATTTGCAATTCATTGATGATTAGTGACTTTGAGCATCTTTTAAATGTTCTATTGGCCATCTATATGTTTTCTTTGGGGAAATTGTCTATTCAGATTTTCTGTCCATTTTTAAATTAAATTGCTTGTTTTATTGGTAATTTGTATGAGTTCTTTATAGTTTTGGATATTAATCCCTTATTGGATATATCATTGACAAATATCTCCCATTTTAGTAAGTTGTCTGTTTTGTTTTATTTCTGTTTTTTTTTAATATATATTTTGATGATTTTTCACAGAGAGGAAGGGAGAGAGATAGAGAGCTAGAAACATCGATGAGAGAGAAACATCGACCAGCTGCCTCCTGCACACCCCGCACTGGGGATGTGCCCGCAACCCAGGCACATGCCCCTGACCGGAATCGAACCCGGTCAGACTGACGCTCCACCACTGAGCCAAACCGGTTTCAGCAGTTGTCTGTTTTGTTGATGGTTTCTTTTGCTGTGTAAAAAACTTTTTAGTTTGATGTAATCATATTTGTTTATTTCTTCTTTTGTTTCCCTTGCCTGAGGCAATATGTCATAACAAATATTGCTATGAAAATATAATACCTTAATAAAAAATGAAAAATAATAATAAATAAAATAAATAAATTTTAAAAATGTCTGAGATTTTACTGCCTATGTTTTCTTCTAGATTTTTATGGCATGGAGTCTTACATTAAGTCTTTAATCCATTTTGAGTTAAATCTTATCTATGGTGTAAGAAGGTGGTCTTGTTTCATTTTTTTCCCAAACACCATTTATTGAAAAGACTGTCTTCGCTCCATTTTGTGTTTTTGTCTCTTTTGTCATATATTAGTTAAACTTAAAGGTATAGGTTTATTTATGTGCTCTCTATTCTGTTCCATTGATCTATGTCTGTTTTTATGCAAGTCTCATGCTTTTTGATTGCTATAGACTTGTATTATAATTTGTTATCAGGTAGAATAATTCCAGGCACAAAAGGCTCCAGGTGAAGGATTTAATTTATATTACATGTTTAGAATTAGCTAATATCTAAAATAAATAAAAGGTAGATTAATGGTTTCTTAGGGCTGTGGAGTTTAGGGGGAAATGAGCTGAGACTGCTAATGTAGACAAGTTTCTTTTTATAGGATAAGAATATCCCCAAATTGATTGTGTGATAGTTGCACAACTTTGTTGAATATAATAAAACTATTAGATTGTTAATTTTAAATGGTGAATTATATCTCAATTGAGCTCTTTAAAAGAATGCTTATAATATTTCCTTTCAGTGAAAATGACTGTATGAATTTCCTTATCATAAATAGGCAAATGATTCAATGTTGAAGTTATAATGTATTATTTTCTTGTAAAACTTAAGTCTACCAGATGATTTGCTTTTATGATGATCAGGAAATTATTTTTTTCTTTATGGTCATATGTGCATTCATATATTTCAGCACAAAATTTATAATTTAATATCACCCAAAATACATCAAACTCTATCTTTCTAACTATTTCTCAAATATGATTAGGTAAAAAGATAGGATATTTTAAATTTTAATCTCATAGGGACATTTTTTAAATGAAGAAATGTTAATGGTTACCTAATGGAGATATTTAGTCTTAATGGAAGTCAGTTTGCATGCATCTTGTTCTTTAGTTGTAAGTGTGATAGGATAATAACAGTATTTGGACTCTATTTTTTTTAAGATTTATAGGATCAGGAATTTATATTTTTAAATTTTGGATTATGTCTTCTTAGAAAATGAACCTTTTATTATGATGCAATATCATTCATTATAGCTAATAACATTATTTGTTCTAAAGTTATTTTTATATTGATATAGCTACTCTATTTTGATTTTGCTAGTCTTTGTATGGTGTACTTACTGATATTTGAAACCTATTGGCATTTGAAAACTTTACAGAGCCCTGATAAAAGAGTTTTAGAAAGTATTAAGTTAGTACAAAGTACTTTATATAAGTAGTTCATTATGTTTCTATACTGATTTGTCATGATTTCAGAAAATGAGAAATACAGAAATCAATTACCTTTGAGGTAATTGTAGCTATATTCATTCTTAAAAGAAAAGGCATTTTAGAGTTTAATAAACTGTTTTCAAATTAACCTAAATTATTTTTATTGATTCTCAAATTAATTAATTAGACTCTTAACCAAATGGTTAGCTATAATTGGTTAGTTCATTATATGTTTCTATGACTGGTTTTCCTATTCATTTCACTTATGTCCTTACTTTGTGTTAGTTAGAAGCCAAATATTAACTGACTAATGTATAGATCAATGGTCATAGTTTCCATATATAGTCACAAACACAATTAAAAGTATATTCATTTGGGGGACCAGGCCAAAATATCCTAATTATGAAAATGAGACCCATCCATCCACTCCTGGTTATTTCTTTTCCTTTAGGAATTATTTCCTGAGAAATCAAGAATCAGTTGTTAAAATAGTGTAAGTCCCTAATGTACTTACAGTATACTAGAGGCCCAGTACACAAATTTGTGTACTGATGGGGTCCCTTGGCCTGGCCGGTGATTGGGTCTAATCATGTCTATTCCCCCACCCTGATGGTTGCCCAGGGTCTATTGGTGCAGGCTGGCCAGGGAGAAGGACTGTGGAAGGTTGGCCTGCTGACCTGCTCTGATTGGCCATGATTGGGGCAGCCAGCCAGAAGGAGTGGCCACCCTATCTGGGCTGATTGGGGCAGGCATACTCAGGGAAGGGGCTGCAGGTTGGCCAGCCAGTCACCCCAGTCAGTGCTAATGGGGACAGGCCTGGGGAGGAGGGGCTGCACAAGGTTGGTGGGTCAGCAAGCTAGCCAGGGGGAAGGGCTGTGGAGGCTGGCCGGCAGCAGGAGGTTGGCAGTAGGAGTACACTGACCACCAGGTGATAGCACTTGAATTGAATGTCTGCCCCCTGGTGATCAGTGCATGTCATAGCTACTGGCCAGTCTTCCCATCATAATGGTCATATAGGCTTTTATATATATAGATAAATATTTTATTTTATTTTATTTATTTATTTTTTTTACAGAGAGGAAGAGAGAGGGCTAGAGAGTTAGAAACATCTATGTGAGAGAAACACCGATCAGCTGCCTCTTGCATACCTGCTACTGGGGATGTGCCCACAACCAAGGTACATGCCCTTGATCAGAATCGAACCTGGGACCTTTCACTCCGCAGGCTCTATCCTCTGAGCTAAACTGGTTTCGGCAATAGATAGATATTTATAATTTTTCCTGTAACAGTAAGATTTATTTTAAGTACCTTTGTACTATAATTTTGATTTAAGTAGCTAATTAAAATATGCCTTTGTAATATATTTTTTATCATTTGTTTCCCACCCTAACAGCTGCAGAAATAACTGTTCAACCAATGGTGGAAGAAGCCTCTGACAACTGCACTCAAGAATGTCTCATCTTGGGCCATTCCGATGCCTGCTGGATGCCAGCTTCTCTCACCCATGCCAGCCCTTCACACACACAGGCCTCTGCTCTATGCCACAGCCCACCCCTGACACCAGCCTTTGCTCCTTGCTGCAGCCCTCCAGTGACACAGACCATTGCTATTTGCCATAGCCCTTCGGTGACCCAAGTTATGGCACTGTGCCATAGTCCTCCACCAACACAGGTCTCTGCTCTCCAACACAGTCCTCCTCTAGCACATGCTACTGCTCTTAGCCATAGCCCCCCACCAGCACAGGCTGCTGTACTGCACCACAGCCCTCCACTGCCACAGGCAACTGCACACCATCGCAGTCCTGCACAGCCACTGAAGGGTTTGCAGCAAGGTTGGGGTCAAGAGGCTGGACCTGAAGGACTACTGTCTCTTGATCATGGAGTGCCAATTAGTACAAGATCTCAGTTTTAAACTCTGTCCGAAAGAATTCATCCTAATGATGATTCAGTTAAAATAATTCCTTTGAAAACCTTCACTGCAGGCAAAAAGGGTAAACCCTCTAGGGATGATTCTCCAATTAAGGAAGAACATCCCCTGTAAAGCTACAATGGCTAATTTACATTTTTCAACATAATGTATAAAATCAAAATTTATGATCCAATTTCAATGAATATTGCAAATTGTTAAGTTTGTAAATAGCTATGTAAATAGACACAAATACTAGAATATAGAGCTAGACCCTTAGTCAAAAGATAAAAATAAATGTACAATTTGTTTAATTTAAAATGTATATTTTAAAAAGAAATAGAAAATGTCATACCTTTTGTACAGAAAGGCTAATCACGACAGATATTAATATGTAATGTATAGTATTTCTGATGCACAGTAGTTTTTTTTTCATTTATTTTTACCAAATTTTGCAATATTATTGATTTTTCCCCCCCACACTGATTGTTGTAGGCCTATTAGATAGCAAATGGAAAACTAGAAAATATCTGATTTTCCAAGAATACTTTTAGTTTATTTCAACTTTTGTTCAGATAACATTAGATGGTATAAATAGTTTCATATTTTGTTTGTCTTTTTGTTAGATATTTGTTGTTAGTCTCCAGTTTTTGTTATTAGTGTTTGTACAAAATTGCACAGCGCTTAGTGTAAATATCTCTTATTTTTTTGTCTCTGTCTTTTTATGTTTTCTACCTTTATTTGAAGAATATATTGATGATATAATTTGTATATACATTTTCTGTAAAGAATATACATAAACTATACAAATTTCTGTCAGTAACCTATTCTCTACTCTTTAGTAGAGTTCGAGACACTGAAGTGCAATATCTGTGCCCAAATTAAGCAAGTATTTGCTAAAAGGGCCTCTTTCTATAAAATTTTGTCTTTATAATTTAGTGTAAAGTGCATCAGAAATCATATTTTATCTGCCATTTTAAGCCTATGTTCCATTATAAATTGGGTCTTTCTTTTTTGGAAAAACCACAGCCTAGAAAATCACAAGGAATGAGAATGCAGTTAATGGATGATTCATTTACACCTATGATTGGAAACTGCTATTTTCTAAAGACTATCAAGAAGATTTAAATGTTGTTATAACTGCTGAATATGCTGATAGCAAAAGATGTTCAGTAAAAAAGTAAACAAGTGAATATCACGGTAGATAAAACCACATAATAAACCTATATGACTAAGGGATTTTTACCATTCTAGCTCCACTAACTAAAGACAACCACTGATAACAAGATCAGAGTCAGGAAAGAACTTTTCAAGTAATGGAATTATAAATTTACATTACAGATGTTACAGTATAGAATTCTAAGGAGATGTGCAGAGGGAGATATGAGGTTTATGACTGCTTCTTGGGATAGATGAAAAATACCCCAAGAAGCAGTCATAAAAAAGGCACACAAAAAAGACACAACAAAATATCATATATGACAACAAAATATGTTCTAAGCAAATAATACAGTAGTATTCCTTGGAAACATTAGTTTCCTTCTGTTGTCTGTTTTAATTTTTTTTTTTTTGTCCTTATAACTGGCAATGATTGTCTATGTGCACATTTCACCAATATACAGAAACAGCACCAACTCAATTTTCCTCCATAGCAAAACCAATAAAATGTCTTGTTTCCATATTACACTAAATCGAGAGACAATTGATGTATTAATTGGGGTGGGTGAGTGAATATTTCTTGTTAATTAAATTAGATGTAGACTTTGTAATGTGTAACTTGAATATATATGTAATTTATGGTTAAACTGGGTGTAAATGTTGTAATATAAAGTGTGGTAAATGTATAATTTCATTGGTGAAGGTTCCCACTGAATGTTGAGAAAGCTTCTCTTCTTGTGCCCAGCAGATTACACAGCTTTTTGAGAATATGAGACTCTTCTCATTATGAGACTCTTTAAATTATATTTGATTTGGTGTGTAGAACAACTTATTCACTTATAACTACAAGACTTTAATTAGTGGAATTTCAAATTAATTAGTATTGTTAATATTTTCTCCATTGTATTTGTTAATATTTAAAGAGGTTTGGAGCATACTGGTAGTCCAGATGCATGTCCTGAAAGACTGATGATGATTGAAAGTTTATTGAAATATGACTGTGTGTAGTTGTTGATATTGTTGCTGATATTATTGACAATGAAGATTTAAACCTGGGGAAGATAAAGAAAACCAAAATGACAAAATCAGAGCTTCCAGTAGAATTTAGGTTTTTTTCTCTCTAAAAACTAGGGAAGATAAATGTGTGAGAATATCTTCTTCTATTTAGCTATTTTCACATTTTCTTATTTATACATTTTAGTTGTGGTCTATACACACAAATTAAATAAAAAGAGATAAAGGGGGAAACTGAAAAAAATATGTTAGTAATATGATTAAGTATTATGTTGAAAAAAATCAGAATAGGAACCAAAATTAGATATTTAGAGATTTTTTCTTATATAATGTGATTTATTGAGTTTTAAGTGTGGTTCTTAATTCCTTCTATGTAAAAATTGGCAATATTTTGATACCTTTCCTAGTGATATAGAAATGAACAAATATGCTTTTACTGCCCTTTCTAACTCTGACTATATGGTCAGGCTTAGACTGTGTTAATAATATTAAAAGACTGGGCATCCTCTTCTGGGTTTATACCAGAACGACATTGAATGGAAGCAGGCTAGAAGTAGCCAAAAAGGCAAAAGGAGTGATCCCAGTTATTCTCCCCTGTTCATTCTCTTTCAAAGCTTCCACAGGTCTGGCCTTGGCAGCCTGTAACTTCCAAGGCTTCAGATCTGATGAGATCTTTCTCATCATATTGCAAATTCTTTCTTTGAATGGATGGACAGAGCTATAGATTGACAAAGCTTGAAGGTGGCTCTTCTGATGTGCAAAAATTTAGACTCAGAAGTAGAAAAAGTATTGTTTTACCATCAATTGAAAAGAATTCCCTTGAAAAAAAGAGAGATTTTATTTAGTTTGAAAGAAAAACTTCAAATTGAATGGCAAATATTATAATATGTTCAGTGAGACTGGTTATTCAATTTTTGTGGCTGTGTTCAGTTATATGTAGTTAATAATTTACTAGCTATAGCATTAATATATCACATTTATAAGTATGTATTCAAACACTGTATAGCCTATATGCTAAGTATATACACATTTTTTATTGAATCTTATCTTCAAGTTTTAGCTAATACTGTGTGGGTATATTAAAAACAAACTGGTACAGACAGTGTAATAAATTTAGAGAGTATATTTTTTGTAGTCTCATTTAGCGATTAACATTTTGTTTCTGGTAATGTAAACTTGGTTACCAAATATGTCTGTTAAAAAAAATTAGTGCTATTGTGTATTTGTGACATTTATGAAGAGCCTCTGCCTTCCCAAACTAATACTTGTCACACACTTTCATTAAAATGAGTAAAAGTAGACCAAAAAGTCACAAATTGTGCAGTCTTTCCTTATAATTAAGTCATGTCACACACACACACACACACACACATACACACAAAATCCTTTTTAGTTATGGAAATTTTAAGTAAAATTGACCCACAGGTATCTGTCAAAATTAGTTTCTTGTTATTTACATTAAGACTGAATGTGTATATACCTCCTAATATATATTTATTTATGAACATCTAGTTGCTTAGTTTTTTTAACACTCTTTTGATTCATATTTTCCAGTTTGTTTATTTCTGTTTTTCTTCTTTCATATTTGTTTCAAACCAAATTTGTACTTACATTTTCAAAAAATTTTCATCACAACCATTACACACTATTTTGGCTGTTTCCAATTTGCACAAATTCCCTGGAAAATGTGGAAACAAGAGAAGATGAACTGTATTTGAAACAAAAAAAAACTTTTTACATTATGTGCCAATTACCACATCAGAGCAATTTCATGCAGATGCCTTAAAATATTCATTCATAGTAGTGTTTGGACATTAACAATACATGTGCTTGCAGTAAACGTGATTTTTAAAAATCAGTGAAATTGACAACAGCTGACAGTTGATAATAGTAAGGAAAAGGCTACTCAGAAAAATGTGTGTGCACAAATGAAAAAATATACATGAAGGCAATTGTTTCGTGACTGTATGTGTATTTTTAAAAATAAAATACTGAAATTTATGCTATCTTTGTTTAAAATACTTGGAATTTTATGAAATATAGATTTATGTTTGTATTTGGAGAAGATTCTTCCTCTGTGACATCATACAGTATCTGAAAGTGAACGGTATCCCAAAGCAGCTCTTGCTATGCTTTGGAAGTGAGAAGGTTGAATATTGTACGATCCAGGATGGCAGTATGTAGTCCAGTGGCAAATGTGTATTAATTGTTCTATTCAAGGTTCTGTGTTGCATGTTTTCTTATATTAATATAGGTATTAATAAAATTATAAAAATAAAGGTGGATTTTTACTGTGTGTTTGTTAGTTCAAAAGTCAAAAGTTTAATTTCATTTTAAATTCATAGAGTGAAATACACCATGCTGGTGGTACACTTCTATGTTATACTTTTTTGTTTTCTCCATTAAGCCTTTCTATATAATTCTGTAAATGAACATCATTTCTCTCACTTTTCACAGGTGGTAAACAATATTGTAGTGTTTAGAACATTTTTTTTTTATATAGCAAAGGTGGAAATTTATTGAAGAACAAGTACAGATTTCCACATGGGGAGAGGGAAAGAGTCCCACAGAATGGACTCCCACGTGGGGAGGAGAAAGGGTCCCCAAAACATTTACTTTACCTATTTCAAGACTAAATTAAGAAATATTTACCCATGTCAGTGTGGCTCAGTTGTACATTGATTCCTGGTCAGGGCACATACCCAAGTTATAGGCTTGGCCTCCAGCCCTGGCATGTGCAGGAGGAAATCGATTAATGCTTCTCTCACATCATTGTTTGACATGTGTGATGTAGATGCTCAGTTTCTTACCATTAAGTATGATGTTAGCTATGGGCTTTTGTAGATGTCCTATATCATGTTCAGGAATCATAGTGAGCTGAGTTTTTATCATGAAAAAATGTTGAATTGTGCCAAATCTATTTTCTACATATATTGATATAATAATGTGATTTTTTTAGCCTATGATGTAATGAATTAAATTAATTTATTTTCAAATGTTAAAATTATATAGCTATTTCTGCTTCATTTTGATTTGTGTTAGCATGGCCTACTTTTCTCAATTAATTTACTTTAAAGTATATTCTATATCACACATGTCAAACACAAGGCCCGCGGGCCAAATCTGGCCCGCAAGGCCTTGCAATGTGGCCCGCACCTCGCTGTCATCACTGCACTCCACTGTGTTCCATCACAATGACGCGCGGTGACATAGGAGGCTTGTGATCTCGCCGGCTGCCTCGCCGGCCGCAGTACTTGCTATCTATTACGCATGCGCATAGATAACAAGTCACTCGAGATTCAGAAGGCGTGACCTATAGTCCGGCATCCGATGTGGTTGTGCGGGTGGCAGAGCAGAGGAGAGAGTGAGTGTGCGGGCATAAAAAATACACAGCAGAAGCTGCCAGTTCCTGGCATAAAGTGCAGGCATAAAAATCTCAACAGAATCTGCTATCTGTACCCAGCCAGGCATTTATTGACTGACGTTTTTCTTCTCCACTCCATCTGCCAAATCAAGCTATCCCTGTGCAGTTTTCAACTTTTTCCTTCTAACGCAGATTTCCAATAAACTACATCTTTTACTGCCAATATTGATCCCAAAATGTCCAGAAAAAGAAAAGTTGACGGTGAAGGCAGACAATGTAATGACAAATGGGGAAATGAATACATGTTTGTGCTTAGAGAGAGCAAACCAGTGTGTATATTGTGTTATGAGACAGTGTCGGTGATGAAAGAGTACAATATACGTCGTCATTTTGACACCAAACATAATGTTAAGTATGGCAAATATACTTTGGAAGAAAAGCATAAAATTGTTAAAGAACCAAAAGGCATACTACAATCACAGCAGCAAATGTTTACAAAGGCTACAGCGAAAAATGATGCTGCAGTGAAAGCAAGCTTTATAGTGGCTGAAGAAATTGCCCATACTTCAAGGTGTTTTTCAGAGGGTGCCTTTTTGAAGCAATGCATGCTAAAATTGTGTGAGCAAGTATGCCCAGACCAGATACAGAGTTTTCAAAATGTGAGTTTGTCAAGAAACACCATTGCAGATAGAGTTCAAGAACTCTCAGGAAATCTATCATCACAGCTGGCCAAACAGGCATGCAGTTATCTCGCTTTTTCACTTGCTATCGATGAAAGCACAGACAACACTGATACAGCACAGCTGTCCATCTTTATACGTGCTACGAAGACCGACCTCTCTGTCACTGAGGAACTTTTGGATGTAGCTGCCATGCATGGGACGATGACTGGTAGAGATATATTTGAGGCTGTGGAGAAATCTATAAATAATTTTAAATTACCCTGGGAAAAGTTGGTGGGGCTAACTACCGATGGCGCACCTTCAATGTGCGGAGAAAAGAAAGGCTTGGTTGGACTAATGAAGGAAAGAATGCAAAAAAGTCACTGCCACACACCCTTGATTACTTATCATTGCATTATCCACCAAGAGGCTATGTGTGGAAAAGTTCTGGACATGAATGACATAATGACCACAGTCATTAAAACTATTAACTTTATACGGGCACGTGGCCTGAATCATCGCCAGTTCCAGCAGTTTTTACAGGAGGTGGGTGCAGAGCATGGAGACGTGCCATACCACACAGAAGTAAGATGGCTGAGCAAGAGCGCAGTCCTCAAAAGATTTTTTGAGCTCAGAGAACAAATCGCTCTTTTCATGGAAAGTAAAGGAAAGCCCTTGCCTGAACTGTCGGATCCCGCCTGGCTATGTGATTTTGCTATGATGTGTGACATATGCGAGCATCTTGCCCAACTGAATCTGAAGCTGCAGGGACGCAAACAAGTCATCACGAAGATGTCTGACATGATCACAGCATTCCAGCGTAAACTTCAACTATGGAAGTCCCAACTGGAACAGGACAATCTTGCCCACTTTCCCGTTTGTTTGAGTATCTCAACCACTATTTCTGGTACTTTTCCTTGCAGTCGGCTGGCTACCAAAGTTAGCAGTTTACTAAGTGAATTTGAGCGGCGCTTCTCTGACTTTAGAACACAGCACTCAGGCTTTGACATCTTTGCCAATCCTTTTACAGTTGATGTCAACAATGTGCCCCATCACCTTCAGATGGAGATAATCGAGCTTCAGTCTGACAGTGGCCTGAAATCAAGGTTTCAGGATGTTGAAATTGAGGACTTCTACCCTCTACTGCCCCCTGACTCAATGCCAGAGCTCCGACTTCATGCTGCCCGTATTCTAACCATGTTCGGGAGCACCTATCTTTGTGAACAGATGTTTTCAATAATGAATCTGAACAAAAACAAGCACAGATCAGGCATTACCGATGACAACCTCCATGCTGTTTTGCGGGTTGCTACAGCCCAAGAAATAAAACCGAACATTGACTCATTGATCCGGGGAAAACGGTGTCAGACATCTAGCCAGAAAACAAAACAAGGAGCATTTTAGGTACATTCCAATATTACTGTTTTGCTTGATACCAATATTACTGTTTTGCTTGATAGCATGTGAGTTGGTTAACAGCACTGTTAAGGAAAAGATTGTTCCACTCATTTTAAATTCACATTTCTGGTTAACATTGTCAGTTTATGACTGTTCAGTAAACCATTCGGCCCTCGATTTAGGCTGGATTTTAGATTTTGGCCCCTTCTCTGATTGAGTTCGACACCCCTATTCTATATAATAAAAGGCTTACATGTAAATCTACCATAAGGTGGAACAACTGAACAACCTATTGCTATGATATGTGCTGACTACCAGGGGGTACATGCAGAACATGATGGTGGTAGGCAGCAGGCAGCAGAGAGTAGAACATGGTGAGCCCTAGCTATGTTGGGATGGTGGAGAAGGTGAGTGGTGGTGCAAGACCAGGGAGGGACACCGGTCACTGTCATAGGGGCAAGCCTCTGGTGGTTACTGAAATTCTTTGCTCCCAGCAGTCGTACCTGCTGCTGGCACTGGCCTCGCTCGCACCCATTGCTGGAGCCCCACAACTGCCCTGATTGTTCAGCACTATCAGTTGGTGTGAACAGCTGCTGCCAGCCCTTATTGCCCCTGAGGTTTCTCCACCTCCCCCTGGTCCTGAGGGATGATCGAGGCAGCTGCTCACACCTACTGACAGTGCCAGCTCTGCTCGCACCCACTACTAGCACTGGCCCCAACTGCTCCACTGTCAGTGGGTACAAGCAGGACTAGCGCTGTCATCACATGGGAGCAGTACCACGGCTACAGGCAGATAGAGGACCTGGGGCCACTGCAGGAGGGGCCAGGCTAGTGCATGGAGGATGGGCCAAGCCCCACCCCTGTACCCACTGTAGCCTCGTGACCCACAGTTCCTTTCAAGGTGTACAAATTCATGCACTACTAGACCCATAGTGTCTTTATATTTAAAGTGGGTTTCTTATAGAAAATAATAGAGGCCCAATGCATGAAAATTCATGCAAAAATGGGTCTTCCTTTCTCTCACTGCTGGTACTGCCTTTGCTCTGGTTCATAGCTACCTTTCCGCCTTCCCATGCTGCCCAGAGACCTGGAGAGGCTGTGGCGGTGCGAAATGCCTGCATTATCGCCATGGTGACAACAAAGTGTCCCAACTCACCCCAGGGTGTTGGGTGCCTGCATATGCAAATTAACCCACCATCTTTGTTGGGTTACTTTTCATACTCACTCTTGATTGGCTGGTGGGTGTTGTGAAGGTACTGTCAATTTGCATCGTACTATTTTGTTAGTATAGATTAGTTGGTGTTATAGACTGAATGCTTATGTCTCACCCAAATTCATATTATGAAATCTTAACCCCAATGTACCAATGTTAGAAAATGAACCCTCTGTGTGGTAATTAGAATTATATCAGGTAATGTGGGTTGAGTCCTCATTAATATAATATAAAAGCATAGACCTGACAGAGCTTGCTTCTCTCAGCTCTTTGTCATGTGATTATACATGGAGAAGATCGCCCTCTGAAAACCAGTAACCAGGTCCTCACTAGACACTACATCTAACAAACATCTTGATATTGTACTTTCCAGCCTTCAGGAGTGTGAAAAAAAATTGATTGATGTTTATGCCTCCCAATCTATGGTTATAAAAGCCCAAATTGGCTGTGGCAATTGAATCTTGTTATTTGATTACTGTGACAATGTTTTTATTTTAACCAGTACATTTAAGTTGTTAACAATCAAAATGATTATTGATATAATTGGGTTAATATTTACCGTATCTGTTACTGTTTTTTAATTGTTTCCCTTGAGTTATATTCTTAGGTTTTTCTTCCACTTTTTTCTGTCTTTTATAGTTTTATTTGACCATTTTATATAATTTTATATTATTTTCTTTCTGAGTATATCAGTTATACTACTTCTTTTATTTTTCATAGTGCTTGCCTAAAATTTTTTAATATACATTTACAGTTAATCCAAGTTTACTTTCAAATAGCACTATACCACTTCATGGGTAATGAAATACTCTATAACAAAATAATCCTAGTCCTTTTTTTGCATCCCTTTCATAATAGCTATACACATGGGAATGCATATTTTAACATGTTATTGCTATTTTAAACAAATATTTATATGTTTGATCAATTACAAATAAAAAACATTTTTTTTCTTTATCCCGTCTCCAATGTTTTCTTTTTTTTAAATGTTGTTCTGAGTTTCTGACTGATATTTTCCTTCTCTGTGAAGAACTTTAAACATATTTTGCAAGTCAAGTCTACTGGCAACAAATTTTTTCAATATTTCTTTGTCTGATAAAATATTCTTCACTTTTTTAAGAGTAATTTTGCACAGTACAGAATTCTAGGTTTGTGCATGCTATTGTTTTTTTCTCTCATCATTTTAAATATTTCATTCTAGTCTCTTTTTCTTTGTGTAGTTTATGACATAATCCTTATTTTTTAATATCTCTAGAGACTGTATTTTTTCTGAAATTGGTCTTTATTTTTTATCTCCTGTAATTTAAATATTATATGTGTCTGTGCAGGTTATTTTTTTAAACATTTTTTTTTGTGTGTTCCCTGATATTTCTGAATCTGTGATTAGGTGAATGACATTAATTTGGAGAAACTTTTAAACATTATTGTATCAAATATGTTTTCCATTCTTCTCTTTCCTCTGGTATTATCATAACATGTTTGTTACACCTTTTGTAGTTGTTTCACATTGCTTGAATATCCTGTTCTGTTTTGTTTGTTTAGTTCTCCTCCTTCTCCTTCCCCTTCTCTTTCCCCTTCTCCTTCCCCTTCCCTTTCCTCTCTTTCCCCTTCCCCTCCTTCCCCTTCTCCTCCTCCTCCTCCTCCTCCTCCTCCTCCTCCTCCTCCTCTTCCTCCTCCTCCTCCTCCTCCTCCTCCTCCTCCTTCTTCTTCTTCTTCTTCTTCTTCTTCTTCCTCTTCCTCTTCTTCTTCATTTGCTTTTTAATTTAAAAAGTTTCTTTTGAGACACATGCAGGTTGAGACACTTTCCTCAGCTATGTTTATTCTACTAATAAACCACTCAGAGGAATTTTTAATGTCTGTTAATGGAGTTTTTAATCTTAATGTGTTTTTTTTCTTTGAATTTCTGTATCTTAGCTTATATTGATCATCATTTCTTGAATACTGTTGTGGATAAAAAGGGACCTAAATCTAACCAAAAGTAACATCACAGAGGAATCTGATCATAAATTTGTAACTAATCGTAATGAGTAGTCATACCTTAGACCTATAACTTTACTAGTAAAAGTTTATCTTTTCCCTAAGCAAGCCCTATCCATTGTTTCTCTGTATTCAGGTTAATACACCTTTGAAATAACTATTTTTCAGACCCCCCAAAAGCAGTAACCATTCACAAGAAGGAACAAAATTTTGTAAACTTCTCTGTAATCTAATCCAAGCTTGTTTTCTCCACATTTATGTAATCTTACTTACTTGTAACCATAATTTCAAATTCATAAAGCAAACTGCAAACTGTCATTCTGGACAGCATTTTTCTCAGTTTATTGAGATTTTGCTTCTTGGCATACCTTCTGTCTGGTTCAAATAAACTGTTATAAGAATTCTCTACAGGTTTGAATGTTCACACATGAACATGTCTACTTTATCCATTAAAGTCTTTAGCACGGTGGTTGACAAACTGCGGCTCATGGGCCACATGCAACTCTTTGGCCCCTTGAGTGTTCTAATGCCACTTTTTCAAAATAGACTCGCCCAGGGCGAAAACCGACTTCTGTGCATGGGCCACGTAGTTTCAATAGCACTGTGTGTGTGCACCCGCACGTGGTATTTTGTGGAAGAGCCACACTCAAGGAGCCAAAGAGCCGCATGTGGCTTGCAAGCAGGGTTTTGCCAACCACTGCTTTAGCATATTAATCATAGTTGTTTTAATTTGCTAATCCGATCATTCCAACATCCCTATTATAACCAAGTCTATTTCAGAATCTTTCTCTGTTTCTTAAACTATATTTTCTGCCTTTAAATATGCTTTGTAATTTTCTCTTGATAGCCAGACATGATGTGCTTGGTAAAAGGAACTATTGTAAATAGGTATTTAATAATGTAGTAGTGAGGTGTGTGAGGAGAGGAAGCACTTTATAGTCCTATGATTAGGTCTCAGTATTTTAGTTAGCCTCTGTCTCTGGACTATAAACTTCACAAGTATATCACATCAGTAGCCCATCCCGTAGGAGGAACAGAATATCTAGAGTGTACCATGGGCTGAAATTGGATAAATTCCTTCACCCATATAGATTGAGGAGGTTTTTGTTGAGTATTTTAGTACCTCCAAATTAGTTATATTTTGATAAAACCTCAGTAAATTTGGCCCCTATTAAATGACTAGAGGTCCAATGCATAAAACTTATACACTTGGGGGGGGGGGGGGTCTTCTCAACCAGGCCTGTGCCCTCTCACAGTCTAAGAACATTCAGAGAATGTCTGACTGACAGCTCACCGGAAGGAGTGGGACAAAACCGTCAGTTGGATATCCTTAGAGCTACACTGGCCACCTGTGAGCCTGGCTTCTGGCTGAGTAGTGCTCCCTCTGTGGGAACACACTGACCACCAGGGGGCAACTCCTACACTGAGCGTTTGCCCCCTGGTGTTCAGTGTGCATCATAGCAACCAGTCATTTTGCCATCAGGCTGAAATTGGCTCTCTGACATCCCTAGAGGGGTCCTGGCTTGCAAAAGGGCACAGGCCAGGCCGAGGGACCCCATTGATGCACAATCAAGATCAGGGAGGGATGTGAGAGGTTGGCCAGCTAGGATGGGACTGTAGGGCTCCAGGGCAGGTCCAGCCCATCTCACTCAGTTCCAATCAGCTGTACCCCAGCAACAAGCTAAACTATGGGTTGGAGCCTCTGTCACCTCTTGGTCAGTTCATATCATAGTGACTCATCAGGTTTGCATTGTGGAAGGTGTTGGTGTGACCCCACTTGGCACAGCCGCAGTGAGGAGAGGACACACTGGGCTCATCAAAACAATGCACAACATAGCAAGCTGTTGAGTGGCCTTAGCATATCTATACTAATATAAGAACAATATGCAAATTGACAGTACCTCCTCATAGCAAGCTGTTGAGTGGCCTTAGCATATCTATACTAATATAAGAACAATATGCAAATTGACAGTACCTCCACAATGCAAACCAGTCCATCAGAAGTGAGTATGCAAATTAACCTGACAAAGATAGAGGGTTAATTTGAATAAGCAGGCACTGAGTGGCCAGGGACAGGTTGGGGGCATGTCCTAAGCCATGCAATGGCTGTGCGGCTTGGGTCCACGCCCACAGCATGGTTGGACCTTCTGAATGCCAAAGCTGACCCCATGCAGATACTGCAAGGTGGAACCCATAGGCATGCAGCCTGCAGACCTTCCCCCATGGCCTTGCCAATCCCTCCTTCCTCCCACATTCCCCATTCTAGGGCCAAGCCCCAGGGTGGAATGGAACCTGCAGCCTCACATCCCATTGTGCCCTCACAGCATCCCCTCCACAGGCCGGCAGGCCCACCTACCCATTTCCAAGCTGCCTCACCAGCCCTTCTGAGTGCCCCAGGCATCTGTCCTGCCAGGACATTGTTCTTCATCTCCAGTGCCCTGAGCATCAGAACTGGCCCCAGATACCCCCCTCCTCCCGCATCCTAGACTGAGGCCCCAAGAGACTGAGCTGTGGGTCCCTGCGCTGCATCTTTGTGCAACCACTGTGAGGCCTCTAACTCTCCCCGTGGGGTGCCAGCTCTCAGGGCTTCCTGCACATCCCTAGTCAGGTCTGTGACCTAAAGGGACCCAGTGTGCAAAGCTGGGTCATGTGTGGCCCCCACTGTGCAGGTCCTGGTGATTTGAAAAGTAGACCACAGGTGGTTCAGGAGCTTTGGAGTTCAACTCTAGACCTGAGAGGATGCTCTCTCTACGTCCAGCACGCTGCCCTCCAAGGGCCACATGGCACTCTCTGGTGGCCTGAGGGCCTGGCTGGCGGGCAGGGGTGCTGCCTGAGGGCCCTGAGCAGCCATGGCACATTTTCTAGGAAAGGGAAAGCCCTCCGCTTGCAAGCCTGTGTTCACCAAGGGAGCCATGAGCCTCTAAACATGACCACCTTATATTTGTAGACTTTGTGTGTAAACACACTAGCAAATCCAGCAGCCACCAGGGGCTGATTTTCACTTTAAAAACAGAGACACCATAATAAAAATCACTTCTAAAAACCGGCCTCTGTAGCACAGGTCCATGCCAGGCACATAGCTGATGCTGTTAGAGTGTATCTAACATGTAACTCTCATTCCACGTGCATTTGTAACCTTTAATACTTATGAACTTTAGAAACTATGAAGATTCAAATACAAATTGGCTAGGGGTTCACTGGGTCCCGAGGACTAGAACACCTGAAGGCTGGCAGGGAGAGTGCTGAGCCCGTCTCCCACCTGAGGCCAGAGGCCCCGACGCACCTGCAGGAAGCTGGCTGGGGCTGCGGTGGGGCGGTAGGCGGGCGGAGGTGGAGGCAGGCTGCTGCAGGGCATCTGCACTGGGAAGCAGGGCCTGGCTCTGTGGGAATGTGTGGGTGTTGTGCAGGAAGAAGAAAGAGACCTTTTAGGAAGGTGTTGGTGTGACCCCACTTGGCACAGCCGCAGTGAGGAGAGGACACACTGGGCTCATCAAAACAAAAGCCGTCTGTGCATCAGAGGACACTGTGAAAATGCCCCGGAAGTGTCTGCAGGTCCCCGTATGTGAAGGGACCCACACCTGGGGCCTGGGAGCCCTCCCCTCCCTAGACCCCAGCACCAACCTAACTGGAACGTGGGCAAGGGCCTCTGATGGACATTTCTCTAAAGAAAAGATGCAAATGTTCCCTGAGCAGCTGAACAGACGCTCAACTCACTCACAAGGAATCACAATCAAAGAAAGATGCGATGCCACTCGCACCCACTCCCTGGCTGTGGTGAAGGCTCTCCCCTGAAACAGCAGTGCTGGTGGGATGCAGAGAAACCTGCGCTCCACCGCTGGTGGGAAATTAAAGTGGGGCAGCCACTGTGCAAACAGCCTGGTGATTCCTAAAAAGTGAAACATAGCCCAGCTGGTGTGCTCAGTAGTTATCATCCTGTGTACCAGGAGGTCACAGTTTGATGCCCAGTCAGAGCAAATGCCTGTGGTGCAGGCTCGATCCCCAGTAAGAGTCGTGCAGGAGGCAGCTGATCAATTATGTTTCTATCTCTCACTATTGATGTTTCTATCTCTCACCCTCTTCCTCTCTGAAATCAAGAAAAAATCCTACCTAATAAACCCTTCCCCTGGTCACCAGATCACTCACCCCTGAGGGTTCCCGGATTGTGGAATGGGGCAGGCCAGTCTGAGGGATGCCCCCTCCAATGCATGAATTTTCATGCACTGGGCCTCTAGTAATTAGCATATTACACTTTCATTGGTTGAACGGCCCACTGGACAACTGGACACTTAGAATATTAGGCTTTTATTATATAGTATACTTTTCTGAATGCAGACCTTGTTAAGAAGAACACATTATTCTAATACATTTCAAAATGGCTACCTTTTGCCCTTTTTCTGACAGAAAAAGGAGGAGTTTCTTCTTAAACATTCACTGTGAGGGCCTGTTCAAGTTCTAAGTGGTAAATATCACAAAATTGTAGATACATACCTCCTTGTGACTGGGCTCCCCTGGAGATAGTAACTCTCATATACGTCAAGGCCGAGCCTCCAGCAGTTAATTAAATACAGGTTTTCTTAAGCCATCATAGTTTTCCAAGGAGTTTTTCCTCTGTTAACTTATAATTTTTAGTATTTATCTTTGTTTCTGTTCCATTTTGGAGACAGTGGTTTGCCTAGTGACTTCATTTCTCTTCTGAATCTAAAAAGTTGTTGATTTTTCAATTTGTTCTGATCTCTGCTTATTATTAGTATAGACTGGTGATTTATAATCTCTTTATACCACCAGTATAAACATAAATATTATTTATGCTCTTAAATTGCTTAGATATTACTTGGGATGAAGTTGCAAGTAGAGCTGTAAGATGGGGATGGAAGGGAGATAAGTGAAAAACATCTAAAATAAAAATCAGGATCTGACAGTTGCATTAAAATAGGTATAAGGCTGTAGGAACGATGGAATAAAGAATCACATCTAATTAGAAGGATCAGAAAAGGTTTCTTTAAATAGGTGGTGAGATAGAAAGGTAGAATTTTAAAATGTGGAGTCCATGGTGGATACAGAAGGCATTTCATAAAGATGAACTAAAATAATCATGGATGAATCAAAAGCATGAGCCAGTAAACATCCCAGAATGCCTGTGGATTGATAATTTGTAGATAATCTAGCAGATTAGACAAATAAAAGCTAAGAAAAGTAATTTGAAACAAAATGATGAAGTCTTTGATGCAAAGTTGAGCAGTTTCAAGTTTAATGTGATAGCTGGGGAGGAGCAATAGATATCTTTAAGTAGGAAAATAAAATATATAAAGCTTTACTTGAAGAAATTTCTGATAGAACAGTAGGGCAATTTGGATGTGAAAAAGCTGGAGAGATGAAAATAAGAGAAGGTCTTATAAAATCTCACGATTGAGTTAATGAAGCCTGAACTTAAACAGTGGCAGAGGAAATAGAAAAAAATGGATAAAATGTATCCCCTAGAAACTAAAATTAATACAATTCAGCAACTGGTTGGTCATAGAAAATAGGAGAGAGGGAGGAATAAAAAATTATATAGAGATTTCAAGCCTGAATAGGACTGTTGGAATAAATTAAATGTCAGGAAAATAAATTGTCTTCAGCAATAAAATGAGGAGTTCAATTCTAAAACCTTTAAATTTATAGTATCAGTGAGATGGAAATATCAGTGAAGCAGTCAGGTTTACAGATCTCCTGCTGTATAGGGATATTAGGAATAAAGATATTGATTTAAGGGTAATTTACATAGAAGTGATAGTTAAATATATGATGTAGATGAATTTACTGAGGAATTGATTTTAAAGAAAAAATTACCAGAAAGCTGTGAACAGAATCTTAAGGAATATACTAAAATAATTGGAACAGGCATAAAGGAAAAAGAGATTAAGAGAAAACCATAAGTAGCTATATAACTCATGGGATGGACCTGCAAAGTAAATTGTATGAGAAGAATGTGGGAAAATAATTCAGATATAATTAGGCATGTCTAGCAAACTGGTGGACTCTTTTAACATAAGTTCTTTGGCAAGGTTTAAAAATGCTGTGATTGACCTGGTACCAATCCTTCGTTAATTTAGGAAAGGACAATCTAGAACTCTGAAAGATGTTCAAATAACCTAACCTCTACTCTAGATGGTAGAGGTTAGGTTATTTGACTTTGGGTGGTAGGGGCATAATTCAATATACACATAATGTATTATAGAAATATACAAATGAAATATATATGATCTTATTAACCAACTAGAAACCTGATGCACTAAATTTGTGCAAGGGACTTGGCCCTCACAGCCAAGGCGGCTTACCTCAATGCTCACAGTCACGTGGGGCTGTCTCAGCCCTCACAGCCTGGACTTCATCCATAAGGTCATCCAGAAGAATGTCCAGAAGGACAACTGGAAGGTTGTTAGGCTGTTTAGTCTAATTAGCATATTATATTTTTATTATTATAGATGTCAACCCAGTACATTTAATTACAAAAAATAGAATCTCTAGAGCCAGAGTATGTGAGTTTGATTCCCTGCCCTGTCACTCACTAGCTGTGTGGTTTGATGCAAGCATCTTAAGCTCTCAGTGCCTCAGTATCTTCAAAAGCATAATTGAGAAAATAATACCACCCCATGGGTTTGTTGTAGTCTTTAAGCAGTTAAAATATAGTAAGTATGTAGAACAGTTTTTGAGACTATTATTTATTATGTTTAGTCTACTGGCTCATTTCCAGTTGGATTTTCTGAGACCTATAGAGAGATATGTCACTAAATATTCTTGAATATATGGAAGCATAAGAACATTTTTTAGGATTCATTTAGAAATTGTAAAATAAAGTAGGAGGTATTACTCTCCATCATACTGTCACACAAACCCTTTTAGCTTCGGGATCAGGAAGAGATAACTATGTAAAAAGTAGATCAAAGAAAAATAATACGGTATCCTGAAAAGCAGTAACAAATCAGTAGCAACATTCTGACCTGCTATCTCAGAGTAATACTTGCTATACTAAGCAGAGCAGCAGCCATTAAAATTAGAGTACTTATCAGAAAGAATATCTGCACTCCTATGATCATAGTAGCACAATTTACAATAGCTATGAATTGGAAACACCTAAGTGCCCATCAGCAGATAAGTGGATTAAAAAAAAACTATGGTACATCTATATCATGGAATACTATGCTGCTATATAAAAAGAAGAAACTCTTACCATTTGCATCAGCATAAATGGACCTGAATGGCATCATGCAAAGTGAAGTAAGCCAATCTGAGAAATAAAAATATCACATGAACTCACTTATATGTGGAATCCACTGAACAAAATAAACTGATGGACAAAAATAGGCCCAGAGACATAGAAGCATGGAACAGACTGTCAGACCTCAGAGGGAAGGCAGGGGACCTCAGAGAGAAAGTGGGGTGAAATCAACAATGAACTTGTATGCACACTATTATTTATTATGTTTAGTCTATTGGCTCATCTCCAGTTGGATTTTCTGAGACCTATGCATAACCTGTGGACACAGACAATGGTGTGGTGAGGACCTGGGGGGCAGAGGGAGGAGCAGGCTGGAAAAGGTCAATGGGGGAAAAGGGGAAAGACTTATGTAAAACTTTCAACAATAAAGATTTAAAATTTTATTTAAAAAATGAAAAATGTTTGAGTACTACTGTCCTATAATACCTAATAGTATAATGAAGATACATTGAAAGCATAGTACTAAAGGTATTCCTCCAAAGTAAGAAGTGATAAGACTAGCCATTATAAAGGGAATGGAGTAAATTTGTCAGTAAGTAGGATGACATGATAATTAAATCTGGATGACATATATAATATTTAACAGACTAGAATAATAAGAGAATATTACAAAGGATATAGAAGAACTAATTTGATAGAAATGAGAAGTGTATACTTTTACAGAATCCAAAAGAGAAGGGATTCAAAGAAATATGAAATTGTCAACAGCTACAAATATTGCAAAAATGTCAAGAATATTGACTATTTACATAGGTGATTAATATGAAAACAAAGAAAAACACTATTTGTAATATCTAGTAAAGAAGTTTCTGGCCAAAACCGGTTTGGCTCAAGGACAGAGTGTCGGCTTGGGGACTGAAGGGTCCCAGGTTCGATTCCGGTCAGGGGCATACCTTGGTTGTGGGCTTATCCCCAGTAGGGGGTGTGCAAGAGGCAGCTGATTGATGACTCTCTCTCATTGATGTTTCTAACTATCTCTCTCCCTTCCTCTCTGTACAAAATCAATAAAATATATTAAAAAAAAGAAGTTTCTGAATAATGATAGTGTTAAGAGACTGATTTTATGAACTAAAATTGTGACTAGGTGGTGAGGAAGTTAACACAATTGTGAAATAATCTCTGAAGGAAATGTGGAAGAAAAAGAGACAAGATAGTATGCAGAAGTGAAAGACATAAATTTTTGCTTTAGGGAAGACTAAGTTATATTTACAGATACAGGAAGAAAACCAAACACTGGGAGTTATTAAAAATTCAAGGAATAGAGAAACAAATTAATGGATTATGAAAAGAACAGATAGATAAGAGCTTTCTTATTTTATATGTCTTTTCTAGCAGCATGAAACAGGGTCCCTCTATAAAGAGTTCAAGTTATAGGCATTAAAATATCGAAAAATATGGGAAAATTGTGATAGGGCTTCTATGGAAATGGCAAAATACTAGACATATAGTAGCTCAATTTCACAGAGACAGGAACTATAACATGGTTCTGAAACTATGTTATGGACTGTTGGGACTGTTCCAAGAACCTCTGTGGCAGTTGCTTGTGGATTTTCACTATTGTTCTACTATTTATGTGACACAGCTACTGTTTAAGTTTTTGATGTGTATTTTGTGCCTATTAAGTTGTCCTTCTGTGCATTTGGCTATTTTACCTTCTAAATATATTTTATCTGTTCCCTGATACTAACCATATTAACTATATATAATTCACTATATTCCAATATTCCTAAATATATTATAAACATATATATAATACATTTTACTTATTTTTAATTTGTTATACTGACATTCTAAAACACAATGTCCAATTTACTCAAATTTTTGGATTGCTTATAATTTTGATCAAGCCATGAACTTCAGTTTAATATTTTATTTATTTATTTATTTATTTATTTATTTATTTATTTATAAACATATTTTATTGATTTTCCACAGAGAGGAAGGGAGAAGGATAGAGAGCTAGAAACGTCGATGAGAGAAACATTGACCAGCTGTCTCCTGCACAACCCCATCGGGAATATGCCCACAACCAAAGTACATGCCCCTGACCAGAATCGAACCTGGGACCTTTCAGTCCTCAGGCCGACGCTCTATCCACTGAGCCAAACTGGTTTCGGCTATTTTTTTTTTTATTGTTGACACTATTATAGACACTATATAGTCTAGCAACTCCCCACCTTTTGCCCACCTCCACATATTCCTCCCCACCCTCCCCTGGCCTTCACTTTTGTTTGTGTCCATGGGCTATGTGTATATATTTTTAGTTTACACTTTCTTTTTTAAATTTATTTTTAATTATTTTATTGATTAAGGTATCACATATTTGTCCTCATCCCCCCAATTCCCATCCCAAACCCTTCCCCACTCATGCCCTCACCCTCCTGTTGTCCCTGTCCACGGGTTAGGCTCATATGCATGCACACAAGTCCTTTGGTTGATCTCTCCCTCTTATCCTCACTCTCCCCTACCTTCCCTCTGAGGTCTGACAGTCTCTTCGATGCTGTTCTTGTTCCTAAGTCTGCTCATCATTTCCCTTAGATGAGTGAGCTCATGTGATACTAGAAATACACTTATAAGACAAAACTGAGACAAGCAATAATGGGAATACTGAGAGGCAAATGAATCTGTCTGTAGTGAGTTTCTTTCTGAGCCAACAGTTTTTTTTTGAGTCCCAATTTCTATATCAAACAGTTCCTTATGTATACATGTCAGCAATGATATTTCAGTTCTGGATGGTGGACAAATGGTAGTAATGCAGGTCCACCCCTCTCTGGTTTGGTCCTGGGCAACCTGCAATGATGCACAGCTGCTGACTGCTAGTATGACAAGGTATCTTCAGTGTCTTCCATCTCTGGACTGTTTCTCTTCTATCTTCATGGGTGGAGCACTTCTGACAATTCTTCTCTGTTGGAGGAATCCACATGGTCTTGGAGTTGTTTTCTGAAAAGATAGAAACATATTCTCGACCAAAGGTTAATAAAGGAATATTTTCTATAAATTTGACTTGCAATCTGTAAAGGGCCACCGGGAAAGACACGTGGGCATTTTCCTTTAAATTGTTAGCTGAGTCTGAGACAACTGGCAAAGCCGAGGCTCAGATACACATTTCCCCAAGATGGCTGAAAGTGTAATCAGCTTGGACTTCATATCAAGCCCAGGTGTTGGCAGGGGCTGGTCTAGATATGTAAATCCAGACTAGCAACAGGCATGCTAGGGCCTACTTAAGAATACAAATAAGGTCCTTTGATCCTAAGTTTTAGTCTTACTTCCTGGTATTGCAGGAATAAAATAAATGCACTGGGAGGGGTAGTCATCATCCTTGCAGCCTCTCTATCAGAGAGAATGGATGGGGTCCCATCAAGCTCCCAGATTTAAATCTATTTCTGCTGCTTCTTTCTTTATTTCTATTATTTCTCAATCCCTGACTACCTCCACTTAGAACTGGTTCATTCATCTCTCTTTGTCTGCAGGACGTGTAAAAGGGAGATCCCCGCCATGTCTGGCCCCCACCACATCAGGCCCCCACAACAATCCTTTTTCATTTTTTGCCCAAACAATTTTCCTTTGGCTTGTTTTGACACCATGTATGTTTTACCTGGGTGTCTTGCTGTTAGCATTACAAATTAAAGTTAATTTTCTAAAGTAAAAATTTTCTAGGTGTAACTTACTTATAGGATATTTTTTCCTTACATGATATTCTTCTTCTATGGTCCCTTTATTGATTTAAATATTAGGAGATTTTTGGAAATTTTATAATGTAGTCTTGATATCTTTTAAATTTTAAATTTGCACTAAAATGTGACTACTTTGGGCGCATTACATGTTATGCAATTTTACCATGAGATGAACTATCAATAAAAATTTTAGTTAACACTGTAGGAACAGCTTTTTTGTCCAGTACAATTGATTTTTATAGAATATTTGTTTATTTCAATTAGCCAATTTAAATTAGCCTGAAAACTTTCTACTATTTTACTGTCAAATTTAATACTCTAACAACCATCTTATTTACCTTGTAAATATTAGTGGAAAGGATTATTTGCCTATTTGAGTAGGCCCTGAGTATTCCTGGTGCTATGCTGGGTTTAGATATCAAAAACCCCAGTTCCCCACATCATGGGAACAAGACATCTCAAACAAATCTTGTTGCAGTAAGAGGGTAGGTGCTGTAGGTCAAGTCTCTGTCTGTTACCTGGGTCCCAATTTGAGCTGGGCATGGGAAGCTAAGCAGCCATGGGGGCAGGAGACCTCCCTCAGCAGGGTTGAGGGTTCAGGCCCCTGCAAAGTTGGGGCGGGTTGTGCCCCACCTCTGTTGACACCCAAGTTCCCTCCTGATGGCCCCTTTCCGACAGTGCCTGTCTTAGGTTGTTCCTTCCCTAAGGAATCTTACCTGTCTCTGGCTAACCAGCCATCAGGGCCAAGCAGGCTGATGTGAGGTTCAGTTCTGTCTCCTTGGTAGCCTACGCTCCTTTGGCCTCTATGCCCAGCACCTGCCTTGGCATCCCCTGGCCTGTTGTCAGGGCCTCAGCACTGATCACATAACTTGTGAAACCCAAGTTTCTTCTCCAGAGAGGGCCCATCTTACCCCACTGGTCAAGAGACAGATCCATGGTACCAGCCACCATGAGGTTTCAACCTGGGAATGAACAGAAATCTGTCAACAGCTGTGGACAATTGGATTGTGAGAAGAGGGTCTCTCTTGGCAAAAAGGGCGAAAGGGGCCAATGTATTATAGAATGCTCAGGTGTCTTCCCAGGGTGCCTCTACACAGTGGAAGGGATTAAATCTTTTCATGTCCTTTAAAAATTGTTGCCAGACATTCAAAGAAATAGTTTATAAGTTTGTTTGGGATAATTGTACATTGTGCTGTTGTAATTCTAAAATATCTAGAGATATGTGACCTTTATCTCCAAGCACCAAAAAGATGATTTTTATTGATACCAAAAGTATGAGGTACTATTATAGTTAATGAGGATAACACAAATCTGGGAAATATTAGAATGACATTGTAGAATAATATCATGTAAGGATATTTTTTGCTCTAGGCCATGGCAATTCTATTTCAAACTGGCTGCCAATTTCTTTTTGTATAGATAAAGTCTTAGTTACATTTTCTGCATCTCTCCCAGGAGCAAATAGTGATAGTCCCTTCCTTTGGTATCCACACAAGCCAAAAACCTCTCTATAATTTTACATACAAAGGAGCAATGCTTTGATTTTGTGTCATAACAAAGGGAAGCTGGGTGGAGACTCCATTTTAATTATACTTCCTTGCCCCAATCATGGTCCTCCTGGATGACCAAGGTGTTTGGTATTATTGGTGACTACATTAGGAGGAGAATCAGCCCACTTAAGGGCTCTTACCCATGAAGGGTCAGGAACATAAATCCAAAATACTTCCCCATTTGCCCCAGGTAATATTACCATACAGCTGATGACTGCTAGCATGGCAAGAAAGATGTTCTCAGGCATCCTTGGGGTTTTGGTTACCTCACAATTTCTTTTTTATTTTTTTAAATTTACTATTATTATCATTTTATATGTATTTTTATTCCCCCATTACTTGCTTCCCCAGTTCGTGCCCCACCCCCCTGTTATCTGTGTCCATTGATTAGGCTTATCGCATGTAAATAAGTCTCTTGGTTGATCTCTCCTCCTTTCTCCCACCGACCCCCTCCTTCCCTGAGGTTTGAGATTCTGATAGATGTTTCTCAGTCTCTGGATCTATTCATGTTCATCAATCTATGCTGTTCATTATATTCCACAAATGAGTGAGATCATGTGATATTTATCTTTCTCTGCCAGGCTTAATTCACTTAGCATAATGTTCTCCATCTCCATCCATGTTGTCGCAAATGGTAGGAGCTCCTTCTTTTTTACCACAGCATAGAATTCCATTGTGTAGATATACCACAGTTTTTTAATCCACTCATGTGCTAATGGGTATTTGGGCTGTTTCCAAATTTTAGCTATTGTAAATTGTGCTGCTATGAACATAGGGGTACATACATCCTTTCTGATTCGTGTTTCTACTTTCTTGGGATATATTCCTAGAAGTGGGATCACTGGGTCAAATGGGAGTTCCATTTCCAGTTTTTTGAGGAAACTCCATACTGTTCTCCACAGTGGTTGCACCAGTCTGCATTCCCACCAGAAGTGCACCAAGGTTCCTTTTTCTCTGCATCCTCAGCCAACAATTCCTGTTTGTTGATTTGTTGATTATAGCCATTCTGACAGGTGTAAGTTGTACCGCATTGTTGTTTTGATTTACATCTCTCTGATGATTAGTGACTTTGAGCATGTTTTCTTATGTTTCTTGGCCATCCTTCTGTCTTCTTTCAAAAAGTGTCTATTTAGATCAGTTGCCCATTTTTTGATTGGGTTGTATATCTTCTTTTTATTATGCTGTATGAGTTTCCTGCAAATTTTAGAGATTAAACCCTTATCTGAGATAACATTGGCAAATATGTTCTCCCATGCAGTGGGCTTTCTTGTTGTTTTATTGACGGTTTCCTTTGCTGTGCAAAAGCTTTTTATTTTGATTTTGTCCCATTTGTTTATTTTCTCTTTAGCTTCCATTGCCCTTAGAACAGTATCAGAGAAGTTCTGAGATTTTGCTGCCTGTGGATACCTCTAGTACTTTTATGGTTTCCAGTCTTATGTTAAATTCTGTATCCATTTTGAGTTTATTTTTGTGTATGGTGAAATTTAGCGATCTAGTTTCATTTTTTTGTATGTATCTGTCCAATTTTCCCAACACCATTTGTTGAAGAGATTGTCTTGACTCCACTGTATATTCATGCCTCCTTTATTAAATATTAATTGGGCATAATTGTTTGGGTCAATTTCTGGGTTCTCTATTCTATTCCATTGATCTATATGTCTGTTCTTGTGCCAGTACCAGGCTGTTTTAAGAACAGTGGCTTTGTAATACAGCTTGAAATCTGGTATTGAGATTCCATGTACTTTGTTCTTCTTTCTCAGGATTGCTGCAGCTGTTCGGTGTCTTTTTTTATTCCAGATAAATTTTTGGAGTATCCATGTTCATTCATTCAATCCCCCAACCCACTCCCCTCTGACCTCTGTCAGCTGTTACATGAATCAGTGACTCTGGTTATGTTTTGTTTGTCAGTTTATTTTTTTCATTAGGTTCCAGATATAAGTGAGATCATGTGGTATTTGCCTTTCTCTGAATGGCTTATTTTGCTTAGCATAACAATCTCCAGGTACATCCAAGCTGTAACAAAGAATAAGACTTTTTTCCTTTTTTACAACTGTATGGTATTCCATTGAGTATATACCACAGTTTTTTATTCACTCATAGGCTGACAGGCACTTGGGCTGTTTCAAAATCTTAGCTATCATAAATTGTGCTGCTATGAATATATTCTTTCTGATGGGTATTTAGTAATTCTTAGTATATATTCCCAGAAGTGTATTTTTAGGTCAAAATGCATTTCCATTTTTAATTTTTTGAGGAAACTCCGTATTGTTTATCATACTAGCTGCACCAATCTGCATTCTGACCAGCAGTGAACTAGAGTTCCCTTTTCTCCACAGCCTCACCAACACTCGTTGTTTGTTGATTAATTGATGATAGCCATTCTGACAGGTGTGAGGTGATACCTCATTGTGGATTTAATTTGCATTTCTCTGATGATTAGTGACAGCATTTTTGCATATGTGTCTTGGCTTTTTGTATGTCCTCTTCAGATAAATGTCTATTCAGGTCTTCTGACCATTTTTTAATTGGATTGTTTGTCTTCCTGATTTTGAGTTGTATAAGTTTTCTATATAATTTAAAAATTAATCCTTTATCCTATGTATCATTGGCAAATATGTTCTCCCATCCACTGGTTTCCCCTTTCATTGTGTTGATGGTTTCTTTTGCTGTACAAAAGGCTTTTTCATTTGATGTAGTTTCATTTGTTTACTTTTTCCTTTATTTCCCTTACCCTATGAGATATATCAGTAAATATATTACTACTCAAGTGGTCTATGATTTTATTTCCTATGTATTCTTCTAGGATTTTTGTGGATTTGAAAGGAATTTTAGGGATAAAATAAGTATGTTTAGAGATTTTAGGGATAAAGAGGGTTCATGGGGGAGGAATGCATAGGTAATAAGACACCAGAAGACATGCATTCATAGAGAATAGAAAAGTGCCACAGTGTAAGGGGAGAGGAAGACATATATTCACAGAGGAGAAAGCAAAGTCACAAAATGTGGGGGAAAAGGAAACACACTTTCACAGAGGATAGAGAAATGTAGACAGATGCTGGATGAAAAGAAACATATGTTCACAGAAGATAGAAGAATGTTACAAGATAAGGGGGAGAGCAAGAAGGAGGCACCACTTGGATTTAGGGCTTTGAAGCTGATATTCTGCAAAAAGAGTGGCCAATTAAAAAAGTACAGGGTTATAAAATAAGAATGGGGTCCAATTAGAAGGCAGCATGAAGAGACAAACTACAGCACTTATAAACCATAGAAAAAGGAGCTTGGTTGGTTACCCCTTGGGAACCTCTCTCTATGTGGGAGTCTATATTTGCTTCCAATAAATCCCCACACTTTTACTAACAAGTCCTTTTAGTCTGCAAATTTTATTCTTCAAACTTCTTGAGGCAAAATCCTACAAGGGGGAGATCCACTCCCCATACCCCACATTTCAGTTTCACTACTTACATTTAAGTCTTTAATCTGTTTTGAATTTATTTTTGTGTATTAGTTACTCATTTTTCCCATGATCCTTCTTGGATTTGTATCCCTTTGTACATGTTCTCAGACTTAGCTGTTTTTTATGAACTACATAGTTTTATTAGGACTCCAATATATAGGTCTTAAAAAGAGACTATGATTGGCTCAGTTCATACCTATTTTATCAGAATTGTTCATGTTATGTAATCTCATAGACTAGTGTGGCTGTTAGGGCTAGCATGATCTGTGTTAAGTTATAAATTTAGGGAATGGCTTGTGATGGTCAAGTGGCAATTTGTAATCTAACCCATCATAGCTGAGTTTGGCTGTGGTGAAGTATGCAGGTATATGTCATGGGCAGAAAATAAGAAACTATCAGAAGTAATTTCCCTTATCAGGATCGAGTGAATATGTATGTACTAGATAAATTAAAACAGATATATCCAATCTGTTTATGAAATGATTCTCAGTTCTGTCTTTTTCTTTGCATTCTGATTACCAGTGTCTTAGTTTACACATTATTTTTATTTACTTACTTATTTTTATTGTTTAAAGTATTAGGTCTCTCCTTTTTCCCCAATTAACTCCCTCTCCTACTCCTACTCCCACTCCTAAGGGCAAGACCCCACGATCCTATGGTCTGTGCCCATTGGACATGCTAATATGAATGCATACAAGTCCTTTGGTTGATCACTAACCCCACTCCTCCCCTGCATTCTGCCTGAAAATGGATTCTGCTCAAAGCCACCTTGTCTCTGTATCCATTTTTGTTAATCAGTTTATGTTGATCATTATATCCTACATATGAGTGAGATCATGTAATATTTATCTTTCTCTCGCTGGCTTATTTCACTTAGCACAATGCTCTCCAGTTTCATCCATGCTGTTGCAAATGGTAAAAGTTCCTTCTTTTTACAGCAGCTTAACATTCCATTGTGTAGATGCACCACAGTTTTTCACTAATCTGCTTATGGGCCCTTAAACTGTTTCCAAATCTTAGCTATTGTAAATTGTGCTGCTATGAACTTAGGGGTGCCTATATCCTTTCTGATTGGTGTTTCTGGTCTCTTGGAATATAGTCCTAAAAGTGTAATTACTGGGTCAAATGGGAATTCCATTTTTTAACTTTTTGAGGAAACTCCATACTGTTTTCCACAGTGGCTGCACCAGTCTGCATTCCCACCAGCAATGCAGGAGGGTGCCTTTTTCTCCACATCATCAACAGCATTAGTCCTTTGTTGATAATAGACATTCTGACAGGTGTGAGATGGGACCTCATTGTTGTTTGATTTGCATTTTCAGATGATTAGTGACTTTGAGTATGTTTTCATATGTATCTTGGCTTTCTCTATATCCTCTTTTGAAAAGTGTTCACTTTGGTACTTTACCCATTTTTTTATTGGATTATCTTCCATTTGTTAAGTTGTATGAGTTCCCTGTAAATTTTGGAGACTAAGGCCTTATATAAAATAGAATTGGCAAATATGTTCTCCCAAGAGGTGGGTTTTCTTACTGTTTTGTTGATTTCTTTTGCTGTTGAGAATCTTTTTATTTTGATGTAGTCCCATTTGTTTTATTTTCTCCCTAATTTCCACTACTCTGGGAGTTATTGTGAAGATATTGGTAAAGATATTGCTACCAGATATGTCTGATATTTTGCTACCTATGGAGTCTTCTAAGATTTTTATTGTTTTACATCTTATATTTAAGTCCTTTAACCATTTTGAGTTTGTTTTTGTGTATGGTGTAAGTTGATGTTCTAGTTTCATTTTTTTTCGCATATATCTGACCAAATTTCTCAGCAGCATTTATTAAAGAGACTGTCTTGACTCTATTATATGCTCTTGCCTCGTTTGTCAAATATTAATTGAGCATAATGGCTTGAGTCTATTTTTGGGTTCTCTATTCTGTTCCATTGGCCTATATATCTGTTCTTGTGCCAGTAGGCAATTTGAGAATTGTGGCTTTGTAATATATCATGATATCTGATATTGTAATCCCTATACTTTGGTCTTCTTTCTCAGAATTGCTGTGGCTATTCGGGTTCATTTTTTATTCTACATAAATTTCTGGAGAGTTTGTTCTAGTCTGTGAAATATGGCTTTGGTATTTTAATGAGCATTGCATTAAATCTGTACTACTAAAATGCTTTGGGTAGCATGGACATTTTAATGATGTTGATTCTACCAACCCATGAACACAGTATGTTCTTCCACCTGTTTATGTCTTCCTCTATCTCTCTCTTTTTTTTTTTTTTTCAATCTCCTATAGTTTTCAGAGTATAGATCTTTTACCTCCTTAGTTAAGTTCATTCCTAGTTATCTTAATTTTTTTTTTTTTGGTCCAGGGATAAACAAGATTATTATTATTTTTTAGTTACTCTTTTTGTGAGTTCATTTTTTGGTGTATAAAAAGGCCATAGACTTCTGATTGTTAATTTTGTATCCTGAAAATTCAGAAGATGGCTGACAATGGGAAGACAGACTGCAAGAGAATGCATGAGTGAGGGAATAAAAGGAGAGTGTGTGGCCTCATGGGGAGAATTTATTTGTGAGTTGAGGGACAGCTAAAGAGATAAAGAAGACACAAACAGGTGGAAGAAAATACTGTGTTCATGGGTTGGTAGAATCAACATCATTAAAATGTCCATACTGGATCATCGGGTTGCTGCAGTTGTGGCCGGAAGTAGCACGGCTGTGGCAGGCAGCAGGCACAGCGATGCCCAGGTATTATGAGGACAAGCCAGAGGGTTGCGCATGAGTGGGCATGAAGGAGGACCTGGGCGCCTGCCTGCTGTAGTCCCACTGTGTGCTCCAGGAAGGAAAATCCCTTCAGCAATGTTTGAAGGAAAGAAACTGCAAAGCTTTAAAAAATTCATATTTTTTAATGTAAAAGATCAATGTTGGATGCCAGATCAAGATTCAGAGGAAGAAAAGGATATTGATAACTATTCTGTTGAAACCAAGATGAATACAACAGGATTTCCTCCGGTCATTAAAACACAGAAGCCAAGTTGAAAATGTATTTTTTCTTACACCTGTTTGGTTGAACCATGGAGCACTGGAGAGAATGCAGGATTTCTGTTTGTTTGTTTTTTAATATTTATAAATAATGGTATTGTTCTGAGTTATTTTTAGAAGAAAATTTTAATTAACCAGTTATGAGCAAGGGAGAATAAATGCATTTTAAAGGCCCTAGCCAGTTCGCTCAATGGTTAGAGTGTCCACTTTCAGACCAAAGGACCATGGGTTCGATCTTGGTCAAGGGAATACACCTTGAAAGGGGCACAGGTGGGAGGCAACCTCTTGTGTGTGTCTCTCCCTCTCTCTCTGTACCCTCACCCCCTTCTACTATCTGATCAACAATGGAAAAAATACCCTCAAGTGAGGATTAACCAAAAATTTTTGTTGTTGTTTTAAAGCACAAAGATTATTTTCAAACATGATTCAACCAATGACACACTTTGTACACATCCTTTGTGAATATTCTGAAGGCCACTAATGGAACTGTTAAATCAATCACGTGGAGCCTGGAGAAAATGACTATTGGGGGAGTTTAGGATAAAACTGTCTTTTATTTATCTGTCTTGTTTAGTTATAAAATAAATTGGTTTGAGTTCTTGGAGAAGAAAAATAAAATAAAATAAAATAAAATAAAATGTCCATACTACCCAAAGCACTTTACTAGTACAGATTTAATGCAATGCTCATTAAAATACCAAAGTCCCTTATACTCCAAGGGACTTTAGGGGATTGCCATATGGGGTTCCCCTAACCAGGCAGTCTCCACTGCTGCTGAAATCCCTCCATAGCAACCAGTTCTGATGTGGAGACTGTGCCAACTTGAAGTGGAGAGTGGATGTTATTGGAAGCCTGAAAATCCCAGCAATCTACAATAGGGGTGTTGAACTCAATCAGAGAAGGGGCCAAAATCTAAAATCCACCCTAAATTGCGGACCAAATGGTTTACTGAACAGTCATAAACTGTCATTGTGATGGAAACGCAGCGGAGTGCAGTGATGACAGCGCGGTGCGGGCCACATTGCAAGGCCTGGAGGGATGGATTTGGCCCGCGGGCCTTGTGTTTGACACATGTGATCTACAACAACAACACCCAGCAAACAGCTGCAAACCAGAAACTCCAGTCCCCTAGCAGTGTGAACACATGGATTTGGAGGAGCTCTGTAACTCCTCATGGAAAGGTCAGATTTTGCCTACAATGAGGTGAGGTCTGTGATCATGGCAGGAGAGAGAAACATGTACTGTGGAAGCTGGAGAACCTGGGAAAGTATGCACCTAGAAAAATCCATGGCTGTTGGGGCTAGCATGCTCAGTGAATGTGGAAGAGGGTCTGCAGAACTGCTAACAGAAGGGAACTGTAAAAAGCAACCCATTTTTATCTGGGCAAAAAAGGACAACCTAAAATTTTTAAAAGTGTGCTGGCTGCTTAGACCCAAAGGGAAAAAAGGCTGCACAGACTTGTGTGCAGCCCGAGTTAGCACACTTACTCTGGCTATTTCCTTTTATTTATTTATTTATTTATTTATTTATTTATTTATTTATTTATTTTATTTTCCTCTTTAAATCCTTGCTTCTGATTACTAAGCTCAATACATAGGATAACCCAATTGGGGACACTCTAGGAGACTGCAGGGGAAAGTTGTTTTTCTGGAGCCTGGGGATCAGAGCGGGGAGTAACCATCAGAGAACCAGCTCTGGGGCAACCCACTCCCCCAAACCAGTATTAAGTGCCACAGGGAAAACAAAATCTAAACACTAGCTAGAGAGGACCTATAGACCCAGAGGTCAATCCAGAAACACTGCCACCCAGGGGTTGAATCACAAATTGACTCTTGTGTAACATAAATAAAGGAGTATGAGAAGCAAAGAAGTACTGCCTGCTTAAAAATCAGGACTTTGGCTTACAACCCTAAGGAGCAGTGGAACTCAGGGAACTTCAATACTGTCCTGACTAGAAAACAGGTCTGCCACACAGAACAGAAAAAACTATTTTTTTTTCTTTTTTCATCACTTGATTTTTACCTTTTGTATTATTGCATTTTTATTTTTAATCAGAATTATTACTACTACTATTTCACCTTTTTTTAAAAAATATCATTTTATTTCACTTTATTTTATTTTGGGATTAGTGTCCTAAATTCTATTTTTATCTTTCCTTTAGCATCATTTTACTATATCTCAACTTTACCTTTATGCCAACACTCACTTCCTCACTTTTTCCTTTTGATGTATTGTTTCTTTTACCCTATTCCTGCTTTAAATATTCCCTATTCCTTCTTTTTACCCCCTGTTAAAATTTTACCCCATATAAATAGTTTTTTCCCCTCTTCTTTTTTTATTCTCTTTCTTTTCTCTCTTACTTTTTTCCTTTTCCCAATTTTAGTTTTGCACTCCTTGTATTTTCTTTCTTGTTTTTCTCTTCTTTTTTCTTTTTTATCCCCTAATTCTCTTTTCTCTGGTGGTCTCCTTTATTTGGGATTATTAGTACAATGAATACAACTGTGTTCAGTGTCTTGTGCATTGTGCTTTCTTGTGTTGTATTTAGTGTCTTTAAACCAATGCAGGAGAGAGAGAAATAAATAACCATACACCCAGTGAAGAGAGATCTTGGGGATACAAATAAATAGCACAGATATGAAAGAAAAGCAGGCAAGACCAGAAAAGGAAGTAAACAAAATGGAGGCAAGCAACCTGTCAGAGAAAGAATTCAGAAAAAATGGTCATAAGGTGGCTGAAAATAATGGAAGACAAATTCATCAATATGTGTAAGAACCAAGAGGAAATGAAGAAAAACCAAGAAGAAATGAAAAATGTCATCACTGCTATAAAGAACCCAATAGAACACATCAACAGTAGAATAGAAGCAGAGGACGGCATCAGTGAGCTAGAGACAAGGTAGAAAAAAATACCCCAGCAGCAGCTTCTAGAAATAAAATTAAAAAGCAGGAGGAGAGCCTAAGGGAACTTTAAGACAACATGAAACTAAACAACATCTACATAATAAGGGTACCTGAAGGATAGGAAACTGAACAAGGAATAGAAAACCTGTTTGAAGAAATAATGACAGAAAACTTCCCTAATATAGGGAAGAAAAACTCACACAAATCCAAGAAGCTTACAACGTCCCAAATAAAATGAATTCCAAAAGGTACATTATAATTAAATTGGCAAACAGTGCCAGAGAAAAAGTTGGTGGCTGGCATGATGGAGGTGAGGGAAAGGAAGTGAGTGAGTGAGAATTGAAAGGAGAGCGTGTGGATGTACATGGTGTGTGTGTGAGTGAGAGAGGGAAAGTTAAATCTCACCATAATGGCAGGGGCTGGCATACAGGCTCTCCTTGACAAGGAGAGACTACCAATGATGCAGACACTTCCTTGACAGCAGGACTCCAGCATGGAGTCCATGACATCTTGAAGGGAAAAAATGCTTTTTTAGGAACTCATCAAAACCACCAACCAGACAGGCCTTGGAAATGCCCCGCAACACAGCAGCCACTCCAGCCAAAATCCTGCTACACCACCTGCAAACCTGTGGACCCTGGGACCTCCATATCCAAAGGTACACCACTCAGCAGCAATAAGTGCAACCTCCCCCTCCCCAGAAGCAGAATTCAGGAATCATGCTTATCCAGCCCCGCAGGCAGCCATGGCACTCCACTCTGGATTTGCACATTTGCAGCTGGATTTGTGCATTTCCAGCCACACAAGCAGTCAGGGCACTCCACTCCTTAGGCAGCCCTTGGGAAACACTGAGAGTCCCCGAGGATATGATTCTGCACAGACAAGGGCATGTGGCCCTTCAGTAGAAATTCTGAATTGTCTTTTCCTTGATAACTGCCCACCTTCACCCCAGAGGCTCGAATGCAATGCAAGGACCCATCAGAGTGCATCATAACTCTGCACTCAGCAAACACAACTCCACAGATGTGAAGTTCCAACATGCAGTCATTCTGAGCCCATCTACTGACTGGGTGCCAGTGGGAGCCACTATGAACTCTCCCTGGGTGAGATCTTGAACAAGAAAGGGTACACTTTACCCCCAGCAGTAGAAGTTTTGAATTCACTCACCCTGGATACTGGCCCACATGTGCCTCAATTGTGTGGCTACACTGCCAGGGCACTTCACAGTATTTCAGTGTGCCTCATTGGCAAATGTGCCCTGGGTGCAACTGTGAGCCACCACTAGGAGTAAGCGCCTATCCCCCAGAAGTGCAACAGCAAAAGCTGGGTATGCCCACCACACAACTGCAAAACTCTGGGCACTACTGTCATGCCTTTCCAAAGAGCAGGCTCCATAAGGCCCATCACAGTTCCTGGGTGCCACTGTGAGTTCCTGCTGGGAACATGTGATTTCAATTAAGGGAGCAAGACAGCAAAATTGGGACACACCCCTCCAAGGTGGCTGACTTCTAGATACCACAGTTGTGCCTCTCAAGTTCACAGGCCTACATCAAGAGAACCCAAATAGCTCAAGTAGGGAGCTACACTATATTACAAAGCCCAGGAGAACTGAGAAGATTATGCCAGTAGTACCATCCCAAATATAACTTGTGTAGCAAACAATTCAATATACAATTAAAACATTACAGGAAAACATGGGAAGACATAAAAGGAATCTGCAAAGGAAGGAAAGAGAGGAAACACCAGAAAAGCAGTTAAATGAATTTGAGGCTAGCACCTTATCAGGGAAATAATTCAAAGTAATGGTTATAATGATGTTTAAATGGCTGAATGACAAATACACACACCTCAAAGAGAACTATAATGTGCTGAATGAGAATGTCACCAACTTGAAAAGGATCCAACAGGAGAGTGACATAGCTGCAATAAAGTACACAATTGAAAGCTTAAACTGTAGAGTAAAAGAGGCTGAGGACCACATCAGCGAATTAGAAGACAACGTGGGAAAAAACACACAAACATGGTGGCAACTTGAAAGAAGATTTAAAAAGCAAGAGGGGAGCTAAAGGGAGCTTTAGGACACCAGAAAGAGAAATGACATTTGCTTAATAGGGACACCAGAAGGAGAAGAAGTGACGCAAGGAATAGAAAACCTGTTTGAAGACATAATGACAGAAAACTTCCCTAATAATAGCAAGGGAAGAAAAAAACTATGCAAGTCCAAGGAGTACATAGAGTCCAAACAAGTTGAACCCCAAAAGACTGACAGCAAGACACATCATAATTAAAATTGCGAACACCAACAACAAAGTAAAAATTTTAAAGGCTACCAGAGAGAGACAGAAATTTACTTACAAGGGATCTCCTATTAAAATATCAACTGATTTCTCAACAGAAACACAACAGGCCAGAACAAAATGGAATGAAATATACGAAGTGATGCAAAGCAAGGGACTGAATACAAGAATACTATACCCAGCAAGGCTATCATTCAAAATTGAAGGTGATCTCGCTTGTGAAGTTTGCTGCTGGTGCAGAGCTGAGGGGGAGAGCAGGAGGCCAGTAATAGGAGGGTTGGTTTCCTCAGCAGTAATAGGAAGGTTGGGTTAGATCCATGGTTGGCAAACTGTGGCTCCTGAGCCACATGTGGCTCTTTTGCCCCATGAGTGTTGGCTTTTCCACAGAATACCACAGCCTGGGCGAGTCTATTTTGAAGAAGTGGCGTTAGAAGAAATTTAGGTTTAAAAAATTCCAATCATTATACTGTTGGTATTTGGCTCTGTTGACTAATGAGTTTGCAGACCACTGGGTTAGATCATCTACCTAAACCCCTTCCCCCAACAAGACCACCAGCCTGTTTGCATGGAGGTTGTTGGCCACACAGAGTAGGGGGCCATCTGATCCCCATGAGTGAGCTCTGATGGGCGTCTATGCTGTTCCCGCAGCACATGCCCCCGAGGCCCAGCAAGGGAGGGCTCTTATGGCAGCATGGGCCAGGCTGCCGGGACTCAGGCCACACCCCACTCAGTGACCACATTCTTTGGGCAAGTGGCTTCACTTCTCATGCCTCAGCGTTCTTGTGTGTAAAACGGGCAATAAAAGCCCCTCAGAGGCCACAAGGCTGCACAGTGATCCATGGGCCACTCTTTTCTCACTCCTCGCTCTCAGAGGAAATGCCTCATAGCGAGTGGCACTGAACATGTGAGTGTTAAAAAGTATCAGTTAAAGCTAAAGGATCATAGGAGAAACCAAGATGGCAGCATAGGGTAGACACCTGAATGCAGCCTACCACAACAAATTTGAATTTAGAACTAGAAAACAGGGGAAACATCACCATGAAGCGCCAGACGGCTGGCTGAGAGGAGGCTGGGAAGGAGAGAGAAGTCATGCTGAACCTCAGGAACTGTGACGGTGCGGAGAACTGCGTGCACGCGGCCGCAGAGTTCGCTGCCGGCTTGCTTACAGAGCATGGAGAGAGCGGGCCGAGTTCTCTGCTGGCTTACTCCCTGCACGTGGAGAGGGCAGACAGCTAATGCGCAGCTGGCTTTCTTGTTCAGAAGGAAAACAGAATCACCCTATTGCTCTGATAGATGGCCCCAGACAGGGAGAGGCCAGACTGTCAGGCAGTGGGCAGAGATCTCTCCGAGGTGTGTGAAGCCAGCGGCCATTACTGCGGGACTCAGAAACCAGACCCTCGTAGGGAGGGGCTGACCAAAGCTTGTCTGCACCACCCTGAGACTCTGCCCCATCCAAGTGGAGCACAGAAGCCCTTCCAGTGGCCAGCTTTCTCATTCGCCACCGCGAATAGGACTCTCCTAGGGAGAAACAGACAGGAATCTAAAGCTTGTCTGCGCCTATACCAAAGAGGTGTGCGTGCCTGCAACCAATCTTGCAGGATTCACCAAGGCTTGGCTGTGCCACCCCTAGATTCTGCCCCATCCAAGCAGAATACAGAAACCCTCCTAGCTGAGACACTTCTGATCCTCATAGCCAATTGGCTTGGAGATCAACACTTCCCAGTGATACCAACAACAAGCAAGGCTTAACAACAAGACTGCACACACAGCCCACAACAGCTACACCAAGACTGTCCACCTCAGGTAACTGGGAGGCTGATCCACTGAACCATATAGGACACCTTAGCACACAAAGCCACCCTACCAACTCAGGGAAGCTGTGAAAAGGCCAAGACAAGGAAATAGATCACAAACAAAAGAAATGGAGGAAAAGAAGCTACTGGATATAGAGTTTAAAACCACGCTTATAAGGTTTTTCAAGAATTTCCTAGAAAAGGTTGATAAGACCTATGAGGATATGAAAAGGGATCAACAAGAAATAAAGAATACATTGTCTGAAATAAAAAAATATTATACAGAGTCCTAAAAAAAAGAATGGAAGATCGCAAGAATCAAGTCAAAGATTTGGAACACAAAGAGCCAGAGGACACTCCTCCACAGAAGCAAGAAGATAAGAGAATCCAGAAAGTTGAAGATAGTATAAGAAATCTCTGGGACAATATCAAATTAACCAACATCAGAATTATGGGGTCCTAGAAGAAGAGAGAGAGCAAGATACTGAAAGAATAATGAAAGAAATAGTGACAGAAAACTTCCCCCACCTCGGGAAAGAAATAGTCTTACAAGTTCAGGAAGGCACAGAATCTCAAACAAAAGGAATCCAAAGAGGACCACACCAAGACACATCATAATTAAATGCCAAGAGCAAAAGACAAAGAGAGAATATTAAAAGCAGCAAGAGAAAAGCAGGTAGTTACCTATAAAGAAGCACCCATACTATTGTCAGCTGATTTCTCAACAGAAACCATGCAGGCCAGATGGGAATGGCAAGAAATATTCAAGGTGACGAATAGCAAGAACCTACAGCCAAAAATACTCTACCCAGCAAAGCTATCACTTAGAATCGAAGGCCAGATAAAGAGCTTCACAAATAAAAAGCTAAAGGAGTTCATCACTGCCAAACCTGAACTATGTGAATTGCTGAAAGGGGTTCTTTAGGAAGAGGAAGAAGATATAGATAAAAATTATGATCAACAAATACGTAACTATCAACAAGTGAAACTAAAAGCCAAGGGAATTAAAAAACCTGATGATGAACAATATTAACTAGTGAATATAATAGAATCAGAGGTATGGAAGCAGAGTGAACTGACGATTCTTGGGGAAAAGGGGAGTAGGGTGTGTGGAAAGAGACTGAACATAAACTGTGCACCTATGGATGAGGATAATGGGGGGTGGGGAAAGGGAAGACGGTGGGGTAGGAACCTGGTGGAGGGGAGCAATGGAGAAGGGGGGAATGAGGAACATTTATAATAATATGAACAATAAAGATTTATAAATATTTTTTAAAAACTTGAAGGTGGAACCAGGAGCTTCAAAGACAAATAAGGGCCAAGAGTGTTTATCACTACCAAGCTAGGATTGCAAGAAATGATAAAGGGACTGCTATAAAATGAAGAAAGGGAAAGGCAACTAGAAATACAAGCACTAAGGAAAAATATAACAAACATATACTTGTCAATAATAACATTACACGTAAATTGATTAAATGCACCAATCAAAAGATGTAGCGTAACTGAATGGATAAGAAAACATGAACCATATATTTGCTGTCTACAAGAGACCCACCTCAGAGCAAAGGATTCATACATATTGAGAGTAAAGGGATGGAAACATATTTTTCAGGCAAATGGAAATGAGCAAAAAGCTGGTGTTGTGATCCTTATATCTGATAAAATAGACTTCAAAGTAAAGGCCATAATAAGAGAAAAAGAAGGCCACTACATAATACTAAAGGGAACTATTCAACAAGAAGATATAACTCTGGTAAACATATATGCACTCAATGCAGGAGCACACAAATACATTAAAAACAAAACAAAACAAAACAAAACAAAACAAAAAACCTCCTGGAAGATATCAAGGGAGAGATCGACAACAATACAATCATAGTAGGGGACATTAATATACCACTTATATCACTGGATAAATCCTCTAGACAAAAACTCAGCAAAGAAACAGCAATTCTAAATGTCACACTAAATTAGATGGACCTAATTGACATCTTCAAAGTATTTCACCCAAAAACACAAAATATAAAGTCTTACCAAGCGCACATGGGACATTTTCAAATATTGACCACATATTGGGTCACAAGTTAAACCTTCCCAAATTCGAAAAGATTGAAATCATATCAAGCAGTTTCTCAGACCACAATGGAATAATATTAGAAATAAACAATAAAAACAATCCAAAAAATCAACCACCTGGAGACTAAATAGCATGCTATTAAACAATGACTGGATTACCAGAGAGATCAAAGAAGAAATAAAAAAAACATCATGTGAACAAATGACAATAAAAACACAACAATCCAAAATCTACGGGACACAGCAAAAGCATCCTTGAGAGGGAATTTCAAAGCGCTACAAGCCTATTGCAAAAAGAAAAAAGAAAAGAAAAAAGAAACAATGGTAAATCATCTAACACTACAACTCAAAGAGTTAGAAAGAGAGCAACAAGTAAAGCACAGATTAAGCAGAAGGAAGGAAATAATAACAATCAGAGTGGAGATAAATGACATAGAGACAAAAAAAAAAAGAGAGAGAGAAAACAATACAAAAGATGAACAAAATCAAGAGCTGGTTCTTTAAAAGGATAAACAAGATTGATAAACCTCTAGCCAGGGTCACCAAGAAACCAAAAGAGAGAGGACCCAAATAAGCAAAATCAGAGATGAAAGAGGAGAAATAACAACAGACTTCATAGAAATACAAAAGAGTGTTAAAAATATTATGAACAATTCCATTCCAATAAACTGGACAACCTGGAGGAAATGGAAACATTCCTAGAACAATACAAGTTTCCCAAACTCAATCAGGAAGAATCTAAAAATCTCAATAGGCCAATAACTATGGAAGAAATTGAAGCAGTCATCAAAAAGCTTCCAGCAAACAAAAGCCAGGGGCCAGATGGCATCACAAGGGAGTTTTAACAAACATTCAAGGAGAACTAAAACCTATGCTCCTCAGACTATTCAAAAAAATTCAGGAGGAAGGAACACTTCCAAGCTCCTTCTATGAAGCTACCATCACCCTGATACCAAAACCAGATAAAGACAACACAATGAAAGATAATTATAGCCCAATATCCCTCATGAACATAGATGCCAAAATCCTCAACAAAATTCTAGCAAATCGGTTCCAGCAGTACATCACAAAGATCATACACAATGACCAAGTAGGATTTATCCCAGTGATACAAGGATGGTACAATAGCCATAAATAAAGAAATGTGATACATCCCATTAACAAATTGAAATGGAAAAAAACACATAGTCATATCAATTGATGCAGAAAAAGGATTTGACAAAATCCAATACCCTTTCTTGACAAAAACACTCAGCAAGGTGGGAATATAAGGATCATACCTCAACATAATAAAATAAATATATGACAAACTCACAGCCAACATCATACTGATTGGGCATAAACTAAAATCATTTCTCTTAAGAACAGAAACAAGTCAAGTATGCCTACTCTCACCACTCCTGTTTGACATTGTACTAGCAGTATTAGCCATTGTGATTAGACAAGAGGAATAAATAAAAGGCATCCAAATTGAAATAGAAGAAGTAAAACTGTCCTTATTTGCAGATGACATGGTACTGTACATAGAAAACCCTAAAGACACCATCAAAACATTATTACACTTAATAAATGAATTTGGCAATGTAGAAGGATACAAAATTAATACCAAGAATTGTATTGCATTTCTAAACACCAATAATGAACTTACAGAAAAAGAGAGACTAAAAAAGTAATCCCATTTACCATCATACCAAAAAAATAAATAAAAAATAAGATGTCTAGGAATAAACTTAACTAAGGAGGTAAAGATCTATAAGTGGAGCTGAAGCCGGTTTGGCTCAGTGGTGGAACATCGGTCTGTGGTCTGAGGGGTCCCGGGTTCGATTCCGGTCAAGGGCATATACATTGGTTGTGGGCACATCCCCGGTTGGGGGTGTGCAGGAGGCAGCTGGTCAATGTTTCTCTCTCATCGACGTTTCTATCTATATCCCTTCCTCTCTGTAAAAAAAATCAATAAAATGTATTTTAAAAGGAAGAAGAAAAAAAAGACCTATAAATGGAAAACTATATGACACTGAAAAAAGAGATAATTAAGACATAAACAGATGGAAGAACATAACATTTTCATGGTCTGATAGAATGAACATCATCAAAATGTCCATACAACCCAAAGTAATCTATAAATTCAATGCACTTCCCGTTAAATTACCAATGGCATACTTCACAGACCTAGAATGAACTTTCCATAAATTCATCTGGAATTAAAAATAAGACCCCGAATAGCTACACCAATCCTGACAAAGAAGAAAAAGTAGATAGGATCTCAATACCAGCTGTATTACAAAGATATCAAGCTGTATTACAAAGCCACTTTTCTCAAAACAGCCTAGTATTGACACAAGAGCAGACACATAGATCAATGGAATAGAATAGAGAACCCAGAAATCAACCCAAATCACTACGCTCAATTAATATTTGACAAAGGATGTATTAACATACAATGGAGACAAGAAAATCTCTTCAATAAATGTTGTTGGGAAAATTGGAAAAAATTTCAAAAAAATGAAACTGGACCACAAACTTACACCATACACAAAAATAAACTCAAAATGGATCAAGGACTTAAACATATAATGGGAAACCATAAAAATAATAGAGGAATCTATGGGTAGAAAAATCTCTGACATATGCAAAAGCAATTTCTTCACTGATACTGCTCCCAGGGCAATGGAAACTAAAATAAAGAAATGGGACTACATCAAAATACAAAGCTTTTCCACAACAAAGGAAACCATCAATAAAAAACAAGAAAGCCCAATGCATGGGAGAACATATTTGCCAATGATATCAACAATAAGGGTTTAATCTCCAACATTTATAGGGAACTCATGCAGCTTAACAAAGAGAAGATAAACAATCCAATAAAAAAAAAACCCGCAACTGATCTAAATAGACACTTTGTGAAAGAAGACAGAATGAAGGCCAAGAGACATATGAAAACCTGCACAAAGTCACTAATCATCAGAGAGATGCAAATCGAAACAACATTGTTACCAACTCACACTTGTCAGAACAGCTATCAAAAAGTCAACAAACGACAAGTGCTGGCAAAAATGCGGAGAAAAATTCAATTCTCACCTCGTGCACTGCTGGTGAGAATGCAAACTGGTGCAGCCACTGTGGAGAACAGTATGGAATTTCCTCAAAAAACTAAAAATGGAACTCTCATTTGACCCAGAAATACCACTTCTTGAAAATACCCCAAGAAACTAGAAACATCAGTCAGAAAGGATATATTTACATCTATGTTCATATCAGCACAATTCTCCATAGCTAATATTTGGAAACAGCCTAAGTGCCCATCATCAGATAAGGGGATTAAAAAATTATGTTACATTTACACAATGGAATACTATGCTTCAGTAAAAAAGGAGTTCTTACAGTTTGCAACAACATGGATAGAGATGGAGAACATTATGCTAAGTGAAATAAGCCAGGCAGAAAAAGATAAATATCACATGATTTCACTCTTTTGTGGAATAGAATGAAGAACATAAAATGATGGGGGGGGGGGGAATCCAGAGTCAGAGAAACACAAATCAGAACATCAAACCTCAGGGAAGATGTTGTGATGTAACCAGAAACCCAAGAATGCCTGTGAATGTCTTTTTTGCCATGCTAGCAGTCATCAGCTGTACAGTAATATTACCTGGGGCAAATGGGGAAGTATTTTGGACTTATGTTCCTGACCCTTCATGGGTAAGTGCCCTTATGTGAGCTTATCCCCCAACTAATCACCAATAATAGCAAACACCTTGGTCATCCAGGAGGACCACGGCTGGGGCAAGGAAGTATAATTGCACAGGGGTCACCACCCAGCTTGCCTTTGGTATGATACAAAATCAAATCACTTCCCCTTTGTATGTAAAATTAAAGAGAGTTTTCCTGCTTGTGTGGACACCAAAGGAAGGGACTATCACTATTTGCTTCTGAGAGAGGTGCAGAAAATGTAACTAAGACCTTGTCTATAAAAAAAATTGGCATCCAATTTGAAATAGAATTGCTATGGCCTAGTGCAAAGAATATCCTTACATGATATTATTCTATAATGCCATTACAATTTTTCCCAGATTTGTATTACCCCCATCACCTATAATAATACCTCGCACCCTTGAGAATCAATAAAAAATCATCTATTTTGGTGCTTGGAGACAAAGGTAACACATCTCTAGATATTTTAGAATTACGACAGCATAATATGCAATTATCCCAAACTTACAAACTAATTATTTGAATTTCTGGCAGCAATTTGTAAAGAACATGTAAGGATTTAATCCCTTCCACTGTGTAGAGGGCCCCCTGGGAAGGCACTGGAGCATTCTATATTGGCCCCTCTTGTCCTTTTGGCCAAGAGGGACCCTCTTCTGACAATCTAATTACCCACAGCTGTACCCTGAGCTTTCTATTCATGCTGAGGTTGTAGCCTCAGGATGGCTGGTATCATGTATCTGTCTCTTGCCCGGTGGAGAAGAAACATGGGTTCCTCAAGATATGAGATGAGTGCTGAAGCCCTGCCAGCAGGGAAGGGGATGCCAAGGTAGGTGGTGGGTGTGGAGGCCACGGGGCATAGACTACAAGGAGATAGAACTGAACCTCACATCACCCTGCTTGGCCCCAAAGGATGGTTGGTTAGACAGAGACGGGTAAATTCCTTAGGGAAGGAACAACCTAAGACAGGCACAGTCGCAGAGAGGCCAGCAGGAGAGAACTTGGGTTCAACAGAGGTGGGACACAGACCCTTACCCTCCCCCAACTTTGCAGGGCCCTGAACCCTTACCCATTCTTAGTAAGGTCTCCTGCCTCCATGGCTGCTTAGCTCCCATGCCCAGCTCAGATCAGGACCCAGGTAAAAGAAAGAGACTTGGCCGACAGCACCTGCCCTCTTACTGCAACAAGACTTGTTAGAGTTGTCTTGTATCCATGTTGTGGGGAAGTGGGTTTTTGATACCTAATCCAACCAGTACCAGGAATGCCCAAGGCCTACTCAAGAAGGAAAATAATTCTTTCCACTAATACTTACAGGGTAAAATAAGATTGATGATACAGTATTAAATTCAACAGCAAAATAGTAGTCAAGTTTTCAGATTAATTTAAATTGGCCAATTGAAATAAGCAAATATTCTAGAATAATTAATTGTACTGGACAAAAAGCTGTTCCTACAGTGTTAACTAAAACTTTTATTTGTAGTTCATCTCATGGTAAAATTGTTTTACATGTAATGAACTTAAATCAGTCATATTTTAGTGCAAAAATTAAAATTTAAAAGCTATCAAGACTACATTATAAAATTTCCAAAAGCCTCCTAATATTTAAATCAATAAAGGGGGGGATAGTAGAAGAATATCATGCAAGGAAAAATATCCTGTAAGTAAATTACATCTAGAAATTTTTTTACTTTAGAAAATTAACTTTCATTTATAATGCTAACAACAAGACACCCATGAAAAACACACATGGTGTCAAAACTAGCAAAAGGAAAATCGTTTGAGCAAAAATGAAAAAGGATTCCAAGTCAAATTTATAGAAAAGATTCCTCTATTAACTTTTGGTAGAGAATATGTTTGTATGTTTTCAAAAAAGAATTCCAAGACCATGTGGCTTACTACAACAAAGAGGAATTAACAGAACTACTCCAGCCATGAAGACAGAAGAGAAACAGTCCAGAGATGGAAGACACTGAGGATGCCTTGCCATACTAGCTGTAAGCACTTTGTCTCACTGCAGGTTGCCCAGGGCCAAACCAAAAAGGGTTGGACCTGCATTACCACCATTCAGAACTAAAATATCATTGCCTACATGTACGCATAAGGAACTGTTTAACAATGAAATTAGGACTCAAAAGAACTGTTGGCCCAGAAAGAAACTCACTACAGAATGACTCATTTCCCTCTCAGCATAACCATTATTTCTTATCTCATTTTCGGTTCTTATAAGTGCTTATTAGCATATGATCTCATTCATCTATGGGAAATGATGAACAACATAGACTGATAAACAAGAATAGACCCAGAGACAAGGAAGCGTAGATGAGATTGTCAGACCTCAGAGTGAAGGTAGGGGAGAGTGGGGATAAGTGGGAGAGATCAACCAAAGGACTTGTGTGCATGCATATGAACCTAACAAGTGATCACGGACAACAGGGGTGTGGGGTCATGCATGCAGAGGGGTTTGGAATGGGAATGGGGGGATTAGGACAAATATGTGATACCTTAATCCATAAAGAAATTTTTAAAATAGTTATTTAATAAAGCAAGATATTAAAGCTATATTTCTGCCTGAAAAATGTATTTAGAAATTTAAGGAATATAAAACCTACAATATATTCTTATGTTCCTTAAGTATCAAGAAAACAAAAATGATAAAAAAAATATTAATTGTTGTAACTATGCTAATTAATGGAGTCCCTTGAAATTGTGGAAGATCTGGCAACTCTGGCATTATGCTTTTAATGTGAATATTTAATAAAGCTGAGTAACAGTTGTACTGGTAGGGTGAAACATGTGCTCTTCATTTACCACAATCTTTACCACCACTCCTGTGTTTCTGACATGGATAATAAGATTTTAAATCACCCTTTGTCATACTTGAATCAATTAAGGTAAAAATATCTTATTGATGGAAGTTAAATAATCATTTTTGCAATGAACTAAGTATCAGAACAAAAGACAAAATTGCAATTTCCAAAAGCAGTAAATTATATAGAGTAATTAATGACTAAATTTTAAGGTAGTATTAAATAATACATATTACAATATTATAAAAATTTAAAAATAGCCAAAACCCCATTAGGAGTGTAGGAGATGGCTGATGGATGTTTCTCTCTCATCAATGTTTCTTTCTATCCCTCTCCCTTTCTGTAAAAAAATCAATAAAATATTTAATTTTTTTTTTTAAAAATTTGTCTTTCCAAATTGATGGTTGCTATATTGGAAGGGGTACAGAGGACTGGACTTAAAAAAAAAGGTGAAGAGATTAATTACTATAAATTAGTGATTACAAAATAATCATGAGGATGTAAAATACAGCATAAGGAATCTAGTCAAACATACTATATAATAAAAGCCTAATACTCTAAGTGTCCGACCATTCAACCAGTCCCTATGATGTGCACTGACCACCAGGGGGCAGATTCTCTGACTGGTAGGTTAACTTGCTGCTGGTGTTTGGTTGTCCAGGACCGAATGAGATGGGCCAAAAAAGCCCTGGGACCCTCCCCTGACCTGGTCTTGCACTGGTGGTTTCCCTTGACCTGGCCTGCATCCTCTTACAATCTGGGACCCCTTAGGAGGTATCAGAGAGCTCATTTAGGCCTGATCCTCACAGGCCAGGACAAGTGTCCCCATCTGTACACAAATCTGTACACCGGGTCTCTAATATTATAATAACTATGTATGGTGTGTATGGTGCAAGGTGGGGATTTGAATTATCCTGAGGTTCACTTTGTAAATTATATATATTTTTTAACCAGTATGCTATATACCTAAAATAAATATAAAGTGATACTGAATATTAACTTTAGTTGAAATAAAATATTCTTTCCATTTATGATATTTAATTAAATATAATAGTCATGTGATCAATTCATTTCTAAGTCTTCAGAGGTCAATAGCAATTTCAAATAATGTTACTAGGCTATCAAAACATCAAGGATACAGTGCATTCATAAAGGATTTGCAGGTAAATCCTGACAGGCTCATTTCACTTACCATAATACTCTCCAGGTCATTCCATGCTGTCACAAAAGGTAAATTGGGGGTAAATATTATAAGAATGTTTAGATTTTTGTCCATTTATTGTGCTGGTCAATTTTATTTGGGTACCTCTCTATCTCTCAAGCAAAATCCTTTCAACAATTCCTATCTATTTTGACCCATATATAAGCCATGCTTCTCAATTAGTAGGCATCATAAATTTTACATCATACATCAAATCATTCAGGTTTAAACTATGTTGGTTGGTTAATAATTCACTATTATTCCTCAGCATTTTCTATTTATTTTTGTGATTCTAGAAAGGAAAACCAGAGTAGTAGTGAAATAAAAATTGGCTACTTACTAATAATTTAGATGGATGAAACTTATAGTGAAAATGATTATCTGTGGAGTTTAATTTTGTCCTTTCCCTCTACTCCATTACTATGGTTAGTAGAAAGTCTGCAATGTGATTTCCTTAGCATAAGTAGTATATGCAGTATTTTAATTATGCTGTCATCTTAGATTTCTTTTTTTCTCTTGGAAAAAAAAAATGCAGAAAAGATTTCCTGTAATATAATATGCCACTGCAATTATCTCAATGTGTTTTTCATATGTAAGGTTTTTCATCTTATTTCTGAAAGTAGGTAACTAAAAACTAAAATTTTATAATACCAGGTCAAAATTACTAAATGTCTGTTTAAGACTAGAACACTGCATCTTGTTTGTAAAAAATTACTTTTGAAATAAAAAGTGCTCTGAAAATCAAAGAGATAGTTTGAGCAAATATAGGTGTGATTTTTACTTTAAAATTAGATGTAAGGACATCAAAAAACAGCTGTTTTAACCCTAAGATTAAACACTATTTGGTTATGTACTCCTTTACATACTATAATTTCAAATGTCTTTGGAACAACAGGATTTAGTGACAGCCTCCACATACTATACTCACTTTAAGGAATGGGATCTTCCCCAAAGCATAAAATTTCAGAATACCATGAAAAATATATTCCCTTAAATATAATTATCAATTAATGAACTCATGTTCCACTATCAAACCATCAGTATTTTATAAATCTCAAATTGTATTTATTTTTGTATGAAACATCCTAAAGTAGACATGACTTGTCAGTTGAATAAACAGACCATTGCATTGGAAGTAGAATGATCAACATGGGCACAGTTAATCCATTTTATAGTTATTGCTGAGAATTACCTGATTTCTAGACTCATCTCAGCTAAACAAGTAGTGGGTTTTACTACTGGAAAATAAAAACATCCTTCATTTTATATATTACTAGACATCTTTTGCAGAAAGATTCCTGCAAGAATAGGTCTTCCTCAGACCTATTCCTAAAATAATAGGGCTTCTTGCAGCCAGAGCAAAGCCAAGGCGGGCTTCCCTCCCATCTCTGCTACCCTATTTGCTTCTCCGCAGCTTCACTCCCTTCTGCAGTATTTGGCTTCCTTCTAAGCTGTCTTCAATCTGCTCCGCTCCTGCATATGCAAATTAACCACCACCTTTGTTGGGTTAATTTGCATACTTTCTCTGATTGGCTGGTGGGCGTAGTGGAGAGATTGTCAATTTGCATGTTTCTCTTTTATTAGTTTAGATTTTATCTTTTTAAAAAGCACTAAAATACCTAGACATGACTAAGATTGGTAGAGAAAGAATAGAATTCCTAAAGGATGAGAAAAATAAAAACTAAAACAATCTTCTCAGATGCATATTACAAAGGATCATAAAATTGAAGGTTAATACAAAAAATTAAGAGCTCCAAAAATGTTAGAAATTTAATTATATTTACAATACAAAAATACATGAAGCAATTTGATGGCACTACATTAATTTTTTATATAACTTCCAGTTTTTACTAGTAATACAAATTTACTAAATGTATATGTTATAGAAAGCAAGAGATATAAAAAAGAAAATGTACAGTCCCTGAGTATTAGTCAAAATACATATATACATGCTATGTAACAAACAATCCCATTAATTACAAGAGGTGGAGAATTAATCCCGTTTGCTCTCATAAACAAAGAGAAATTGAATATAGGTGATATAGAAGTTCACGCAAGATTCCTCTCTTCTTACTACCAAATGTCAGGTTCATTCTCCTCTCATATAGAACATACATTTTTCCTCTTCAATTTCAGAATTTATGTTTTATATATAATAGTCTCTTTATCAAGGTCGTATGTGTTTTCTCTTATTCCAGAGGCCTTTGAACTGAACATCTAAACATATACTACTGGAACAACAAAGAGTAATAACAATAAATATTTCCACTGAGAAAAAAATTGAAAGGAATATATACAAGTCATTGATGCATAGAAATTCTCAAGTCCATCTTTGCATCTTTTGTCCACCATTCTCTATAACTTTGGCTCTAACCTCTGGAATATTCTCTATTTATAGTTTTCTTTGTAGCTCTATGTGAAGTGAATGCTGGGGAATATGTCATCCCCATCCTTTATTCCTAAATATAGATGCTTCAAGGTACATTTTTAAAAAAATCTATTTTATTGATTTTTAACAGAGAGAAAGGGAGAGAGATAGAGAGCTAGAAACGTCGACGAGAGAGAAACATCGACCAGCTGCCTCTTGCACACCCTGTACCTGCGATGTGCCCGCAACCAAGGTACATGCCCTTGACCGGAATCGAACCTGGGACCTTTCAGTCCCCAGACCGACGCTCTACCACTGAGCCAAACCGGCTTCGGCTCAAGGTACATTTTAAAACTCAAAAATTATACATGTTTTAGAGCTGCTTATTGATATCTTTGGCAATTCAACTCTTAAAATATTAGTGGGTGTAATATGTTCTTTTTTCTTGTTGTCTAATTTATTGTGTGTTCACCACCCCAAGCCAATTATTCTTTCATCATAATGTATCCCCTTTACCCTCTCCTACCTCTCCCTAACCCCCATTTCCTCTGGTAATCAACATATTGTTGTCCGTGTCTATTATTTTTTCCCCATTCCTTAATCCCATCACCTTTTTCACTAAGCCACTTCTAGGAATATATCCAAAGCAACCAGAAACATTAATTCAAAGAATATATGCACCCTTATCCTTATGTTCAAAGCAGCATTTTTTACAGTAGCCAAGATTTTGAAGCAGCCCAAGTGTCCATCAATAAATAAGTGGATAAAAAGCTGTGGTAGAGGATACAAGATGGCTGCCAACGGGACTGCATGCTGCTAGATAGCGTGAGAGTGAGAGAACAAAAGGAGAGTGTATGGATGTGTGGGGAGTGTCAGTATTTATAAGTGAGGGACAGCTATATTCCAAGGGACTGTTGTAGACTGGCCCCCACTCACCAGGCAGCCTCTACTGTGGCTAAAATCTCTCCTGGAGTGGCTGGTTCTGCTGCAGAGGCCACACCATCTTGAGGGGGAAATGGATTTGACCAGGGACTGACTATAATTGAATGCCAGCCTTACCTTCAACCAGGGAGATCTCAGATACCTCCCAGGAACATATAACCACAAAGCTGAGAGACCAGTAACCTCATCTGCTAAACCACGAACGCCAGAACTCTAATCTCCCTGACCATGGGAACCTGGGAGGTCTGCTCAGGGGCTGTCAAATGCCTGGAATTCACAGATGGGCCCTGCACCTTCTCACAGAGCAGAAGGCACAGCTGAATCAAAGAGCAGCCACATGGAACTGGTCAGTTAAACACAGCTGGGATTACCTAAAGAAAGATGAAATTTGGGATCCAGGCTGGAGGGAGAAAGGTGCACAGTGGGAACTAGAGCCTCAAATAAAGACTGCCCCCACAAAAACCGAGGCCATTAGGGTCAGTGTAGCCCTCAAATGTGGAATGGGGTCCACATAGATGCTGGAAAAATGGGATTGTAGATATTAACCCACATCTGGACTGGACCCAGAAAGACAGCCTGAAGCATTGTACAGAGTCATGTACAGAGTTGTGCACAGAATTGCACACAGAGTTGTGCACAGAATTGCACACAGAATTGTGCACAAAGTCAGAGTAGAGAGGCTTTTTAGCTCCAGATATTAATACAGAAACACTGCCACCCAGGGGCTATAGAGAAATTGACTCTTGTGTATAAATACAATTAAAGACAGGCTGAGAACCAAAGAAAGCAGAGAGAGCCCACCTGCTTGAAAATAGGGTTGTGGCTTATGACACAGAAGAGTGGTGGATCACAAGGAATTTCAATACTGTGCTGACTACCTGCAAGGAACTAGACATGCCAAGCAGAACAGTGGAAGAAGTGAACGACCTTCACTAATTCACATTTTTATTCTTTATCTTTTATTTAAGAAACTAATGTTTTTATTTCACTCGATTTTACCTTGTTTTTACTATATTTTTGTAACTATTAGTATTAATACTATTAATTTACTCTTTTTTAAAAGTTTTATTTTATCTTCTATTTTCTATTATTTTATTTTGGGACTAGTGGCCTGGTGCACAAAATTTGTGCATGGGGAGGGGGGTGTCCCTCAGCTCAACCTGCACCATCTCCAATCTGGGACCCCTGGGAGGATGTCCAACTGCCAGCACTCATACCCCTTTCACAATGTGGGACCTCTAACTCCTAACTGCTCACCTGCCTGACTTCCTGATTGCCCCTAACCACTCTGACTGATAATCCCTAAATGCCTCCCCTGCCAACCTGATCACCCCCAACTTTCCTCCACCTTCCTGTTCAAACCCAACTTCCCATCCCTGCCAGACTGATCTGCCTGCCTCCAACTGCCCGCCATGCCAAACTGCTTGCCCCCAAATGCTCACCCCTGCCATCCTGCTCACAACCAACTACCCCACTCCTAGTCTGTTCACCCCCAACTTTCCCCCCTGCCCGCCTGATCACCCCCAACTGCCCTCCAGGCCTAATCACCCTGAGCTGCCTCTGCCCTGGCCCCACCACCATGGCTTTGTCTGGAAGGACTTCCAGAAGGTCTCCCGGTCTAATTAGTATAGTACCCTTTTATCACTATAGATTAGTGATATACCTTCTATTTTGATTTTCCCTTTAGAATTATTTTACTCTATCTAAATTTTTCCTTAATGCCAACACTCTCTTCATCACTTTCCCCCCTTTTAGTCCTGTTTTTCTTATCCTATTCCTGCTTTAGTTTTTCTCTACTCTTCTTTTACTCCCTGTTAAAAATTGATCTTTCCCATATATCAAATTTCTTCTCCTATGCTCCAAAACAATACACACTCCTCTGTTCTCCTTTTTTATTATCCAAATTCTTTTTCTTTTTGCCTTTTTTCTTACTTTCTGTGTTGTTGTTATTTGTTTAATTATTGGTCAGTTTGTTTGTTTGATCATTTGTTTTTGCTTCTGTTTTTCCTCTCCTCGTTTGTTCTCTTATTTTACTAATAGCTGAACTAATTCCAATCACCAAATCAAGCCTATCTATTCTCTATCCTCCTTTTCCAATAGTAAACAAATACATAGATAGATAGATTAAAGGAGGAAAATTATATATATTTTTTTCTTTTATGTATATTTCAAAATACACATTTTTATCTTTTTTTGTCTTTAGATTTTTACTTTTCTTCTTATGCACCCATTCTCTTTCTACCTCCTATATACTGAATTGTGGCTATTTCCCTATTCATTCAATTTGTTTACCTTACCTCTTGGAAATAAGCTCTGCCTCCTCACATTCATCTGGGTGTTTGTTGTTTGGAGGTTTATTGTTTGCAATTTTTGGATTAGTTGTTCTTTGTAGCTTGCATTCATCTCTGGGTGTTTCTTGTTTACATTTTTTTGATTAGTTGTTGTTCTATAGGAGTTTTCCCCCCATATACATATTTCCCCTTCTTTTTTTTTTCTCCTTCTTTTCTCTCTTACATTTTTTTTTCCTTTTCTCAATATTATTTTTGCAGTATTCTCCATTCCCTAATTCTCTTTTCTCTGGTGGTCAACTTCATTTAGGGGTACTAGTATTGTGAACATATTTGTGTTTGGTGCCTTGTGTGCTGTGTCTTGTTATGTTGTCTTTTGTGACTTTAAGTCAACAAAGGAGAGAGAGGGCTTCATAAACAGAAACCATGAGAGGTATTATCATGTGGAAACAAAGAAACAGTCCACATCAGAGGAATTACCAGGAAAGGATGTAAATGAAAGGGAGGCAAGCAATATGACAGAGAAAGAATTTTGAGCAATTGTCATAAAGTCACTGAAAAGGATGGAAGGCAAATTCAACAATATGTGGAAGAACCAAGAAGAAAAGAAGAAGAACCAAGAACAAATGAAAAATGACATCGCTGCAATAAAGAACTCAATAGAAAGCATGAACAGTAGAGTAGAAGAAGTAGAGGACTGCATCATTGAGCTAAAAGACAAGGTAGAAAAAAATACCAAAACAGAGAAGTAGCTAGAAGAAGAAAGTAAGAAAAAACAAAACAAACATTTAAAAAGCAGGAGGAGAAGCTTAGGGAACTTTGGGACAACACAAAATGAAACAGCATCCGCATAATAAGGACACCAGAAGGAGAGAAAACTGGAGAAGGAATAGAAAACTTGTTAGAAAAATAATGACAGAAAACTTCCTAGATATCCGGAAGAAAAAAACTCACATAAGTCCAAGAACCTCACAGAGACCCAAACAAGATGAACCCCAAAAGATGGACAACAAGACACATTATAATTAAATTGGCAGATACCAGTGACAAAGTAAGAATCTTAAAGGTTGTCAGAGAGACAGAAAGTTTGCAACAAAGGTATTCTATCAGACTATTGACTGCTTTCTAAACAGAAACATGTCAGGCCAGAAGGGAATTGAATGAAATATATAAAGTCATGCAAAGCGAGGGTCTGAATCCAAGAATACTATACCCAGCAAGGCTATCAATAAAAACTGAGGGTGAAATAAGAAGCTTAACAGACAAAAAAAAAAAAAAATATTAAAGGAGTTTATTACCACCAAACCAGCAATGTAAGAAATGCCAAAGGGTCTGCTGTAAAAAGAAGAAATAGGCAGGGAAGAAGGAATACAGGCATAAAGAATAAAAATGGTGACAAAGAAGTACCTATCAAAAATAACTTTAAAATTAAATGGATTGAATGCCCCAATAAAAGGACCTAGGGTAGCTGAGTGGATAAGAAAACATGATTCATATATCTGTTGTGTATAGGAAACCCACTTTAGAACAAGGACTCAAACAGATTGATATTGAAAGGATCAAAAAAAGATGTTTAAGTTGCCGAAACTGGTTTGGCTCAGTGGTAGAGAGTCAGTCTGCAGACTGAAGGGTCCCGGGTTTGATTCTGGTCAAGGGCATGCACATTGGTTGCGGGCACATCCCTGGTCGGGGGTGTGCAGGAGGTGGCTAGTCGGTGTTTCTCATTGACGTTTCTAGCTCTCTATCTCTCTCCCTTCCTCTCTGTAAAAAATCAATAAAAATATATTAAAAAAAAAAAAAAAACTTCTGGAGGATATTGAGGGAGAGAAAGAGAACGAGAGCAATATATTCATGGTAGGGGACTTTAATACCCCACTAACACCACTGGACAAATCCTCTAAACAAAAAATCAGCAAAGAAACAACAATCCTAAATGACTCATGAGATCAGATGCAATTAATCGATATCTTCAGAATGTTCCAGCCAAAGCTATACAATATATGGTCTTATCAAGTGCACATGGGACAGTTTCAAAGATAGATCACATTTTGGGGCTCAGGCAAAGTCTGTCTCTTCAAATTCAGGAAGATAGAAATCATAACTAGCATCTTCTCAGATCTCAATGGCATAAAACTAGAAATCAACTACAATAAAAACAATTTAAAAAAGCAAACACATGGAAGCTAAACAGCATGCTAATAAAGAATGACTGGGTTACTAGAGAGATCAAGGAAGAAATAAAAACCATAATGGCAACAAATGACAATGAAAACACAATAATCCAAAATCTTAGAGAAACAGCAAAAGCAGTCTTGAGAGGAAAGTTCATAGCTCTACAAGCCTACTGCAATAAAACAAGAAACAATATTAATAAATTACCTTACCCTATAACACAAAGACTTAGAAAAAGAGCAAAAGAAATGCCCAGTGTAAGCAGAAGGAAAGAAATAATAAAGGTCAGAATGGAGATAAACAATGTAGAGACCAAAGAAGCAATACAAAAGATCGACAAAATCAAGAACTAGTTCTTCAAAAGGATAAACAAGATTGATGGACCTCTAGCCAGGCTAACAAAGAAGCAAATATAGAGGACCTAAAATAAACAAAATTAGAAATGAAAGAGACTAAGTAACAACCAATCCCACAGAAATAGAAACAATTATGAAAAATACAACTCTATTCCAACAAAAGGGACAACCTTGATGGAATGGACATATTATTAGAAAAATACAAACTCCCTAAACTCAATCAAGAAGAATAAAAAAAAAAACTTGAATAGGCTAATAACTACTGAAGAAATTGAATCAGCGATCAAAAATCTTCCAGCAAAGAAAAAGCCTGGCCCGATGGTTTTACAGGGAGTTCTATCAAGCATTCAATGAAGCACTAAAACCTATCCTCATCAGACTATTCCAAAAAATTCAGGGAAGTCACACTTCCAAGCTTTTTCTTATGAATCCAGTATTACCCTAATTCCAAAACCAGATATCCTTGATGAACATCAGTGTTAAAATCCTCCACAAAATTCTAGCAAATCAAATTCAGTATTTTATTAGAATGATCATATACCATGTCCAAGTGGGGTTTATTCCAGGAATATAAGGATGGTACAATATCCACAAATAAATAAATGTGATACATCACAAAAAACAAACTGAGAGACAAAAATCACATAATCATATTAATCTATGCAAAAGTCATTTGATAAAATCCAACACCCTTTCTTCATAAAAACTGTCATCAAAGTGGGAATAGTTGAATGATACCTCACCATAATAAAAGCCTTATCTGGAAAACCTAAAACCAACATCATACTCAATGGGCAAAATCTAAACTCATTTCCTCTGAGAAGGGAAACAAGATAGGGATGCTCACTTATACCACTCCTGTTCGATACAGTACTGGAAGTGCTAGCAATAGTGGTCAGGCAAGCAGAAGAAATAAAAGCATCCAAATTGGGAAAAAGAAAAAAAAAAAGAAGTAAAACTGCCCTTATTCACAGATGGCATGATACTATACATAGAAAACCCCAAAGATATCAACAAGACACTACTAGACCTAATAAATGAATTTGACAATGTAGCAGGATAAAATTTAACACCCAGAAATCTATGGTCTTTTTATAGACTAATAATGAACTCACAGAAAGAGAAGCAAAAATATAATCCCATTTACCATTGCACCAAAAAAAGTTAAGATATTTAAGCATAAACTTAACTAAGGACATAAAAGACCTGTACCTAGAAAACTACAGGACATTGAAAAAAGGGATAGAGGAAGACATAAACAAATGTAAGAATACAACATGTTCATGGATTGGTAGAAACAACATCATTTAAATGTTCATCCTACCCAAATAAATCTATAAATTCAATGCAATCCTCATTGAATATCAATGGCATACTTCAAAGACCTAGACAAATTCTGCAAAAAATCATATGGAATAAAAAAAGACCCTGATTAGCTGCAACAATCTAGAGAAAGAAGAACAAATGTAGGAGGGATCACTACCAAATATCAAGCTATACTGCAAAGCCACTGTATTTAAAACTTCCTGGTACTGGCACCAGAACAGACATATAGACCAGTGGAACAGAACAGAGAACCCAGAAATCGACACAAGCCAGTTTGCTCAATTAATATTTGACAATGGAGGCAAGAGCATACAATGGAGACAAGACAGTCTCTTCAATAAATAGTGTTGGGAAAATTGGACAGATACTTGCAAAAAATGAAACTAGAACACCAACTTACATTATACACGAAAATAATCTCAAAATGGATTTTTAAAAAAAAACAACTTAAACATAAGACAGGAAACCATAAAAATTGTAGAAGAAGCCATAGACAGCAAAATAGCACACATTTGTTGTAGCAATATCTTTACAGATACAGCTCCTAGAGCAATGGAAACTAAAGAGAAAATAAACAAATGGGACTACATCAAAATAAAATGATTTTGCACAGCAAAAGAAACCATCAACAAAACAACAAGAAAGCCCACTGTATGGGAGAATATATTTGCCAATGTTATTTCCAATAAGGGTTTAATCTTTAACTATTACAGGGAACTCATATAACTTAACAAGTGAAAGGTAAACAAGCCAATTAAAAAAAATGGACAAAGAAGCTAAATATACATTTTTTGAAAAAAGACATTCAGAAAGCCGAGAGACATATGAAAACATGCTCAAAGCCACTAATCATCTGAGAGATGCAAATAAAAACAACAATGAGGTATCATCTCACACCTGTCAGAATGGCTATCATCAACAAATCAATAAACAGCAAGTGCTGGAAATGATGTGGAGGAAAAGGAACCCTTCTGCATGCTGGTAGAAATGCAGACTGGTGCAACCACTGTGGAAAACAGCATGGAGTTTCCACAAAAAAAGTACAGATGTAACTGCCATTTGACTCAATAATACCACTTATAGGAATATATCCCAAGAAATCAGAAATATCTATCAGAAAGGATATATGCATACTTATGTTCATAGCAGCACAATTTGCAATAGCTAAGATTTGGAAACAGCAGAAATGTCTATCAGCAGATGAATGGATTGGAAGCCTGTGGTACATCTACACAATGGAATACTAAACTGCTGTGAAGAAGAAGAAGAAGAAGAAGAAGAAGAAGAAGAAGAAGAAGAAGAAGAAGAAGAAGAAGAAGAAGAAGAAGGAATTCTTACCATTTGCAACAGAATAGATGGAACTGGAGAGCATTATGCTAAGTGACATAAGTCAATCAATGAAAGAAAAATATCGCATGATCTCACTCATTTATGGATAATAAAGAACATTATAAACTGATGAAGAAACAGATACAGAGGCAGAGAAGTATTGATCAGACAGTCAAACTACTGCAGGAAAGCTGGGGAAGTTTGGTGGGGGGAGGTAAGAGATCAACTGAAGGACTTGTATGCGTGCATGTAAACATTACCAATGGATGCAAGATACTGGGGGGGTAGGAGAGGCCAGGTGAAGGTCAATGGAGAAAAAATGGAGATATGTGTACCACTCTTTGTAGTATTTTAAGCAATAAAATAAAATTTTAAAAAAGCTGTGGTACTTTTTCCACAATGGAATACTACTCAGTCATTAAAAAGAAAGAAATCTTTCTTTTTGTGACAGCATGGATGGACTTGGAGAGTGTTATGCCAAGTGAAAAGAGCCAGTCAGAAAAAAAACAAGTTCCATACAATTTCACTTATATATGGAATCTAATGACAACATAGAGTACTCTCTTCTTAAATAGGAAGAATCAAGATCATAAGCATGTAAATTGTTCCTGAGTTATTTAAATTTAAAATGCCCCAGCAAAAATATAATTAGGTATTTTCTGAACCTAGATTTTATAGTTAATTTGATAAAATAAATAAGAATACCTAGGATAATTCACACACAAAATAACAAAGTTTGCAGGATGACAAATCCAATCCAATATCAAAATATAGTTCATTAAATTAGTGTGGCACATAAATATATACATGGATCAATGAACCAGAATAAAAAAGTTTTTAAAGTATAAAACACTTTTTATAATAAATATGGTATCCCAAAACACTGGGGGGAAAAATGACTTTAAATGAGTACCGTATTTTCCGGTGTATAAGACGACCCCCTAATTTTACAGTTAAAACATAGGTTTAGGCCTATATTCGCTGTATAAGACTACCCCCCACTTCTGAGGCAACACCAGTTCTTTTTTTAATAGACCGCTTCTCTGACTCTGGCCAATCTGAGCAGGCTTTTTATGCATGCAAATTATACATGTTCTGTACCCAAAGCTACACTGTGTTCTAGTAAAAAGCCTGGAGAAACAGATGAATAAGTGGAGCACAGAGACTTTTGGGGGCAGTGAAAATATGCTGTATAATAACATAATGTTATATACATATCATTATACATTTGTCAACACCAAAAGTGAACCCTAAAGTAAAGTATGGATTGGGTAATTATGATTTATTAATGTGGCTTCATCAATTGTAATAAATGTATCACCTGGTAGAAGATTTTGACTATAGGGAAAGCTATGCCTCTGTAGGTATAGAGGTTATGTGAGAAATCTCTACCTTCTCAATTTTGATATAAATATTATATGCTTTTAAAAAACAAAGTCTTTATTTATAAAAAGAGAAAGAGAGAAAGAAAAATAACCTTATATAAAAATGGGCCAAAAAAAAGAACAGATTAGTCACACATTTATTACATAAAAATATATATAATCTCAGGATAAAAAAAATAAAATTACACTGAGGTACCATCTCACACCTATCATATTGTGAACAATTCAATATCCTGACAAGTGTTTTTTGCACTGTTTGGAGAAGTAGGCAACCTGTGGTGGCAAAAGGGTACAACCACTTTGAAGTAGAATTTATAAAAATCTAGAAAAATTACACATGAATTTAATAAAGAATGTCTTAATTTTTGGTAATTTTGGATACTGACAGTTTTCATGTCCCACCACTTTTCCTTACCCTCTGCCCACATCTGGACAAGCTCCTAAGAATTCCTAGGTTCTCTCTGTTTTAGTGCCATAGAAAATTCTTCCCTTGCTCAGGAATCCTTATTCTAGCCCCATCTTGTAATCACCTTAAAAGCCAAGCCAGTTGTCTTTTTTCACTCTGAAGGCATTTTTATTTATGCTTGAGAGCCTGGATTGTTTTCAGAAAGCTTCATTTTCATATATAATAAAGAGTTAATATGCAAATGGTCATCACACCCTTTCACCCTCCTGCTAGGGCCAGGGGACCTGAGGCCAGACCAGTGGATCTGAGGCCAGGCCTGGGAACTGAGGCTGTGACCCCACCAGCACCTGGCCGGGGGACCTGAGTTTATGCCCCCCACACTGACACTTGGGCTGGGGGACCTGAGGTCATGTCCCCTACTGGCACTGGGCCAGAGGTCCTGAGGCTGGACCCTCAGCCCAGTGGGGCTTGCTGGTGGACCTGAAGCTCTGCTCCCCACCCGGCACGGGCTAGGGGACCTAAGGCTGTGCCCTGTGCCCTGTGGGGCTTGACGGGGATAGGGCTGGCGGGGTCTGGGTCTTGTGCAATTTTAAGGTGCATGCAGGATTGTGGGGCCTTGACTTTGGGTCCCGTGGAGCACCCCAGATTCTGACAGGAGGAAGATTTTCATATACATTTTACTAATTTTCTTTCATCTCTGAAACTTCTGTTATAGAGAAAGGGTAAATAGCAATATTAAAATATTTCTTCTAATTAATTCCCTTTTAATGTGCATGAATTTTATGCACTGGGGTATTAGTCATACAAATAAGAGAAGGGGAGGAATTATCAGAGAAAAAAAAATTTAATTCCATTAGCAAAATAAAAGGAAATGGTTAATGGCTGGTTACAAAATAATAATGTTCCCTGTAATAAGTTTCTCTAGAGTGAAGACCAGAAAACCAGAACCCATTTTAGTCAAAAGTCAGGAGTTTAAAGGTGCAGGAATAACTGGTCTTTCAGTTCTAATCTGAGGGCAGAAGAAAAGCAATGTCCTAATTTGAAAGGAGTCGGGCAAAAGGAGTTCTCTCTTACTCATGAGAATGTTAGGCTTTTTGTTTTATTCATGTTTTCAACTGATTGGAAGAGATGCTCCCACATAAAGGAGGGTGATCTATACTTAGTGTACTAATTCAAATGTTAATCTCATTTAGAAACACCACCCCCTAGAGACATACCTATAATGTTTGACCAAGTATGTGGCAAGCCTGTGGCCAAATAAATTTGAACTGGTGCAGCCTCTTGTGAACTTGGCACCAATACACATCTACTTAAATTAAACTTAATATCCAAAAAAAAAGAAAAGACAATAACCAATATATAAATAATTCTATATAACATGTAATGACTATATTTCATATGACTAAAAATACACTAATTCTTTTCCCAGGAGAGAAGTAGAGTACTTGAGTGAAATTTAGTCTTCTCCTTAATATCTGTAACTTAAACACTATGATGAAAAATTAACAATATTTGTTCTCTATATATTATGATGCATAAGGAAATAAGATGTAAAAAGCAAAAGAATATATACAACACAAAAATATTTATAACAAAGTAATAAGAAATATTCATGATAATCACAGTCATTATTTCAGTAACTGGTCATGTGATTTTAGCTGTTATTTATAATTACCTTATTCCACTACTCATTTAGTACTTCCTTTGCTTTTAGCAAGCACCTCAGCTGGTTGTGGTTCCCATATGGTGGAGTAAACCAAACCCTCGTTCCTTAAGGGCCATTAGAATGTCTGTTTACAAGAGAATCTTGTAGTGTTGATTTAATCTTAATCACAGTGCACAGTAATATTAAGAGATGAGCTAGGTCACGCACATGTGTCAAACACAAGGCCCCGTGGGCCAAATCCGTCCCACCAGGCCTTGCAATGTGGCCCGCACCGCGCTGTCATCACTGCACTCCGCTGCGTTTCCATCACAATGACAGTTTATGACTGTTCAGTAAACCATTCGGCTAGCGATTTAGGCTGGATTTTAGATTTTGGCCCCTTCTCTGATTGAGTTCGACACCCCTAAGCTAGGGGATCATCTGCATTCTAAAGATAGTCTCCTTAACTTCATGTGGAGTGGTAGTCCAGTTTATTCTTTTTTTATTTAAAGTTGACATTCAAAATCATATTATTTTTAGGTATACAGACTAGTGGTTAGACATTTATAAAACTTACGGAGTAATCCTCCCAACCCTCGATAATCTAGTACCCACCTGGCACCACACATAGTTGTTACAATATTATCAATTGTATTCCCTATGATGTGACTTACATCCCTGTGACTATTTTGTAATCACAATGATGTATCACCTCACACCTGTCAGAATGGCTATCATTAATATCATTAATAAATCAACAAACAACAAATGTTGGTGAGGTGGAGAAAAGGGAACCCTCATGCACTATTGGTAGGAATGCATTATTGATGGGATTTCAAATTGATGCAGCCACTATGAAAAACAGTATAAAGGTTCCTTAAAAAATTAAAAATAGAACTACTTATGACCAGTAATTCCATTTTGGAGTATTTACCCAAAGCAATCAAAAACACTAATTTGAAAAGATACATGCATTTGTGCCCCGACCTGCTGGGCAACAACGGGGGTACACAGGAACCACCTAAGAGAATGAAACAAACAAGGAACGCGGAAGAATGGAGGCAAGACAAGGTTCTGATCAAGCCTCAACTTTATTCTTTGAAATGGCTGTATTTATACAGCAGAAACAAAGGGGGGCAGGGTTGCCTATGCAGAGGGGTCTTTGGCAGTGTGTAATTGGTTTAGGCACTGAGTGGCAAGGTGGTAAGGTATCTGGCAACACAGGATTGGCTAACTTCCAGGGCAGTGTAACATTCCAAGGTATGACATTCCAAAGCTGGGCTATCTAGGGGGGGAGGATCAGGAAGGGGAAGTTGCAAAGATGATAAGCGGCAGGTTAATCTTATCTTCTGGCCAAACCCTCAGGGCACCACATAACTTCTGCTAGAAGGAACTTAATTCTATTTCCTTAAGACGGAGTTCCTTGTCTCAACTCTGATGGCTCCCAACACATTTGTATGTTCATTGCAGCATTATTTATAATAGTCAAGATAGTAAAGCAACCTAAATATCCATCAATAGATGAGAGGATAAAGAAGAAATGGTACTTATATACAATGGAATATTATGTGGTGATAAAAATGGAATCTTACCATTTACAACATGGATGGACCTATACGGTAGTATGCAAAATGAAATAAATCAAAAAAGAGAGAAACATACCATATGGTTTAGTTATTTGTGTAGTTTAAGAGATAAAATAAATGAATAAACAAAACAGAAACAGACTCATAGATACAGAGAGCAAACTGATGTTTGCCAGTACCTAAAATTAAAACAGGAGAAAAATACTATCTAATAAAGAAGGAATATGCTAATTGACCCTCATGCTGTCACAAAGATGGCAGTGCCCACAGCCAATAAAAAGAAAATATGCTAATTGACTGCCATGCCCTCAAAGATAGCAGTGCTCATAGCCACAAGATGGCTACACTGCCCCAGTCCCCTAAGCCCTCCCTCCCCTCTCCCCCAGGGGTGGTAGGCAAGCAGCAAGGCCAGGCACACCTCCCAGTGTGCTCCATGCACCTGCCTCAGGAGTTCCCCAGGCCCTTCAGCCCCCAGGTGCCCAAGGCCAGCCTGAGGCGTAGGCAAGCCTTGGATAGCAGCTTCCCAGGGCTGGCCCATGGCACAGGTAAACCTTGGATAGCAGTTGCCCAGCTGCCCAGGGCCGCCCAAGGCTCAGGCAACCAGGCCCAGCAGAGGCTTGCACTGCCAGCAATGCCAGCAGCAGAGGTGTGATGGAATATTGCCTTCCCCTGATCACAGGGTCATCTTCCACCCCTGAGGGTTCCCAGATTATGAGAGGGGGCAGGCCAGGCTGAGGAACCCCTCCTCCAGTGCATGAATGTCCACTTACCAGGCCTCTAGTCTCAAGATATAAAATGACAAAGTAAACCAAGAATAGTTGAAAGTTAAATCTAAGTTTAACATTATTAGAGGAATGGTTGAATATCATTATTATTCAAAATAACTTCTTGAGATGTAAAAGGAAAGCACAGTCTGAGGTAATGAAATAACAATCATGGAGAAAATATTTTTAAATTACTAAAAAAAAATCCCAAGAGGTTGAGGAAAGGGTGCAGCATGGAGAGTTACAGACATAAAAAACCTCTTTTCACAGTGAAACAGAACTTTTAGGGGAATATAGGCAGGCTTAGGGAATTTTTAGAATTGGGGTCCATGGAAAAACACAGGGCTACAGATTGGGAGAAGGTACATCTCCATAACACAAGAAAGCCAGGTGCATGGAGCAACAAGTTACATTTACATAAGACAGGGGAGCTAGATGTAGCCAAAAAGGTCTATATTTACAAAATAAAGAAGGAAGAAAGCCAGAAATAAAAGAACAGTGGAGAAGGAGGGCATCACATTTCCCATGTGGTGTTTGACCTTTGAGTTCAGGTGTTACTATAGTAACCAGTCTAAGGGACTAGTGACCAATCAGAGGGGATATCAAGGCATCAGTATCTGCAGCCTTTTTAAGCCATAGGGAAAAATAACTCAGTGGGACCCTTTCCCATTCCCCACTTGAGAGTCTGTCCAAAAATTCCATTTCAACATTACCAAGTGTATGTGGTGTGTTTGTGGTATTGTTTTAGAGACAGAGATAATAACACTTGAATTAAAATCTTCTACAATGACTTTATGGGATATTTAAAATATTTAGTCACCAAGACTGTAGGACACATTAATACAAAGTTAAATGAATTACTTGGGTAAACTATTCCACTAGCATAAATTTCTGGAGTTCCAACTATAAGTTCTAAATCCATCCAAGTTTTGCCTGTCCTTTCATTCTGGTTTAATTATCTAATAAGACAATATTGGGCCTTGTGGATAGCTGGAACTTCCATAACAGTGGCAGCATAAATGTAGCTATAAGGAAGAGGGACATGGTCACTTCTATGTAACAAGTTGTCTAATATTTTCAACTATTTTAAATGTTAAGTGACTCCTAAGATGTTGGTGAAAAATCATTATATAAAACAAGACATGAGCCCAACTGGTTTGGCTCAGTGGATATAGCATCAACCTGTGAACTGAAAGGTCCCAGGTTTGATTGCACTCAAGGGCATGTACCTTGGTTGCAGGCTCATCCCCAGTAGGAGGTGTGTGCAGGAGGCAACTGATCGATGTTTCTCTCTCATCAATGTTTCTAACTCTTTATCCCTCTCCCTTCCTTTCTGTAAAAAAATAAAAATATATATTTTTTTTAAAAAACAGACATGAAATATATATATTTCCCTCTCACAGTCTGGGACCAACCCCTCAGGGTATGTCTGCCTGCCTCTCGCAATCCAAGGGGCCCTTAAGGAATTTTTAGAATTGAAGTCCATGGAAAAACACAGGGATACAGATTGGGAGATGGTACATCTCCATAGGAAGCCAGGTGCAGTTACATTTCCATAAGACAAGGAAGCAGCAACAGTTACTGGTGCATCTCCATAAAACCACTGTTGCTCTCACCAGCAGTGAGCCCTGCTTCTGGTTCAGCAGTGCTCTTCCTGTGGGAGTGCACTAACCACCAGGAGGCAGCTCTTGCCTTGAGCATCTGGTGGTCAGTGTGCCTCATAGTGACTGGCCATTCCACCATTTGGTAGAGTTGCATTTTAGCCTTTTATTATATAGGATACCAGGGGTCCAGTGCATGAAATTCAGGTCTCTCAGCCCAGCCTGCCCCCTCTCACATATTGGAAGCCATCAGGAGATGTCCTACTGATGGCTTAAGCCTTTTCCCAATGGACCTAAGCCATAATCTGGCCTCCCTTTGCTTGAGGTGACCGGGCTGATCAGGGGTAGGCCCTAGCCCCATCACCCAGCTGCTGCAGCCACTGTCAGTCACTGTAGCCACCAAGGTATTTTCATCAACATGGACTCCAGTCACTTCACCATGAAAAAAAATGACAACTATCTTTAAGCATTTTCAAGATGTGTCTTTCATTGGATATGACATTTCTTTCTTTTTCTTTTTATCCTCACCTGAGGATATGTTTCCATTGATATTTTCCCCTTTCCTCTGATCACAGGCTCAGCCCCTTCCCAAGCTTAAAGCCTCCACTCCAGGCTTTTGGCTTGGGAAGGGGTCCCCCCCCCCAGCACCTCCCCAGACCTAAAGCCTCTGTTCCAGGCTTTAGGCTTGGGAAGGGAAGGTTTTCCTTCCACCCCCACTTCTGATCATAGGCTTGGCCCCTTCCTATGCTTAAGGCCTCTATCTCAGGCTTTGGGCTTGGAAAGGGGTCGTCCCCACAACTCCCCCACCCAGAACCTCTGATCCTAGGCTTGGCCTCTTCCCAAGCCTAAAGCCTGGGTCCCAAGCCTAAAGCCTCCACTCCAGGCTTTAGGCTTGGGAAGTGGTTCCTCCCACCCCCACCTCTGTTCATAGGCTTGGCCCCTTTTTAAGTCTAAAGCCTCTACCCCAGGTTTTAGGCTTGGGAAGGGGTTCACCCACCTGCACCTTTGATGGCAGGCTTGGCCCCTTCCCAAGCCTAAAGCTTCTGCCTGATGGCTGGTTGGGAGTGACTGGGGTGCCAAGGAGGTTCCACAGACCCAGGTATGTATGCAAATTAACCACCGTCATTGTTGGTTAATTCGCATACTCACTCTGATTGGCTGTGGGCATAGTAAAGGTACGGTCAATTTACATGTTTCATTATTATTAGGTAAGATGGACAAAGTAGTTAATAAGTGGCATTTTTTAATGTGTATTCTCTCCCAACTACTAATGAAGCAGGCCTGGCCACACTTCCAAAGATGGTCTAACTTATAAAATAACTTAGAAATGTGTCTGTCCAATAGCCTTAAAAAATACATTGATCTCTACTCTAAAATTTCTTAAGGACTTTTATACCACATATAACAGACATCTTCTTCATATATTGTTCTTTCTATTTATATTTTGATTATAATAATAATGACCCCATATTTCTTCTAATATCTGTCATTCACATGGTTCTCTCTATCATATATTCTGCACATTCATCTTCTTTTCTGCTCTATACAATTTCAGCCTCACCAGTGCCCAGCTTATAGTGCCTATGGGAGATTTTCATCTGCACACCAGTACTCTGAGCATTCTAATGCTCTCCGGCCATGGGCATTACTTCTGCAATTAAAACACTGTAGATCATTATAATTAATACTAGGGGATTCGTGCATGGGGTATGAGTCCCTCAGTCCAATTTACACCCTCTCAAATCTGGGAGCCCTCAGGGAAGCTCTCTCCAATCGAGGAGTTTATGTCTGTCTTTGCAATCATATGAGCAAATTGTCTGAGACCCCAACCCAGTTTGGTTTGGTGCTCACAGAATAATAGAGGGTTTCCCCCCCCACCTCTACTCCATTGGTGGAGATTTCCTAAAAGTTGCATAATATTTTCCCTTTAATTTTTCTTCAACAATCTGACTGTACAAAAATATCTTTACTGGAGAATCCAAGGTGGCTGCCCAGGTAAACACCTAGCCGCAGCCGCACACAACAATTTCAATAAAATACAACTAAAATATAAAATGGACATTATCCAGAACTACAAAAAAGTCGACTGACTGGAAATTCTACAACGAGAAGCAAGGAGAAAACCAAAAGGAAGCACGGAGGAGTTGTAAAAGCCTAAGGTACAGAGACACGAGGCCCGTGTGGAGAGGACAGAGCCGGAGAGGAGGGCCGCTGAGTGCCTGGCTGGCGTTCCCTAGCAGGAAGGAGATAAAAGCTCCTACTGTGTTGGGCCCCAGTTCCGACTGCTCTGAACCCCAGTTCTAGGCCAGACCCCGGGAACCCAGGCTCATCCATAGGGAGCTGGGCTGTAAGGCAGAACCCCGGGGGAGCGGCAAAAGGAGGTCCTGGAGGAGCTCACGTTGCACGCAGAGAAGGGACGGTTGGCTGTGCCATGGAATTGCCCTGGGGGGAAGGAGACAGGGCCTCCAGACTGCTCTGAATGCCACCTCCAATCCCACTACCAACTGAACTGAACCCCAGTTCCGGGCTCATTGGGGGAGAGCCTGTTTGGTAGCAGGTGAAAATCGAGGGCACCTTTCTCTCAGAGGCGCTTGCAGCGAGTACTGAAGGACCCTGAGACCCAGGAGCTACATAAGGCGGGGCTGACGGAAGCCAAGGCTCTAGGCTCCACCCTGAAACTCTGCCCCATCTGTAGCTGGGAAATGAGACAACGAAATAGATCACAAACGAAAGAAATGGAGGACAAAAAGCGACTGGATATAGAGTTCAAATCTACGCTTATAAGGTTTTTCAAGAATTTTCTAGAAAAGATTGATAAGACCTATGAGGATATGAAAAGAGATCAACTAGAATTAATAAGGAATCAACAAGAAATGATAAGGGATCAACAAGAAATGATAAGGGATCAACAAGAAATAAAGAATACATTCTCTGAAATAAAAAATATTATACAGAGTCCTAAAAACAGAATGGAAGATCACAAGAATCAAGTCAAAGATTTGGAACATAAAGAGCCAGAAGACACTCCTCCACAGAAGCTAGAAGGCAAGAGAATCCAGAAAATTGAAGATAATGTAAGAAACCTCTGGGACAACTTGAAGTGAACCAACATCAGAATTATGGGGTTCCAGAAGATGAGAGAGAGCAAGATATCGAAAACATACTGAAAGAAATAGTGACAAATTTCCCCCACCTGGGGAAAGAATTAGACTTACAAGTCCAGGAAGTGCACAGAACTCCAAACAAAAGGAATCCAAAGAGGACCACACCAAGACAAATCATAATTAAAATTCCAAGAGCAAAACACGAAGAGAGAATATTAAAAGCAGCAAGAACAAAGCAGGTAGTTACCTATAAAGGAGCACCTATATGATTGTCAGCTGATTTCTCAACAGAAACCATGCAGGCCAGATGGGAATGGCAAGAAATATTCAAGGTGATGAATAGTAAGAACCTACAGCCAAAGATAATCTATCCAGCAAAGCTATCACTCAGAATCGAAGGTCAGATAAAGAGCTTCACTAATAAAAAAAAAAGCTAAAGGAGTTCATCAACACCAAACCAGAATTATATGAATTGCTGAAGGGGGTTCTTTCAGAAGAGAAAGTAAATAAAGATAAAAATTATGAATAATCTGATTTTACTTATGTCTCTCACCTTTGCTTTCCCTCCATCCCCCACCTGCAACAGTAACTTGTTCCAGGCTCACTTTGCTCAAATGTCTAGGAGATCCCACAACTTGTCTGCCACCAGAACTATGATTCCCAGCATTCCTGGTGCTCTCCAAGCTCTTTGTTTCCTCTTCCAGTTCAGGGGCTGCACAAAACAAAAGGAGTGGGAACTCCAGCTGCCCCCAGGCCAGGTGACAGAACTGGACACTCCAGTGGCATCCCCAGGACCCTGGCTGCTCAGCACCAGCATGCATGCGCACTGGCCAAAGGCTCAAAGTGGGTGAGGTCCCAGAGATATCTGCCACATTTCCCTGGCTACATGGAGGGCAGGTGGGCTTCCCACCCAACCCTTGGCTTCTTGGCGCCTGCAGGCATGCATGCTGCCCACAGGCCCAGCATCTTTGTTGGGTTAATTTGAATACTCACTCCTGATTGGCTGTGGGTGTCATGAGGTATGGTAAGTTTACATATTTGTCTATTATTAGTATAGATAATTTTAAGACCTTTGCATGAAACATAGCCTCAAATCCTTCTTATTCCATCTGTCCAATTAAATTGTCTTGTATGTGTGTTAAACCAGTAACAATAGACTGTATTTTAAGCATGAGGAATTATCAACCAGTTTTGATAATTTTGTTGAACTTCTTACCCTGTCCAACATACTGATATTATAATTATTAATGTTGTAATAATGACATATGGGACAATCTCAAATCATAATTTAAAGAACTGTAGCACCATTGCTGAGTTTTATGGTGATATTTGAGGAATCAGTCCTCAAATGAGAATTCTTTCAACCATAAATGCTATTGAAATAAGTGAACTTGCACTTATTCTCATAATGGCTCTAAATAGCAATGTCAAGAGATGATATTAGAATGCATAGTGTATTTTCTCTGGTTCATATGCCACTCCCACCATCATCTCCTCCCCAATAGGCTTTTTTTTCTTTAAATTATCTTCAATGCTTAATTAATCCTGAACCTTCTGGTGAATAGTTTTATTTACTAGTGATACATGCTAGATAGAATCTACTGAGACATATTTAGGAGAATTCAGACTGTCTCTCCTAAGTTTTATAACTTTATTTTTAGTTATTTATTCTGTTAGCTGCATTTTAAATTTCTATTATTGGTATTAGTGTCATTTGTGAATCCCACAGTTGCTTCTTTGATCAAATGACTTTATGGAATTAATATAGCTATGTAAGATAAGCATTCTGTTGATACATGAGCTAAACCAAAGTATAGTGCTAGTTAACTCTAAATAGCACATTTTATTTCCATTTAATTAGGCCTCATTTTACTGTGAAAACTACACTTTAATGACAAACCAGAAATTAATTTCATATTTTTGTATTTGACTTGTCAGCAAAGCAATAGTTGGTCAAAAATGTGTTTTAATTAAATTCATATGAAATACTTTAAAAATAAATGAAAATAATAAATAATAGAATTTTCTGTTGGAATATCAGAGAGTTAATTTTTGAATCACATATTTCTACAGATGTCACTGCTTCCATTGCAGCTTGAGCTCTCTATTATGATTTATTCCCTGCTTCAAACTGCTTATTTGAACACGTGAATACATTTTCTTTGTGGCTACAGGGAAAGAGCTGCCAGGTTTCTGAAGATGGAATCTCAAGTAGGAATGGAATGAATATGGCAGAGTTGCATACAGACAATTCAAACTAGGAAATACTATTATTGACTTAGGTTTTCTTAATGTTAAAACCAATCCTTGAATCATAAAGATTTGAAGAAACTGCATTACTATGACCAATATACTATTTTAGTAAGGTACTAAATTAATATCAGGTATTATTTTAATAGGATAGTAGGTTATAGTCACTATTTGATAGAGAACTATATAATAAGCTTCTTTTGCTTCCTATTTGTGACAAAATATTGCATCTAGTTTAGTATTAAAATAATTGAGTTATTGTGCTATAGTATAAAAGTTCATTTATCATCAGTCCAATTGTACTACTTGAGTTCTTTTTTAGTTTTTATTTTCATTGAATTTATTGGGGTGACATTGGTTAATAAAATTATATAGGTTTCATGTATATAATTCTATTAGAGGCCTGGTGCATGAAAATTCATGCACTGGAGGGTGATCACTCAACCCAGCCTGCCCCCTCTCACAATCTGGGAGCCCTCAGGGGCGGGAAGAGACCCAACTATTAGGGAAAAGTGACTCCCCATAACACCTCTGCTGCTGCCACTGCCAGCAGCACAAGCCTCGGATGACCCTGGTTACCTGAGCCTTGGGCCGGCCCTGGGCAGCTAAGAGGATGAGATGACTGGGGGACACTGGAGGCAGGTGTGCAAAGCGGCCAGTCCTGCCTGGGGGTGGGCCCGGCCTTGTCATGCATCTTCAGCCCAGGAGGGTGGAAGGGGACTGAGTGCTGCCATCTTGTGGCTGTGGATGGCTCCATCTTTGAGGTCAGGACAGTCAATTAACACATTTTCTCCTTATTGACTGTGGGTGCCACCATCTTTGTGACTGCATGAGGTCAATTAGCATATTCTGTCTTTGTTAAAAAGGATAGTATATCATCTGTATAATGTACTGTATGTTCACCATCCCAAGTCAAGTTGCCTTCTATCGCCATGTATTTCTTATATCCCTCTCCTACCTCCTCACACCTTCATTTCCCTCTGGTAATCAGTACACTGTTGTCTGTGTTTATGAGTGTTTTATTTTTATTTGCTTAATCACTTCACTCGCTTTCCTTTGTGATGGGATGGATAGACCTGGATAATATTATGCTGAGTTCTTCTTATCTAGAGTATTACACAACTAAGGAGGCAGTACACTATAGAGATTAAAAATGCATACTGTGTAGCCAAAACCGGTTTGGCTTAGTGGTAGAGCATCGGTCTGCGGACTGAATGGTCCCGGGTTCGATTCTGGCCAAGGGCATGTACATTGGTTGTGGGCACATCCCCAGTAAGGGGTGTGCAAGAGGCAGCTGGTCGATGTTTCTCTCTCATTGATGTTTCTAGCTCTCTGTCTCTCTCCTTTCCTCTCTGTAAAATATCAATAAAATATATTTTTTTTTAAATGCACACTGTGAAGTCAGAAGAGCCATCTACATTTAAACTTATTTCTACCACTTACTAGTTCAAAGATCTGTAAAAGTTATGTGACCTCTACTTCAGTTTTCCAAATTTGTAAAATAGGATAACAATTATAACTGTCTTATAAATATTTAAGGTAACTAAATTCAATTTACCTGAAAAGTTCAGTAGTAAATGAATTTTTACAATTAGAGTGATTTTCTTTTTTCTTTTTTTAAATATGTAGCAAGTCAAATGCTTTTTTAAAGAGTAAATTTCATTTTTTTTTCAGTTCCAACTAAAAGAAAACAGGTGAAAATATGTTTTTGTTTTCAAGGAGTTTTACAATTGGAAGAGAAATATGCATTAATAATAAATGATAATTATCAATTTAAGACAGTGTTCTAAATGTTTGATACAATGTCTTTTAATGCAATAAAAGGGTAGACTTACTGGAAAATAATTACCATTTTCTATACAATTTTCTGATACGGGAAAATAAAATCCCAATGACTGCAATTTAACAAGAGGCTGAGTGCCATTACTCCCAGCCATGGACTGGATTTATAGATAAAATACTGCATAGTCAGTTTCAAAAAATAAGAAAGGTATAGCTGATTGGACATATTTTGCCTAAAGAGCACCAAAGAAACAACCTGGGGCTGCTGAGTGAGGGGAAGTCAAGGAAAGGCGGAATCACACCTGGAGCCAGTGCTTGGCTGCAAGACCTGAAGAACAGTGGCAGCAAAACCCCTCCCATTGGGAATGTGGACTGGCATCCAAGTGCAGTTATCTTAAGCCCTGAGCAATGAAGATGGAAAGGAGATCCCAGGAAGCATCAGGCAGAGGGTTCCAGGGCAACAGTCTACCTGCGAGGTGGGGTCCATATCTCCCAGTGAAAGAACAGTTCTAATTATAGCAACCTTAGCAGGAGAGATTCACTCTGGACTCTGATGGCTGTAGGCCGTGTTGCCATGTGTGGCTCCAGAATAGAAAGAAGCCTATCTGATGTACCCATCAGTGACTGAAAGGGACCCTCTGCTTTCCAATAAGGCATTGTACAGAATCCCGAAAAGCATCTAAAGTGTGTGGTGTGGGGAAGGGAAAGTTCCACTGCCAGAAAGAGACTGGAGCTGCATGGATGGCAGAGTGGAGATTAAGAGGCTCACTAGTACTCATTATAATACCCTGCCTCTGCCCTAAAGACTCTTCAGAAAACACTGGAGAAATAATAGGCAATCATAAGAGAAGGCCGTCTGCAGAGGGTTTGGATCATGAGCAGAGTTGGAATTCTCTGCCCCAGCTTTACTGAAATCAGCTATGTGGGAGACCTGCATTGGTTGGACTTTGTAATACCTCCTGCTTGGATTGGGGGCCTAAGGAATCCAGGTTTCCTGTTTGTTTGTTTCTTCATATGTTTTTATTATTATTATTATTATTATTATTATTATTATTATTATTAGATGGCACCCCACAGCATACAGTGGGAAGGCTTATATTGGGGAGACAGACCAGTAAGAGCTGAGCTTTGTGTCTGAATTGTAGAGTGGATGATCTGAGAGCCCTGTGAGTATGGCCAATTGGAACTGGGAAAGTAGGGATGGACTACCTCTATTTTCACAGGCTAGGACCACCACTCCCAATAGCAAATGGACTGAATCAGCTCTCTGAAGCCCCAGATAACACCAGTGGGGCAAAAGTAGGTGCAGGAAGGGAGAAGAGCTCAGATGAAGGAAATACAAGAGTAAGACTCTCAGGGACTATTGTTTGGGACCAGGGAGACATGCTTAATTCCCTCTTAAAGGCTCGGGAGGAACCTTGCTTACCAGAGACTCTTTTGATCAATCCCACTGTGCCCAGGACAGCTGACACTGCCAATACAGAAAAGTTAGCAAGCTGAAACCAATCTGAACCTGCATCTGGCCATTTTAGGGGGAAGTAGAGTTGGAGGACATGGTAGAGACTGAGTTTACTTTGAGTAGAGATTAAATCCCCCCTCAGTGAGTGCCTGATGACAAAATCTCTGAGGGGCCCACCTACACTAGTTACAATAGCCTGCCTCTGCCCTAAAGACTCTCTTCAAAAGACACTGGAGAAAGAACAGGCAATCACAGGGAGGATACAGAGTAGTTGATAGGGGGAGGTGGTCTAAGGAGATCCTCAGATTAGCCAGCTACAAAAGGACACCAAGAGCCAAACATAGACAGCCCCTGACATTGGCTGACACAAAAGTCCTTCCCAGGAAGCCTGAAATCAGCATACAAAACAGTAAGCCTCAGACAACATAGGCTGACCAGACAAACTTCACTTGGCTGGTTTAAAAAACATTTTTGATTGTTTTGTTTTGCTTGTTTTTCTTTTTCCTTTTTGTTCAATATTTTCTTGATATTATTTGCATTATTACTTTGATATTATTATTATAATTATTAAGTTCATTGCTTTTCCCTCTTGTTTCTTCCATATTTCTTATTGGCCTTGCTTCTTACACTGTTTTTTTTTTCTTTGTTTTGCCCTTTTTCCTTTTACATTTCAGCTTTTGCTTTACATGTTTACCTTTGCATTACTTTTTTATTCTTTGTCTTTTTGTTTTGTTTTAACATTTTTATATTCTTCCACTCTTATATTTTTCTCCTCCTTTCTTTCAAAATCTTTTTTTCTGCGTCTTTTGCATCCCAGTAGCCTATTTATTATTATATATTTTTACTATTAGCAATAATATCACTTCCTCTCTTTTTTGCCTTAGTATTTGTTATTTTCTCTTCTTTTTCCTAATTATTCTTTTTGGTTGTTTTCATTGTGGGTGTCAGGATATTTTGTATGTTCCTATTTGTTTACTATCATTTTTCTTTTGTTTTGATTTTCTCAATCAGCACCTGTGCAGCAGCTCACACAATGTGGTAGTTGCTGAGCCTCCCAGTTAGTCAGCCTAAGAGAAGAGTCCTCCCATGAATGGGACAACAGAAATATAAACCCAATCACAACAGAAGAGTTGTGGTGGGCCGGTCAGGTGGACGAGGTGGGGGCTAGCTGCAGTGGTGCCCATGGCCCCAGAGGCAGCAGCAGCACGCTCAGCTGTGGAGGCAGTGACAGTGGCAGGCACAGTGGGTTGGGCATGTGAGGAGAGGTGTGCAGTGGTGGTGGCAACACGCACGGCCAGGGAGAGGGTGGTGGAGGTGGCCATGGGCATGGTGGGGTGGGTGGAAGGGTCAGGACAGGTGGGTGGGCAGGAGAGAAGCCACCCGAAGTTTTGCAGGAATATCCCTGCAACAGGTGCCTAGTATCTAATAATGAATGAATATGCTAATGGACTGTCCCACCCTCAAAGATGGTGGCACCTATATCCTCAAGATGGTGGAACCCAGTCCGCTCAGCCCCACTGGGGCTGTGGGGCACAGTAAGGCTGGGCCAGCCCCCAGGCAAGCCCAGCTGCTCCACATTCCTGCTCAGTCCCCTCAACCACCCAGCTGCCAAGGGCGAGCTCAAGACACAGGCAAGCCTCAGATGGCGGCTTCCCAGCTGCCCAGGCCACCCCAGGTAACAAAGGCTGGCCAAGGCCTGCACTGCGGCCAGTGCCAGCAGCAGAGGTGTGATGGAGCATCGCCTTCCCCTGATCACCAGGTCACCTCCCATCCCTGAGGGCTCCTAGACTGTGAGAGGGGTAGGCCGGGCTGAGGAATCCCCTCCTCCAGTGCATGAACTTTCATGCACCAGGCCTTTAGTACATAGACATAAACACAAAGAGATAACTAAAATAGGGAGATAAAAAAACAACCCCTAAATTAATGAAAAGAAGGAATTGCCAGCAAAAGACCTAGGTGAAATGGAGGTAAGCAAGTTTTCAAACAGTTCAGAGTAATGGTTATAAAGATGCTCAAAGAACTTAGTGAGAACTACAAAATATTTAACAGGAACTTTTAAAATTTAGTTGGTACCACAAGGAACTTGGTGAAAGCTGCATCATCATGAAAATATATATATAAATATTATGGAATAAGAACTAGCAGAATGAAGAATACTATATCTGACATTAAGAATGCACTGGAAGGAATAAAAGCACAATTGTTGAAGCAGAGGATTAAAAAAATTAATTAGAAAAATAAGTAGAAAATAATAATTAGAGCAGTAAAATGAAAAGTATCTTTAAAAGCATGAGGGCAGGCCCATGCCATCTTGAACAAGGAAGCAGTGAAATTTAGTTGCCTTGCCACACCAACACACAGATTGCCCACAGACACCACCTTGAACTTGTGCAGTGAGCTGCTTGCCAGCCATAACTCACAAGGGACCACAGTCATGCCCCTGTAGTGAGTGGCATGATACCTCACCAGGAGTTCCCAGATGTCCACAGTGAGCACATACCAAAAGACCTCCCACGCTATGACTCTTCACTTGTGCTCAAGGAACCCATGTTCCAGGACCCCATGTTCCAGGTGCCTATGCTCCAGAACCCCACACTAAGAATGCAAACCCCTATGTCCCTCCCTTCCCAAATCCCACCAAGACACTGAGTGTGTGAGCTGGGGCACTCAAGGTGGTGTCCTTCCCAAAACATGGAACCATGCTAACAATATGAGCCAGAGGATCCTATGGAGCCACCCTGTCACAGGCACCAGGGTCATGCAGTGAATTGCATGCTAGAGGACTCTAGAACTTCACAGGGAGTCACATGCAAGAGGAACTGTATATGTACACCCACCTACCATGAGCATCTGGAACAGACAACTAAGAGACCAGATCCATGGGGGAAGGGAGCACAATTCAGAGTAGAAACAAAAAAGGCATAAGGATCAAGACAGACCCAACCTCTGGATTAAGGATTCTGAGATAATTGGACAGCTAGGGACTTCAACTTCTTGGACATCAAACAGATTTCTCAGGGTCAGAAAGTAACAACAATTCACAGTACATAAACACAAACACAAAAGGACACCAAAAAAGGGGAAACAAAGATATAATCCCTAAAAGAAAGAAAAGGGGGATTGCCAGAGAAGGAAATAAATGAAATGGAAGCAAGCAATTTGTCAGAGAAATAATTCAGAACAATGGTTATAAGGAATCTCAAATATCTGCGTGAAAAATTCAACATTTTTATAAAGAGTATGTAAAGAATGACAGATGTAATAAAGAACACAATGGAAGATATCAATAGCAGAATAGAAGAAATTGAGGACCAAATCAGTGAGTTAGGAGACAGGGTATAAAAAATACCCAACCTGAACAACAATGGGGGGGGGGGGATTAGAAAGCAGGAAAGGAGCTTAAGGGAGCTATGGGACAACATGAAATGAAGCAACATCCATATAATAGGGAGCCAGAGGACAAGAAGACGAGTAAAGATTTGAAAATCTATTTGAAGAAATGACAGAAAATGTCCCTGTTTTGGGGATTAAAATAGTCACACAAGAACAGAGTCCCAAACAAGATGAACGCCAAAAGACCCACACCAAGACACATCATACCATGTTTCCCCGAAAATAAGACATCCTCCGAAAATAAGACCTACTTACAGGTTTCCTTCTGAGTGAGATATAAGGCATCCTCCTGAAAATAAGGCCCCCCTAGGCTAAACATGAGAGATTTGGTCCACTGATTCTGAAAGAAATGGAGTCACAAGAAATTCACCAGGAAATTCAGGAATTGGATTGTTATGATGATGTTCCAGAAGATGATGACATGATTGTCATTGAATAAATGAGTAAATTCTTGATACTGAAGGATTCACAGTTTGTCTGGTTTGTGTTTACAACTACCGTACTACCGTACCGTATACAGGTAACAAATTTCCTTTATTTTCATTTAACAATAAATGTGTACCATATTCTCCTTCATGGAAAAATAAGACATCCCCTGAAAATAAGACCTCACGGATCTTTGGGAGCAAAAATTAATATAAGACACTCTTATTTTCGGGGAAACAGGATAATTACAATGACAAATGTTCAGGATGAGAGAATCTGCTACATAGGGACAGAGACAGATAATTAGTAGATTATCAAGTGATTTCTCAACAGAAACACATCGGGCCAGAAGAGAATGGAATGAAGTATACAAAGCGATGCAAAGCCAGGGACTGGATCTAAGAATACTCTATCCAGAAAGGCTATTACTCAAAATTGAAGGAGAAATAAGGGGCTTCACAGACAAAAACAAAACAAATAAACAAAAAACCACTAAGGGAGTTTATTACTGCCAGACCAGCAATGCAAGAAATACTAAAGGGACTGGTGTAAAAAGAATATAAAGGGAAGAAACACAGGCATAAATAATAAAAATGGCTAAAGCAGCTACTTATCAGTAATTGTCTTAAATGTAAATGGATTAAATGCTCCAATCAAAACATAACAGATGGTTGAATAAGAAAACATAGTCCATACATATGCTGTCTACAATATACACACCTCAGAACAAGGGACTTAAAAAAAACTGTAAGTGATGTGATGGAAAAACATCCTTGAGGCAAATGGAAATGAAAAAACTCTGGGGAAACAGTATTTATTAGATAATAAATGAAACCTCAAAGTGAAGGCCATAACAAGAGAATAGGAAAGCCACTTTATAATACAAAAGGGAAAAACAACAACAACAAACAAACAAACAAATAAACAAGAGGATATAGGATATAACTCTGTAAATATACATGTGCCCAATTCAGGAGCACCCAAATACATAACAAAAGGTATGTAAGATATCAAGGGAGTAATTTACAACAATACAACCATAGTAGGGGACTTTAATACCCCATTGACATCATTGAATAACTCTTCTAGACAAAAAAAAATAAAAATAAAATAAAAAAAAATCAAGAAACAGCAATCTTAAATGACTCACTAATTAGAAGGAATTGACATCTCAGGAACATTTCACCCTATAGCTATGGAATATACATTCTTCTCAAATGAACCTGGGACATTTTCAAATATAGACCACATATTAGGATACAGGATAAGTCCCTACAAATTTAAAAAGATTGAAATAATATTCAGCATCTCCTTGGATCACAATGGCATAAAATTATAAATCAACTGCAATAAAAAGAAATTAAACACTTGGAGGCTACATGGCATGTTATTAAACAAAGATTGGGTTACCAAAGAGATGAAAGAAGATTTAATAAACATCCTGGAAACAAATGACAATGAAAACACAACCATCCAAAATCTACGGGACACACTGAAAGCAATCCTGAAAGGGAAGTTCATAGCTCTATAGCACATGTGTCAAACACAAGGCCCTCGGGCCAAATCCGTCCCGCCAGGCCTTGCAATGTGGCCCGCACCGCGCTGTTATCACTGCACTCCGCTGCGTTTCCATCACAATGACAGTTTATGACTGTTCAGTAAACCATTCGGCCCGCGATTTAGGCTGGATTTTAGATTTTGGCCCCTTCTCTGATTGAGTTCGACACCCCTACTCTATAGGCCTAAATCAAAAAAGAAGAAAAATTGGTATTAAAACATCTAACTCTACAACTTAAAGAGTTAGAAAGAGAGAAACAAGAAAAGCCCAGAGTGGTAAGAAGGAAGAAAATAATAAATATCACTACAAATATAAATGACACAGAGATAACAACAACAACAAAAATACAAAAGATGAATAAAACCAAGAGTTGGTTCTTTTTTTAAAAATATATTTTATTGATTTTTTTACAGAGAGGAAAGGAGAGGGATAGAGAGCTAGAAACATCGATGAAAGAGAAACATTGACCAGCTGCCTCCTGCACACACCCCACCAGGGATGTGCCTGCAACCAAGGTACATGCCCTTGACCGGAATCAAACCTGGGACCCTTCAGTCTGCAGACCGACATTCTATCCACTGAGTCAAACCGGTTTCAGCAATAGTTGGTTCTTTAAAAGGATAAACAAGGTTGAAGAACTTCTATCCAGGTTCACAAAGAAACAAAGAGAGAAGACAAACATAAACACAATCAGAAATGAAGTAACAACTGACCACACAAACATACAAAGGGCTGTAACAACATATTATGGACAACTCTATTCCAACAAACTGGAAAACCTAAACAAAATGGACATATTCTTAGAAAAATACAATCTCCCTGGCTGGATCACTTCTATCTATTCCTCTCTGTTACAGGAATCCAAATGGTCTCAGCGTTGTGTGTTGCTGAAGGATGTCCAGGACCAAAGCAGAGATGGTCGGACCAGCATCACCACCATTTGTCCACTAACCAGATCTGAAATATCATGGCTGACATGTACACATAAGGAACTATTTGACATTGAAATTGGGACTCAAAAGAACTGTTGGCCCAGAAAGGAACTCACTACAGACTGATACATTTGCCTCTCAGCATAACCATTATGGCTTGTCTCAGTTTCAGTTCTTACAAGGGTATTTCTTGGATCACATGATCTTAGACATCTAGAGGAAATAATGAACAGCATAAACTGATGAACAAAAACAGACCCAGATAAAGAGAAGCAGCAATCAGACTCTCAAACCTCAGAGGGAAAGTAGGGGAGGGTGGGAGTAAGGGGGAAAGATCAACCAAAGGACTTGTGTGCATGCATATGAGCCTAGCCAGTGGCCATGGACAACAGGGGGGTGGGGGCATATGTGGGGAGGAGTTTGGAATGGGAATGGGGGGATGAGGACAATTATGTTATACTATCCAATAAAATTTAAAAAGGAAAAGAAAAATACAATCTCCCAAAGCACTATTAAAAATAATTGTAAAAGCCTGTATAGGCCAATAACTACCAATAAAATTAAAGAATTAAATCAAACAAGTCCAGCAAACCAAAGCTATGGTCCACACGGCTTCATAGGAGAGTTCTACCAAGCATTCAAAGAAGAATTGAAACCTCTCCTCCTCAGACTATTCAAAAAAATTCAAGAGAAAGGCACACTTCCAAGCTCTTCTATGAAGCCAGCATTATTCTAATCCTGAAACCTCATAAAGACACTACAAAGAAAGAGAATTACAAGCCTTTATCCCTGATGAACAAAGATGCCAAAATCCTTAACAAAATTCTAACAAATCAGATGCAACATTACATTACATAGATCATTCTCCATGACCAAGTGTGATTCATTCCAAGAATTCAAGACTGGTATAATATCTGCAAATCAATAAATGTTATACATCACATAGTAAACAAATTGAGAGAGAAAAAAAAATCACATAATCATCTCAATTAATGCAGAAAAAAACATTTAACAAATCCAACACCTTTTCTTTCTTTCTTTCTCCCTTTATTTCTTTCTTTATTTTTATTAAAAATATTTTATTGATATTTTTTTTAACAGAGAGAGGGATAGAGAATTAGAAACATTGATGAGAGAGAAACATTGATCAGCTGCCTCCTGCACACCTCCCACTGGGAATGTGCCCACAAAAGAGGTACATGCCCTTGACTGGAATTGAACCTGGGACCCTTCAGTCTGCAGGCTGACGCTCTATCCACTGAGCCAAACCGATTAAGACCAACACCCTTTCTTGATAAAAACTCTCAGCAAAGTGGAAATAGAGGGATCATACCTCAACATAATAAAAGCCTTATATGACAAATCTATAGCCAACTATGTACACAATGGGCAAACACTAAAACCATTTCCCCTAAGAACAGGAACAAGATAGGGATGCCCACTTTCACCACTCCTATTTAAAATAATACTGGAAGTGCTAACCATAGTTATCAGACAAGAAGAAGAAATAAAAGGCATCCAAATTAAAAAAGGAAGAAATAAAACTATCATTATTCACAAATGACATAATACTGTACATAGAAAACCCTAAAAACTCTAATAAAAAACTACTAGACTTAATACATGAATTCAGTAATGTAACAGGGTACAAAATAAACTCGCAGAAATTTATGGGTTTTTTTTTACACACCAATAATACAAAATAAACTCGCAGAAATTTATGGGGTTTTTTTACACACCAATAATGAACTCACAGAAACTTTTTTTAGAAACTAAAAAAGCAATCCCATTTAGCATTGCCCCCTCCCGCGCCCCAATTAAGATACCTAGGAATAAACATAACTAAGGAGGTAAAAGACCTGTACTCAGAAAATTACAGGACATTGAAAATAGAGATAGAGAAAGACATAAATAAATGGACAAATATACTGTGTTCATGGATTGATAGAGTTAACCCCATTAAAAAGTCCATACTACCCAAATCAATCTATAAATTCAATGCAACCCCCATTAAAATATCAATGGCATATTTCACAGTCCTAGAACAAACTCTCTAAAACTTCATTTGGAATAAAAAAGAGCCCCCAAACTCACAGCAATTCTGAGAAAGAAGAACAAAGTTGAGGGAAACACAATGCCAGATATCAAGCTACATTACCAAGACATTATTCCCAAACTTCCTGGTACTGGCACAAGAACAGACATATAGACCAATGGAACCCAGAAATTAACCCAAGGATTATGCTCAATTAATCTTTGACAAAAAAGGAAAGAGCAGAAAATTGTGTCAAGACAGTCTCTTAAATAAATAATGTTGGGAAAATTGATCAGATGCAAAAAAAAAAAAAATGAAAGTAGACCACCAACTTACAAAATGGATAAAGGATTTAAATGAAAGACCAAAAACATAAAAAATTAGAAGGCTCTTTAGGGAGCAAAATATCAGACATATCTTACTGATACTGCTCCTAGGACAATGGAAACTAAAGAGAAAATAAATTAAATGGGACAACCTCAAAATAAAAGGCTTTTTCACAACAAAATAAATAATCAATAAAACAACAAGAAAGCTCATTGCCTGGAAGAACAGATGTGAAAGTATTATATCCAATAAGGTTATATTGTCCAATATTTATAGAAAACTCATACATCTTAACAAAAGGAAGATAAAAAATTTTTATTAAAAACTGGGCAAGGGACATAGACACTTTTTGAAAGTGGACATACAGAAGTCTAAGCCACATATGAAAACATGGTCAAATTCACTAACCATCGGGGACATGCAAATCAAAACATCAGTGAGGTAGTATCTCACATTTGTCAGAATGGCTATCATCAACAGATCAACAAAGAACAAGTGCTGACAAGGATGTGGAGAAAAAGGACCCTTCACTGCTGGTGGGAATGCAGACTGGTGCAGCCACTGTGGAAAACAGCATGGAGTTTACTCACAAAAATAAAATGGAACTTCCATTTGACAGAGTAATCCCACTCCTAGGAATATATCCCAAGAAATCAGAAACACCAATCAGAAAGGATATATGCACCTCTGTGTTCTTAGCAGCACAATTTACCATAGCTACAATATGGAAACACCTAAGTGCCCACCAGCAGATGAGTAGATTAAAAACCCGTGGTACATCTAAACAATGGGATACTATGCTGCTATAAAAAAGAAAAGAAAAAAACTCTTTCCATTAGCAATACCATGGATGGAACTTGAGAGCATAATGCTAAGCAAAATAAGCCAGTTGGAGAAAGATAAATATGACATGATCTCACTCATTTGTTTCTCAACACCATCCTACCTAATAAAGGAGTATTATGCAAATTAACAATCACTCTGCCACACCCACAAGCCACGCCCATCAGCCAATCAGAGCGAGTATGCAAATAAACCCAAACAAGATGGCTACAGCAACAGAGAGCAGGAGGGAGGCTTGGGTTTCCCAGGCAACAGAGGAAGCCAACCATTATGCCTGCCCTAGCCAGCCTAAGCCTCCACTCAAGGCTACAAAGCTTCAATTATAGAAGATAAACAAATCCAAACAGAAATGACAGCAGCCACAGAGAGATCAGGAGACTTGACTCCGCTCCAGGCTACAAAGTGTCAATTATAGAAGGTAAATAAATTCCAGATACCAGGGCTTCTGTTGGGCTTCCAAGGGGATGGATGGCCTACAAACCACCACAGGCCCCTCGCTAAGGTCTCCCCATGCCCCAAGGGAACCCCCACCCTGATCTGGGACACTCTTCAGGGCAAACCAGCTGGCCCCCACCCTATGCACTAGGCTTCTATCTTATCTAATAAAAGAATAATATGCAAATTAATCATCATTCCAACACACAAAATAGCTTCCGCCAATATGGTCAAAGATCCTGCCTGCATCTGGGTACAAGATGGGCACCACAAGATGGCCAGCAGGGGAGAGCAGTTGGGAGGAACCAGGCCTACAAGGGAGGGCAGTTGGGAGGGAACCAGGCCTGAAAGGGCAGTTGGAGGCGATCAACCCTGCAGGGGAGAGAAGTTGGGGGCAAACAGGCTGGCTTGAGAGTGGTTAGGGGGTGATCAGGCTGGCAGGCAGAAGTGCTTAGAGGCAATCAGGAAGGCAGGCAGGTGAGCAGTTGGGAGTCAGCAGTGCTGGATTGTGAGAGGCATGTCCACCGGGATTGGGTCTAAACAGGCAGTTGGACATCCCACAAAAGGTCCCAGATTGGAGAGGATGCAGGCTGGGCTAAGGGACACTCCTCCCACCCCACAACCACCTATGCACAAATTTCATGCACCAGGTCTCTAATACACTATATATTATTTGTATTAATTTTCTAGAAACACTTCCAGAGGTGGAGCAGTAGGCCCCCCACCCCACCAACCCCCACGCCTGGCCGAGTAAAGAGCAGGGCAGCCTGGCCAGTGCTGCTCGCTCATTGGTCCAATGAATGAGGGGGCGGGGTTTCTGAAAAAAGGGGGTGGGGCCAGGCCTAGTGCTAAAGGCGGTCAAGTCAATAAGGGGGCGGGGCCAGGTGAAGGGCAGGCAATTGTGACCTAAGAAGAAGAAAGGTTGGTAGCCAGGGATACAGGGAGGTGGGGAGGGGGGCGGGGGTGGGGTGAAGGCCTGCTGGCAGTGAGGCCTGCTGCCAGGCAGCAGCCACCTTAACAAGGAGGCTGGGGTTTGGGGGGGCTAGCTCAAAGATCAGCCAGAAGCGGCCAAGCCAAGAATGGATTGGGGCCAGAGGCAACACCTAGAAGTGGTCCAGTGGATAAGGCCATGGGGCCCTGTGAATGAGGATGGGGGTCCCCAGTGGCCGCAAAAGCCCCATCTTCCCCTGGTATAGACTGGATGCCAGCAAGAAGGTCCCTTGTCCTCAAGGAAGGGCTTTCCCTGAGAATGTGGCAGAAAGCTCGCCCTCAGGGCCCAGCGACCAGTAAGTACTGTGTTTCCCTGACAATAAGAAATCATCTGAAATAAGACATACTTACAGGTTTCCTTCTGAGTGACCTATGAGGCGTCCCCCGAAAATAAGCTCTCCCCCCACCCCCCACCGCGGCCCCTAGGCCAAACATGAGAGTTTTGGTCCACTGATTCTGAAAGAAATGGAGTCACAAGAAATTCAACAGGAATTGTATTGCTATGATAATCTTTAAAAGACGTGGACATGATTGTGATTGAATAAATGAGTAAATTCGTGATATTGTAGGGTTCTCAGTTTTTCAGATTTGTGTTGACAACTACCGTACCACCGTAATGTACATAGGTAATAAATTTCCTTAATTTTCATTTAATAATAAATGTGTACCGTGTACTTCTTCATGGAAAAATGAGATAACCCCTGAAAATAAGACCTAGCGCATCTTTTGGAGAAAAAATTAATATAAGACAATATCTTATTTTCTGGGAAACAGGGTACATGCCCTTGACCAGAATCGAACCTGGGACCTTTCAGTCCGCAGACCGACGCTGTATCCACTGAGCCAAACCGGTTTTGGCTCTTTGCTGATTTTTTGTCTAAAGGGATTATCCAGTGATGTTTGTGGTGTATTAAAGTCCCCTACTATGATTGTATTTTTTTAGTCTCTCCCTTGATAGCTTCCAGAAGTTTTGTTTGTTTGTTTTTGTGTGTGTGTTTCTGAGTTCAGTGTATATATGTTAATTATGGTTATATCCTCTTTTATTTTTGATCCCTTTAGTATTATGAATTGACCTTCCTTATCTCTTGTTATGGCCTTTACTTTGAGGTCTATTTTGTCAGAGATAAGTATTGCTACCCCAGTTTTATTTATTTATTTATTTATTTATTTATTTATTTATTTTTCATTTGCCTGAACAATATTTTTTCCATCCCTTCACTTTTAATCTGTGTGAGTCCCTTGGTCTAGGCAGCAGATATATGGGTCATTTTTTGTTGTTGTTGTTGTTTTTTTTCATCCATTCAGCCACTCGATGTCTTTTGATTGGAGCAGTTAGTCTGTTTATGTTTAAAGTTATTATTGAAAGGTACTTGTTTATAGCCACTTTTATTTTTGTGCCTGTGTTCCTCCTTACCTTTTTATTTCTTCTTTTTATAGTATTCCCTTTAGCATTTCTTGCTTTGCTGTCTTGGTACTGATAAACTCCCTTAGCCTTTTTTGACTGTCAAGCTCCTTATTTCCCTTTCAATTTTGAACAATAGCATTGCTGGATAGAGTATTCTTGGATTCAGGCTCTTGCTTTTCATCACTTTGTAAATTTCCTTCCATTCTGTTTTGGCCTGATGTGTTTCTGTTAAGAAATTATTTGATAATTTAATGTAAGGTCCCTTGTATGTAACTTTTTATCTCTCTCTTGCAGCCTTAAGGATTCTCTCTTTGTCCTGAACAGTTGCCATCATAATTATGATGTGTCTTGTAATGGGTGTTTTCAGGTTCATCTTGTTTGTGACTCTCTGTGCTTGTGTGACTTTTTTCTTCCCCACATCAGGGAAGTTTTCTGACATTATTTATTCAAATAGGTTTTCTAACCCTTGTTCCTCTTCCTGTTGTTCTGGCACTCCTATTATTCATATGTTGTTTTGTTTCATGTTGTCCTATAGCTCTCTTAGGTTCTCCTCCTGTCTTTTATTTTATTTTTCTCTAATTGCAGTTCAGTTTGGGAGTTATTTGATTCCCTGTTTTCTAATTCACAAATTTGGTCCCCTGTTTCTCCTAATCTACTGTTCAAAGTTTCTTAAAAAAAAAAAAAAAAAAATATATATATATATATATATATATATATATATAGATATAGATAGATAGATAGATAGATAGATAGATAGATAGATAGATAGATAGAATTTTTTGCAGAGAGGAAGGGAAAGGGATAGTTAGAAACATTGATGACAGAAAAATATCAATCAGCTGCCTTCTACACACCCCATACTGGGGATGTGCCCTCAACCATGGTACATTCCCCTGATCGGTATCCAACTTGGGATCCTTGAGTCCACAGGCTGATGCTCTATCCACTGAGCCAAACTGGTTAGGGCATGAAACTTTCCATGGTGTTTTTCTTATCTTTTCTTTTCTTTTCTTTTCTTTTCTTTTCTTTTCCTTTCTTTCCTTTTCTTTTCTCTTCTTTTTTTTCTTTCTTTTCTTTTTTGCAGCTACAGCACTCTTCATTTCTTTTTTATTCTTACATGAGTTGTTTTTTCATCCATTTCTTCTTGATTCTTACATAAGATGTTGATTTTTTCCTCCAACTGGTTTATGAACTGCATGAAGTGCGTTACCTGGCTCAACACTTTATTCTGAATTCCTTTTATGACATAGTGCATGCTTCTGTTTCCATTAGCTGCTTTTCTGGCAATGCCTCTTTTGCTTTCCTGAGGGGGTTATTTTGTCTACCCATTTCTGGTCTCACTGACTGATCTAGATGTTGTCATGCAGGGGCTGCTCCTTGAGTTTCAGTGGCTCCTCAGGCTGCAGTTGCTCTGCGGGTTGTCACAGTAGTGGCTGTTCTTCAATTGTCAGTGGCTCCTCTGGTGGGTGCTATTCGAAGCAGTGGTGTCTCTGGTGGGGGAGGTTGATCACACAGCTGCTATTTCTTGGATATGGGTGGGCTGCTCACGTGACTGCTGCTCCTTGGATGGTGGCGGACTCTTCATGCAGCTGCTGCTCTTTGGATCAGGGCTAGCTGCATGCTGCTGCTGTTCTTCATATGGGGCAGGCTGCTCATGAGGCTGCAACTCCTTGGACAGGGGCAGGTTGGTTGAAGGGCTGCTGCTCCTCATATGAGTGCAGGCTGCTCACACAGTTGCTGCTCCTCAGATGGGATATGGCCTGCTTCTGTGGTTGCCGTTCCACAGGCGGGAGTGAGATGCATGTGCGGCTGCTGCTCCTCAAACGGGGACAGACCACTGACCCGGCTGCTGCTCGTGGGACAGGTGCAGACTGTTTGTGGCTGCTGCTCCTTAGACCAGTATCGACTGCACAGGGCTGTCACTCCATGGATGTGGGCAGTCTGCTTGGGCGGCTGCTACTCCTTGAATGGGAGTGGGCTGCTTATAGTACTGCAGTTTCTCAGATGGGGGTGGACTGCTCATGTGGCTGCTGCTCCTAGGACTGCAGTGGGCCACTCACATAGCTTCTGCTCCTTGGACAGGGCAGGTTTCTCACACAGTTGCTGCTCCTCAGAAGGGGGAAGGTTGCTCATGCACCTGCTGCTCCTCAGACAGGTGTAGGGTGTGAGGTATGTGTTCCTGCTGCTCCTTGGATGGGGGCGAGCTGTGCAGGGCTGCTACTCCTCAGTCATTGGCGGGCTGCTCGTGCTGCTGCTATTCCTTAGATGGGATGGGCTGCTCACATGGTTGCTGCTCCTTGGACAGGAGCAGGGTGCTCATGTGTCTGGTGCCTGCATGGTTACAGTGCCCTGGGCTAAAGTGTTGGGCCGGGTAACGCACTTCAGAACTCTCAGGAGCCTGCGCCATGGGTGGCTGGAGACTCAGTGACTATGGGACCACAGCCGAGGTAGCAAGTGTCTGGCAGGGGTGGCTGTAGAGCCCCAGGTATTATCTAAGGACACCCTGGGTTGAGGTGAGCCTGGGATCCCAGTTACAGAATCTCTCCCTTTCAAAAGGCTAGGCCTCTGAGGAAGAGCCAGCCTCCTGGTACTGTTTGAAATGGTAGCAGAGGCTGCCTAGTTAGGCAAGCCCAGTTATCCTTCTCCTAAAGGTACTGTGAGATCTAACTGTGCCACACACATACATACACACACACCACCACCACAACCACCACCACCATACAACCACACATTCCTCTTTTGCTCCCTTACTCACTCACACTCTCTCCCTCACTGCCGCCTTCTTCCTGCCTCTGTAATTTGGTCTGGGGTGTTTATTGACCCATTCGTGGATGGAGTTTTATCTCTGGTTATGTGGCTCCCTCTCTAGCACACTGGCTGGACAGGTTAAAATTCTCCTCGACAAAACACAGCGCAAAGGGAACCAAGCATGGATGTACTCATGACACTGATAACCCCAATATAAGTGACCACCTGAGAAAAGAGAATTAGGGGAGAGAACAAAAGAGCACAAATGATATTGAAGAGAGAGAAAAAGATAAGAGAGAAAAAAGGAAGAAAAAGGAGAAACACCACAGAACCAATAGATACCCGCCCCCCAAAAAATGTAAACACCAAACACCCAGCAAAGAAGGTGGGGGCAGAATCTGTAGAGGCTGAGTTTATATACATAAAATAAGGTTAAAAATTGGATGAATATGGGGAGGTCCTCAGTTCAACATAGAGGAAGTAGAAAGGGGATGAGTGGGTAAGAAGAAAGAGAATGAGAAAATAATAATAATAAATTTACAAATAATTGATTTAAAAATATTATAAAAATAAAATAGCAAATAAGAATAAAATAGAATGCTGGAAAAATAATTTGAAAAGAAATAGAAAATAAAGCAACAAATAAAAACAGGGAAACAAAGAAAAAAAAGAAAAAAAAGAGAAAATAATAAATAAATAAATAAATAAATAAATAAATAAATAAATAAAAATGAAAAAGTGAAGTGTCATTCCTTTGGCTGGCTTGAGATCCCAGTCTTCTATACTGCATTATTTCTCAGTTTCCTATTGCTGTGACTGAAGGCCTCTCTTTTTTAAAAATCTTTTGTATCATTCTGGGTGGAATCTAGTTGTGGCTATATTGATTGTTTGAGACTGGGGGGAGGGGCTATCTCTTCAGGACAAAATGGCTGCCCAGTTCCCAGGCTCTGGTTGACTCAGCGCCAAACTCACTGCCACTTCTCCTGGACCCCTTCCTTTCCTCAGAGTCCACAAGTTCGCACCTTTCCCCGCACCTCAGTCACGGGTAAGTGTCTGTATCCGTATCCAATAGGTTCTATGAACTAGGTTCAGTGAAGAGAAGCACAGGCCACAGAGAGGTAAAGGATTGCACCTCTACCACCTCCTCTCCAGCCGGCACTGAGCTGTCTGGTCAGCCATTTAGGCTGCTACCTCTGGGCTCAGTCTTTCGTGACTGTGGACCCAGTCTAGAATATCCTGCCTCCATAAGTCCTATGGTCCTTTCCACAGTCAGATGCTTTGCCTTTCCCCAGGGACATGGCTTGGTGCTCTGCGGATTCCCTCTGACCCTCTGGGCTCAGAGGTCTGGAAGACCCTCCTGCCCATATCCTTGATTTCACCTATCCCCAGGGGTCCTCTGTCTTTTCCAGCTGTAAACTGTCTCAGTAGTCTCCTTTACCAATTCAAGTTGGATGTTATTTGTTTCACCTGCTCATTCTATCTGCTCCAGGACAAGGCTCATGACACATCAATCTATTCCACCACCATTTTTTCTCTCCCAACCGTATTCTTAATGTTTTGATTTGCTGTGTGTGTGTGTGTGTGTGTGTGTGTGTGTGTGTGTGAGAGAGAGAGAGAGAGAGAGAGAGAGAGAGAGAGAGAGAGAGAGAAATACAAAGAGAGAGAATTATCTACTACCACATAACCAAATGCCATTTATAATGATAATTCTATAGGTCATGAAATTGGCTATGCTCAATTGAATGATGCTTCTGTTGGCCATGTCAGTACTCATTCATGTGGCTATATTTAGCTTGAGTACCTGCATGAGCTTGTCAGTCTAGTAGGAATGAAATGTAGCTGTTTTAAAATTTTGAATTAAAAAAGTCCATTTGTAGGGCTTTCCTGTATATTTTAGGATGTTTAGCAGTATCCATGGTCTGTATCTATTAGATAGTGATAGAACTCCCTAAGTTCTGATAACCAAAGTGACTCATGATATTAACAAATGCCCCTTGGGAGATAAATTTATTTCTGGTTGAGAAACATTTATGTATTAGTTTTCCCATTGTTGCCATAACAAATTAACACCATCTTGGAAATTTAAATCAACCCAAATTTATTATCTTATAGGTTTGGGCCTCAAAAGTCCAAAATGCATCTTTCTGGGCTAAAATCAATGTGTTGGTAGAGGTGAGTTTTTTCACGAGGCTCTAGAGAAAGAATCTTTATAGCTTCTATAGGCTGACTGAATTTCTTGGCCTGTGGATATTTCCTTTATCTTCAATCCCTGCAGCTTAGCAGTAGTAGCTGCTGTTACTTCCTTCTCCTTCTCCTTCTCCTTCTCCTTCTCCTTCTCCTTCTCCTTCTCCTTCTCCTTCTCCTTCTCCTTCTCCTTCTCCTTCTCCTTCTCCTTCTCCTTCTCCTTCTCCTTCTCCTCCCTCTCCCTCTTCCTCTCCCTCTCCCTCTCCATCTCCATCTCCATCTCTATTGTCACATCTTTTTTGACTCTTTTAAGGATCCTGTGATGACATTAGGCTCATGCAGATAATCCAGGGTATTGTCTCCATTTTAAGGTCCTTAACTTAATCACATTGGTATAGAAAATGCCATTTTCTTTGTAAGATAACATATTCACACATTCCAGATATTAATTTGTATTATAGACATATGGAGGATATTACTTTGCCTAACACAATTGGTCTAGGATGACCTTGTTTGAACTGATTTATCTCTGCTCCACAAGTTTTCATCTTCTAGGAAGCTATCCCAAATCTTCTCCATATATCGTGGTTGGGTTTCCAGAAACAAGAGGCTAAGCCCCAATGCTGAAGTACTTTTTAAGATTCAGATATGATAGTGTCTTATTGGCCAAAACAATTCACAGGACCCAAAACAAAGTAGGGGAGGACTATATAAGAACAGGGTTATAGGAAAGTTTTATTTGGAGAAATTACTGAAAATCTAACAGGGCATAGTAATCTAGGGTTAGTTATTTTTTCTCAGAACTTTAAAAGTATGATTTTGAGAAGGCGGAGCAGGGCAGCTCCCGACTCCATTTTGTACTGTGAGGCAACTCCCGATTCCATTTTGTGTAACTGGACCCTAGCCCTAACCCAACCAATCAGGTCAGGCAAAGTAGTGACATCACCACCCCTATAATACCCATTGATATGTTAAATTCTTTCTCTCTCCCACCACACCGTTGCAGGTGTAAGTGGGACTGAGCTCGGATTAGTCCGAAATAAATACAGGCTTTCTGCAATTGCATCGGATTTGGCTCCCTGGTAGTCTTTGGGGATCATGACACTTGGGCACAACATTTATCACTGTATTCTACCTTAAATATTTTAAAAGGTTGTATTTATATCCAGCTAGTGTTGCTCAGTGATTGAGCATTGACCCATGTACCAAGAGATCACCAATTTAATTCCTGGTCAGGGAAGTTTGATGCTTAGGTTGTTGGTTCAATCCTCAGTGGGAGATGTGCAGGAGGCAGCTGATTAATCAATCAGTTTTTTTCTCATTAATGTTTATCTCTCCCTCTCCCTCCCTCTCTCTCTATCTATACTAATAAAAGGGTAATATGCTAATTAGACTAGATAAACTGGACATCTTCTTTTTTTCTCTTTTTTTTCTTTTTAAATATATTTTATTGATTTTGTACAGAGAGGAAGAAAGAGGGATAGAGAGTTAGAAACATTGATGAGAGAGTGTCATCGATCAGCTGCCTCTTGCACACCCCCTACTGGGGATATGCCCACAACCAAGGTACATGCCCTTGACCGGAATCGAACCCGGTACCTTTCCATTGAGCTAACGCTCTATCCATTGAGCCAAACCGGTTTTGGCTGGACATCTTCTGAATGTCATTCCGGACTTCCTTCCTGACAAAGTCAGGGTGTGGCCAACCTGCAAACTGCCTGCAGCCCCTTGCGAAGGCTGGCCTCGTCCCCTAGCAGGGACCCCCACCCCAATGGGGGTGTGAATAGCCTGCAAGTGGCCTGAAGCCCCTTACCCAGGCTGGCCCCACCCCCAGTGGGGACTCCTCACCCTGATTGGGGCCCCCTTCAGGGCAGGCCAGCCAGCACCAGGCCTCTACCTATATAATAGACAGGTAACATGCAAATTAACCCTAATGGCAGAACAACCATTGGACCAGTCACTATGAGGTGCACTGACCACTTCTTGGTTTCTCTCCACTGTCAGCAGGCTCTGATCTCCTGATGGCCGCCTGTGGTGGTGGTGGGGGGGGCGGTGAGCAGGCAGGAACAGCCAACCTCTCAGTCAGGCACCAATCACCAGATGGTAAATGGGGAACCTGAGGTGGGTGGTGGCTGGATGTGGGGCTAGCTGCAGGCAGCTGGGGAAGATGGCCCTTATAGCAGGCCAGGCCTAGAGACCATACCCGCACACAAATTGCATGTGCTGGGCCTCTAGTAATCAATAAAAACATTTAAAATATTATATTTATACTTGTTCTTTTTATACATTTTTTTTAATTAAGGTATTATATGTGTACATATCTTTCCATTGCCCCTCCTCACTCCCACACATGCCCTTCCCCCCTCACCAGAGTTTTTCGTCCATTGGTTTTCTTATATGCATGCATACAAGTCCTTTGGTTTATCGCTTATCTCCCCCATATCTCCCTATCCTCCCCACTGTAATTTGACAGTCTGTTTGTTGCTTTACTGTCTCTGTATTTATCTTTTTGTTCATCAGTTTATAATGTTCTTTATTATCCATAAATAAAGAACATTATAAATGTGGTGCTTCTCTTTCTTTTCTTTTTTTTTTCTTTTCTTTTTTTCTTTTCTTTTTTTTTAAATATATTTTTATTTATTTTTTACAGAGAGGAAGGGAGAGAGATAGAGAGCTAGAAATGTCAATGAGAGAGAAACACTGACCAGCTGCCTCTTGCACACCCCCTACCGGGGATGTGCCAGCAACCAACCTACATGCCCCTGACCCGAATCGAACCTGGGATCTCTCAGTCCGCAGACCGACTCTCTACCGCTGATCCAAACCGGTTTCACCGTCATGCTTCTCTTTCATTGACTGGCTTATTTCACTCAGCATGATGTTCTCTAATTCCATCCAGGTTGCTGCAAATGATAAGAATTCCTTCTTTTTTTACATTTTGTTATTCTCTGGAGATGCTTAAGTATGCTATGATTTCTGTAACTAAATATGTTTGGTTTTATTAGTTCTATAAAAATTTTAAGCGATGATCTCTTTATTTTCTCTCCTTCAATTATCTCTAGATTCTCTTCCTGTGATTTTCATTTGACATATGCAACACATTTTAATTCGGGTCTCTATATTTTAACATCTTAATTTTTTTAACTTGTCAAATCTTTGTTTTCATGAGCTCCTATGTGGATATTTTCTACATATTCCATTTTATTAATGATGTCTTATAGTTGTCTAATCTCTTGTTTCTCCTGTCAGATGAGTTTTTAAATTTGAGTAATAATATTTTGTTTAATATTTAGAAGTTTCTTTTATGCTTCAAAATTGTATATTAATTTCCAATATTCTGGAGTTGATTAGTGACTTTTGAGATTTTGTCATTTACATTCTAACTATTATATGCATACCTATCTCTATTCCATGAACGAGACATCAGTGGAGGTCAGTTGGACGTGATCAAGACAGCGGGAGAGGCAGTTTGGAGTGAGCAGGCCAGCAGAGGGGCAGTTGGGGATGAGCAGGCCAGTGGGGATGGAAGGTGGAGGCAAGCAGGCCAGCAAGGGGTGGGGGGCAGTTAGGGGTGAGAACACTGGCACAGAGGGCAGTTGGGGGTGATCAGGCTGGTGGGAGGGGGTCATTTGGGGTCAAGCATGCTGGTAGGCAGAGTGGTTAGGAACAATCAGGCAGGCAGGCAGGTGAGCAGTTAGGAGCCAGCAGTCCAGAATTGCAAGAGGATGTCTGACTGCCGGTTTAGGCCCAATCCCTGTAAACTGGCAATAAGACATCCTTCGAGGGGTCCCAGATTGGAGAGGGTGCAGGCTGAGCTGAAGGACACTTCCTCCCCCCCAGGCACCAAGCCACTAGTATCTATCATCTATCTATCTATCTATCTATCTATCTATCTATCTATCTATCTATCTGCAAATGGCCAATAAACACATGAAAACATGCCCAACATTATTAGTCGTGAGGTAAATGCAAATTAAAACCACAGTGAAATACCACTTTCACTCCATTAGGATGACTATTATAAATATTTTTAAATGCAAAAATAACAGCTATTGTCAGTGCTGTGGAAAAATTGAAGCCCTAATACATTGCTGATTGAAATGTAAACTGTTCACGAGCTGTGTAAAGTTTAGAGGTTTCTCAAAGCATTAAACAGAATTACTGTATGACTTAACAATTCTACTCCTAAGTATATACTCAAAATAATTTAAAACAGGTCTCAGAAAATACCTGTACACAAATTATCATAGTATTGTATCATTATTCACAATAGACAAAAGCCTGAAACAACTCAAATGTTCATAAGTGGCTAAATGAAAAAGATTATGATACATGCATAAAATGGAAAATGGCCTTAAAGGTGATGAAGTACTGATGCATGCCTTAAAAGCATTTATATTAAGTGAAATGAGTCAGACACAAAAGATTACACACTGTACAATTCTATTTATATAAAATATCTAGAACAGGTTAATCCAGAGAAATAAAACACAAGTTGGTGTTTTCCAGGAACAGAGGAACAGGGAATGAGGAATAACTGCTTAATGTGTATGGGATCTTATTCTGAGGTGATGAAAATATTTGGAAGTAGATAGAGGTTGTGGTTATACAGCACTGTAAATGTAATAAATGACCTTAAATAATTTACTTTAAAACGGTCAGTTTTCCAATAATGTCAATTCAATTAAAAAAACAAACAACTAAATGAGCTGTGTCTCATTTCCTTAAATTTAACCAATTGAAAGCTCACATTTCATAGCTGAATGTTCTGTACCTTCTCAGATAATATAAGCTATCTGATGGAGGAGGATTAATATGCTTTAACATGAAGAAGGATAATGTGGAAATTTATTGCAGGGCTACTTTGATAAAAGTTATTGGCTTTCAAGGCTCCATGACCTCATCAGTTAATACAAGTGTAAATGTGTTTTTTCTTACTGGACAATTTTATTACTGTTAATGATTTTATTTCATGATTTTTGCCATTTTAATGTTTTAAATTCTAATTATGTGTGGAACTGAAATGTAGTGCTCAGAGAGGGATTATTATACAACCAAGACTTTATTTCTGGAAGCAAATGGTCTTAAGTGCCAGTAGTTTTTGAAACCCACATTTTTAGAAATGTTATGATATGTATATATTTTTAAAGGTTTTATTTTTTTACAATGGGGGAACACTTAGGGCTTCTGGAGCAGGCTCATTGATAAGTAGGACTTTGACTTCCTAGTGTTAAATTTTTTTATTTAGTTTTGTGTTTCTATAAATAGACCACTTTAATTTGAAACATTTGTGTCAGGCTTAAAATGATAGTATATTATGTAACTGCAAAAATCACTTCTTCATGACTATTTTTAAGTACTATTGAAATACATAAAACCATGCTTTAGATTAGAGGAACCTCTTCCTTTCTCAGAGCTGATAAGGATACCTTTGATTTCTTTCCAAGCAGGTGCAAAAGATACAATTACAACAGTCCTTGAGTTTGAGGGAACCAAATATTGTCCTAAGATTTCATATTAAACTAGATAAGCCATAAACTTAAAATGGGTGATATAACATAGTGGTTGGCAAATTCATTAGTCAACAGAACCAAATATCAACAGTACAAGATAGAAATTTCTTTTTTTTTAATATATTTTATTGATTTTGTACAGAGAGGAAGGGAGAGAGAGAGAGAGTTAGAAACATCAATGAGAGAGAGTCATCGATCAGCTGCCTCTTGCACATCCCCTACTGGGGATATGCCTGCAACCAAGGTACATACCCTTGTCTGGAATCGAACCCGGGACCTTTCAGTCCCCAAGCCAACGCTCTATCCATTGAGCCAAACCGTTTAGGCAGAAATTTCTTTTGAGAGCCAATTTTTTTAGACTTAAACTTTTTCTAACACCACTTCTTCAAAATAGACTTGCCCAGGCCATGATATTTTGTGGAAGAGCCATACTCAAGGGACCAAAGTGCTGCAGTCTTCTGACCACAGATGTAACACATTTTAAAGGCTGGAAGAAAATACCAAGCAATAAGGAAACTCAAGAATAAAAATGGATACTTCTTAGTATTTCAACAGCCAAAGAATATGGCTGAGGAAGAAAGCTTGCTTCAATCATCTTACCAGAAAAAGAAAAAAAATGTTTAAAAACAGTTCATGCTGAAGGTCTCATTATTTTATGAATGTTTTATAGTTCAGTTGCCTAATTTTTTTTACTGTTAACTTTAGTGGGTAGTATTTACGGTAAATTAATTCAATCTGGAAACAAATATTTAATAAGATGCTCTTTAATTGATGAAAAAGAAAGAATAATAAAAAGTAATTTCCCTAAGGGATTTTACTTTCCACTTTTCCATTATATATATATAATAAATATATATATATAATAAAGAAATAAATATATATATAATAAATAAATAAATATATATATATATATATATATATATATATATATATATATATATATTTGTCAATGGATACCTTAAATAAAGTTTAGAAACATCTGCATATTTGAACAATCTATTAATATCACTATCATTAGTGGTTTGGCAAAGTATTTAAAGAAATTGACATTAATTTAATAGTTTTTAATGTGAGGTTCATTAGTTACAGGAACAATTAAATTCCATTAGAGATCAGCAAGGGAGTTACTGTTTTAAAGGATAAAGAACCTCATATACACTCTCCATAAAAAAAATGGCCCTATCAAAATTTCTATTTCCATTGGGCTCTAACATAGTGTGAGGAGCCAGTAGCAAGATATCTCTATGTATGAAATATAAAGGCAGATTTATAAATTCTTTGCTAGAGATAAAACTTCTCCATTCAAGTCTAAAGGAAACAGAAAATTTTATTAGGAATTTCAGAAAATTAATTTGCAAGAGAAATCTCTCACAATGGTTTCTCATACATCATGGCTCTACTGACTCTCCTGAACTTCCACACCATCTAATTGATTATCTACCTTTATTCAACAACTTTTCCCACTCCTTCAAGATAAAAATACAAAATAACTCTATTAAATTCTAGAATAAAATTCATAGGAACTTTCAGTCTGTGGTGATCCAATATATTTTGCCTTTTTCAAGTAAGAGCACCTTTATTTCCTGTTGCAGGATTCCCTCTTCCCCATTGTGATTGTTCTTTGTGGGACTGTCCAACAAGATATCCATCATTCCTTTAGGCAACTTGTGGTTAAAAATATAAGCTTAGCTATTTGGAGTCTCTCTTTAGAAGACTGATAAAATCATGAAAAAAAATTGGTTAGACTTGATTCACCACAACAGAAACAACATAACATACCTTCTATGTGAATAACCCTGTTTCTACCCTTTTTGTACCTAGTCTTTAAGCTATTCTATTCAGAATTGTCTTGCTTCTGAGAGTTGTGCAATATCTACTGTGTGTGTTTAAGTGGAAAGTAATATCCACATTCAATTTTTTGGCTTACACAGGTCTTATTGGACAAAATGATTAATAATATTGTCCCGACAAAATGCTTACCAGTGTTAAAAAATGTAAAATGCCTAGCATGATATATGGCACATAGGTGAACTACTACTACTACTACTACTACTACTAATAATAATAATAATAATTGTGATGGTTGCCAGGACTGGTTTGGCTCAGTGGATAGAGCATCGGCCTGCGGACTGAAAGGTCCCAGGTTCGATTCTGGTCAAGGGCATGTACATTGGTTGCGGGCACATCCCCAGTAGGGGGTGTGCAAGAGGCAGCTGATCAGTGATTCTCTCGCATCGATGTTTCTAACTTTCTATCCCTCTCTCTTCCTCTCTGTGAAAAATCAATAAAATATATTAAAAAAAATAAGTGTGATGGTTAACATGAATTGACCCTGACAGTGCTGGGCACTTCACATACAATATATCACCTAGTTCTCTCTATGGATTTTTAAAATAGATTTTAATATCATGTCATATCCTTGTAGATGAAGAAGTTGAGAGGAGAGGCCCAAACTTATGTAGCTATTTAGTTGTATAGCTGGGATTTGAAAACTGGCAGTCTTCATTTCACACATTTAAATACTACATTCTAAATTTGTTCCTCACTTCTCTTGTGTGACAGTGAAGAAGCCATAATTAGTGGGATCATTTGTCCATAGTTTGGTATACACCTAATTTCTCCAGAGAAATACCATACTGAACAGCTGTTTCTAACCAATAGTATTCCCTGGTATTAAAGCACCACTCTATTAGTTTTCTGCTAGGTGTGGAGTTTCTTGATGGTCATTTATTGACTAGCCTATCCCATATTAATAACCTTAATAACAAAGAGAGTTCCCAAAGACATGTGTATTCTTTTCTCCTATGTGTTATGTGGGAGAGATTTTAGTTATTAGATAAAACTGTATCTTTCATACTGTATTCATAATACATCTGTGAAGTAAATAATCAGTATTTGATGTTTGGAACCATAAATATGTTTTTAATATAAAAACAACAGTTGCCTCATTTTTCCTTAAGGTTCTGCTAGGTTTCTGCCATAGCGCCAAGTTTTCTCATATATCCTATGTAATGAAATAATTTTAAGTTACAGGCTGAAATAAACCAAATGCTGCATTACAGAAGACAGTAAGCAAAATATCTTCCATTTGATAGTTTTAACTTCCTGTCCTCTTGTAGGCTAGAATCCAGTGCTAACCAAGCAAGACTACTTGTTTTGAGATAGTCATAGATCACCCACACCCCCAAAACAAATGTCCACCAGGAAAAGATATTGACAAATTCTCTGTGGATGAAAGTTTTTGCTAACTGAATGTCAATTTTAGTTAAACTCAGCCATTTTTTAATCTGTAGTCCTTAGGAACTTGTTTAACCAAATGATCCTTAAGACACACTTAAAGCACACTGCATAAAGCTTGGACTTAAACTTATTTAGAGAATTACCTCCTGAGTGTGACAAATGAGGTTTCAGAATGCCACCAGGTCTTTCTTTGGCTTCAGAAATAATGACATACTTAAATTTTCAAAAAGCAGTTCATTATCATGAATGGACCTGTCATCCTTTTCAGCCAAAGCATTCTTTATCCCTCTAATTCTGGATAAAACCTTATGTAGCTTAAGGAGGAAACAAGAGATGATGGTTGAGAAAGAATGTATGTGCTGATGACTTAAAATTCAGTACACCTTATTTTGGATTTGAAAACTTTAAAAAAATATTTTTAACATGTATATTTTCAAAATGATACATTTATTCAACATAGCTTCACCAGTCTTATTTAATTGTCAAAGTTCTGCCTTATGTGCTGAGGACCATGAATCTTTCATATCTGATATATGATATATAATTTTATATCTATTTATATATTTACTAGAGGTGTGGTGTGTAAAATTCATGCACCGGGGGAAGAGGAGGCTCAGCCTGGCCTGCACCCTCTCCAATCTGGGACCCCTTGAGTGATGTCTGACTGACTCTCACAATGTGGGACCGCTGGCTCCTAACCACCTCTGCCTGCCTGCCTGATCAACCTTAACTGCTCCCCTACGGCCTAATTGCCTCTAACTCCTCTCCTGCTGGCCTGATCACCTTTAATTGCCTCTGCCTCGCTCCACACCCAGGACCCAGGATTCCCTTCCTCTGGCCAGACACAGGCACTCAGGATCTGGGCTGGCTTCTCCTGGGATGGCCTCAGCCATAGGGGACTGTGGGCCAGCAGCTTCACCTGGGCTGCAGCCACAGACGCCCAGGATCGTGGGGCATGCGGCTTGTCCCTCTCCTGGGCCACAGCCTGGCTGGTCACCCTTCCTTTCTTGTGAACTCATTTGTACCTGGCTGGTCCCTATTCCTCTTTCCCCAGTGTTGAGTGTCTGAGCAGTTATGGCATGATGACATGAGGATGTGATGACCACTTTCATATTAGCTCTTTATTATATATGCTATACAATGGCATATATGAATTTATGTTTCAGATTGTATGTGATCTTTATTTACTGAATTAGTTGTCAATATTTTAAAATTTCTAAGCTGATAGAAACTTGAATATATATTACAAATACAAAAATATTGTCTTTTTCAGTGGTTATTGAGCAACTAGTATGTGCAAGGTTATATGCTCAGTTCTGGGGATAAAATATTGAACTGAAGCATGATTCCTACCTTAGCAGAGCTTAGCAGTTAATTATTATCTTGGCTCAGTGGCTTTGCTCAGGCCCTTTATATACTGTCACTAGAAATTAAACTCTGAGGATCATTATATCTTGTCTATATGATGGCGATATAAGATGCTCTTCTGTTCTTTGTTTAATTTTGTTTTGGGTTATTTCTTTTTTATGAACTACTGAGATGTCAAAGTCTAGGTAAAAAAAAAAAAGTGGCAATCAGAAAACCTAGGCTCTAGTTCTAGTTTACTTTCTAAAACACCATTTGAGCTTGGGTATGCCTCAGCTATTCAGTTTCTTCATCATCCACATTGACCATCCAGGACATTTACTTCAGAGGTAAACTGAGGCAAATGCAGCATATATTTATTCATTTAGTTTGGTAACTTCAGTCTCTAAATTGCATATAATTCTCTATGACAAGTGCTTCAGGATCATGAAGTCTACCTGAGAACTAGCCAAGTAATAGCTGTTCTAAGGCTGCTTAACAACATTTGAATGAATCCCATAAGGGCCTCTCCCAGGTTCATGACTGTATATCACTCTATATTATATGTATCACTTTATATTGGCCCCTTTTTTTCTGTTTTGTTTTTCCTTTCAAATCCATTGCTTATACTATACCCTTTCTTCTGCTCTGTTTCTCTTCTGGTCTGTATCTTATCTGTGACTTGTCACTGATCTTGCTTAATCTTTTGGAGACACTCAGGGCTCAACAAGTTTCTCAACAGTCAGAGGTTTCCAGATTAAATAAAAGGTGCCAAGCTACACTTGTGTTTTATAAACAATAAATAATTTTAGTATAAATATGTCTCACATAACATTAGTAAATGTACATCCCATATTAAAGTATTAATTGTTCCTCTGAATCTCTAGATTCATTTGTTTTTCTGTAATATTTTATTTGCTAAATCAGGCAACATTAACCCTTAAGACATTTAAAAAATTATGATGATTGACATATAATCCTACCGTATAAAAGAGTGATATGCAAATTGACCATCACTCTGGTACACCCACCAGCCATGCCCACCAGCCACAATCACCAGCCAATTAGAGCAAGTATGCAAATAAACCCAAACAAGATGGCTACAGCCACAGAGAGCAGGAGGGAGGCTTGGGTTTCCCAGGAAATAGAAGCCAAGCTTTCCACCTGCCTTTGCCAGCCTAGGCCTCCACTCAAGGCCACAAAGTTTCAATTATAGAAGGTAAACAAATCCAAACAGAAATGGCTGCTGGCCATGGAGCAAGCAGGAGGCTTGGCTCCACTCCAGGCTACAAAGTTTCAATTGTAGAAGGTAAATAAATTCCAGATACCAGGGCCTCGCCTCTGCTTGGGTTGCTAGGGGGCATGGGCGGCAACCATAGGCTCCTCACTCAGGTTGCCCCATGCCCCAAGGGAACCCCCACCCTGATCTGGGACACCCTTCAGAGCAAACCAACTGGCCCCCACCCATGCACCAGGCCTTTATCCTATCTAATAAAAGAGTAATATTCAGATTGTCCATCACTCCAACACATAATAGCTGCCCCCATGTGGTCAAAGACCCTGCCCCCATGTAGACACAAGATGGCCAACACAAGATGGCCAGCAGGAAGAACAGTTGGGAGGAACCAGGCCTGTAAGTGAGGGCAGTTTGGAGGGAACCAGGCCTGAAAGGAAGGGGAGTTAGAGGCAATCAACCCTGCAGGGGAGGGCAGTTAGGGGTGACTAGGCCAGCAGAGGAGGGAAGTTGGGGGCAAACAGGCTGGCATGGGAGTGGTTAGGGGTGATCAAGGAGAGCAAAACATCAAAGTGAGAGAAAAACTTCCATCAGTTGCCTCCTGCATGCACCCCAACTGGGGATCGAACCTGAAACCCAGGCATGTGCACTGACCAGGAATTGAACCAGTGATCATGTGGTGTATGGGACAATGTTCAGCCAACTGAACCACACTGGCCCTGGCCATACTATAATATATATATTATAAGTTTATTTTTTAACAATGTCATAGGATATTATCTTTATTTTATAGATGAAGAAACTGATAAGATAAAGAATTGTCCCAGTTCCTGGCACACTTTATAGCAACTTTATTCATAATTGCCAAAAGCTGGAAACAACTCAAATGTCCTTCATTGAGTGAATACATTTTGTTATATTCACACAATGAAATACTACTCATCAACACAAAGGAAAAAAAACCACTGACATGCAGAACCACTTGGATGAATCTCAAAAGCATTATGCTATGTGAAAAAAATTAGTTTTCAAATGCTAAAATTTTATGATTTCACTCATCTGACATACTTGAAATGACACAATTAGAATGATGAACAGCAAATTAAGGCTTTTCAGGGGTTAAAGGTGGGTGAGAGTATGACTATAAAGGGATAGCAGAAGGCAAGTTTTAGGGATGATAGAAGAGTTCTGTATTCTGACCATGGTGGCAGTTACATAAATCAATACATGTATTAAAATTTATGGAAATGTACTCCCAATGAAAGAAATCAATTTTACCATATGAAAATTTAAAAATACATTTTAAAAGAATAAAAAAATACTTGAACTTATTTTCATATATAACTTTCAGTCTTGTTTTCAAACAAAGCCACATTTATTTTAATACAGAAGATTATAATAAATATTTGGGTTTATAGATATTTCTAGCAGTCATTATATGCTATTTGTTGATTTAACTGGTTTCATAGCACATTTTATTTTAATAATTTTAGCAACAAATTTATAGATTTCATATAAGTCATATTTTTATACTCCAGGAAAGAAAAAGAAAACATAGTAGTAGTTAATAAGAAAGTAAGCATTAGGGGTAAGGCACTGAGAAACACAATAATACTGACTCTTTCTGCTCTTTAAGGGTAATAAAATAATACATGGAAAGGAATTGTGAGTATATGACCAAAAGAAAGATGTGGATGAACAAATTGGGAATGTTCATACAAAAGAATATTACCCAGTAATAAAAAGGAAAAACAATACAGATACACACAATGATATGGATGACTAAGAAACCTAATGCCAAGTAAAATATGCTGGACTCAATGTTACATATTTTATTATTCCATTTATATGAACTATAAGAACAGGTATAGCCATGATTATAAAAATTATAAAATGATTGCTTAGGTGTTAACCGTTATAACTTCTTATACTCGGTTCTTAGATTGGTGCAATGATTGTGAAAACACATAACACATGAGATTTCTGTATTTTAATGTAAATTAAACTTTAATACATAATAATGATAGTGATATAATAAAATATTCAAAATACATTAAGTTAAGAAATAAACCAAGAGTATGTCAATAATATTTAAATATACTTAGCTTATATATTGCATAAACTGATAAGAAATTCTGTGCAATAGCTAAAATGTAGTCATTTAATCAACACAATTTTATATTACATTTTTGGCTAATCTTAAATTTCCCTGTTTTTTTCCCTTTCTCATTACTCAGGCATAGAAAAAATTCACAACATATGTGGAATAAGTTCAGTATAAAAGTCATGTTTATATTTTTATGACTAAATAAATATTTATTGCTGAATCAAATAGTATAGTATAGTATATTTCATTTTAAATGGTTTTTGTCCCCGTTTTAAAACATTTTACACTTTTAAAAATATCCTAAATAGTATATTATTATGTCTACTTAAGCTCAGATTTACCCTTAGAATTTGTAGGACAGAGACAAAAGTACAAATGAATACCCCTAACTCATAGACTCTCCCTCTGTCTTCCCACATTTGGATCTGTTTTCCACCCAGAAGACAAGTGTGTGGGTTTTTATTAGTACTGCTGAGTCAATAGCAATTCCTTTATCTATTCACCATATTCATGTACTGGGGTTTGATCAAATACAGAGTTGTGTTTTTCTGTTCTCTTTTTCCTTATTTGGGATAATTATGAGTATAAAGATATAGAAATCTTTTCATTCTCTCATCCTAAATCCAGGTGTACCCTCATGACATTTTATTTCTTTGAAATGTTTGTTTCTGCACAGCCATCTTAACTTCTTCAATAAACTATAAACTCTGAAGACAGGATGTCTCATTGCTTATTCAATTCTGTTTCCCCAGAAGAATCAGATCTGTCACCTTCTTTATACTTGTTGAAATAAATTAGGTTAAATTAAGTGTTTTAGAAAAAACAATATGTAAACTGAATTTATGTGTCTGTCCTGTCTTTACAGAGTAGAAAAATTTTATTTTATTTTGGAAAGCCATGGAATTCCATGGCCAGTGAAGAAATATATTTTGCCCTGGCCAGTGTGCCTCAGTTTGTTGAGTGTTATCCTATGCGCCAAGAGGTCTCTGGTTCAAGTCTCAGTCAGGGCACATGCCTGGGTTGCTGGTTTGATCACCAATAGAGAGGGTGCAGAAGGAAGCTAATCAATGTTTCTCTCTCATCCATGTTTCTCTCTCTCTCTCTCTCTCAAAGACAGTAAAAACATGTAAAACATCTTTTAAGAGCATTTTTTCAGTTCACAGTAAAATTGAGAAGATACAGAGATTTTACATATACCCTGACCCCACACATACATAGCCTTCCCCATTATCAACATAATATCCCCAAATGATATATATATATATTACAGTTAATGTACCTACATCGATATATTTATTACAATTTATGAACCTACATCAACACTGTATAATCACCTAAGTCCAGAGTTAACCTTAGTGTTCACTTATATTCTACCGGTTAGGCAAATTTATGGCATATATCCATCATTACAATAGAATAGAGAATATTTTCAGTGCCCTAAAATCTTCTTTGATTAATGTTTTATTTATTTTTTCCTTTAAAATATTTCAATATATTTTTAATACAGGAAAACAATAAAACAAATGAACAAAATGAAGGGACACAAGGGCTTTTGTAGAAGGTGTCTATGGGTATATTAGGATATTCAAATTACACAGTTTTTGTATATCAATTATAACCCCCATAAATCTGAAATACACACAAAAAAAGAAAAGAAAACCCTTAAAAATGTATTCCACTGCTCAGCATTACCTATTAGAAGTCATGTATTTTGAAGAAGATAGTGCTAAGTTCAAATTTTTAAAAAAATATATTTTATTGATTTTTTACAGAGAGGAAGGGAGAGAGATAGAGTTAGAAACATCGATAAGAGAGAGTCATCGATCAGCTGCCTCTTGCACACCCCCTGTAGGGGTGTCGAACTCAATCAGAGAAGGGCCCAAAATCTAAAATCCAGCCTAAATCGCGGGCCGAATGGTTTACTGAACAGTCATAAACTGTCATTGTGATGGAAACACAGCGGAGTGCAGTGATGACAGCGCGGTGCGGGCCACATTGCAAGGCCTGGCGGGACGGATTTGGCCCGAGGGCCTTGTCTTTGACACATGTGCCGTACAGGGAATATGCCCGCAACCAAGGTACATACCTTTGACCGGAATTGAACCCGGGACCCTTCAGTCCCCAAGCCGACGCTCTATCCATTGAGCCAAACCGGTTTCGACTAAGTTCGAATTTATTTATGTCACTTACTAATAAGGTTTTAACCCACTTTTTGAGGTTCTGAGAATTAAATTAAATAAATAACATTGTGAAAGCATCTGTAGTGTAGTTGGTGTTCAACAAGTGACTGTCATTACTTCTTATTATTTTTGTGAGATAATACAGTAAACCCCGCAGAGTCTTTTACCCTGTGTAGAGTTAATTGCTCTTAGAGTGATGAATAGATTGTTGCTGATGTTTCTCTGTTGCTGTGTCCTGTCATGTCTCAGTATTTTATCTTCTAAAAATATAGCATAATGTCTAAGAATGCACACTCTGGGATAAAGCTTCTTGGCTTATAATCATACCTCCATCATTAACTGGGCTTTTGACCTTGAACAAAGACATATAATCTCTCTCTGTTTAAGATTCCTCATATATAACAAGGCTTGTCATAGTATTTATTTCTAGCCTGTTTTTAGGATGAATTTTGTTATGTGGCACATTAAACAATGTTTAGAATAGACAAAAACCTGCATATGAAAAACTTATATAGTTTTTATAAGAGCTCTGATCCTCTGTTGCTTCTATATTCTGTTTTTAAAAGCAAACTAGGTGAACATAATTTGACATTTAATTTTAAGATTGTCTCAGTTCTGCAGGTTATTCTAGTAATTTCCTGGAGGAAAAAAATGCATAAGTTCTGCACAAGTCATCTTTGCCATTTTCTACAGATTTCAGATAATAAAACATAGCAATTGTATGGTTTTTAAAAGCATGTCAATATGATTGATGATTTATAATGCAATTGTGCCAAAATAGGAGAGGCAGAAATATCTGGTGTGTCCCAAATCTGTGAAATTATTGCATATGGCTATTTTATGGCCTATTCATGGAAGAAATGAGTCATCTTGTCCACCAGTAAAATGCCATCAGTTTTTGTTTGGAAAGAAGATAGCTGTAGAAAACCTCTATGTCTAGATGTTTTTTTATTTAATTACTTTATCTTTATTAAAAAAAATTCTTAAATACTGAAGGCAATATCCTCCCCACTGCTTTTGCATCTGTATTAGTAAACTGAATTTATGTGTCTGTCCTGTCTTTAGGAGTTTCCTATATAATGCAAATTGACTAGATGGCGGTGGGTGTGCATAGTGGAGGCTGGATTCCTGTAACACAAGATGTCTGCTGGGCCGGGGACCAGAAGCTGCATGCCCGCCTGGCAGGGCTTGACAGGGGTGGGGCTAGCCGGGTCAGGGCCTGGGTCTTTCATGATTTCGAGGCTTGCATGGGTAGGGGGGAACTTGACTCTGGGTCCCATGGCATGCCCCAGACTCTGACAGGAGGAAGATTTTCATATACATTTTACTAATTTTCTTTCATCTCTGACATTTCCATTTAGAAGAAGTGCAAAATTAAAATATATCCTCTAATTAATATAATTTTAATGTGCACTGATTTTGTGCACTAGGCCACTAGTATTATTATATTCATGAGTGAATCATCTATAGTTGAGCAAAGAAAAAATATGATGATATTAAATCAAGAACAAAGACAATCCAATATCAAGTGCAATTTTATAGACATTGAATTTGGAGTCTTCCTGCCATAGGACCTAATATTCACTTACAGCAAACATTTACCCTCATTTATAATTAAGTTCCACTATGATTTATTGTTTGACTAATATTCCTAATGAATTTGGTGGCTAATTGAATTCCTTGTTTGTTATGCTACATTTCATAGTACTTGTAACTGCATTTCTCTACCTCTGCAAATCCTTCATATCTCTATGTCAGCAAGTACTATAATTTTTGAGGCTGCAGTAGTAGAAAAAGCATTCCCTCCTTCAAATATGACATGTAGTGTATTACTTGAATGTGTAGTATTGTCAGGGGTGTAGTTTTTGACCTGCAATGCATTACTTGCTTGACTGAGTTTGGGGTTGTTTATCACTGATGACATATTTCTTATCGCTGAATTAAAACAGTAAATAGTGAAATGAACTGGGGATTTTCCAAGAATTTGTGAAAGAAATGAAAGCGATTGTTTCAAGTTTTATGCCATTTCATCTAAAATAACCTCTAGTGGATTGTCAATGTATGTGAATAAGCACACTCCTAGCTTGTTGAATTGGACATCTGTATTTCTCCATTGGATAAATGCCTATTTATGTCCTCTGCCAATTTTTTGTTTGGTTGTTTATTTTTTGTTATTGAGTTGTATAAGTTATTTATATTTTTTGAATATAAATCCTAATATTTTCTCCCCTTTCCTATGTCCTTTTATCTAGGCTGTCATTTTGTCTTATTGGTTGTTTCTTTCCCTATTTAGAATCGTTTTAGTTTGATGAAGTCCCATTTGTTTATATTTGCTTTTTTTTTCTGGCTGAAGAGGACATCTAAAAAGATATTACTCAGTTTGATGTCAAAAGAATTTATTATCAATGCTTTCTTCTAGGAGTTTTAAGGTGTCAGGACTTATTATTTAAGTCTTTAATCCATTTAAGTGTGTTTTTATATATGGTGAAAGAGAATGGTCATTTCTATTTTTTCTATTTATTTGTTATAATTTTTTTCAATCACAGATGACATTAAATATTACATTAGTTTCAGGTGTATAGCATAGTGGTTAGACATTTACATGACTTATCAACTGATACCTTTAATAAGTCTAGTACACACCTGGCACCATACATACTAATTATAATATTATTGACTATATTCCCTATTCTGTATTTTACATCCCCCATGTCTCTTTTGTAACTGTGAATTTGTGTCCCTTTTGTAACTGTCACTTTGGATTTCTTAATCTGTTCATCTTTTTCACTCAGACCCACAAAACCCTTTCTCTACGGTAACCACGAATTTGTTCTCTGTATCTGAGTTATTTTCTGTTTTGTTTGTTTTTAAAATTCCGCATATAAGTAAATTATATGGGATTTGTCTTTCTCTGTCTGACTTATTTCACTTAGCATAATACCCTTTAGGTATATCCATGCTGTTGCAAATGGTAGGATTTCACTATCTTTTATGGCCAAGTAATACCCCATTATATATATTCCACTGCTTAAAATATATTGATTTCAAAGAGAGGAAGGGAGAGAGAGGTAGAAACATCATTGATTGGCTTCACTTCCCACACTGAGGTTCAAGCCTGCAACCCGGGCATGTGCTCTGACCAGTAATGTAACAGTGACTTCTTGGTTTACAACTCAAAACTCAACCACTTACCACTTACCACATAGTCCCAGCATGTTCCACTGCTTTTTTTAAAAAAAATAAATTTTTATTGTTCGTATTATTACAAATGTTCCTTTTTCTTCCCCCCACCATTGCTCTCCTCCACCAGGTTCCCACCCCGCCCTCTGCCCTTTCCCCACTCCCCATTGTCCTCATCCATAGGTGCACAGTTTATGTTCAGTCTCTTCCCATGCCCCTCTCTTCCCTTTTCCTCAAGAATCGTCAGTTCACTCCCCTTCCATACCTCTGATTGTATTATATTCAAGAGTTAATATTGTTCATCAGATTTTTTTTAATATTTCCTTGGTTTTTAGATTCACTTGTTGATAGTTACATATTTGTTGTTCATGATTTTTATCTTTATTTACTTTCTCCTCTGAAAGAACCCCTTTCAGCAATTCATATAATTCTGGTTTGGTGTTGATGAACTCCTTTAGCTTTTTTTTATTAATGAAGCTCTTTATCTGACCTTCGATTCTGAGTGATAGCTTTGCTGGATAGATTATCTTTGGTTGTAGGTTCTTACTATTCATCACCTTGAACATTTCTTGCCATTCCCATCTGGCCTGCATGGTTTCTGTTGAGAAATCAGCTGACAATTGTATAGGTACTCCTTTATAGGTAACTACCTTCTTTGCTCTTGCTGCTTTTAATATTCTCTCTTTGTCTTTTGCTCTTGGAATTTTAAGTATGATTTGTTTTGGTGTGGTCCTCTTTGGATTCCTTTTGTTTGGAGTTCTGTGCACTTCCTGGACTTGTAAGTCTAATTCTTTCCCCAGGTGGGGGAAGTTTGTCACTATTTCTTTCAGTATGTTTTCGATATCTTGCTCTCTCTCATCTTCTGGGACCCTCATAATTCTGATGTTGGTTCGCTTGAAGTTGTCCCAGAGGTTTCTTACATTATCTTCAATTTTCTGGATTCTCTTGCCTTTTCTAGCTTCTGCGGAGGAGTGTCTTCTGGCTTTTTATGTTCCAACTCTTTGACTTGATTCTTGTGATCTTCCATTCTGTTTTTAGGACTCTGTATAATATTTTTATTTCAGTCAATGTATTCTTTATTTCTTGTTGATCCCTTATCATTTCTTGTTGATTCCTTATTAATTCTAGTTGATCCCTTTTCATATCCTCATGGGTCTTATCCATCTTTTCTAGGAAATTCTTGAAAAACCTTATAAGCGTAGATTTCAACTCTATATCCAGTCATTTTTTGTCCTCCATTTTTTCGTTTGTGATCTATTTCGTCTAGGCATTTTCGCAGCTTTCCTGAGTTGGTAGCCTTAAAAATCTCTGTGTTCTGCTTGGATGGGGTGGGGTTTCAGGGTGGAGCCTACAGCTTTGGCTTCCGTCAGCCCCGCCCTGTGCGGGTCCTTCAGTACTCGCTGCCAGCACCCCTGAGAGAAAGGTGCCCTCGATTTTCGCCTGCTACCAAACAGTCTAGGCTCTCCCCCAATGAGCCCGGAACTGGGGTTCAGTTCAGTTGGAAGTGGGATTGGAGGTGGCATTCGGAGCAGTCTGGAGCCCCTGTCTCCTTCCCCCCAGGGCGATCCTGCTGCACAGCCAACCGTCCCTTCTCTGGGCACAATGTGCATGCCTCCAGGATCTCCTCTTGCTGCTCCCCTGGGGTTCTGCCTTACAGCCCAGCTCCCTATAGATGAGCCTGGGTCCCTGGGTTCTGGCCTAGAACTGGGGTTCAGAGCCTTCAGAACTGGGGCGCAGCACAGTCGGAGTTTTATCTCCTTCCCGCTAGGGAACGCCTGCCAGGCACTCAGCCGCCCTCCTCTCCGGCTCCATCCTCTCTGTGCACGCCGCGTGTCTCTGTACCTTAGGCTTTTACAGCTCCTCCGCACTTCCTTCTGGTTTTCTCCTTGCTTCTCATTGTAGAATTTCCAGTCAGTCGACTTTCCTATAGTTCTGGGTAATGTCCATTTTATATTTTAGTTGTATTTTATTGAAATTGTTGTGTGCGGCTGCGGCTAGGTGTTTACCTGTCAGCCATCTTGGAACTCCCCATCCACTGCTATTTTTATCCATTCATCTATTGCTAGGTACTTAGGTTGCTTCCGTATCTTGGTTATTATAAATAATGCTGCAATAAACATAAGGGTGCACATATTTTTTCAAATTAGTGTTTCAGGCTTCTTCATATATATACCCAGAAGTGGAATTGCTGGATATTAACCGACTCCCACTTTTAATTTTTTTAATGAACTTCCATACTGTTTTGCATAGAGCAGCACCAATTTGTAACACCATCATAATACTCAAGGGTGTTTTTTTCTACGTCCTAACCAACACTTTTTTTGTTTCGTATTTATTGATGAAAGACATTCTGACAGGTGAGGTGTTATCTCATTGTGGTTTTAATTTGCATTTCTCTGATGATTAGTGATGGAGAGCATCTTTTTATATGTTTAATGGCTATCTGTATGTCCTCCTTAGATAAAGTTCTATTCAGGCCTTCTGCACATTTTAAAATCAGATTGTTTATTATTTAACCATTAAGTTGTATGTGTTCTTTATACATTTTGGATATTAACCCCTTATCAGATATGTAATTGGTGAATATATTCACTCATTTGTTAGGTTGTCTTTTATGTTGTTGATGATTTCCTTTGCTGTGCAAAAACTCTTTAGTTTGTTTTTCTTGCCTGGGGAGATATAACCAAAAAAATATTACTGACATCAGTTTCAAAGAGCTTGCTGCTTATGTTTTATTCTTGGAGTTTATGATTTTGAGACTTACATGTATCTTTTTTTAATTAAAAAAATGTGGAAGAGGTCAACCAAAGGACTTGTGTGCATGCATATGGGCCTAGCCAGTGGCCATGGACAACAGGGGGTGGGGGCATATGTAGGGAGGGATTTGGGATGAGAATGGGGGGGATAAGGACAATTATGTGAGACCATAATCAATTAAATAAATTTTAAAAATTAAATAAATAAATAAAAAAGAGGAAAAATAAAATATGATGCTGAGAGAGAGAAAAAAATGTTTAAAAACAACATCCTGGTTCCTGGTGCTGGGGTAATATTTAAATCTTGAATGCATTTTGATTTTATTCTTATATATGGTGTAAGAAAGTGGTCTTAGTTTTATTATTTTTGCATGTATCTGTCCAATTTTGTCAACACCATTTATTGAAGAGACTGTCTTTACTCCATTGTATGTTCTTGTCCTCTTGGTCATAGATTAATTGACCATATAGGTTTAGGTTTATTTCTAGGCTCTCTATTGTGCTCTGTTGACCTATGTGTATGTTTTTTATGCTGGTACCGTGTTGTTTGATATCTATAACCTGTAGTAGAGTTTTATATTGGGAATCATGATACTCCAAATTTGTTTTTCTTTCTCAAGATTTCTGTGGCTATTGGGGATCTTTTGTGGTTCCATATAAATTTTAAACTTATTTGTTCTAGTTCTGTGGTAAATGCCATTGATATTTTTTAAGAGTGCCTTGGATCTATAGTAGGGGTGTCGAACTCAATCAGAGAAGGGGCCAAAATCTAAAATCCAGCCTAAATCGCGGGCCGAATGGTTTACTGAACAGTCATAAACTGTCATTGTGATGGAAACGCAGAGGAGTGCAGTGATGACAGCGCGGTGCGGGCCACATTGCAAGGCCTGGCGGGACGGATTTGGCCCTCGGGCCTTGTGTTTGACACATGTGATCTATAGAATGCTTTGGGTAATATAGACAACTTAACAGCTTCATCATTTCCTAGGTTATTCTAGAGACCATCTGGGTCTGGGGAAGGCACAATGTAAGGGGCTGCGGAGTCCCCAGGTCCAAATTCTTCATTTATGGAAGAGGATTGGTCCTGTGCCATGCCATGATAGGGTTCAATTCAGTGAGCTGGAATCCATAGCAGCCTTATGGGGGTAGAAACACATGCATATCCTCTCCAATAATTCGTTGGGTCCCATCCACTTATTAGTGTCCATATCTTGCCATGGCCACATTGAACAATGGCCTGACCTTGTGGATTGTAAGGGATTCCCATAGAATGCTGGATGGACCAAGTTCTGAAAAGGCAGCCCCAGTTTCAGTTTTTATCTTGGTTAATATAGCTACAATTGGAAACAGGTCTTATTGAATTCATGCAAAGAAACATATTGCCACTTATTAAGAATTACCAAATACTGGAGGGACAGGTGGGGAGAATATATGATTTACCAAATTTGTGTTAAAAATTATTTTTTATATAGGAAAAACAAAAAGTTTAAGAAAGTGATACTTTCAAATGACATGAAATCTTGTCCTTTCTGCAAAATACAATATTCCAGAATAACAATTAGAGCTATAAATGAAAGTATGATATGGTTATTATTATTTGACAAAGCTTCCCATGTACCTTAAGCAGAAAATTTTCCTTCATGAGAAAGAAAACAAATAATGGAGGCATTTCAAAGCCTAATGGAGTGATCTAAAGTCATTCTAGGTCAAGAAAATGTTTCTTAAAATTAAAACTCTGGAAGGATTGAAAAACTTATTTTGCCCAAAGGTAGACACAAACATAGGCTAGAAAACATTGGTTCCCATAATTAAAAGATGGTCTTTGTGTAAAAAATACCTGATTAATATGACATATAACCATTTTAATAATTTATAGAACTTTTGCTTAATGGGTAGAAAAATTGGAAAGATCACTTTTCTTTTAACAAAATAAGGTTTATTCTCTAACTTCATTTGTCCTTGGGTGCGGTCAGTAAATGACACTAATTAAATTTCTGCTATCTGTCTCCCTGAGTACACTGATATAAGCTATATACCATCTGGTTATACCCTCTGGTTAGGGAGGAAGAATGAAAATCATTTACTTTTAAATCATTTACTTTCTTTGGTTTAGGGAAAATAGGATTTAATAGATGGCTTCAAATTGCTGTTTAACCATCTCAGTTTTCCTATTCTACTACTTCTGGCTTACTGGCCTGTGTCATTTATTCAATTTCCTTTCAACATTTCTCTTTACAAAATTCTAAAATGTTCACAAACCTTTCTCTGGAAACTTTACAACTTTCAGAAATAACCAGCTCTAGAAACCACTTTCTTTCTCATTCAAAACGTATCTCCATGCCTCATGCTTTATTACACCAAAGCTATAATTTCTTTCTAATTAGTTCGAATTCTTAACCCTTAGAAGCCTTAGTTTTTAGGTGACATGTAAGTACTTAACATTCCTCAGATTAGCAATGCATTCACATTTTAAGAGGTATTTCAGATAAAATACAAGACATTCATTAACAGATTCAAATCCATATTCTAGATTCTCCATACGAGGCAAACTCAGAATAATATTTCATTATCCTATTATTTCAAAAACCTAAATATATAATAATTTAAAAAATTTAATCCAGCAAACTCCAAAGTTTTAAGTTACCAAACACTTTGGAAAACTATGTTTAGGCATATATAGGAGGATATAATCACCACTGAAAATCACCATATAACCCTTCATTTTAGTTATATTTATTTTACCTTAACAACGTTGAGATTTTAAGCCAATTATTATTACCCAAGTCATTTTCTTGGCAAATTTTATAACAGCGATAACTCACTGGCCTTCAATAGCTTTAATGTTAAAGTGCTATATATATATATATGTATTCATAAAAGGGAAGACTGGGACATTAGCCTTGGAATCTTCGAACTAAGTCCCCCAAAGATAAGAAATCAAGCAAAGAACATCACTAATTAACAAGTTACATTACATACAGACAAGAACTTTCACTAGCTATGAGCTTCCAGTGGCTGATGACTTGAGAGGGAGAGCAGGAAAGAACCCCAAGATAATTCTTGGCAACTACTGGGAAGTTCCTGAAATCCCTGCCAAGTGTTCAGCCTGCCATAATAGCTGAGGCCCTCAGTAAAGTGAAACATGCCCAATCTTTAAACATATTAAACCAAACAACAAAGGCACATAAAACAACAATCAACAGACACTCATTTATCCGCTATTTACAGGTGTGCATAACACACAGACATGACTTAATAAATCAGAGTTCTCTCCATGGATCTTTCAGATGTTTTACATTGCCCGGGACTTACAGTCAGATGGGGTGCGGAGAGCTCCCAAGTGGGGTCACCAGTGAACATCTGAAAACAGCCTGTTGTTCACAGATCTCATCATATTCTGCTATATATAGCAAATATTTACTGGCATCTAAAGTTGTTTAAGCCAAAATATGCCAGTCCCAAGGACTCATATGGCAATTTTCAGACAGCATTAAGGAGTCCTTTTGTAAACAGACTGTTAGACCCATTCTCTCTAGTTGATGAGCCTTCCCACAGTGGAGGCAGAGGATTAGATCAGGGGTCTTAGGTATTGCAGGCTTTACAGGCTCTACTTCAGGAGAGGGGACGGTGGTAAATACTTTCTGTAGGCTTTTGAGCCTCAATATAAAGTAGGCATAGTGCACCTTGAACAAGAGCCCACACAGTTAAAGATGACAAAGGCACTAATTTTCCCAGAGCCTGAATTTTATTTAAATTCCTGCCTACTTGTTCCCAGAGATCAACATCTAATGTTCCTTTATCAGGGAACCAAGGATTATAAATTATAGGCACCATTTGCTTTTATAACTTTTTAAGTAACAAAGAGAGCTGTAACTCAGTGAACAGTTACTGTCCTATTGTGAAACCTTAGCTGAGAAACAATTCCCTTGAATTTGGAAATCCCAAGCAGACTCCAATGACTTACTGAACAGTTACTTTCATTTCCTTTTCAAGGGATCTGCTGTGTCTCATTGTGTTCCATGGTCCTAATACATGGTACCACCTTGCCAGGGCTTCCCAGCAACCCCTAAGTGATGGATAAATGGATTACTCTGACACAATGTTTGATATGAAATCTCTACAGCCAGACTATAGCAACAAGGCAGCCCTGATTGCCTGCCTTGCTAGGCTTCTCTTACAGTTTGAGATACAGTAAAGTTTTTCTTTTAGATGCAACAAGTAGGATGAGTTATCTTGAAAGGACACATGTGTTTACATTGTCCTCTAGGCAGGGCATCCATGGATTAAGCATAAGGATTCCAGTAAACACTGGCGGGGGAGGGGGGGAATCTGCACATGCACAGACTTGTTTGGAAAGGTCAAGGAATAATTAGGCGTGCTGCTTTTGATAATCCCCTAAATCTCCCCTAAGTAGGAATTCCAATAAACAGGGCTGTCGGCCTTCCACACACTTCCCTTTTCTCAGAATGCCCTCCTTACAAACTTTCCAACCAAGTCTTGTGTGCTCCCCAACAGATAGGTATGTCCTTATTCCTATTTTGATCATTGTTGTTTGGCGGTTTTTATAGTTCTTCTCTGTGTTATTATTCTTCTCTTGATTTCTTTTCTTTTGATTTCTTTCTTTGATTGGGTTCCTTTATCTTTATATTTCATATGTTTTAGATTTTTTATTACCATGAGGTATATCCTATCCTATCTAATAAAGATGTAATATGCAAATTGACCATCACTCCAACACACAAAATGGCCACCCCCATGTGGACACAAGATGGCCACCACAAGATAGCCAGAAGAGGAGGGCAGTTGGGAGGGACCAGGCCTGCAGGGGAGGGCAGTTGGGGGAACTGCAATAGCTTTAATGTCAAGGAAGGTCAAGGAATTATTGGCAGTTGGGAGGAACCAGGCCTGCAGGGGAGAGAAGTTGGGGCGGACAAGGCTGGCAAGGGAGTGCAGTTAAGGGCAATTGGGCTGGCTGGGGAGGGCCATTAGGGAAGACCAGGCTGGCAAGGGAGGGAAGTTAGGGGTGACCAGGCCTGCAAGGAAGGGCAGTTGGGGGTGACCAGGCTGGCAAGGGAGGTCAGTTAGGGGTGACTGGGCAAGCAGAGGAGGACAATTGGGGGAAACAAAGACTGGCAGGGGAGGGCAGTTAGGGGCAACCAGGCCTGAAGGAGAGGATAGTTAGCGGTAACCAGGCTTGCAGGAGAGTGTAGTTAGGGGCAATTGGGCCAGTAGGGGAGCAGTTAAGCATCGATCAGGCTGGCAGGAGAGTATTTGGGGGTGATCAGGCTGGTAGGCAGGAGAGCAGTCAGAAGCCAGTAGTCCTGAATTATAAGAGGGATCCCAGATTGGAGAGGTTGCAAGCTGGGCTGAGAGATACACACCCCAGTGCATGAATTTTGTGCACCGTGCCTCTAGTTCTATATAATAGAGAGGTGATGTTCACCTTTGCACAAGATAGTTGCCCCCATGGGGTCAAAGATGACTACCACAAGATGGCTGGCAGGGATAGTAGGTGATCAGGCCAGACAGTTAGAGGCAACCAAGCAACAGGGGAGGGCAGTTGGGAAAAACAGGCTGGCAGGGGAGGGCAGTTAGGGGTGACCAGGTTGGCAGGGAAGGGCAATTAATGGTTACCAGGCCAGCAGTGGAGGGCCGCTGGGGGCAATCACCAAACAGGGGAACAATTAGGCATCGATCAGTCTGGCAGGGGAGTGGTTAGGGGGTGATCAGGCTGGCAGGCAGGAAAGCGGTTGGGAGCCAGAAGTCTCAGATTGTGAGAGGGATGTCTGACTGCTGATTTAGGCTTGATCCCCCGAGGGATCCCAGATTGGAGAGGGTGAGGCTGGCCTGAGGGACAACCCCCACCCCAGTGAACAAATGTCATGCACCAGGCCTCTAGTATTGTAATAATAAAGGAATATGCAAATTACCTGGGACACTGTAACATCACAGCCACTCAGCAGGAGGCATGCACAGCAGAAGCGAGTGGGCAGGGACTGCCATCACCAAGTTGTAGCCCCCACGCAGCCAGGCCAGGAGGTTGCCCAGCGTGGGGGCAGTCCCTCTCATTCTGCTATCTTGAGTTTGTGGTTTCCAAGGAAACAGCCAGAAGGGATGATAAACCCTCAACAAATGACCCAGCTTGTGCCTATCTAAGTGGCAGCTTTGTTTAAATCAAGCCTTTCCTGCAGTGAATGATCTCAACCCTCCCTGGATCAGGCAGTTTCCTGTGGAGTGCAATCTCCATACAATACAACAGGGGCCCCAGGTTCATCCCTGGTGATCTCATACACATTAGTTTGGGGCAGTGAGGAAGGAAGGGAAAAGGCATCACATGGGGCAGCTCTGGCTAGCAAGCAGTAGGAAACCATATCTGGCAGATACTCTCCTGCCACTCCCTTTAACATGTAAGAAGAACCAAGTAAACCAATACAAACACTCCTTCCCTGCTCCAGGTGAGATCCAGGACTGAGGGGCATCCTGATCAAGCAATGTGTACCTGTTTCCCACCCCCTTCATCCAAATGGACAGGCTAGGGCAGTGGTTGGCAAACTCATTAGTCAACAGAGCCAAATATCAACAGTACAATTATTGAAATTTATTTTGAGAGCCAAAATTTTTTTTTAATATATATTTTATTGATTTTTTACAGAGAGGAAGGAGGAGGGATAGAGAGCTAGAAACGTTGATGAGAGAGAAACATCGACCAGCTGCCTCTTGCACACCCCCTACCGGGGGATCTGCCTGCAGCCAAGGTACATGCCCTTGACCGGAATCGAACCAGGGACCTTTCAGTCCGCAGGCCGACGCTCTACCCATTGAGCCAAACCGGTTTCGGCTTGAGAGCCAAATTTTTAAAACTTAAACTTCTTCTAATGCCACTTCTTCAAAATAGACTCGCCCAGACCATGGTATTTTGTGGAAGAGCCACACTCAAGGGGCCAAAGAGCCTCATGTGGCTCATAAGCTGCAGTTTGCTGACCACGGGGCTAGGGGGTTAAGGGGAGGAGGAGGAGCTTTGCAGGAAGAGGATCCCTGGAACCATACCCCTGCCCTCCTGCCAGACCTTACCTCTCCTAGCACAGAGCCTGACCCCACCCCCAGCATATTTGCATATCCTAGACCCTCCAGTGTTTCTAGGCACTGGGCATTCCCATGACTTCTCTGCCTCCCAGCCACTCAGCCTATCTGTCTCCTACCCTAGAAGCACTTTGTCCTCCCCAACTTTCGGTCTTTATAGCCTAAATGCATGGTAAGCTTAGTTGGTTTTCAATGGATTTTATTTTGATAAGAATCAGCAAGGCTGCTTAGCAACTGAGCTGCTCAGACCTCATTAGGGACAATGAATGACATACCTTACTTGGCTTTGATAGCAAAGCAATCTTATTTTTAAAATTTTTTAAAAATAGATTTTTATTGATTTTAATAGAGGAAGGGAGAGGGAAAGAGATAGAAACATCAATGATGAAAGAGAATCCTTCATCAGCTGTCTCCTGCACACATCATACTGGGGATTGAGCCCACAATCCAGGCATGTGCCCTTGATCAGAATCAAACCTGGGACCCTTCACTCCTCAGCCTGAAGCTCTAGCCACTGAGCAAAACCAGCTAGGGCAAGCAATTCTATTCTTAAAGACTTGATTTTTGTCATAAACAAGTGGATTTGAATCATATCAAACCAATATACATTTTTAATGAAATGTCTCTTCATTTCTACTAATGCAATTCTACCTTAAAGCTTATATTATATAATCTATACTAATAAAAGGATAATGTGCTAATTAGACCAGATATCTTCTGGGAAGCCAACCAGAAGTCCTTCCACACAAACCATGTTGGTATGGGCTGAGGCAGAGGCAGTTAGAGGTGATCAGACCAGCATGGGAGGGCAGTTAGGGGTGATCAGGCTGGCAGGGGATGGCAGTTAGAGGCAACCAGGCTGGAAGGGAGAGAAGTTAAGAGTGTTCATGCAGGCAGGGGAGTAGTTTGGGGCAATAAGGCCAGCAGGCAGAGGTGATTAGTGGCTATAATGCAGATAGGCAAAGGCAGTTAGGGGTGATCAGGCAGGCAGGCAGGTGAGCAGTTAGGAACAAGTGGTTCTGGATTGCAAGCTATATGTCTGACTGCCAGTTTAGGTCCTATCCCTGTGACTAAAGCAGTAGTCAAACATCCCCTGAGGGATCTCAGATTTGAGAGGGTGCAGGCCAGGCTAAGGGACACCCCCAATGCACAAATTTCATGCACCAAGCCTCTATTATACATACATATATATTTAAGTTACATATCATTATAAAAGCACTACATTTTTATTACCCCTTCTACTCTGTTTTTACATTATGTTTTATATTTTTTAAGTTATGAATTTCAAGATTATTTATTACTAGAGGCCCAATGAATGAAATTCATGCCTCGGCCATCACAACCCTGGCTTCGTCTGGAAGGTCATCCAGCTCTCTGATCTAATTAGCATATCACACTTTTATTATTATAGATAGTTGCAGTTAATTTTGCTGCTTTTATCTTTAAAATTAAGTTTAGCTTTTTAAGTGGTTTCTTCACTGTGTTTACTGTGTATTTGCCTTTACCACTGAGTTTTCTTTTCCCACTGATAATTTTTTAAATTTATTACTTTTGGTTGTGAACTTTTCAGCATAAAAAAGACTCTAACGTTCTTGTGAGATCCATTTAGAGGTTATAAACTACTTTAGTTTCTGCTTGTCAGGGAAAAATCTTCATCTCTCTTCAATTCTGACTGATAGCCAAAACCGGTTTGGCTCAATGGATAGAGTGTCAGCCTGTGGACTGAAAGGTCCAGGTTCCATTCCGGTCAAGGGCATGTACCTTGGTTTTGGGCATATCCCCAGAAGGGGGTGTGCAAGAGGCATCTGATCGATATTTCTCTCGCATCGATGTTTCTAACTCTATCCCTCTCTCTTCCTCTCTGTAAAAAAATCAATAAAATATATTTTTAAAAAATTCTGAATGATAACCTTGCCAGATATAGTATTCTACCTCATAGGTTCCTTTCTTTCAGCACTTGAAATATTTTCTGCCACTCTCTTACCTTACGAGGTATAAAGTTGCTTCTGAGATATCATATGATTGTGTTATGGGGTCTTTTAATTTATTTATTTGCTTATTTACATTATAATGGATGCACATCGAATAACTATCTCCAATAATTTAAAAACACTGACAATTGAGGTCTATCTTTGTGCTCTTCTGTATATCATAACCCTGAGTTCCCTGACTCAAGATAACTAATATTTGAGCCACTTCTTATTTCCACTAATGAAATCAAAGAAAATTTTCCATCATCTGTAACCTAATTTACTTCAGTGATTTTCTAAGTTCATTATTTCTACTCTTATCCACTACAAATCAACTTTTCACACTACAGACAGGATAAGCTTTAAAAAATGCAAATCTGCTTTTTTATGTTTAAAAACCATTAAATATCTTTAAATATCTTCTTAGGCTAAAGAACAATACACTTAGCATGGCTTTCAAGACCTTGCTTGTTTGGTATCTCCTTATTTTATTCAGCTTTGTCTTTTACTTTATTTCTACTTCTTTCAATCACTTTTTTTAGTCTCTAATCAATAGATTAAATATCAAGATGAGGAATTTTATTATAAATGAAAACTATAGAATAATAGAATTTCTGAAAATTTGATATTCAGCTGAAGCTTTATGATACTGTTTTATATTATGCTATGTAACTTTTAAAAGTAGTTGCTATACTTATATACCTTCTTCCTTATATTCTAAGAATTTACAAATATTTACCTGAAAAATAATTAATCTTCACAACATCCTACAATGTTTGGGAGGAGTAGATATGCAATTCTATTTAATAGATGAGGTTAGGAAATATGATTTCTGTAAGTTTATATTGTTATGGATTAAGCATTGAGAACCAAGTTTTCTGACTTATTTGAATGCCCTTTCCATCTGACCCATCATTATTCTTAGGAATTGTATAGTATTTCATCTTCTGGAACTCAAAGACATTTCAAACACCCAGTTGATATGCAATTTCAATATTAACCTTGAGTATTAAAGAATGGGACAAGTGAGTAAATTCATTAAATCAAAACAGGCGTTTCACTTCTAAGAGAAGTTTTAACAAGGAGAAAGCATTGCCAATATGGATCTGACTTTGCTTTTGTCTTGTTTCACTGATTCACCTCTTCCAATATCAGTCTTCTATAGTTTAACTCAAATCTAGATAGCTTATGTATTACCTATTGTCTGGCCAATCCTGAGGGAAAAAACACAAAAGTGGATAAATATTTCTGTGGTAGGCAGTTAGAAATATATAAGCAGTCAAGGCTGATAGATCAGGTACACAAGGTCACCAGAGCAGAAAGTTATGGGTACCTAGGAATGGGAAAAACTGGAAAAATAAGGGCCTCATCTCTTTAGTAACCTTCCCTCTCCTAGAATATTACTGCTCATATGATTTAGAGCTGCTGTCCTTTTATATGGCTGGTTATGATGTTGGGACCCTACCCTGACTTTTCCTCCCCTGGCATGTCATTAGTCATGAGGTAACCTCCTTTGGAGAAAGAACAAGAGTAAAAGAGTGGCCTCATAAAACTCCCATGGGGACCCTTATACAACCACTCTCTTAAGCATTAACCCCTAGGGATAATATCTAGGCTTCAATTGTGTTTCAGCTCCAGGCCCAGAAAAGCAGCAAACTAGACAAGCAATGTCATGGATGACCTCAGGATGGCAACATTGACTAATGAATGACATTCTGCCCAAGTGCCGACCAATCAGTAGAGACCATGAACCTGAAAGGACACAACTGAAAAGCTGATGGATATTCTGTGGAGATCCTCTCCTGTAACCTGACCTAAAATATCCAACCTGAAAAGCCCTTAGGACCTAGGACCCAGTTCATTTTCCCTCCCAGAAGCATACCCATTCCTTTTCCTCTACCCTTTCTCTTCCCAGGCACATCACCTTTACCTGTTTCTCTACTAAGCTCTAAGGGCCCCTTCCTTTGCCTCTGCAATTTGTCAACTGAGTCCATTTCTTCTACTGTTCACATCTTCCACCTCTGTGACTTTCTAAATAAACTTTTACAGTTTGAGTCTTGATTCTGAATTCTTTCCTAGCCAGAACTCAAGTAACAAGGTTGCTGTTCTCACACCACCATTTCCACCAGTGCCTTTGAATCCTAATATTTTATGAGTTTGATTTCCCCTGCTCATGTTTTAGATACATTACTACATTTATATTTTAATATATTTTGTTGATTTTTTGCTGAGAGGAAGGGAGAGGAAGAGAGAATAAGAAACATCGATGAGAGAAAAACATCAATCACCTGTCTCCTGCACACCCCCTACTGGGGATGTGCCCGCAACCAAGGTATGTGCCCTTGATCAGAATCAGACCTGAAACCTTGAGTCCGCAGGCCAATGCTCTATACACTGAGTCAAACCAGTTAAGGCAACATTACTACATTTTTAAAGAAATATGAGGTGTTCAGAGAATCCATAGGCTTAAAGGAAATTTCTATGTAAAGACAGTGTTACAGTAAAATTAAAGATGGGAACAACCTGGAGGAAATTGACATATTCCTAGAAAAATACAAACTTTCAAAACTCAATCAGGAAGAATCTAAAAATCTCAATAGACCAGTGACTTGGGAAGAAATTGAAACAGTCATCAAAAGGCTTCCAGCAAACAAAAGCCCAGGGCCAGATGGCTTCACAGGAGAGTTTTACCAAACATTCAAGGAAGAACTAAAACCTATCCTCCTCAGACTATTCCAGAAAATCCAAGAGGAAAGAACACTTCCAAACTCCTTCTATGAAGCCAGCATCACCCTAATACCAAAACCAGATAAAGACAACTCAATGAAAGAGAATTACAGGCCAATATCCCTCATGAACATAGATGCCAAAATCCTCAACAAAATTCTAGCAAATCAACTCCAGAAGAACATCACAAAGATCATACACCATGACCAAGTAGGATTTATTCCAGGAATGCAAGGATGGTACAATATCCACAAATCAATAAACGTGATGCATTACATAAACAAATTGAAAGATAAAAATCATATAGTCATATTAATTGATGCAGAAAAAGCATTTGATGAAATCCAACACCCTTTCCTGATAAAAACTCTTAACAAGGTAGGATTACAAGGATCATTCCTCAACATAATAAAAGCTATATATGATAAACCCATAGCCAACATTATACTCAATGGGCAAAAACTAAAACCATTCCCTCTAAGAACAGGAACAAGACAGGGATGTCCACTCTCGCCACTCCTGTTTGACATAGTACTGGAAGCACTAGCCATTGCAATTAGACAAGAGGAGGAAATAAAAGGCATCCAAATTAGAAAAGAACAAGTAAAGTTATCCTTATTTGCAGATGACATGATATTATACCTAAAAAACCCAAAAGACTCCATTAAAAAACTAATTGACTTAATAAATGAATTTGGCAATTTAGCAGGATACAAAATTAATGCCAAGAAATCCATGGCATTTCTATACACCAACAGGGAAACTACAGAAACAGAGACTAAAAAAGCAATTCCATTCACCATTGCACCAAAAAAATTAAGATACCTAGGAATAAATTTAACTAAGGAAGTAAAGGACCTATATGCGGAAAACTACAGGACACTGAAAAATGAGATAGATGAAGATGTAAGGAGATGGAAGAACATACCATGTTCATGGATTGGTAGAATCAACATCATCAAAATGTCCATACTTCCTAAAGCAATCTATAGGTTCCATGCACTCCCCATTAAAATACCAACGACATACTTCACTGACCAAGAAAGAACTCTCCAAAAGTTCATTTGGAACAATAAAAGACCCCGAATAGCCACAGCAATCCTGAGAAAGAAGAGTAAAGTAGGAGGGATCTCAATACCAGACTTCAAACTATATTATAAAGCCACTGTTCTCAAAACAGCCTGGTACTGGAACAAGAACAGACATATAGATCAATGGAATAAAATTGAGAACCCAGATATCAACCCAAATCACTATGCTCAATTAATATTTGACAAAGGAGGCACGAATATACAATGGAGTGAAGACAGTTTCTTTAATAAATGGTGTTGGGAAAATTGGACAGACACATGCAAAAGAATGAAACTAGAACACCAACTTACACCATTCACAAAAATAAACTCAAAATGGATACAGGACTTAAACATCAGACGGGAAACCATAAAAATACTAGAAGCATCCACAGGCAGCAAAATCTCAGATGTATGCCAAAAGAACTTCTTCACTGATACTGCCCCTAGGGCAGTGGAAGCTAAAGAGAAAATAAACAAATGGGACTACATAAAAATAAAAAGCTTTTTTACAGCAAAAGAAACCATCAACAAAACAACAAGAAAGCCCACTGTGTGGGAGAACATATTTGCAAATGTTACCACTGATAAAGATTTAATCTCCAACATTTACAGACAGCTTATACAACTAAATAAAAGGAAGATGCATGATCCAATTAAAAAATGGGCAATGGACCTAAATAGAATATTTTCAAAAGAAGACAGAAGGAAGGCCAAAAGGGACATGAAAACATGCTCAAAGTCACTAACTGTCTGAGACGTGCAAATCAAAACAACAATGCGGTACCATCTCACAGATGGTACCATCTCTGTCAGAATGGCCAACATCAACAAATCAACAAAGGACAAGTGTTGGCGAGGTTGTGAAGAAAAAGGAACCCTCGTGCACTGCTGGTGGGAATGCAGACTGGTGCAACCACTGTGGAGAATAGTGTGGAGTTTCCTCAAAAAACTGAAAATGGAACTCCCATTTGACCCAGTAATCCCACTTCTAGGAATATATCCCAAGAAACTAGAAACACCAATCAGAAAGGATATATGCACCCCTATGTTCATAGCAGCACAATCTATAATAGCCAGAATTTGGAAACAGCCTAGGTGTCCGTCAGCAGATGATTCGATCCAAAAGCTATGGTACATCTACACAATGGAATACTATGCTGCCATAAAAAAGAAGGAATTCTCATCATTTGCAGCAACCTGGATGGAATTGGAGAACATCATGCTGAGTGAAATAAGCCAATCAATGAAAGAGAAACACCACATGACCTCACTCATTTGTGGATGATAAAGAACATTGTAAACTGATAAACCAAGAGACAGATATAGAGACAGTAAAGCAACTGGTAGACTGTCAAATTACAGTGGGAAGGGGAGGAAGATCTGAGGGAGATAATAGATCAACCGAAGGACTTGTGTACATGCATATAAGTACAACCAGTGGACAGAAAACTCTGGGGAGGGAGGGTATGTATAGGAGGGAGGGAGGTGGGCAAAAAAAATCAATAAAATATATTTTAAAAATAAATAAATAAATAAATAAAAACTAAAGATGGATTTAATTCAGAAAAATAGAAAGGCATAATTCTTACACATGAGAAATAAATAAAATATTTTGAAAGGCACAATACCTGATAAATAAAGAAGAGTGTTTGCCTTGACAATGATATAAGATTGATACTTTTTAAAACATTTTATAATTTAATCATATATGAGGGTTTTGTTTCTTTTTTTAACAAATCAAACAACCTATTTAAAATATTATTAATATGCCAACATGGCCCTAGTCTGTTTGAGTCAGTGGTTAGAGCATTGGCCCATGGACTGAAGGGTTAGAGGTTTGATTCTGGTCAAGGACACATATCTTTGTTGCAGGCTTGATCTCACATCCTGGTCAGGGCCCATGCAGGAGACAACCACATTGATGTGTTCCTCTCACATTGATGTTTCTCTCTCTGTTTCTCCCCCTCCCTTCTACTCTCTCTAAAAATCAATGGAAAAAATATAATCAGGTGAGGATTAACAATAACAACAACAATAAGTCAATATGAAAAGATGTCTCTATCTTTTCTTTATCTATAAAATAAAACAGACAACATTGAAGTTTCCTATCTTAACTTACAAGAAGTAATTAAGTTATTAAGCATAAACATGCAAAATTGTAATGCTTCAAATCAGCATCAGCTGAGATATCTGTTAACATTACTTAAATATTAAGTTATTGTTAATATATTAAGTTCAGTGTATAGATTTTCATGTAATATATCTCAGTAATGACAAGAGTAGTACGTGAGTTATGAGATTTTTAATAATCTAATATTAAATAGTAGTTTATTTATATTTTTTAGAAAATTATTTATCTTTCTTTAAATTATTTTTTATTATAAAGGTATTCCTGTTTTGTGTTTGAAATGATGTTTTAAAATTGTTCATAAAAGGTCAAATTATTAAACACTGATGTAATACAATATAACAGGTGATATATTTGAAAAAATAAATTGCAATCCTTTATTTAAATACACTAATTAAGAGAAAAACCTTAATTTTGTGGCATTGCAAGAACACAGAAACTGCATAAGGGGAGCTTAGGTGATTCCAAAGGCATCCATTCTATCTCAATATGGGCAGCACATCCACTCACAAGCTTTCAACCTCTCTGCTGAGGACACTCACATCTCTCTAGAGTCCATATAAAAATAAACTGTCTCCCACTTTCTCTTGGGGCCAGGACAGAAAATCAAATAAATTGGAGAACATCCACCCTGAATTAACAAATTAGACACACTTAAGGAGACAATTTTCAACAAGGAAGTGAATGGGACACCTAGAGAACTCTGCTTGCCAACCATAAACCATGTGGAACCACCATCATTCCCTGGCAGTGAGTAGTGCAGTACCTCTTGGCAGGTTTCTAGATGTCTGCAGTGAGCAGTGGCTAAAGTGACCTCCCACATAAGACCACCTCACCATCCAATTAGGACACCACATCCCAAGATATGGCTCCAGGACCCTGCAGTTAGTACAAGCCAGAGGGAACCCTGTGACCCGGCCCCACTCTGGGACCCAGAACCAGGCTGCCAATCTGACCTGGAGCCACCCAGAACCCACTTCACGGTGAGCTCTAGGACCTGCTGCCAGGGCAAACAAGAGCAACCCAGTGCACACCAAATATGTGCCAAATGAGTGTTCTGACTGTGTGACCCAGAGCAACCCACATCCTCTCCATTCAAACCCCTGAGACAGTTCTTATGGGCTACCCAGAGCAACCCTACATGCATCTCACTTAGGGCCACAAGAGAGTGCTGCTGGGGCTACCCAGAGCAATCTGATGTGCTCAGAAGGGAGCCACAGGACTGCACTGCAAGTGTGCTACCAGAGGGAACTAAGGTGCCACCCTGCCATGGGTGTTCATGCCACACAGTGAATTGCATGCCAGAGGGCTCTGGGCCCTCATAGGGAGTCACACATCAGAGTAACTGTAGATGAGCTTCAATCACCCCAAGCATCTGAAGTGGACAACTGAGGGACTAGATCCACAGGAGAAGGAGATACAATTCAGAGGAGAGACAACAAAGATGTGAAACTCAAGGCAGACCAAGACTCTGGGCTAATGATTTCTGGACCATTGGTTTGATAGGGTTTTCAACATCTCAAACCCCAATCAGGGTGCCCAGGGCCAGAAAGAGACAGCAAAAAATGGGTAGATAAAGAAACAACCTCCCATCCCCACTGAAAGAAAAGGAGGAATCACCAGAAAAGAAACTAAATGAAATGGAGGCAAACAATATATCCAAGAAACAATTCAGAGCAAGGATCATAAAGTTCCTAGGACCCAGGGTCCCAGAGCTGGGAAAATAACTCCATACAAACAGCAAGAACTACAGATTTTACCAGTGCAGATTGAGACTCAGCAACACAGAAGCTGCTAGAGACCCAGATATTCCTCTTAAAAGGCTGGCACCACAAACTGAACTTGCAAGGTTCCGCTTTCTCTGAGTCCCAGCACCAGGACAAGGCTCTGGAGAACATAGATACATATGAGGAGGAATTAGATTGTCTGGCATTTGGGGCAGGAACTCAGGGATGGCTTTTTTCCCAGACAGAGGTGTTCCTGGAGATAATTGTTCCTATGTTGGAAATTTCCAGGTTGTAGGCCTGACTGGCAGCCATTTCTGTTTGCTCTGCTCTGGTGATTCCCTAAGAACCCACCCTACTCAAGCTGTGTGCAGAGACTTTTGTATATGAGTGGATGGTCCTTGCTCAGGGTAAAAATATCTCAAACAAGCTGTAGCTGGATCAGGGAGCACCAAACATATCAATAAAAGAGCCAAGACATGGCACCAGCACAAGCCTGCCTTTCTTCATAGCTGGGACTCATCTGGACATTTCCAATCCCTATAGAAAGATGAGGAATCTGCAGATGTCTCTGTAGCTCCTGCTGTATGATCCCTTGCAGTGGCTGATTTTTCACCTCTCTGGATACCTAACTGTGGTGGGTGTTTTTCTCTTTTCCGCATCCATCTCCATCATGGAAAAGGAAACAATCAGGTTCCTGAATAGAGGATCTGGGGATTAAGAAATTAAAGAAAGAAAGAGACAAGAGGCAGAAATAGATTCATCAAGCTGGGAGCTAGGTGGGCGCCATTCTCTCTGATGAAGAGGCAACAAGATGATGACGATGACAAGCCCTCCCAGCACATTTATTTTATACCCCAATACCAGGAAGTAACACCAACTTATTTGCATTCTTAAGTAGGCCCTAGCATGCCTATATTTACCTATCTAGTCCCACCCCTGCTAATAGTTGGGCTGATATGAAGGCCAAACTGACAACATATTCGCCATCTTGGGGAAACATGTTCCCAAGGCATGGCTCTGCCTATGCATTGAGTTCAGCTGACAATAATTAAGGAAAATGCCCATGTGTCTTCCCAGGCAGCCCTCTACACCCAACAGCAATTTTACACAATGCTCAGTGTCATACCATATCAGATAATAAATGTACACATCCATAAGTGACACAATCAAGGGGAAGACTTGGTGAACGCCAAATACCCACTTAAAAAAGGCCTGTTCCATAGGGCTGTCTCCTGCACAGCAGCTCTTTTGCTGTAGTTGCAGCTAGTCATCACAGGCAATTTGTCTAGAGGTCAACTCTTCTCAGTCATGCCAACAGCAATCAAGGTTCAACTACAACACATAGAAGCAGCCAAAATGCGGAGACAAAGACACTTGTCACAAATGAAAGAAATGGGAGAAAGTAAACCACTGGATATAGAGTTCAAAACTTCAGTTATAATGTTACTCAAGAATCTTCTAGAAACCTCCAAGGGACTTAGTGAGGCTTTTAAGGATCTTAGTGAGAACGCAAAACAAACAAAAAATGAAAAAAGGAAAAGTCAGAAATAAAGCATACACTGACTGAAATAAATAATAAAATACAGAAATTCAACAGCAGAGTATATGATTCTGGGAATTAAATCAATAATTGAAAATATGAGGAAGAAAAAAAGAAAGAAAAACAATAACAACAACAACAAAACACTCAAGAACAGCAGAAAGAAAAAGCATAAAAAATATGAAGATAGTGTAAAGAGCGTTCACATTAGGGGGGTTCCAGAAGAAAGGAGAAAGTAAGATGTTAAAAACCTATTTGAAGAAGTAATGATAGAAAATTTCCCTGACCAGATTAAAGAGGAAGCCCAGGAAGCATGGAAAACCCCAAACAAGAGAAACACAAAGAGTACCAGGCAAAGACATAATATACTTAAAATGTCAAAGGCTAAAGACACATAGAGAATCTTAAAAGTAACAAGAGAAAAGCAGTTAGTAACTTACAAGGGAATGCCCACACAACTGTCACCTGATTTCTCAACAGAAACTATGCATTCCAGAAGAGTGTGGCATGAAATATTATAAGCAATGAATAAGCTAGGAACTACAACCAAAATTACTCTACACAGCAAAGCTATCTTTAGAATTGAAGGGTATATGAAGAGTTTCAAAGACAAGAAAAAGCTAAAGGAATCCATCACCACCCAACTAGTATTATATGAAAATTTTAAGGGTATTCTTTAAGAAGAGGAAGTAGAAAAAGATAAAACATATAAACAACAAAATAGCAACAAATACATACCTATCAATAATTAAATCTAAAAATCAAAGTAAACATAAGAAATCTAATGAACAGAATAAACTGGTGAATAAAATAGAATCAAAGGCATGAAAATAGAGTAGACTGACGATTCTGAGAGGGAAGGGGGTGGGAGCAGGAAGGGATTAAACAAAGAGCTTATGAGCATATATGCATTATCTATGGAGAGATACAATAGGGTGGTGAAGGCCTGTGGTGGGGTGGGAACCCAGTGGAGGGGGACAATAAGGGGAAAAAGAGGAATATCTATAATAATTTCAATAATAATAAAGATTTTTTTAAAACACAGTGAAAGGTTTCAAGGGTAGACTAGAATAAGCAGAGAACCGAATCAGTGAGTTAAGAGACAAGGTATAAAATACACACCCAATCTGAAGAGCAATTGGAAAAAAGAAAAGTTAAAAAGCAGGAGAGTTTAAGGGAGCTTAAGTACAAAGTGAAATGAAACAGCATCTGCATAATGGGGGTGCCAGAAGGTCAAAAAGAGCAGAAAGGAATATAAAACCTATTAGAAGAAATAATGACAGAATATTTCCCTGACTTGGGGAAGAAAAATTCACACAAACACAGAGAATTTCAAACAAGATAAACCCAAAAATACCAACACCAAGACACATCATAATTACAATGGTTAACATCAATGGGAAATTAGAATCATAAGGACAAAAGAGAGAGACATAAAGTTACCTACAAGAGATCTTCCATTTAGACTATCAAATGATTTCTCAACAGAAACACAGCAGGCCAGAAGAAAACAGAATGAAGTATATAAAGTGATGCAAAGAAAGTGACTGAATCTAAGAATATTCTATCCAGCAAGGCTAATAATCAAACTGAAGGTTAAATCAGGAATTTTTGTAAAATAGGAAGGGAAGAAGGAATACAGAAATAAAGAATAAAAATGGCAACAAACAAGTACCTATCAATAATAAGCATAAAAATAAATGGATTAAATGCTCCAATCAAAAGACATAGAGTGGCTGAATGGATAAGAAAAAATGACCCATATAAATGATAGCTACAAGAGACTCACTTGAAAACAAAGGACTTGCATAGACTGAAAGTGAGGGGATAAAAATTGTTTTTTTCAAGCAAACAGAAATGAAAGCATAAGCTGGGTTAGCAATACTTCTATCTAATAAAATAGACCTCAAAGTGCACACCTAACAAGAGTTAAAGAAGGCTGTTTCATAATACTAAGGAATCTATACAAGAAGATATAAATCTGGTAAACATATATGCACCAAATATAAGAGCATCCAAATACATGCAAAAACTTCTGGAACATATCAAGGGAGAGATTGACAGCAGTACAATCATATTAGGGCACTTTAATATCCATTGACATCACTTGACAAATTTAGGAAAAAATCAACAAAGAAACAGCAATCCTAAATTATTCAGTAGATCAGATGGATCTAATTGACATCTTCAAAACATTTCACCTGAAAGCAACGGAATATACATTCTACTCAAGTGCACATGGGACATTTTCAAAGATAGACCACATATTAGGACACAGGCTAAGTCTCTGCAAATTCAAGACAATAGAAATCATATCAAATATCTTCTCATATCACAATAACATCAAATTAGAAATCAACTGCAATAAAAACAATAAAAAAATCAAACACTTGGAGGCTAACTAGCATGATGTTAAAAAAAAATATTTGGCTTATCAAAGAGATCAAAGAATAAATAAAAAGCATCCTGGAAATAAATGACAATAAAAACAAAACAATCCAAAATTTATGGGAACCAGTGAAAGCAGTTCTGAGAAGGACGTTCATAGCAAAAAGGACTACTTAAAAAAACAAACAAACAAAAAACAAAAACAAACAAAAACAAAACAGAAAGAAATTGTAATAAATTATCTAGCTCTACAACTCACATAATTAGAAAGAGGGGAACAATAAAACCATAGAATAAGCAGGAGGAAGGAGATAATAAAAATCTGAGTGGAAATAAACAACACAGAGACCAAACACACACACATACACACACACACACCAAAAAAAAAAAAAAAAAAAAGAGAGAATTAGAGGACAATATCTCTAATGAACAAATTGGATTCAACATTACATTAGAAGGATTGTAGACCATGACCAAGTGGGATTTATTCCAATGATGCAAGGCTGGTAAATATCCACAAATCAACAAACATGAAACTTCACATAAACAAATTGAGAGAAAAAAATCACATAATCATATCAATTGATGCAGAAAAAGCATTAGACAAAATCTAACACCCTTTCTTGATAAAAACTTGCAGCAAAGTGGGAACAGAAGGATCATACCTCAAAATAATGAAAGGCTTATACGTTCAAACTTATAGCCAACATCATACTCAATGTGCAAAAATTTAAAAAATTCACATTTATCATTACAACAAAAAATTAATACATCCAAGAATAAACTTAACTTAGAAGACAAACACCTGTACTCAGAAAACTACAGGATGTTGAAAAAAAAAAAAAACATAGAGGAAGACATAAACAAGTGTTAGAATATACCGTGTTCGTGGATTGGTAGAATTAACATCATTAAATGTCCATACTACCCAAAGCAATCTATAGATTCAATGCAATCCCCATTAAAACATCAATGGCATATTTCACAGACCTAGAACAAACTCTCCAAAAAATCATCTGGAATAAAAAAAGATCCCAAATAGCCACAGTAATCCTGAGAATGAACAAAGTTTTAGGGATCACAATACCCGATATCAAGCTGTATTACAAAGACACTATTCTCAGCGTTGCCTGATATTGGCACAAGAACAGACACAGAGACCAATGGAACAGAGTAAAGAACCCAGAAATTGACCTAAGCCATTATGCTCAATTAATGTTTGACAAAGGAGGAAAGAGCATACAATGGAGGCAAGACAGTCTCTTCAATAAATGGTTTTGGGAAAATTGGACAGTTACATGCAAAAATATGAAACTAGACTACCAACTTGCACCACACATAATAATAAACTCAAAATAGTTAAAAGACTTAAATGTAAGATGGGAAACCATAAAAGTCTTAGAAGAAGCCATAGGCAGCAAAATATTAGACATAGCTAATAGCAATATCTTTATCAATACAGTTCCTACGGCAATGGAAACTAAGGAGAAAATAAACATATTGGACTACATCAAAGCAAAAACCTTCTGCACAGCAAAAGAAACCATTAACAAAATGAGAAAACTCACTGCATGAGATATATACCAATGTTATCTCCAATAATGGTTTAATCTCCAAAATTTATAGGGAACTTTACAACTAAACAAAAAGAAGATAAATAATCCAATCAAAACTGGGCAAAGGACCTAAATAGACACTTTACAAAAGAGGACATACAGAAGGCCAAGAGACATATGAAAACATGCAAAAAAGTCATTATTCATATGAGAGATGCAAATCAAAATGACAATGAGGTAACATCTCACACCTGTCAGAAGTGCTGATGTGGATGTTGAGAAAAAGAAAACCTCATGCACTGTGCAAATTAGTATGGAATTTCCTCAAAAAAATTAAAAAATAGAACTCCCTTTTGACCAAGTAATCCCACTTCTGGGAATATATACCTAGAAGTATACCAAGAAAATAAAAAACACAAATCAGAAAGGATATATGCACCCCTATGTTCATAGCAGCAAAATTGTCAATAGCTAATATTTGGAAACAATCAAAGTGCCCATTAGCATATGAGTGTATTAAAAACCATTGGTACAACTACACAGTGGAATACTATGCTTCTGTAAAAATGAAAGAAATCACCGAAACCAGTTTGGCTTAGCGGTAGAGCGTGGGTCTGCGGACTGAAAGGTCCCAGGTTTGATTCCGATCAAGGGCATGTACGTTGGTTGCAGGCATATCCCCAGTAGGGGGTATGCAAGAGGCAGCTGGTCAATGTTTCTCTCTCATCAATGTTTCTAGCTCTCTATCTCTCTCCCTTCCTCTCTGTAAGAAATCAATAAAATATATATTTTTTAAAAATGAAGGAAATCTTACCATTTGCAACATCATGGGTGGATATAGAGAGCATTATGCTAAGCAAATTAAGCCAGTCGAAGAAAAATATATATCACATGATCTCACTCATTTGTGGAATATAATGAACAACATAAATTGATGAACAAAAATAGATTCAGAGATATAAAAGCATGGGACAAATTTCCAACTTCAGAGGGAAGGCAGGGAGGGTGGTGGTGGTAAGAGATCAAACAAAGGACTTGTATGCATGCATATGAGCATAACCCATGGATACAGACAGTAGTGGGGTGAGGGCATGTGCAATGTGGGGGTGGGGGTAAGGGCGGTGGGACCGGCCGGAGAGATATGTAATACTTTAAACAATATAGAATTTAAATTTAAATAAATAAATAAAATGTTTCTATTCTCAACAGCATGGATGAACCTGGAAAGAATTATGCTAAGTTAAATAAGTTTCTGGAGAAAGATAAATATCATTATCTCACTCATTTGTGGAATATAATGAACAACATAAACTGATGAACAAACATAGATCCAGAGACAGAGAAGCATTGAAGAGACCATTAAATTTCAGAGGGAAGGCAGGGGAGGGTGTGTGTTTGGGGATGGTGGTGGTGGTAAGAGATCAAGCAAAATACTTGTATGCATGCATATAAGCATAACCAATGGACACAGACAGTTGGGCAATAAGGGCATGTGCTAGGGTGTGGGAGTGGCCAGGGGGAGATCTATGGGGGTAAAATTAGAAATATGTAATTCTTTAAATAATAAAGAACTCAAATTAAAAATAAATAAATAAACCAAGTAATTTCTATACATTACCAAAAATCACATAAGAATATTATTTACTAGAGGCCTGGTGCAAGAAATTCTTGCACAGGGGTCCCTCAGCCCAACCTGCACCCTCTACAATCCAGGAGCTCTCAGGGGATGTCCTATTGATGGCTTAGCCCTGCTCCCATGGTACTCTGCTCTCTGCAGCCCTGGAGGTTTTGCTGCAGCCATGGAGATGAAGCCCCCATGCCCTGCTCTCTGCTCTCTGCCTGTTATGCACCATGCTAAGGAAGACTCCAAGCCTTGTTGACCTGGCTCTGTCAGTGGGGTCTGGGGGTGTTCTCACCACTATCTTGCTAAGGAAGCCCTCAAGCCCTGCTGTTTGGGCTTTGTCTGCCATGTCTGGGGACTTCCCTGCCACTGTAACACTAAGGAAGCTCCCAAGCCCTGCTGTCTGGGCTTTGTCTGCTGGGCCTTCGGGTGTTCCCACCACCCCTGCTCTAAAGAAGCCCCCAAGCCCTGCTGTCTGGGATCTCTCTTCCATGTCTGAAGACTTCCCCACCACTGCCATGCTAGGGAAGCTCCCATGCCCTGCTGTCTGGGCTCTGTTTGCTGGGCCCGGGGCTTCCCTGTTGCCGTGGAAGCCTCCATGTCCCGCTGTCTGGGCTCTGACTGCTGGGTCTGGGGATGTTCTCACCACCTCTGCTCTAAGGAAGCCCCCAAGCTCTACTGTCTGCGCTATGTTTGAATGGATATACCATATTACTTTAGTGATTGTTATAGTGATGCATACTTAAGTTGTTTTCTATTTGTTTTGCTATTATAAGCTTTTGTTTTAAATTGATCAATTGCTTTCCCACAAAGTTATGCCAATTTAAATTCCCATCATAAAGGATGGGCTGCATGCCAGCAGAATAAGCAACAATGGGTGGGCAATGATAGAGTACTTGGCCTCTTTTTTAGGCACCAATAAAAACAACATCAACTGTTAATTTTATTGCAGACTTGGAACATGTTGTCATGGAGACAGATGTTCTAGTTGCACACTAATCCAAATTTAGCCTGTTTCTCTCTTAAACATTTTCCTTAAGCTTTAAAACTCTTCCCAGTCTGCTGATAGTTTTTGTTGTGCTATTAGTGATGTCAATATTCAGGAACACTATGATGAATTTCTTGAAGAGGCTTTTACAGAAATAGAGAAGTATACTTAAGTTGAGGATATGAAAGTCTATGATAACCTTGGAGATCACCCAGTTGGAAATAAATATGCCATTTCTCCAGAAAAAAAGAAAAAAGAAAAGTTGCTAAAAGGCTGTAATTGACTTGAATAACCATTAATTTAATGGAAACTCCTCTGTGAACCACTTCAGAGAAGCCTTCCACCATCAGTGGGAAATGGGAGCGTTTAGAGGTGGAGACCTCTGAAAGGTCATATATTTGAAGCCCTTATCTAGGGAACTGTGGAAATTATACAGGTGCACTTGTAAGAAGCATGAAAATATTTCTCATGTTTTAGAAATATAACAAATAATCTTAGAAAAGTGTTTTGTGGCCATATATTGTGGGGAGTCATGAATTTCAGCTTGAAAGTTTTTCCTCCTATAAGTAGAAAGAACCTTTTTAGATGCTGCATTAGAGCTGTGATGTTGAAAAATTAATCTCCCCACTTCTATGTTAGAATGGAAAGAGGCTCAAGTCATATAACAAATCAACTCCATGCCCTCATAAAAAATAAACAAATGCAAACATGAAGTTATACAAGTAAAAAACTTGATATATTATCTTCATCTTAAAATAAATTATTTGACGAGCAAAAAAATGGGTTTATTTCAGAACAGCAAAGAATTACAATTTGGGACAAGCAAGCCATAGCACCATCATCAGCACTTCCTACAGAGAAAGAGCAGGAACATTACTTTATACAGAAGGAGAGAATTGGGATGGGTGTTTTGAACAAATCTGTTGGACAAAAGCAAGAATTCAGGGCGATGACAATTTCTCATTGGCTGAATTATTGAGTCAGTTGATTTCCTGTAGGAGATTCAGTGTATACTTTTTCCTGCCAGGGCTCATGATTATTCTTTTTACATATGTTTTTACTTTTTTTAAAGAGAGAGGAAGGGCAGTGGAGAGATAGAAACATTGACAAGAGGGAAACATGGATCGGCAGCCTCTAGCACACCCCTTACTGGGGATTGAACTTGCAACCTGGCCATGTGCCTGACCAGGAATCAAACCAGCAACCTCCTAATGCATGGGACAATATTCAACCAACTGAGCCACATTGGCTGGGCAATTAGTTATTCTTTCCTGTTAAGGGATCATTTGTGGGGGACTGTGATTGATAATTTTTACTCTAGTTGACATTGAGTAGTACTGTATAAAAACTTCCTTTTTTGGCTTCCCAATTCCATTATAGGGAGGTTTCCTTTAATTAATTTTCACATTTTTTCTCTTTTAGTCAAGATCTTAATGGGAAAGAATTGTTGAGCAATAGTCATGTGTTGTTGTTGTTTTTAAACTTAGTGGCTTTTGTAACTCAGTGCTGGAAGGACCTTTCCTAGGTGTCCTATCCCTCATTGGAAAGAAATTATACAGATTGTAAACCTATTGAAGTAATATTCAAGTAAAAAGGAAGGGTGGGAGAAAGTATTTGCAGGGACTTCCCATCTATAGTCCATATTTAATAAGTTCTTAAGCTCTGGAAATAATTTATTGGGTACATAATTTTTACAAGGGCTTCGCAGGCAAAAATGACAGAATCAGAAATAACATCACGATTCCTAAATGTAGGATGGTTGCAAACCAAAACCCTGGGACTGAAAGTATTCAACTGGACAAATATTTGTTGGTACTTGATATTATCCACTTAACAGTGAATGTTCTCCCTATGGAGTCAACCCTGCAGTCATGCATGTCTCCTAGAAGTTCCTACATAAATTGGCCATGAAAGCAGAATAGTTAATACTGCAAGAACATTCTGAAACAATCTTAATGGATGCTTTTGGTAAAATACAGTGTAGATATAAATGTGAAACACTAGCTGATGAACTTTGTTAAAAAAAAGAAAAACTTCAAACATGTTAAGAAGAGTATTATTCTTTCAAGAACTGTTTGAAACCAAATATGTTAATAATATAATCTATAAGGTTGCAATTTCAGGGACCATGGGTTTGGACTAGAATCCATATCCAGGTAAGAGTCCAGCTTAGAGGGCTGAAGGTATCTAAAGCACTTAAATTTGTAAAAATCACTTTTGCAGTATTCTAGCTCTTTACAACAGTAGCAGAAATATAGTTTTTGGTTTTGTTTATGAGCCCCCATTTAGCAGAGTAGAAAATTTAAAATGTTAGTGTTCTTTCTTTTAGGTAATTATCTAGGGTGTGATTAACTAATTTAAATAAATCTGGAGTAGTCAATGCTTCCCCTTTCATCCTGGTCTTTTTACCTAAAATCTTGATTTAGCCTGTTAATAAAAATAGAATTAAAGGCTACTTGAGTGGCTTCAACATCTGAAAGAAAGCAATAATTTTCTTTGTAAACAACCTGAAGTTTATTACAATAGTTATGAACACATTCTTTAGGTTTTGGGATGCAAATCTGAATTTTGTTCCAATCAAGAGACAGGAAAAGTCACTCTAATTGTTCAGTGGAGGTCTTCAACAAGTGTTCTAGAACTTTGTCAAAAGCTAGGGGTTTGTTTTTCTGAATCCTATTCAGTGTGTTCCCATCAAGCAAGTTTCATCCAGTGTTTGGCTTGACCCTCGCCAAAAATCATGTGGACTAACTGATATAAATCTGAGAAACGAAGCTGGTAGGTTTGAATAACTATGTTAAATGCCTCAGCAAAACCATAGGGGTCCTCAGTTACTTTAAGGAAACTCTTTAATAATGTATCACAATTCAGCCTTATTATAGGAAATATAAGAAACTAGGTTTACTAGGATCTTTAGAAGTCTCAACTTTAAAGGGGTAGGTTCTGATAGTTTCATAAAGGAGAGTGTGAGGGGGAAAAAGGAAGTTTGATGAGGGAATTAAAATGGGGAAACTGAGGGTATAGAGGAGGTAGAGTTGGTACAGAAGGGAAGCTGGAATTTGATACCAGAGGTGGGGCTTGAGCATAAGGTGGATGCAGTATGTCTACAGACAAAGAAAATGGGGGAAGTGAAAGAGAGGCATCAGAAAGCTGTTCCATTTGTTTTTTTGCCTTAGTAATTTAAAAGTTACATTTTGAAGAAAAGCTATTTTAAACTCCTGATAAGGTTTGGAAGCTTCAAAATACCAATAGAAATAAGTGTACCATTCAGTTTTGACAATTTTAAAGCCATGAAGTTCAGTTTAAAGGAAGATAAAATGTGGGGAGTTCATAAGTTCTCCATAATGGCTCTTGGTATTCTAAATTATTTTTTGTTAAATCAGTCAATTCAGCTAAAAAAAAAATGTGCATGTGGAAGGACTGTAGGTTTTAAACATAAAATTAGCTGGGGTTCCAGAATTGGTGGCAACCTCAAAGCATTCTGAAGACTGGAAACACATTTCTTAGAAGATTTTTCTCTAGATTAGAAGAATTTCTAAACAGCACAGTTCCGAAAAGAATAGGACCAAAGTCCATTACAGTTTCAAAAGAAAGAGCCTGGAATCAGACAAAAGTCCAGTATAGTTCCAGAAGGCATAGACCCAAAAGTACAGCCTAGTTACAAAAAGAATCAGGCCAAAGGTTAAAGGCATACTCTCATGAAGAACAAAGCCTTTAAATAGATCCAGAATAAAGGTTGAAAAGCTCAAAAAATGAAAAGAGAGGACAGAATGAAATCCAAGAAAGACTTACTCTGAAACTCTAGGGTCAATGAGCAAGCAGTAAGCTCAATAGGCTCTGTGGGTACTGGAATATATTTGGTCTCCAGCCTCCGAGTTGTTGGTGGTCTTTTCTGGATCCTACTCCTGTTCACCAAGTGATATTGACCTTAAAAATGAAATAGGCAGCTATTTTACCAAGAAAAAGGGTTTATTTGAGAACAGGAAAAAACTACAGTTTGGTACAAGAAAGATATAACAAAGCCATAGGAAAGTCCCACTGGTTTTAAAAGAAACATGATATACTGAGTTTGGAAATGTTCAGTTTATTAATAATCTAAGTAGTGAGAAATAACAGAAGCTGAAAATAGTATATGGAGCTCAAATTGAGGAAATATAAGAGGACTAGACAATCAGATATGGACCATGGGGAGTGGGGAAGGGAGTGTTGCAGACCAGCGTTTTTCAACCGCTGTACTAGTGTGCCGCGAGATGTTGCCTGGTGTGCCGTAGGTGCAGACAAGACAAGAATTTTATAATTTTTCACTATTTTGTTTACTTAATATTTCATAATAAAATAATTATAAAATACTTTCTTTGTGTTTATTTGATTCCTATTCAAGAGAATTACTTTATATATAGTCAATATAGGCACAGAGTTAAATTTTTTAACATTTTCTAATGGTGGTGTGCCTCTTGATTTTTTTCGTGAAACAAGTGTGCCTTTGCCCAAAAAAGGTTGAAAAACACTGTTGCAGACACTGGCAGAATGCAGCTTGCCGACCACACCAAGTTCTGAGGAAAAACACTGAAACAGACTAAATGACCTAGAACTGAACCCAGCTTGGTGGGCAAGACTAGAGGCAGCTAGGTGGGAGTTACTAAGACAATCCAGGTGGGTAGGGAAAGAGGGCATGCAAGAGAGACTTGAGCTTTAAAATATGTGGATGTTGCTAAGGCAGGCTGCTTGCAGATAACCAATTACAAGGCAGTGAGGCATATAACCAATCCCAAGGATGTTGTTAACACAGAATTTTTTTAAAGAACCAATAAGAAGCTAGCAAAGAATATATATACTTCTAGACCAAGAAGCTTAATAGGCAACCCACTTTGGGTTCCCTCCCTGCCTACTTCAGGGAGTCTGTCTGTCTCTCAAATATGAGTAAAATCATATGGTTCTTAGCTTTTTCTGACTGACTTATTTCACTTAGCATAAAGTTCTCAAGGTTCTTTGTCCATGAACTCATTTTTTGATTTTTGTAAGGCAATGAACTCAGACCAGAACAGAAATTTTAGCAGCAAAATGATAAGAGGAGTTTAATACACTTTAATAGATTCTGGGGTAAATTTCTTAGGGATATTTCAAACTGTCTGGGAATAAATCAAATAAACATAGGGGGGAAAAACACAAAGAGGGGGAAAGAGGAACAAGGACAAATTTGGGAAAATATCTAACTTTATGAAGTAGGGAATCACAGAAGAATCCACTAAAGATACAGAAAAATATCAGTAAGATTGTTAAAAGAACTAATAGGATGGTGAAGACACAGAAAAACAAGATAAAAGTTTGAGAAGAAATGGTTGGTTAACAAAGTGAATGATTGCAGAGTCTGGACATTTTTTTAAAATATATATTATGGAGTTTTTAGAGTTTCTATCTACATGAAAGTCTCTCCTTTGGAGACCTGATTTAATATATTTGAACTGGGTTCCGCTTTTAATGAATTCCATTGTCAACATAGTTTTATCTCTCCTGAGGGTAAGAGCAAGGGGCAGAGGTCTTTTGGGTAGATGTGCCCATGACCTATATCTTCCTAGAAAATTGAGAAGTAAATAAAGCCATCTTTGTATTATTTGGATTATAAAAAATGTTGTGATGTACTGGCACTGAAAATCACTCTGAGTATAGAAAGACATTTCATTCCTCCTTTTGGTACTGGGGAATAGACTGCCACTAGAATGTACTTAGAAGGTTATCAGAATAGATGACAGATGCAAACATAAATGTTAAGGAGAAAGGTTGAATGAAAACTCTTTCAAAATAATCCAATACAAAATCAGTTATGTTAGATATAACTTTTTGAATGTCTCCTTCTGTATTTTTTTTCTTTATTTTTTTAATTTTAATTTTATTTTATTTTCCCCCCTCCCTCCCTCCCACCTATCCCCTCCCTCCCCAGAGCTTTATGTCCATTGGTTGTACTTATATGCATGTATACAAGTCCTTCAGTTGATCTATTATCTCCCCCAGATCCTCCTCCCCTCCCCGCTGAAATTTGACAATCTGCTTGTTGCTTTACTGTCTCTGTATCAAGAAACTAGAAACACCAATCAGAAAGGATATATGCATCTCCTTCTGTATTGAATATAAAAACAGAAGTGGATAAATTCAAGCAAGATACTAAGTGTAGGAAATTCTTAGTGTAAACAAGTTCATTAAAAAACCAGGGGCTTTTAACACCTCAGTAACAGCCTGCCCTAAGGTTAACATTTATTGCTTTGAACTGCCAACATCTTGCTTTTATGAGATACATTTATATGCTAAATTGCCTATTGTGTTAAGCTGTAAATTCCCATTTAGCAGCATCAGAAATAAGATTTGACTATAAGTGTTTGCATTTTATTAGTGCTATGCCAGACTTCTTAATAGCTCAAAATTCTTAAGGCTGAAATTCATTGCATCTCCTTCAGAAGGTGCTTGCTTAAAATAATTTGTTATAAATACTACATTTACATAGACTTGAAGTTTTCAAACTTTGGACATCAAGAAAAGTGGAAACAATTACTTCATTTGATTTTACCCTTAAGCAAGACATAAGTGACACATTTAAGCAATTACATCAAGAAAATAAAAGTACAATCTAACTAATGACTACTTTTTCTTTAATTATTTCAGAGTAAATTATCAGGAAACTCCAGGAAAATGGATGTTGAGTAATTATATGGTATTATGATCATTCTCACATATCGAAAGGGTGTCAGGCATTTGTATGGTGCATTAGGGAGTTCACTTGATTCTATTTATCATGATATAATGATTAAAAAAATGTAATACAGGAACTTCAACATGTCAATCTTCAGTTGGATGTAGTAGGAGAGAATGTACCAATTAAATGCACAGATTGAAAAGCAAATTGGCCCAGCCAGTGTGGCTCAGTGGTTGAGTGTTGGTCTATTAACCAAAAGGCTCTGGTTCAATTTCTGGTCAAGGCATATGCCTAAGGTTGTGGGCTCAGTCCCCATTGTGGGGCATGCAGGAGGCAACCAATCAATTCTTCTCTCTCATCATTGGTGTTTCTTAACTATTGTAAGTAATGCTCCAGTGCACATATGGGTGCATATATTCTTTAAGATTCCTGTTTGTTTATTTTTTCTTGGATACATTCCCAGAATTGAAATGCCTGGGTCATAACGATATGCTCAAATTTTTAATTTTTTGACGACTTTCCAAACTGTTTTCCACAGTGGTTGCACCAATCTGCATTCCCACTAACAGTGCCCTAGGCTTCCTTTTCTCCATTCTTCCCAGCATTTATGGTTTGTGGATTTATTTATTTATTTATTTATTTATTTATTTATTAAATATATTTTATTGATTTTTTTACAGAGAGGAAGAGAGGGGGATTGTTAGAAACATTGATGATAGGAAAACATTGATTAGCTTCCTCTTGCACACCCCCTACTGGGGATGTGCCGCAACCAAGGTACATGCCCTTGACCGGAATCAAACCTGGGACCTTTTGGTCCGCAGGCCGGTGCTCTATCCACTGAGCCAAACCAGTTTCGAATGTTTGTGGATTTATTGATGACAGCCACTCTGACATGTGTGAGGTGGTATCTCATCTTGGTTTTTATTTTCATTTCTCTAATGACTAGTGATAGTTGGACATCATTTCATATGTCTATTAGCCATCTGTATTTTTTCTTTGGAGAAGTGTTGGTCCTGGTCTTCTATCTGCTTTTAATTGGTTTGTCTGGTGTTAAGTTATATGAATTTATTATAAACTTTGGATATTAACCCCTTAACAGATGTATCTTTGGTAAATATTGTCTCCCTTTTAGAAGGTTGTCTTTCTATTTTATTGATGGTTTCCTTTGATGATCAAAAACTTTTTAGTTAGATGTTGTGCCATTTATGTATTTTTTTCATTTGTTTCCAGCTTGAGGAGATACATAAGATAAAATATTGCTAAGAGAAATGTCAGAGATTTTACTGCCTATCTTTATTTCTAGGAGTTTTATGGTTTTGTCTTACATTTAAATTAGGGGTGTCGAACTCAATCAGAGAAGGGGCCAAAATCTAAAATCCAGCCTAAATCGCGGGCCGAATGGTTTACTGAACAGTCATAAACTGTCATTGTGATGGAAACGCAGCGGAGTGCAGTGATGACAGCGCGGTGCAGGCCACATTGCAAGGCCTGGAGGGACGGATTTGGCCCGCGGGCCTTGTGTTTGACACATGTGATTTAAATAATCCATTTTGAGGTCATTTCTATATATGGTGTAAGAAAGTGGTCTAGATTTCTTTTGTTGTTTGTATCTGTCCAATTTTATTATCACTATTTGTTGGGTGTACTGTTTGCACCCTATTGTATATTCTTAACTCAATTGCAAATAAATTAACAAAATATACCACATAAACAGAATAAAGGACAAAAATAATATGAACACATCTATGTAAAGAAAAAAGCATTTGCTAAAATCTAGCACCTATTTGTGATTAAGATAACACAACTCTTAGCAAAGTGAGAACAGAGGGAACAAACCTCAACATAAGAAAGCCATATATGACAGACCCATAGTCAACATTATATTTAATAGAGGAAGACTGAAAGTGTTTCCCTTAAGATTAGGAACAATATAGCGATTTCTGCTTTTACCATTCCTATTAAACATAGCACTGGAAGTCCTAGCCACAGAAATCAGACAAGAAGAAGAAATAAAAGGCATCCAAATTGAAAAGAAAGAAGTAAAACTGTCATTATTTGCAGATTACATGGTACTATATATATAGATGACCTTAAAGATTCTTTAAAAACTCCACAAAAATAACAAACAAACCAAAACCTATTAGAACTTATAAAATACAGTAAAATAGCAGGATACACAATTAATATTCAGAAATTAATTGCATTTTATACACCAATGATTAACTATCAAAAATAAAATTTAAGAAAACACTCTATTTAAAATAGCACAAAAATAAAATACTTAAGAATGTATTTTGAAATTTATATTTACTGTTTAACATATTACAGATGTTCCCTTAATGAATGAGGTAAAAGACCTGCACTTGGAATATTATAAGATATTGAAAAAAGAAATTTAAGAAGATATAAATAAATATAAGCATAGACCAGGATCATGGATAGGAAGAATTAACATCATTAAAATGTCCATACTACCCAAAGTAATCTAAAGATTTAATCCAATTCATATCAAAATATCAATGGTGTATTACACAAAAGAAGAACAAATAATCCAATTACAAGTAGATAGGAACCCTAAATGCTACATTAGATAAAATCAAATTAATTGACATTTATAGAATACTTCATACCAAAATTGCAGATCATACATTCTTCTCAAGTACACATGGATTATTCTTGAAGATAGAACACATATTAGGATACAAACTAAGTCTCTACAAATTCAGGAGGATTGGAATAATACAAAGAAGCTTTTTGAATCACAACGGTATGAAACTAGAGATAAACTATAATAAAAACAACCCCAAACATTCAAACACATGGAAGATAAATAAGATGCTATTAAACAATGAATGTGTTACCAATGAAATCAAAGAAGAAATAAAAAACTTCCTGGAAAATATTGAAAATGAAGATACAACAATCCAAAACCTATGGGAAACAGTGAAAGCAGTTTTGAGAAGAAACTTCATAGAACTAAAGGCTTACTTCAAAACCAAACAAAACAAAAACAAAAACAAAAAATGAGAAAAAATGCAATTAACCATTTAACCTTACAACTTAATGAATTAGAGAGAAAATAACAAGAAAATCCCAAAGTAAATAGAAGAAGGCAAATAATAGAGATCAGAGCAGAAATAAATGACCTAAAGACTAAGAAAAATAAATACAAAAGAGCAATGATACCAAGAGCTGGTTCTTTGGGGGGAAAAAATAAGTAAATAAGACTCATGAACCTTTAGCCAGACACATCAAGAAACAAAGAGAGGGGACTTAGGGAAATAAAACCAGAAAGGGATGCAGTGAAATAATAACTGAAAGAACAGAAATGCAAAGGATTGCAAGAAAATATGATTAACAATTTATATGCCAACAAGTTGGAAATGGACAAATTCATAGAAAATGGACAATCTTGCAAAACTTAATCAGGAAGAATCAGAAAAGGTGAAAAAGTCAATAACAACTGATGAAATTGAAGTAGTAATAATAATAAATAAAACTCCCCAAAAAACAAAAATCCTGGCCCAAATGACTTGACAAGGAGTTGTGCCAAATATTTAAAGAACTAACACCTATTCTTCTCAAAGCTATTCAAAAAAAGTTCAAGAGGAAGGAACACATCCAAGCTCTTTCTATGAGGCCAATATTACCCTAATTGTAAAACCAGATAAAAACAGTACAAAGAAAGTGAATTACAGACCAATATCTCTTAAGAACATAGATGCAAAATCCTCAACAAAATATTAGCAATTTGGATTAAACAATATATTAGAAAGAACATACAACATAACTAAGTGTGATTTATTCCAGGGATGCAATGCTGGTACAATGTTCACAAATTTATATATGTGATACATCACATAAACAAACTAAAAGACTAAAATTACATGATCATATCAATAGAAGCAGAAAAAACATTTGACAGAATATATATATTTTATTGATTTTTAGATAAGAGAGAGAGAGAGAGAGAGATTTCAATGAGGAGAGAGAGTCATTGAGCAGATGCCTCCTGCAACCCCTCTTACTGGGAATTGAGCCCACAACCTGAGCAAGTGGAAAATAGGGATCATACCTCAAGATAATAAAGCCATATATGGTAAACCTATAATGAATCTCATACTTAATGGGCAAAAAGTAAAACCATTTCCTCTAAAAACAAGATAAAGATAAGGATATCTGCTTTCACCACTCATATTCAACAATAGAGGACGATTGCATGACGATTCATGCAATAAGCCTTCCTTCACCTGGCTGCTGGCATGGGTTTTCCTTGGCACCCGAGACCCAGGCCTTCGTTCTGGCCACTGCCTTCTGCCTTCCTTCTGGCTGGAGGATTTGCTGACTTCGGTCAGAGTTTGCAGGCTTCTTGCTGACTCCAGCTGGAGTCTACAGTCTTCCCTTCGCTTTGGCTGGAGTGCCACTCCTATAGCTCCTTCTGCCCTCCGCCATCCCCCCCATAGCAGGCGTCCTGCCCCCCACCTTGGGGGGGTGGGGCCTCTACCCTCTTTGTCCTGCTAATTTGCATATTCCCCCCTGATTGGCTGGTGCACATTGTGGAGGTACAGTCAATTTACATATTTATCTTTTATTACTGTAGATAGTGCTTGAAGTGATCTGTCAAGAACAAAACATAACACGCATCCAAATTGGAAAGGAGGATACAAAACTATCTTTATTGCAGATAACATGATATTGTACATAGAAAACCCTAAAGACCATAAAAAAAAAAAAAACTACTGGATTTCATAAATAATTTTAGGCAATGTAGCAGGATGCAAAATTAACACCTGGAAAACATTGGCCTTTTTAAAGACCAATTTGAATTCTCAGAAAATAAAACTAAAAATTAATTCCATGTACCATATCAACAAAAAATACGATAATTATGAATAAACATAACCATGGAGTTAAACTGTATTCAGAAGATTATAGAATATTTAAAAACAGATAGAAGATATAAATAAGTGAAAGAATATAGTGTTCATGATTTGGTAGACTCAACATCATTAAAATGTCCATACTATCCAAAGCAATCTATAGATTTAATGCAATCCCTATTAAAATACCAATGGAATATTTTACAGGTGTAGAACAAACACTCCAAAAATGTATATGGAACGAAAAATGTCCCCAAAGAGCGGCAGGAATCTTGAGAAAAAGGAGCAAAATTGGAGGAGATATACTACAGTCACTGTTTTCAAAACAGCCTGGTACTGGTCCAAGAACAGGCATATAGATCAATGGAACAGAATAGAGACCCCAGAAATTGTCCCAAGCCATTATGCTCAATTAATATTTGACAAAGGAGAGAAGGGCATATAATGGAATAACGATAGTATCTTCAATAAATGGTGCTGGGAAAACTGGACAGGTACAGGCAAAAAATAAATAAATAAATGAAACTAGATCACCAACTTAACCATACACAAAAATAAACTCAAAATGGATAAAATACCTAAGTATAAGTCGTGAAACTATAAAAGTCTTAGAAGAAAATGTAGGCAGTAAAATCACAGATATCTCTCATAGCAATATGTTTACTGATACGTCTCATAGGGCAAAGTAAACTAAGGAGAAAATAAACATATGGGACTACATAAAAATAAAAAGCTTCTAAATAGCAAATGAACCATCAACAAAGTGTAAACAGAGCCTACTGAGTGGGAGAACATATTTCCACTGATACATCAAATAAGGGGTTAATTTCCAAAGTATATAAGGAACTCATACAACTTAACAAAAGGAACACAAACAATCAAATAAAAAAAATGGGCAAAGGACCTATATAGACAATTCTCCAAAGCAGACATACAGAAGACCAAGAGACATATGAAAATATGCTAAGAGTCACTGATCACCTTAAAGATACAAATCTAAACGACCATGATGTATCACCTCATACCTATCACAATGAAGACTACGAACAAATCAACAAACAACAAAGTGTTGGTGAGCATGAGGAGAAAAAAGAAACCTCATACACTGGTGGTGGGGACGCACTGGCACAGCCTCTGTGGAAAACAGTTTGTAGTTTCTTCAAAAAAGTTAAAAATGGAATTCCCATTTGACCCAGTGATCCTACTCCTAGAAATATATTCTAAGAATCATGAAACACCAATCAGAAAAAATATATGCACCCCTATGTTCATAGCAGGGCAATTTATAATACCTAAGATTTGAAACAGCCCAAGTGCTAATAAACAGATGAGTGGATAAATACCTGTGGTACATTTACACAATGCAATACTATGCCTTTGTAAAAGAAAAGAATTCTTAACATTTGTGACAGTATGGATGGACCTGGAGAGTATTATAGTAAATGAAATAAACCAGTCAGAGAAAGATAAGTATCACATGATCTCACTCCTATGTGGAATCTAATGAACAAAGTAAGCTGATGAACAAAATAGATCCAGAGACATACAAGCATGGAATGGACTGTTGAACCTCAAAAGGAAGGCAGGAGAGGGTGGGTAGGAAGATATTAACCAAAGAACTTGTATGTAGATATTCATAACCCATGGACACAGACAATAGTGCTGTGAAGGTCTGGGGAGAGGACAGAAGTGGTGAGGAGGAGAATCACTGGTGAACAAAAGGGGGCATGTAGAATACTTTCAACAATAAAAACAAAATTAAAAATATGTGTTTAATGATTTAAAAAGAAAATGCAGAAGCAGAAAGAAAAATAAATAATAGAAAAATGATATGAGAATATTTAGATATTGGAGAATGCTGGGTGATCTATTATTTTTTCAATGAGGATCTGGAATTTTTATATTTAAATATTAGGGAAGTGTCAGCCTATGAAACTAAGGAGAAAGGAATACCCAAGTTGCTAAAAGTGGGATAAAATTTAAACAATGTTTTATCCTGAAGACAAGTAGTTTTCTTTTTATTGTTTTGAAAAATAAATTTTTATTTCAGGGAGAGTGAGAGGTATATATAAATGCCAGTGATAAGAGAGAATTATTGATCATCTGCCTCTTGCACACCCTCTACTAGGGATTAATCCAGCAATTTATGCATGTGCCCTGACCAGGAATTGAACTGTTAACTCCTGGTTCATAGATAAAAATTCTACCAGTGAGCAACAAGTAATTTTTATTGTAAATATGAACAAAACTCACAGAACTCTGAAATAGTCATTTGTTTTTAATTTTTAATGAAATTTTGTTGTAACAATAATTAGGGACCCACTAATATGATAAATAATTTATACAAGATGAACAATAACTTTCCTGTGTGCTTTGGGAATTTCTCCAGGAAATTATAATTTCTTGTTTTGTTTGCTGGTTTGTTTTGGTTTTTATTCCACACATACCCAGAGCTATCTCAAAAATACCCTTCTGCTTCAATGTTTATGTGAATGATTCCCAAGTCCACATCTAAATTTCTCTTTTCTCTCTAAGATTAAATTCTACTTAACATCTCCACCTGCATGTCCCAAAGCCCTCTTACAAACATTTCTAAATCTGATTTTTTAAATTTTATTTTATTATTTAAAGTAGTAGAAATTGTAGTACATATCTCTCCTTTTTTTCCACATTATCCTTCCCCAGATATCCACCCAACAAATGCCCGCAGCCCCTGCCTCCAGTGTCTTGTGTCCATTGGTTACTCTTATAGGCATGCATACCAGTCCTTGATTTTTTTAAATCTCTCCTCACTCTGACTCACTTTATACACCTCACATCCTTTTGAATCGAATCATTATTCACCCTGTGACCTAACCACAAAAGTAGAGAATAATCCTACATTCTTCCTTCTCAAATACCCCCTGACACACAATCAATCATCAAATTCTGCATTTCTCTTTTACCCACCCTATTCTCTCCATCTCCACCACAACTGCCTTAGGTCAAGCCCACTTCTTCTTTCACTTGAATTATTTCAATATTTCCTTTTTTGGCCCTCAGTTTTCACACTCACCAATATACCCTACAAACTTTCTGTAGAATGAAACTTTTAACACACAACGTTAAGATGTAACTCTCTTCTCAAAATGTAGTTGGCATTCAACATCATTTAGTGAAATAGAGGATTTTTAAAAATATATATTTTATTGATTTTTTACAGAGAGGAAGAGAGAGGGATAGCGAGTTAGAAACATCGATGAGAGAGAGACATTGATCAGCTGTCTCTTGCACACCCCCTACTGGGGATGTGCCTGCAACGAAGGTACATGCCCTTGACCTCAATCGAATCCAGGACCTTTCAGTCTTCAGGCTGACACTCTATCCACTGAGCTAAACCGGTTTTGGCTAGAAGGCTTTATATGTATAGATATAGATATAGATATAGATATAGATATAGATATAGATATAGATATAGATATAGATATATTTAGATATAGATAGATATAGATATAGATATAGATATAGATGATATAGATGATATAGATGATATAGATGATATAGATATAGATATAGATATAGATATAGATATAGATATAGATATAGATAGATATAGATATAGATATAGATATGATTACATTTTGTATGTTCATCTCTCCTCTTTCCCATTTCGACTTTACACTGTTTGTCCTAAACTATTAAGATTTCTGCACACAACCCTAACCGGTTTGGTTCAGTGGATAGAGCGTCAGCCTGAAGACTGAAAGGTCACAGGGTTGATTCCAGTCAAGGGCATGTACCTTGATTACGGGCACAACCCCAGTAGGAGGTGTGCAGGAGGCAGCTGATCGATGTTTCTCTCTCATCGATGTTTCTAACTCTCTATTCCTCTTACTTCCTCTCTGTAAAAAATCAATAAAATATATTTTAAAATTAAAAAAAAGATTTCTGCACACATAGTATCCTGCTTCATGCCTACATGCACCCTACTTATAGCCTTTCCTATCTCCCATATCCTCCACTTCTTTATACTTGTAAAGTCCTATTCATCTTTATAGTATGCGTACAAATGCTGCCTCCTCTGAGAAGATTTTCTGTATAATGCAGGCAATTAGGTGTTCCCTTCTCCATGTCACTAATGCCCTATTTTAGCAATTAACTTATTCTATTGTAATTTTTGTAATAACATGCAAGTGCATAAAACTAAAGAATCAAATATCTATAGATAAAAGAATTTAAAAAAAACACTAAATATTAAAAATTAATGCTTAACTAAGTAGAGATGAGATATTAAGAAACAGGTATGAAGAATTGGTATACTACAATGAAAGAGGAATCAATATACAGCTGAATAGAAATGTGTGTGAGAAGCTGCAATATGAACTCATTAAGAGGCTCTAGTGTTATCAAGGGAAATTATATATAAGAAAATGCAGGCAGAGATTTAGAAAAAAAATAAGAAAAGAAAGATTTTCCATATTTTGAAGCTAGAGTAAAAAGAGTGACACTATCTTCCACTTCCACAGCTAATATAGTTTAAAATGAACAAAGAAAAATCTCTGAGGAGAGAGAGAAAAACAGAAGAAAGAAGACACTGAAAAAGTGGCTTGGAAAAGCAATTACTCTCTGGCTAGCCTTAACTAGATGGGCTATATCTGTTGGCAAACACACACCAACACAGAATATTTAAGTGCTGCTAGAAGCACTGATATTGAACAACAACTGCTGCTGCCAGAAAATGTGAAAAATATAATATTTCTCTAAATTAGCCATTACACCTTTACTGAATACCCTGGGTCATTGCTAAATCATTGTTCCATTACCCAAGACGAGATTATTAACAAGAGTGATGACAAACAGAAAATAAACACTGAAAAGCACATGAACCCTTTTTTACAACATGGATTTTTATTAAAGCTCTTCCAGCTACATGTGCTTTCTGTTTTTCTATGATATCAAATGAATCAGACAGTGAAAATAAATAAGTCTAGTTATGTAGCATTATATTCAATAGACATTATTTTGGGAGTGGTCTCAAATGTGTTGTTTCACTTAACTGTTTTGGCTTATAAAATGCAATGAGAGAAAAGGCTAATCACCAAAGGCATTCCCAGTAGAATTGGAAGAGAAACTAGACACAGGAGTAGTTGAATAGAGAAGGAATCCTTTGTGCATTCTAGTAGCACCTTTAGTATTATGTTATGTAAGAAGGGTTTGACTGTTAAATAGCCTATGATCATATTGATCCAATTTTGACTAACGTTGATTTCCTTGATTTAATTTGCAGCAGTTCTTCTGGAGGCTTGACTAATGATCCAGAATAAATTAGAATGACTATCTTTTAATAATTTATAACCTTATTTCCCTTTTTTATAGGGTCAGTAGACTAATAAATAAAGGAAATCCTATAAACAGCGTGTCTATACTTGAGCAAGATATTTGAAAAGCTCTGTTAGATAGTTTAGAGTACAGGGTGGAAATATATGTACCACTTGCTAAGAAAATTAGGTGGATTTTTAACTGGATGAATGATTTTATTTAAAATATACTGCAGGTTGCCCAGAACCAAACCAGAGAGTGTTGGACCTACATTACCACCATTTTTCCACCATCCAGAACTGAAATATCATTATTGACATGTACACATAAGGAACTGTTTAACATAGAAATTGGGACTCAAAAGAACTGTTGGCCCAGAAAGAAACTTACTACAGTCTGATTCATTTGCCTCTCAGCATAACCATTATGGCTTGTCTCATTTTCAGTTCTTATAAGTGTATTTCTAGTATCACATAAGCTCACTCATCTAGGGGAAATGATGAATAACATAGACTAAGGAACAAGAACTTCATCGATCAGACTGTCGGACTTCAGAGGAAAGATAGGGGAGTGTGGGGAAAAGGGAGAGAAAGTAACCAAAGGACTTTTGTGCATGCATATGTGCCTTAATCAGTGGTCATGGACAACAAGGGGTGGGGGCATATGTGGAGAGGGGTTTGGGATGGGAACGGGGCAGGGGGGGGGTGTGATGACAAATATGTGATACCTTAATCAATCAATAAATAAAAACAGAAAAAATAATAAAACATGCTGATTAGTAAATGTCAAATGGGGAGATAGAGTGTCTTCCATGACAAAGTACTATTTTTTTCCTTTAGTTTAACCAATTGTTAGAACTAAGGTGGAGGAGGCATTGTTATCAAGTTTTAAGTTGACAAAAAGCTAGATAAGGTAGCAAATAAACTGTATGATAAAATAAAGTTCTTATTAGGCTAAAATAATAAATTTAACCTCAGATAAGTTGTTGTACCTGCATCTCAACCTCAAAAGTTACTAGTATAGTACAGACAAAACCTCACTTTTGAGATATTATATGTAAACAAGATTTTAGACTTTTAGTAAGAAGGGAACTCCATTATGAAACAAAAATGTACTGTGGTTGTCAAATAACTAATCTATTCTTGGTTGTTTTAGTAAAAACATATATTCAAAATGAATTATCAAATAGTATCTAGAAAATTATGTTTCGTTTCCCTTGTTAAAGGTTAGGAAACTGTAGGCAAACTAGAATACATTTTAAAAAGTGACAATGAAAGGGCAGGACGGGGCTAACTCCTGATCCTCCATTTTGTAACTGGACCTTAGCCCTCACCCAACCAATTGGGGTCAGCCAAACAGTGACATCACCACCCCTATAAAACCCTTTGATCTGTTGAAGCTCGCTCTCTTTCACCACACCATTGTTGGTGTAAGTGGGACAGAGCCCATGCTAGCATGGAATACAGGCTTTCTGCTATTGCATCAAACTAGGCTCCCTGGTGGTCTTTAGGGGATCATGAAATCTGGGCACAATATTTGGGGGTTCATCTGGGATCCCTAAGACCCTGGGGGACCCCCAATCCCAAACCGCAGAGCCTGACTGGCCACAGTAGGTGTGTGTGTATCTGTGTGCTTGTGTGAGCTGGCTCTGGAGTGATGTGGAATCCCCTCTTTGTGTGAGCGGAATCCCCACACAGTCAGGAGAGATGTGGAATCCTCTCCCAGGACAAGGCAGTCACTTCCACCAATCAGCATGAGGCTGACGTCTAGCTTTTGGTTTTGCTTCCAAGGAGTTGGAAGACTGTTCTTAGGGGCCCTCTGTCTGTTTCTGTGTTCTCTGTTTGTATGTTTGTATAAGTAAGGATTAAAGTGCTAAGGTCAATTTAAAGGTATAAATTTAACAATAGATACCAGACCATTGCTGACTCTTTCCCCCAGAGCAGGCAGGAGGTGGAGCAGAGGAGACACTAGGAGATCCAATGTGGACACCACCCCCCAAGAAAGCCACCACAAGAGGAAAAACGTAAAGCTTTTATGGATCAGGGATTTCTGTGTTCATGTGAAGGGAAAAGACCATGTGAAAGAAAAGAGCCACAAGCTAACCTGACAAGCTCAGGGAAGGCCTGCGTGGCAGTCTTGCAAACCCAGAGACCTAAGATAACCACAAAAGATGGTTTGAAAATTAAATATCTAACAGGTTATAGTAGGTAGTCATGTCCCAGATATTTTCCCAGACAAAGATCAACTTTGATCTTTTTACTGAACCCATTTGCCTTTTTGCCTCTAAGATAACATATCTGTGAGATGTCTGGGTAACTTGTAACTTCCCTTTTTCTGGAGCCCCTGGGGAACAACCAAATGTGGTGGGCGCCAGGACAGATGCCTCAAATTCCTTCTTTATCATGTTAATTGTTCCTGCACTCACCTGAGTGTACATCCATCATTTTACTTTTTATCCAATCCCAGGAGTTTCCCACCGCTTTGCTTTCTCCCGCCTCCTTACTCCATCACCAATGAATTTCATGTAACTCACCTATGTCCCTCCTTTGATTTCAGTGTATAAATAGAGAAATGTAACCCGCCATTCTTCAAAGTATTATCTCAATCCATTGAGGTTTTGCTTCCCGGCAATTGTCGACAATTTTGGCTCAAATAAACTCATTAAAAAAAATTCTTTACAGGTTTCAATGGTTTTTTTCATTAACAACCATTTTAAAAACTAGTGCGCATAGTTTTTGAGCTGGGTTTGACTCTTTTCTATGT